>NC_079497.1:104014188-104746688 GCF_030052815.1 Hevea brasiliensis
CTGAGGAAGTAGAACCAGAGGTCCACCCATTGCCTCTATTTGATCCTAGCAAAATTGAAATCAGCATAGTCAGTCTTGACAATTTGCTGCACAGTTGGAAATCACTACCCAACCATGTCTAATCAAAGTTTGAGGAAAAGTATGGGAAGATTGCCACCTTGACACAGGTCAAAGTACAAACTCCTGCACTAAAGGCCATATTATATACTTGGAACCCCAGTAATAGAGTCTTCTCTTTTAACAATATTGATACATCACCAACAGTTGAGGAGTATCAGGCGCTACTGGAGATCCCTTATGTGGCTCAGAATTGCATTTATCTTCATCTTGATCATAGGCAAACATGGAAACGGTTCACACACACAATAGGAGTCTCAGTAGAAGAAGCAAAAGCAAAAGAAACTGTTAAGGGCAATTCACATGGGTGGCCTTGGACTTACATTAAGAAACATCTGGATCAGCATATTCACAATGAGAAATGGGAAAAGGCTTTGTCAACATTAGCTCTAAGCATTTATGGACTGATATTATTCCTTGGACCTCCGAGAGTTGTAACCCAAGGTGTGATTGAGTTATTTTGGGTAATCAAAAAGCAAAATATCAATCCAATACCTGCCGTCCTTACTGAAACTTTTTGACGCTGACATATTATCGAAAACAGGGTAAAGGGATCATTAAATGCTACCTTTAGTTGTTATATCTTTGGATCCTGAGCCACATTTTCCCTCTGGAGACTAAAGGTTTAACCTGGTATTCAGATCAACCAATTGTTGAGAAGATGGTAAGGTTAGCAATAAGTGAGAAAAATGAGCAATAATGGCAAGAGCATATTCTAAGCTTTAATAGCCACAACTATTGCTGGAGGAAATTATGAACTACTGGCCAATCCATTTTGTTCAGTACAGGGGATTATCATTTCGTACCTTTGGTAGGGCTAACCGGATGCACAAGTTATCTCTCAGCTATGGTGATGAGGCAATTTGGTTCGACTCAGTTTATTCCTAGTATCAAAGGATTCCATCAAGCTCATTTATATTATGAACCTGGTAAAGAGAGAAAACTGAAAGTCTTGCGCAAATCCTGGGAAAAGGTAATCTTGATGGAACCGCTGCCTAAAGGGTCGAGCATGATAGAGGAATTTTCCATATGGAGAAACAGGAGGGACAAAGGGTATCAAGTCCCCAAACTAACAGGACCAGAAGACAGTATGTCTCATAAAAGAGTCTGCTTAGAAGAAGTTTGTGCTAGGTCTGCTATTCCTCTCTAGTGTTCAGCCACCGAGAATTAGCAACTGAAGGAACGCATAAGGCAGTTGAAAGGTCAACAACAAATTCTAGAAAAAGAAGTAAAAAGGCTCAGAGAGGCAATGATGGCAGTTGAGACAGAGTATGAGGGACAGAAAACCCAATGGGAAAGAGAGAAAGCCTTGCTCTAAAGCACGATAAAAGAGGAAGAGATACAAGATGGCAAGTTACGAGAAGAGCTAGAATACCATGAGATACTGGTGGCAGAATACAAACAAGAAAACAAGAGGAAGAAGCTTGAACTTAAGGAGCAGGCAATGACATTTTGAAGGAATGTGCTAAGGAAAGAAAAGAAAAGGAGAGACAAGCCACCCTCCATCAAGAACTGCGAGAAAATGTTAACCGGCTAGAAAGGATGATAACACAAGAAAAATAAGAGCTATTGCCAGAATCTGAATACGCTTTGAAGACATTCGCTCCTGCAAAACAAGAAGAAAGACTCTATGAATATCTCAAAAAATACCATTGTATTTTAAAGAGCCTCCCTTAGCCTAGGCAATAGCAAAATACTATGTATGCTTCACAAGCAAATGATTAATGGACTAGTTGAATCATGTTTTGTGTTTTTGAAAATTATGAATTAATAGTGTAACTTTCGTGGGATTTATCCTCGTTTGATCTATGCGAAAAGACGTATGCGCCATATAAACAAGTATCATAGACAAGCATACGCTCCTGTCATTCACAATTGGACTATCGAACGATGCCATCATAAAGTTGATGTGATTCACCCTCGGCAGACACCATTTTGGCAATTGTTTACCATTGTATCCTTTAATCAGTCAAGATGTTAGTTATGATAAAACTATTTTAAGAAAACAAAACTAATATTACATTTTCTCTATAGGAAACCAATATTACTCCCAACAAGGCAAATCTGACTAGGCAAACAGTTGTATCAAAAAGAGTTCATTTAACGAGATCTCGAACGAAGAAGATAATGGAAGAACAAGAACAAGTATAGAACTTGTAAGGACATGTCTCGGAATTAAAGGAATAATTCTCAAAGTTAATGAAAATGATGAGAGATATATTCCAAAATAAAGAAACCACCAGACTTTCACAAGAACCAAGTCTACTAGTTATCACCCCATCTACAACAATAACTGACTCTCATGCCCAAAGACTTCATGATCAAGCTTCGACTTCTTTCACCTTCCAACCTCCCATCCCTGACCTGGTAATTACCATCAATCCAACTTTCCCAGTTAATGAACTACCTGTCTCCTACCATCAAACTATCCCAAGTGCAAAATTTCACCCTTCAGTGCCAGTCCCTTCAATCTATCCTACGGCTGATCTTCCAATCGAAGGAATAGTATATACAGTAAGGGTGGAAAATAAAGAAAAAGAAAACAAGAAATTGTTTGCTCTAGAGGAATGACTAAGAGCCATCAAGGGACTAAATATGTATGGCTCAGTTGATGTGTCTTCGCTGAGATTGGTGCCAGATGTGGTGGTACAGCCGAAGTTCAAGGTCCCAAAATTCGATAAGTATAGCGGTAATTCAGATCCTCACATCCACTTGGCCACCTACATAGCCAAGATGTTAGTTCTTACAGAAGATGATAGACTCTTAGTGCACTTCTTCCATGAAAGCCTCTTAGGAGCTGCATTACGTTGGTGTGTGCAGTTAGATAGGAGCAAGTTATACTCCTGGAAAGATTTGGCAGACGCTTTCCTTAAGCAATATAAATTCAACTGCAATGTTGCCACTACACGGAGAGATCTCCAAATTTTGGTGCAAAAAAAAAGGGAGAGCTTCAAGGAATACGCCCAAAGATGGAGGGAAAAAGTAGCTGAGGTTTATCCTCTAGTGACAGACAGTGAACTCTACTATTTGTTCATTGAGACACTGAAAGCCCCATATTTCAACCTGATGATCGAGAACACATCCAATAGCTTCTTTGATATCATCCAGACAGGAGAAAGGATTGAAGCAAACCTTAAGTTAGGGAGGTTGCAGGAAGTGGTAGGAGAAAGCTCCACGAAGAAGACCACTAATTTTGGGAAAAGGAGAGAAGGAGACGTGCACTCCATTTTCAAACAAACTTATTCATCACACCCTCCCCAAAACAATTTTCACCCATACCCTCCTGCCTAAAATCCAGTAGTAGCAAATGTCCCACCACCATTTCCAAATTATCCTCACCCTCGGCCACAATATCCACCCTAAACTGCTTATCATCCGAGACCACTTGCCCAACCTGCTCCATTTAGACCACCTACTCCTCAACCTAGCCCAAGACCACCAAGGAATCCTGACCTGCCACTCCCTCTCCCCCTCAGTGAAATCTACCATTACTTGTTGGGCATCAATCAGATAGTGCCCATCATGCTAGACCCCATCCAGCCACCATATCCAAGGTGGTATGATGCCAATACCAGATGTGAATATCATGGGGGGGGGGGGGGGCTGTTGGACACTCAACAGATAACTGTGGGGCACTTCAAGGAAGGGTTCAGTCCCTAATTAGGAATAGATGGTTGAAGATTGAGGTAAATAGTTCTGCTCCTAATGTGACTTCAAACCCATTACCCAACCATGACACAGGAAGGGGAAATGGTGTAAATATGGCAGAATCCTTGGATGAAAATTTGATTATGGAAGCGAATCAGTTGATCCCATACTTTAATGAAACTTTCATGATGGTAGTACAGGAAGGGTATATAAGCCTAAGGGATCCAACTTAGAAAGTGGTCGGCCTGGCTCAGGATGTCCTTATCATGAAGGAGTAACCAATCACGAGCTGCAAAACTGTAATGAATTCAAGGAAGAAATTTTGAGAATGTTATCACTTAGAATCTTGAGGTGTCAACGGAAGTCAAAAGTAGAGAAGGAAGTAAATATAGCTAGATATGGCAAAGACATCCCAAGGCTTACTCCAAAAATGATTTTCTCTACACCTACCACACCAACATCACCAGTACGGTCAAGGATAGTCATACGAACTCCACCACAACTCCCAGTCACCAATACACATACCGTTCCTTGGAATTATAACTTCCAAGTTTTTACACAAAGTGCATCCAGCAGCACTTCTACTCCTACTCTCAACCATACCTACACTCAACCCATCACAATCCCCAAACCATGTTTCACCCCACATGCTCATTTTAAAATGACCTTTATGGGACCCTCTCACCCCTTCAATGATACTGCTCCCTAGCCAGCAATAAAACCAGCTTCAACCAATGACCCTGTAAAGGAAGGGCGTGAGGCGAAATATCATCCACTAGAATTATATAAAATGCACCAGGTAATGCCCAGGAAAGATGGTGGAGTCACAATGATCTCACTTAAGTACCACCTCCTTAGACAGCATTTCCTACATATACACTTCATACAATCCTAATAGAATTAAATCACTAGTAAGTATCGTCTTCCCATAAAACTATTACGATACTAAAGATTTATACCACAAAGGCATAGATAGACAGGAGTCGCTACATGGGTAATAACCGGGACATATTCAGTGTTTCTTTCGAGAGTCATGGATGGAAACTTACTCCTTGCAGAGTTTCCACAATTGTCATTACCATAGCCCAATGTCTAGGTTTGGGATTGTGGGTACGTAGGGGGAAGGTGTTAGGCATCCCTTACGCCTTGTCTAACCTCATTAATTCGAGTGACAATCCTCTACTAATGTTTCTAGAAGTCTTATTTATCATTCCTACATTAAACTTTATCCTAAAAATGCATTTTTAATCCTACACACACAAGTAATTCATAAAAGGGTTGTTGTTTACAAACAATTTTCATGCACAAGTAATTTCTATCTATGTGGTTGTTAATTATTTAAATGATATTTACCAGATGACTAAAATTAATTCATTATTGAGAATTTAATTTACAAATAAATTTAATTTCAGATAACCATAAGCTTTTATTTAACCTAATTAATTAATTTTTTACCAAGTTGCCCTAAGGATAATTAAGCTAAATTAATTATGTACAACTGTAATTTATTCTAATATCACATGAGGCCCAAACAATCACAACTTAATAAAAATTTCTAACATACAAATTTATTTTACAATTATCAAGTATTAAATTAAATTTATTTTACATGCCAAGGTAAGTTTAATTTACAAACAATATTAATTTTAATTTACCAAATAGTTATTTAAATTAATTACATACAAAAGTCAGTTAAATTAAAAACAAACTTAATTTTAATTTACCAAATAAAAATCCTATTATTACTACAATTTTATGCCAACAGTTATTCTAGGAATTCAATGCTACTTACCTGTTGATAATTACAGTTGCCATTGGGGCAAGCTATACTTAAAAAATTGTCTTCTCTTCTAGTATAGCAATAATATCCCTGCCTTACTCCTGTTTAGCTCCATGTAAGCTCTACGCAAATGCTCTCTTTGGTACTTACCTTAGGACTACTTACCAATTTTGTTTGTAATAAAAAAATAAAGAAACTAAAGAAAATAAGAAAATACTAATAACAATTTACATTGGATTCTAACTCTAGTCTCCTAAAGGGGTTGAAATTCCTAATCAACTACAACTGACTAATGGTCTAAGTCTTCTAACAAGATCCAAACACTTCATAACACTTCTTGAATTAAGAGAACTCAGAAAAATAAATCAAATATCAATTAGAACTCAAGAACACACAAGAATATACATAAATATACAATTCTCAAATTCTGGTAGATTGACAGTAGCAAGAAATTTAATTTTTGAAAAATAGTTAAACACGCTTACAAATTATGAAAAAATTACAGAAGACAATCAAAACATCATACAACATCATAAAATTCATAGATTAAACAAAACCCTAGCCAAATAATCTAACAAATCGTAAATTTTCCTAATGACAGAATCATACTACTTTTTTGTAAAATTCATAACTCACCAACCATAATAGATATGAATGCAAAACTAATTGGAAAAGATTCACAAGATTCCAAACTTAATTTTAGACACCAGATTTAAAAAAATTATTAAGAAACAAGGGAGATATGGGCTCCACAATTTGGGTATCCTGCAAATCAGATCTTACAGGAACCCTAACTTCAAACAGGCATTACTTACAAAATATTAAAGCTTTTTTAGTGATTCTTGAGCCTAAAATTAATAGAATTTCGTGTAGAATATGAATATAATTTTTTCAAATTTTTTATAGATTCAGAAAATAACAAAAAAATAATAAAAATATGAGAGATAGAAAACTAAATATGTGCAGAGTTATGTATCCCCTCAAATTAAATATGATTACATGATCTATATGAACATATAAAACAAATTAAAAACAAGGAATATAGAATTAAACATTACATGGCATAGATCTTGAAAAGAAAATAGAAGAACTAATCTTCAAGAAATATTGCAAGAAAGAAAGAAGAACTAAAAGAATTTTGACTATTTCTCTCTTAATTTTTTTTTTTTTTGTCTTCTCCTCCTCCTCTTTTCCTCTTCCCATCTCTTTTTATCTCCCTCAGTAGGGTATTTATAGGGTTTTGGAAAAGAGGTGTGGTAGGGTTTAGAGTCTTAAAGTGATAAGGTTCAGAAAACTTAAATAACTGGGATTGGAGAATTTGGGTGAGATTGGGATATGGATGAGGTGTTTCAACCAAAATGAAGAGAGAGAAACGGAAAGGCACCAATAGGGAGTGAGAAAGAGAGTAGGGCCAAGTAGGAGCGGGAGTTTGTACGGGAGAGGGATAGAGAAAAAAAATATTTTCTTATTTTAATTTTCAGAAAATAAATTAAATGGGTCATATTTAAAATTTCTAACTAGGCTTTCTTAGGCTCATGGGGCCCAATTAAAATTAATTAGGTCTATTTAAGAACTACCCATATTAAATTTAAACAAAACAAAATTTTATTTAAATTTAATTAAATTAATTTTCCAAAAAAACATATTATTATTATTATTATTTTCAAGATCATGCCAAGGAATTAATAATTCAGCTCTATGCCTCCAATTATATCTTACAGTCATATAATTTTTCATCATCGGGTTTCCCATAGCCTCAATGCACATACTCATCACAAAATAAGGGTCTACAATTTGCCCCTCACTTTGGCAAAAGTTGAAATCAATGCGAAAACATTGCTCAAGTTTTGTCAAAGTGAAACTCAATCTTCTAATAACTATGAAACATTGGCTATAAGGATCGAGTACATCTTGCTCTGTCTCATAACCATGATAACGGTGTCATGTGAAAATTGAGTGCATCTTGCTCTGTCAATACACTCTACGTCATAAGACTAGCTACGGTCTCATGACAATGGCACCTGTGTGATTTGAAATGTTGTGGATTCGTATTTAGGACCATGGTCCTAAACTACCTACGTATCCCCCTCGCTATCCTAGGGAAGAATCAGACCCACTCATAGTTCAACACGTGAAACTGTGGTGATGCATGTTCTTCTATGCCTTACACACCGACAGGTGACATGTTGATGCGTGTTCTTCTACGCCTTACACAACTATGCCATGTGCCTTAAACAACGTCTAAGGACTTTCTAAAAAAATCTGTTATTAAATGCTGTGGGTTCGTATTTAGGACCGCAGTCCTAAACTACCTACGTATCTCCATCGCTATCCTGAGGAAGAATCAGACCCCCTCATAGTTTGATACTTAAAACTGTGGTGATGCATGTTCTACTACTCCTTACACACCTATAGGAGATATGATGATGCATGTTCTTCTACACCTTACACAACTATGCCATATGCCCTAAACAACGTCTAAGGACTTATCAAAAAACATCTGTCATGAAATGTTGTGGGTTTGTATTTAGAACCGCAATCCTAAACTACCTACATATCCCCCTAGCTATCCTAAGAAAGAATCAGACCCCCTCGTAGTTTGACATTTGAAACTGTGGTGATGTATTTTCTTCTATGCCTTACAAACCTACAGGTGACATGTTGATGCGTGTTTTTCTACGCCTTACACAACTATGCCATATGTCCTAAACAATGTCTAAGGACTTACTAAAAAATATCTGTCATGATTTTAAAAAAAAATTAGGATGATTGGATCTCCAAAACTCTCTCTGTGATTTTAGTGCTTCCTATATGCTGCTTCCTATTCTAGGCATGCTAATTTTACTGGAGATTCTAAAAAAACTTAGTCCTCTAAGGTACCTCTTTTTGCAAAAACTTTCTGGTAACTTCAAAATTTTTGAGAAAAACTGTTCATCAAAATGACTTCCTTAAGGTCACAATACAATTACTCTCTGATTTTTCTTTTTCTTCTCTCCCTATGGTTCATTATTTTAAAGCTATTTCAAAATCATGTTCTGCCTTAACTCAGTTCTCTTCCATGAACTTCATTCTCAGTTCTCTTCTATGAACTCCATTCTTTGTGCCATAACTTTTGCCTGAAATGCCTTTTTAGGTTTTCATCTCAGCGGGCTTGCTCTAACTTTTGCCTAAGCGGCCCTTTCAGGTTTTCCACTTAGCGAGCTCTCTTTTTTTCTTTTCTTTTTCTTGTTCTTTTTCACTTTTTCTCTTTTTTTTTTTTTTGAAATTAGACAATCACCAGGGCATTCATATCAAGCAATTATTCTATCATGCTCACAAGACATAGATTAAATCAAAACAATGCAGTTCAATTGCTTAATCATTTGATGTATCTCTTAAGACACAAACATTCACAATCATAATTAAATAAAATATATTCTTGGTTAATGCAATTAAAAACTTCTTTATTTATTCAGGTACACCATTACTCCCTCTTATATTTAGTTTTACCAAATTTTCAACCTTTCAAAGTTAAAAATAAGCTTTATAACTTGCTGAAAGGCCTTTTCAGATTTTCCATCCAGATCTTCTTTCATCTCTCCTTTTCCCTAGCCCGCCTTTTACAAATTTTCAATCTAACATTTTTTTTTTCTTTTCTTCTCTTTTTTTTTTTCCTTTGACCCTTACTTTTACCTAGACCGTCTTTTGCAGATTTTCAGCCTAGCGGGCCTATCTCACATAAAGTACCATTTGAACCTGTCTAAATTGATTGGTTTTTGAAATTCATTCCCATCCAGGTATGATATTCTTATTGTGGCAAGATCTTTTTGACTATGTATGGACCATCCTAGCTTGGGTTAAACTTTCCTCTTAAATCAAAAGGGACGGGCTGAGCTTGTTTCAAAATCATGTCTCCCTCTTTGATCTTTCTTGGCTTCACCTTCTTATTAAAGGCCTTAGCTATCTTCCTCTGATAAGCCTACATATGATACAAGGCTCACATTCTCTTTTCATCAATCAAAGCTAGTTCTTCATATCTCTTCTAAGCCCACTCATTTTTTAGGATCTTAGCTTCTAGCATCACTCTTAAGGATCTGACCTCTTGCTTAATGGATAACATTGCTTTAGTACCATACACTAAAGAGAATGGGTTTACCCCAGTAGATTTCCTTGTATTACTACGATAACCTTAAAGAATGTAAGGGAGTTTTTCAGGTCAATCTTTATATTTTTTGAACATTTTTTCCCAACTAGCACCTTTCCATTCATATAGGGACCACACATTCCTGCATGTACTTCTTTCATTATTTGCTCAGCCTATTTTTCTATCACACATAAGAGTTTATAGAATTGCCCCCCAGCTAAAGTAAGCTGAGTGGCTAATCTATGAATTGTTGCTCTATCTCTTTTGTTGGCTTATTGTGAGTATTCTCTCACTTCTAGAGATCTCCTTATGTCTTTATACCATTTTCCTTATCCCTCTAGGTCCATATGTGCTACTACTAATCCTTCATAGCATGAAATTTTACTCTTTATTAGGACAAATAGCTAAGTCAACTTTTGATCACCCTTTTCCTATAAGGACACCACTGTGGCTTGGGAATCGGCCATTTGATTCTAAGTTCAAGGCATGTGCTTCATGGTCACCTTATCAAAAACTAGCTAATAGTTTCTTTATTTATCCCAAGTATGGCCTCAATTTTCCTTCCTTCAATTCTCATTCAACTTTAATATGAGAGACCACTAGCATCGAATCTCTAATTACTTGTTCTTTCTTTGCCCTAACAACTATCAATACTTTTAGGCCACAAATGCAGGCCTCATATTCATATCTATAGGAATCTTGTATTGTATTATGTCTCAGTCAATTCCTGACACATCTTTATAAGACCAAGCAAATGCTTTTTTGGTACTTTGTTAATAAGGCTATAAATTTATCTCTTTCTTCTTGGATTAAATCTTCAGCTAACTTAATGTTTTTAGGTTTAGGCGCCACATTGCAAGGAATTGTCAAACCTGTATCGGCTACTCAGAAAAATGATCGCCTCGGGTTAGGAAATGAGGAGGATGCTCTAACTGATGGAAGGTTCTGGATGAGAAACATGCTCAGGGATTAGAGATTTGACAAATCACCGGGGAAGATGAAGAGCGTCCCGAAAATTACAGATGTTTTTACCAGGCCAATCATTGAAAATATAGAAGAAGAGGATGGAGAATCTCCCTCAGAGCTATCTATCAATGTTCTACAATCAAATCCTATATTCGAGACGCTGATTTCACCGATCGCTGAGGATCAAGAACTTGATAATTGGGAAGCTGAGGATATCTCTATGCTTTATTTTGAGTAAAGTATATTTTGTTACCAACACTTGATCACTCCGTCCATGGTGACGAGTGTGATTCTATAAATGGACCTTTTCTTATGATAGAACATTAATAAATTAATAACGCATTTTCCAAATTCTGTGTTTAATATTTTCTTTTAAAAGTTCATTGTTAAAATCCATTCTTTTATATACTCCATTTTCATTTCTTCAGGACCATTGATCAATCAAGACATAATAATTCAATTGACTATGAAATTTCCTATATTAACTTTGAAAGTCCCATAATTTCCATTGACACAAGTGATTTCAAAGAAGAGTCTATGAAAGAGCAAATAGAAGTGAATGAGCCCACTTTGGTGCCCTATGGAGATGAGACGAGTACCTTAAATTTGGGAACTGAAAAAAATAAAAAGGAGCTTAAGATTGTGAATAATGAAGAGTTAGAGGACATGATCCAACTCCTAAAGGAGTTCATTGACGTATTCTCATGGAGTTATGATGATATGCCAGGATTGGATCCCTAAATAGTGACACATAAAATCCTCCTAATTTCTGGGACAGCCCCAGTAAAATAGAAACTGAGAAGAATGAACCCTAACACGCTGCTCAAGGTTAGGGATGAAGTTAAAAAGCAATATAATGTTGGATTCCTGAAAGTGGTAAAATACCCTGAGTGGGTAGCTAATGTTGTCCCTATAATGAAGAAGGATGGTAGGGTGAGAGTATGTGTTGACTACAGGGACCTCAATAAGGCAAGTTTGAAAGATAATTTTCCTCTCTCACATATAGATGTGCTAGTGGATAATGCAGCAAGATTGGGAAGATGCTCATGTATTGACAGAGCCTCAGGATATAATCAGATTTTGATGGACAAAGATAACAAAGAAAAGACTGTCTTTATCACCCAATGGCGAGTATTTTGCTATCGAGTGATGCCCTTCAGATTAAAGAATGCGGGAGCTACCTACCAACGTGCCATGGTTACATTATTCTATGACATGATGCACAAAGAAGTAGAAGTCTATATGGATGACATAATTATTAAATCCAAAGGGACTAAAAGCCATGTACAGGTATTAAGAAAAGTATTCGAAAGGCTCAGAAAGTATCGACTAAAACTGAACCTAATAAAATGTGTGTTTGGGCAAGATCAGGAAAGATGTTGGGGTTTATAGTCAGTGAGAAAGGAATAGAAGTAGATCCAGACAAGATTCGAGCCATTCAAGAAATGCCATCCCCAAAGACAGAAAGGGACATGCGTAGTTTCCTGGGAAAATTGAACTACATTTAAAGATTTATTTCTAATCTCACTACTAAGGCTGAACCCATTTTCAAATTGCTCAAAAAGAACAATATCGCGAAGTGGGATGAAGCTTATCAAGAAGCCTTCGAAAAGATTAAGCAGTACTTATCAAGTCCACCTGTATTAGTTGCTCTAGTGACAGGTAGGCCGTTAATTTTGTACATGGAAGTTCAATAAAGCTCAATGGGTTGTGTTCTAGGGCAACACAATTACACTGGGAGAAAAGAAAGATCCATTTATTATTTAAGCAAGAAATTCAACGAATGCGAGTGGAGGTACTCATTCCTGAAAAAGATCTGTTGTGCATTGGCATGGACAGCAAATCGACTCAAACACTATATGTTGAATCATAAAACATGGCTCATCTCCAGGATGGATCCAATCAAGTATGTATTCGAAATCCCATTCATACCCAGAAGAATAGCAAAGTGGCAGGTCATACTTTCTCAATATGACATTGTCTACATGATAAGAAAGTCAATAAAAGGAAGCCTGATAGCAGATCTCCTGGCAAAAAATCTAATCGATGATTATGAGGCTCTGGATTTCAAATTCCCAGATGAGCATGTTAATGCAGTAAGCAGTGGTGCTAAGGGGCAAGATAATGTGTGGGAGATGTATAACAACGGAGCAGTCAATTTATCCTGCAATGGGATTGGGGCAGTGCTAATATCTCCAGATGGGAAACACTTCTCGATAGCTGTCAAACTAAGGTTTGACTATACCAATAACATGGTAGAGTACGAAGCCTGCATAGTGGTTTACAAGCTGCCATTAAAATGAAGGTAAAGAAATTAGAGGTGTATGGGGATTCAGCTCTGATCATTTATCAAGTCAAAGAGGAATGGCAGACTAAAGATCCAAAACTGATCCCATACCAGAAATATCTCCTCGAGCTAATCAAGGAGTTTGAAGAAATTTCCTTCACTCACCTGAGCTGTGACAAGAATCAATTCGCCGATGCTTTAGCTAATCTAGCCGTAATGACTCAAATGGAGGAGGGGTAGATAATGCAGTTGTTACAAATTAAAATAAAGAGTGAGCCAGCATACTGCTTTATGATTAAAGAGGAAACAGACGGCAAACCTTGGTATCATGACATTTAGACGTGCATCAAAACTAGGGAATATCCACCTGGGGTAAGTAGAAATGAAAGAAGAATGATCAGAAGGTTAGCGCTGGGATACTTCCTCAATGGCAAAATCCTATACAAGAGGAGCTCCAATGGTGAATTATTGAGGTGCATGGATGCGAAAGAAGCAAAGAGAATTCTTTTTGAAACCCATGAAGGGAATTGTGCTACTCATAGCAATGGGTACATGATAGCCAAGAAAATCTTGAGACGGGGTTACTTTTAAACTACTTTGGAAAAGGACTGCATTGAGTATTTTTGAATATGTCACAAGTTTCAAATTTACGCTGACCGGGTGAACATCCCACCTCATCAACTCTATAACCTTGTAGCACCATAGCCTTTTGCGATGTGAGGCATTGATGTAATTGGTCCAATTAATCCAAAGGCATCCAATGGACACAGGTTCATTTTGGTGGCCATTGATTACTTTACTAAATGGGTCGAGGCTACCTCATATGCTCATATTATTCAAAATACATTTCTAAAGTTTCTCAAAAATAACATCATTTGCAGATATGGCCTTCCCAGTGAGATCATCACTGATAATGCTAAAAATCTGAATGGCCCGAATGTTCAAAAGTTGTGCGATCAATATAAGATATGTCATCTCAACTCGTCACCTTACCGACCCCAGATGAATGGAGCTGTAGTAGCTACCAACAAGATTCTCAAACACATAATTGAAAAGATGATCATCACTTATAGAGATTGGCACAATATGCTTCCATTTGCCTTTCATGCCTATCGGACTACAGTGAGAACATCAACTGGGGCAACCCCATACTCGTTAGTCTATGGAATGGAAACTGTTTTACCTATAGAGATGGAGATTCCCTCTTTGAGAATTCTAAAAGAGCCAGGGATAGACGAGACATAATGGGTTTAATCTAGGATAGATCAGTTGGATTTGATTGATGAGAAAAAATTAGCAGTTGTATGTCACGGGTTACATCAAAAAAGAATGGCTAGATCATTTGATAAGAACATACGCCCACGTAAATTCCAACCACGAGATTTAGTTTTGAGAAAGATCCTCCCAAATCAAAGCGATTCCTGAGGCAAGTGGTCACCAACTTACGAAGGGCCTTATGTGGTTAAGAAGGCATTTTCTTGCAGTACACTAATCTTAACTCACATGGATTGGGAAGAATTACCAAGGCCAGTGAATACAGATGCTGTAAAAAGGTATTATGCATAAAAAAGATATATATATATAGGAGTGAAAACTCAAAAGAGTGCTCCTAGCAAAACGTGAGAAAGAAAGCAAAAACCCGCAAAAGCGCTTTTTGCAAAATGAGCGAAGGGTAAAAACCAGGAAGGGCCCCCTGTATAATAATAATAATAATAATAATAATAATAATAATAATAATAATAATTAAAAATAAAAAAAAATCTAGGGGTGAAAACCTAAAAGGGCTCTCCTAGTTAGAGATGGCAGAGAAATAAGGGGGCTCAAGATCAAGGGGCAATAAGTTACCATAGCACAAATGCTCTTCAGAGGGTTACTTGAAATGCTAGCGATTGGGGGACTTCAAAGTTAACTAAAAGAATTCGTGAGATCTGTCCTTATACCCTTTTCTCTAAAAATTGTATCTTTATTCTTTTGATCATTAAAGTATAGTATAAATATCTCCTTATTTCATGAACAAATTCGTTCCTAGTTCATCTACCTTAGTTTATGCGCTATTAATTTGTTAAAGCTTTATTATAAGATAAGGATTTAAACACAGGTAACTTCATATACTTTGCTTTGAGATTTGCAGGGGATAAGCAATTAATAGGCGATTGGTACACCTATATCTGAGGAGCAGAGGTAAAAAAAAAAAATGTAGGAGCAAAAACCCGAAAGGGCGCTCCTAGCAAAATAAGATAAAGAAGGCGAAAACCGGTAAGAGCACTTTCTGAAAAATGAGCGAAAGGTGAAAACCTAGAAAGGCGCCCTAAAAAAAAAAAAAAAAGAGGAAGCTAAGACTGAAGGGGCACTTAGAGGAAATCATTTGAGTCTTTAGAATGATGAGGGCAAAGCAGTTAATGAGCCAAGTCTTGAGATTCATTCCAACTTCTTCCATTAATCATTTATCTTCGAGGCCTTGTTAAGTAAACTTTTATTGTATAAACACCTTGTATCAGATTTGCTTTGTATTCGAAGCATTAAAGGCACATGTATAAAACTTGTTCATAACAGCTAGCTAGTTATTCAAAGTTCAAGTTGATTTTAATTTTCATCATTTAATTTCCTGTTATCAACCTCTGGATTCAAGATTCAAGTTGATTTTAATTTCCTATCATCAACCTCTGGATTCTAGATCCAAGTTGATTTTAATTTCTTATTATCAACCTCTAGATTCAAGATCCAAGTTGGTTTTAATTTTCAGCATTTATTTTCCAGTCATCAGTGCATCCGAACACTTGGCGAACTCTGGTGGCCTTCAGAGGTCTTTACCGAACTAAGGGACTTGAGCCCACAATGAAGGTCTTTGCCGAACTGCATATGCTTGTTGGACGAAAAGATGATGAATTCTGGTTTTTTCAACCAAAGCCAAACTGTGGGCTCTTCACCGATCTCCCTTCCTTGCTAAAAAATTGAAAAGATCGGTTTTTAATCCTTAAGAGCAAAGATAGCGATGGTTTCATGGGTGTTCCGCGTAGTTGGAATTACCCCGTCCCAAAGCCAGAAAAGAAGATTACTCTGAACAAAGATGAGGATGCCATGGTGAAGGAATTGAAAAACCAGGCGATCACTCACAGATACTCGTGTTAGAATGTGATTATGGCTGAACTGAAATGGTGGATAATGAGTGTGATTGGCCACGAAAACATCGAACAGCAACTCTCTGATCTCAGCCCTAGGATTAGTAAAACTTGAATCTTAAGTCTTCTAGTCTTAGCGAATTCACTAACTTATTTTATGTACAGGTAGGCGGGGGGTGAAACTGTAAAGGAAAGTAATAAACAGAAGAGGAAGCTCGCCCGGAAGATGTTAGAGATAAAAGAAGCTACTGTTGCTGCCCAAGTACAAAGACGGGCTTTGGTGGAAGTGCCAAGCTTTCAATTCTGACCTCAAGAATAGCCGGCCTCAGAGGTAGAGGTCCTCACTTTGGAGCCTCCTACTCAACCTGCTGAAACTCCGGTCTCTTCGGCTGTAGAGAGCAGTTCTTCTGGACCAGCCGTCCCAGCCGGTCGACTGCTCTCTCGAGGCGCTCAGGTTCTGCTTCAATCATTGGAGAGGAACTGCTCGATTTGGGGAAATATTGATCTAGAGAAAGTCTTGGGCGCTTTGATCTATTTTCCTGAAGATTAGACTCGGATGGCCCTAGAGAGCATAAAAGATCTTCTGACCCAAAGGATGAGCTTGGGCTTGGAGGTAGTTGTGAACCAACAAATGATCAAGGAAAAGGCCCATCTCTTAAGGAGGGAGATCATCAAGGTGGTTCAGGATGCAGCGACTGCGAAGACCCAACTTTCAACTGCTAATGAATGAATCATTGACTTGGAGGGCCAAGTGAGATCTTATGAGGAGAGAACAACTCAGCTAGAGAGAGAACTTGAAGATGCCTGGGCCTACCGAGCTGCTGATCTAGCTCAATTCTCCTAAGAGATAAGGCCAAAGGAGGACAAAGCTCTAGTGAAAGAAGTTGGTGCTTATGTGAATGCCCACAGCGATCTCCTAGCCGAGCTAGTGAAGCGTTACCCTGAAGAAGATTTTACCAGGTTGGAAAAGCTCACCCCGAGTGTCGAGCCCTAGAGTGAAGATGAATAAGAGAGAGAAGAGAGCGTAGATGTAAAGAATGTAACTGAAGATCAGGCTAGGGAATACCCTCCTGCTGAATGATTTTGTACTTATATTTTGGAATGAATTAAGTTCTTTTATGATCAATTCTTAATGAGATCGAAAAACATCAAACCAAGTTGCGCGAGTAATGAATAGAATTAACTCCTAATCAATTGAATAAAGTTAAACATAGAACCTGAGATCGGTTATCAATCATAAAACATAAGATCACTTAAAGAGATCGGAAAATCATTGCACATGAACACAAGATCGGATGGCCCTGTGACCAAATATCGATTGAAACTTTTGAAACATTTGAAGAGTGATTTGTAAAATTGTAAAGATTAAAACAATGACTTGAGATCAGATCATAATTGAAATAACTTATTAGGATTCGAACAATGATTTAGAGATCAGATAAAACATTAACTTTGTTAAGAATGTTTGAACAATTCAAGCAAGATACCTGATTACAAAACTAATTCACAATTTGAAATTTTGAGGTATTTGAACAGTGAGATTGGAAAACAACACAATGTAAGATCGAATGGTCCGAAGATCGAATATCGATCAAAACATGAATAAAGATGAATAAAGATGAAGAGATCAGAAAACAACCTAACTTGTGGCTGCATGAGGTCGAATAATCTTGAAATTTGATATTTATTTGGGAAATAACTTGGACTATTACCAGTTCAGAAAAATAACCAGTGATCAAGTAAATTAATTGAGATCGGATAACATTAAGATGGGAAATCCATTCAAGAAAATATTTGAAATTAAAACTAAATTAACACTTTAAAAGAAAATTGTATATTAATTACACAAGTTATGCGTTTGAAGGTCGACGAAAATATAGTGTCTATGATTACATAAATTAAAACTTACATCAAATAAATTCAAAATATTAATCAAATTTAAATTTAAATAAAATAACTTTCGAGAATGTTTATTCCTCTAACAAGATGGCCTTTTGTAGTGAATATGGATTTGGTATACTGCTTTTATTATCCTGGAAATTTTCATGCCGTCCACTATTCTTCCCCTCTGCAACCTTTAAGATCTCTCCGTCTTCATTACATTTTGAATTTTTTTTTTTTTTTTTGTTTTTTAACAAAAAACTGAGTGAATTTTGGTTGGATCAGCCGACGGCCATCAGTAATTGTCTCTGACGAAAAGAAAGAACGCAAATATAAAATTAGTTCAAAAATTACTTTCTTTCTAACAACTTTAATTTATTGGACCATTTACAAACTAAAAATTTTGATAATCATTCATTTTTTTTTATGATAATTATTAAAAAAATCTGAAGTTTTTTACTGTGTGGAAAATTGATTAGGACGTTGTGTTGTTATGAAAATGTTTTTTATGAAAATAATACTAATTTTATGGGTTTTTTTTTCAAATTTTTTAGAAATTTCAATAAACTCATGATGGTCATGCAATAGCGTACGCTAATATCAGACGTTCTCTTTGCTTTATCCGTCTTAAAAATTATCAAAAATAAGTATTTAATTACTAAACTATTAATTCAACTTAACACCAAGAAATATACTCAGAATAATATATGTTTTACATTCTGAATAAACGTCCAAAATTAAATAGTATATTTATGAGAATATAATACATTATTTCACCATTATATATATATATATATAAGGTAATTTGCGGTTATGGGTGTAGACATATATGCTTCCTTTGCAGCGATTAATCCTCTGTAGAGAAACAGCTTGGATGGAGCCGCTAGGGAAGGCCACTAACGGGGGGGAACTTCTAGCCGTGATTTGGGGGCTTCCCATGTCCTCCACGTCGTGAAAAACTTCCACCTGCGCCAGTTTTACTTTCCTCAAAATTTTTTAGCTGCTCTTCTGTAACAACAGAAAAAGAAATTAAATTGGTACATAAATATTACGGTAGTGAATATCGTTGAGCTAAAGATCGTAGCAGCGATGAAGGGAACTCACTGGTTTTTGGGACTTGGACTTGTTTGGCTAGGACCATCTCAGATGGGAACAAGAAAAAGACCAGCAAGCTGATTATGTAAATAAGAAAGAATAAACTCCTGTGCGCCATATTTTATAAAATAAAAATTCGATGGTTAAATCCTTATCATCAGTTGTTTCTCTTTTATAGCTGCAGGCTGCACTGCAATAGAGGCCGCGAAGCGCATGGCATTATTATACATTTTGAACAAAAATGCTCGGGACAGAGATTTGACTTCCGTGGTTCCTAAGGATAGGCATAGAGTTTAACCCTAGAAAGAGATGTGAGTTGTTGGTAAATCCTTATCAGTCCATTAGTGCGGATATGAGAATGTTAAGGTGGATGAGTGGTCATACTAGATTAGATAAAATTCGTAACGAGTGTATTAGAAAAAAGGCAGGAATGGTGTCAATTGAAGATTAGTTGAAAAAAGAGAGATTGAAGTGGTTTAATCATATGAAGTGTAGACATACGGAGGCTCCAAGTAGAGCATATTGAGTTAGAAAATAGAAAGAAAAGAAGAGGTAGATATAAACTGATTTGGAGGAGAGTAGTACGACTTAGAAATATTACACATTTCTGATGATTTAACCCAAAATTATTTAGAGTGGAGAAAGAGAATTCATATATTTTTAAGATATAAACTTAGTTGAGTTGAGTTGTATCAAACTATCAAGTTCATCAGAAGGATCCTAAGGTGAGTCGCTATAAGATTAAACTGATGAGCAAATCTTGATAATTAATTCTGTGCCATTTTGTGTTGTAATAAGTTGGTTTGAAATTGTGTTGTATATAAAACTTGACAAAAATCTCATTCTCTTTGAGCTAGCTTTTAGATGGAATTAGATCCTATCTTTTTTTTCTAGTTGCATTAGCTTACCTGCTTCAATGCTGACTTCCCACACTGTATTTCCAAGTCTCCGAAGACTTCCTGTACTGTGGTTAATTTTTTCCAAGAATTACAGCTTGGAAAGCGACTTTGCCCATTATTCTTTTCGTGGGTTGAAACCTGCGGTTGGGTTAAAGAAGAATTTGCCAAAACAGAGAATTTATTAGCAACTTTGTGGAGCAACAAGGTGAAGACTATTCCAACATTTGAATTGTATTTATCAAACAGAGAAAAGAATGCTTTAGTTTTCCTTGCGTCGTGGAATGACTGGCACCATCAAAGTTTTCACAGAAAAAGAATAGTTCCAAACAGGAGTTAATTACAGCCCGAGTGTGCCATGAAAAGGACAATACGAAAAAAAGGTTAAAAATCGAAAAATTATCAAAGTGGGGTGAGTTGAAAATACAGTTTTTAGTTGGGATGCTATCTCTAACAGCATGCAGAGGCAAAATGAGTAGGACGCAGTTAAGAACAACGTCCAAATGGGCGGGACGCTATTCTTAACAGCGTCCAAATGATTTTATTTATTAAAATAATATTTATATTTTATTTAAAATATAAAATAAAATAATTAAAAATTTTAGAAAAGTTGGACGTTAGTCCAACTTTTCTTAACTTTTTTAATTTTAATTTTTTATTTTATTAAATTTTAATTTAATTTTAAATTAATAAATAATATTTATAATAAAAATATTATAATATATAATATTAAATATTATAATTTTATTTATTAAAATAATATTTATATTTTATTTAAAATATAAAATAAAATAATTAAAAATTTAAAGGTCCAACTTTTTTTAAATTTTTTTAATTATTTATTTTTTAATTATAATTTTTTATTTCATTAAATTTTAATTTAATTTTAAATTAATAAATAATATTTATAATAAAAATATTATAATATATAATATTAAATATTATAATTTTATTTATTAAAATAATATTTATATTTTATTTAAAATATAAAATAAAATAATTAAAAATTTAAGAAAAGTTGTATACTATAAGTAGCATCCAACTTTTCTTAAACTTTTTTAATTTTAATTTTTTATTTTATTAAATTTTAATTTAATTTTAAATTAATAAATAATCTTTATAATAAAAATATTATAATATATAATATTAAATATTATAATTTTATTTATTAAAATAATATTTACATTTTATTTAATAAATTAAAAAATAAATAATTATTTTTTTAAGGTATAACAATTAAAATTATATTTAGCAAATAATTTTATAATATTTATAATTATAATAATTAATTAATATTATCTCACTAAATTTCATAATAATTATAATTATAATTACTTATAAGGTATTTAGTTTGGCTTATAAATTAAAAAAATATACTTAAAATAAGTCAAAATTTATAAGTAGATACTTATGACTTATCTGCTTATTTTAAAACTATTCTTTGATTAAATAAAAGATTATGTTATTCTAAATAATTTTTTTAAAATATTAATATTATCTCTATTTTAACAACAATGATTTGATTTAACTTATAAGTCAATCAAACTTATTTAGAAGTAAAAAGACTTGTGAATAAATTATTATTTAATTTGGCTTATAAGTTAAAAAATATTTAAAATAGGTCGAAAGTTATAAATAAGAAAATACTATTTATAACTTATTTATTTATTTTAAAATAACTCTTTAACCAAGTAAAAGACTATATTATCTTAATAATTTTTAAAAATAACAATATTATCTTTATTTTAATAACTATAACACTTAATTACATATCCCTTTTAGTAATTTCAATAAATTAAATTACTTTTAATCACCTTTTAATCAAGCATTTAAACTACTTAAAAATTATTTTTAAATAATTTTACTAAATAATTATTTATTTATTTTTAATTTGACTTATCAATCAAAAAATATATTTTATATCAAAAATTAAAAGTGGGTAACCAAACTAAACATTCACTTAATAGTTTTCATTAAAATAAAATCTTTAAGTTTGAATGAAACAAGTTTTCATATTAAATTGTATGTACACTAATAAATAATTCTTTTAATTTTAAATATAATTCTTAAGAAATTATTAAAAAAATTATATAAAAATAAAATTAAAAAAATCATAATCTCTTATAAATTATTAACGTATGTGATTAATATCTCCAAATTAAACTTCTTAGCGAGTCACTGATCACTCAAAAAAAAAAAACTACACATTATAACATATGGAAAGTCAGGGTTTTGAAAAAATTTAAAATATAATTATTGTATATATAATTATTTTATTATAGCCATTAATTATTGTGCTTTTCATGTAAATCTCATCATAGTTAATAATCAAAATCAATCCGTTATTACAATGGTTGCATAAAATTTTTCTTCGAAACCAGAGGAGGAAGAAACTCTCAAACCAGAATGGATATAGGAACAAGCATCCAGTAATATCTTGAAACATCAAACTATCAAGTTCATCAGGAGGATCCTGAAGGCGAGTACTGATGAAAAAATTCTAGCCAATCAATTCTGTGACATTTTGTATGAAGAGAAATACCAGTTAATTTTGATGTATGTATTACTGATCTTGCCTGTTGTTTATCTTTTACGTTTATATATACAGTAAATTAAAGCCTTACTAAAGAAATCAGGAAGCAGGGTAGGATAGCAAATAAAAGACTGTAGCAACTGTGAAATCAGCATAAGGTCACTGGTCCAAGTCTCCAAGGACTCAAGTGTGAAATCTGTGGTTATTTTTTTTCCCAGAAATTGTCGGTTGGAAAGAGACTTCACCTATTTTTTCTTTTGGTGTCAAAGATGGGACCCGTTCATCCTTTCCGTGGGTTGAAGCTTGAAAATGTGAATGTGGTTAGGTTCAAAAAGAATTTGCGAAAACACAATTGGTGGAGCAACAATGTTAACTGAAAACAGTTCAAATCATCGTCACCTTGGCTATGAGAGATAGGGTGGCTTTGGCTGCAATTCAAGTGCTTGAATTTATCTGTCTCATATAGTGTTGAAAACTGTTCTCAATGTTGGATCGTTGAGCTTGATGTTACTTCAAATACTGTGAAATTTTGTATAATTTAATATCATGTAGAAATTAATTTTAATAAATATTCATATTTTTTAATTAAGTGAAACATTAGTTTAATAATTATTTTATAAATATTGGTAAAAGATTTTATTGATATTATTAATATTTCATCAATAAAAATATTAACGTTAAATACATTTTATTATATAAATTGAATATAATTTTAAAAATTAATAAGAATAAAATATATAAAATGGTTAATCATTAATAAAATTAAAATTGTATATGGTAAAGTGCTTTCGGCTGTTGATTGAGCAAGATGAAATGTTTCCTGCAAATAGCTTATGTGGATCCATTGGATTCCTCCTCCGATGGATTAGCTGAGATTAAATGTCGATGGTGCAGTTCGTCATAATGGCAATTATGCTTTTTTTTTTGGGGGGTGGGGGGGGGGAGGGGGTGGTTGGTGTGTGGGTGGGGAATGGGCGCTAATCAGGGACCTTAATGGCTGTTGGAGTACTGGCTTTGTTGGTTCCTGAGGACGTTGCTCTATGTTAATGGCTGAGCTGTGGGCTCTTTATGCAGGACTTTAGTTAGCTAAGAAAATGGCGATTTCCGAGCTTTGGGTGGAGAGTGATAACCTCCTGGTAGTTATTATGGTTAAAGATGTGATAAATTTCCCTGCTAATGTTTCGGCTTTAGTGTAGTCGTCCATCAAGGATTTGCTTGGTGAACTTGGTTGTTTGAAACTCAACCATATCTGGCTTGAAGCAAATTGCTGTGTTGATTTCTTGGCTAGTGCTGTTGCGACCTTCACTATTGGCTTATCGCCTTCGGGTCTCTTGAATAGGCTTATCCGCGGTAAGTGTGGTATAACTCATGGTAAGTTATGTTGTGGGTAGTTTTTCTTTGAACTTTGTTCTCCGTTATAAAAAAATAAATAAATAATAAAAATAGTACATTTATAATTATTATCCTTTTTATCATTTTTCCTCTAACATCATTTTAACAATGGTTTGAACCAAACATTAACAAACAGTTTTTTTATTAACAAAGCAAGACCCTTAGACCATATTTGATATGGCATAATCAAATTTGTAATGTAATCGCAATTATAGTACAAGTTTGATTATGTTGTTTAGTAATACAAAAAAAATTTGACTTAATATAATGACAATTACGTAAATGTAATTAATTATCATTATATAATGAATGTAATGTAATAATTATTATATACAAAAATAAATGTAATCATAATTATTTATTTTGATTTTTTTATTTATTGTCAATATTATCACCATCATCACCACTCAGTCACTATCGCTACTATCACCACTAGTCCCACTAGTCCCACTCTGTCACCACTACCACCACCACCACAACCACCACCATCACCATTCTGTTACCACCATCATCATTTTGTTGCCACCATTGCTATAATTGTTACTTGACCATCATTATCATCACTTAGCTATTGTCACTTCTACCACCATCTGACTACTACCACCACTATTACCACACCTTGCCATTACCACCATCATCTAACTACTGTTGTCGCTACTACCATCGCTACCACTACTCGACTACCAATTACTACAATCATTATCACTTATTATTATTATAAATAAATTAAATATTAAAATAAAAATTATCATTATAATGCATCACTTATATTTTTAGTTTGCAATCAAACAGAGGAATGTAATGACAATTACATTACATTACATTACAAATTTGATTGCATTATATAATTAATTATATTGCATTACATTACGCTGTACTAAATATGACCTTAATTAAAATATATTTTTTATTAAAAAATTCAATATTTAAATTTATAAGGAGTTAATTTAAATAAATATATAAAAGTATTTTATGAAAAGAAAATTCAATTGATCCTCTCTCTCTCTCTCTCTCTCTCTCTCTCTCTCTCTCTCTCTCTCTCTCTCTCTCTCTATATATATATATATATATATATATATATATATATATATATATAATTAAGATGTTTGCATGTCAGATAATAAATATTTAAAAAACTAAATATACATAATTGAATAAAGAGTAGTTAAACTTACTGGATTTTGGTATTTTGGTTGGATCAGCCATCATTGTTTATGACGAAAAGGATGAACACAAAAGCAACATGGTAATGCAAACAATTAGCAAGCTCCGGCCGGCCATTTTTCTCGATATCAAGAGGATTTTCTGTAGTTTCTTGCCCACATATTATTCGTCTGTTTATCTAATCTAATATATAAGGAAACTAAGTAGACTTGGACTACGAACATATACATTTGTTAGTATGTGCGAAGTTTAGTCTCAAGGAAAATAGACTTGTTGCAAGTTTAGTCTAAGAACCTATTTGATGCGTCTGCCTATTACCATCATCGATGAATATTTATAGAAAACGTATTTAATTTTTGAAAATCTGTTTCAATATTTGAATTTATAGAAAGCTTTAATTTTCTTTGTATCACGGAATGTGTATGCGTGGCATCATGAAAGATTTGTCACAGAAGATATGTATATATATATATATATATATATATATACACACACACCGTCTCTTTTGAATGTCCTTTGGGATCCCACATCAAATATAAAATGTGCGTGTGTATAGATTATAAAGGAATAAAAACTCTATTAAAATTATCATGATTTTATTTATAGACAAAAAAAAAAAGAGTATATATGCATAATATCCACCATTTTTTGATGTCGTAATATCTGTCCTTGATGGAATATTCCGGTAGAAATTTAAAACTTCACTGATAAGGAAGTGGCAGTAAGATGTGAAAATATATTTATGTATGTGTATTTGAAGTATTCAAAATGCTTTTAAGAAAATAAAAATATTTTTACGATTTTGATCAAAGAAAAGTTTTTAAGCATGCGTTTGGACTAAAGAAACTTCGACAGTCAAATGATGGACTTTCGGTAGTCGAAGTCCATTTTTTGGCTTAAATCCCTTTTTGGATATATTAGACTTCGGCAACTAAAACTAAGGCTTTCGACAGCTGAAAGTCCCTTGACCTTGAGGGTATAAAAGGGACTAAAGTTCGTTTTTTTATCAAAACACTTAGGTTTTCTCTTCTTCTTATCTGTCTCTCAACTACTTGGACATACAAGGAGCTCTTTGAAGAGATTTCATTGGGTTTTTCAAGATCTGGAGGTAGATTCTTCCATTTTGAGGTTTGGGAGAGTAAATTCAAGCTTTGGAGCTTTCATTCTCTCACCCCAAAGCTTCAAGAAAAGAGGTAACATTCTTTTCTCATTGATCTAGTAGGTAGATCTAAGATAGTTGATGAGAGATTAGTTTTCTATAATTTCAATTTATGAACAACTTCTATGTTAAAGATGTTTATGTATGGATGAAAATATTAAAGTGTAATGGTTTGTTATATGTTTGAGTGTGGATAGTATAGATGTTAAAGGTATGTTCACAGGCTTTAGGCGTATTACGGGTTTTGGCAGCTTTAAGCTAACTAGATCCCTAGCGCTAGTAATGGCCCCTAGCTTGGATCATTACAATATTTATATAGATATAGCTACTAAGGAAATCTACATGTGTTATGCTACTCATTTTAAATTTCCATTATTAAAATACTATTAATTAAGCACCACATATGCAGAATGAGAGTTTGGATGAGAATTGAAAAATGTTTGTATTATTTATTATTTTGTTTGTATCTTATAAGTATAGCTCTTTATATGAGGGCAACCTTAACTGCCTCCTTTTTAAATTCTTTTTCTTTTTTTTTTTTTTTCTCTTTATAAGATTTTTAAGATGGTCACGGGCAAGTGTTTTCATTGATTATTAGATTCCTCTTTTTCTTACTTTTAGAATTTTTGGAATTTTGGAATTTTGAATAAAAAGGATTGTATTTAGAAAATTAAATTATATAATAATTATATATTACAACTATTTAAGAAATACATAAAAAATTATCATCAATAAATTCAATTAAAAATTGTCGCTTGGTATAAATGTGATAGATTTAAAATCTTATATCCTCTTGAATTTGTATTACAAAAATTTGGACCACCTTTTCATCATGAAGCGAAAATAGGACATATATAAAATATGCATATGTTTTTATTATGTATAATTAATAAATTAATCTAATTAACTCTAAGATTTTTCTATCTCTAATTAAATTGAGCTTTCTAGACATTTGTAATAATAATAATAACAGCTACTTATTATAATATTAAAGTGTAATAATTAAATAATTTGTAACTTATATCTACATCATTAGGGAATGTATATATAACTTAATCACAATATAAAAAAATTGTATAATTAATTAATTAAAAAATATTTTATAATGCCACGTGGCGGCACCAAAATTTCGAATGTCACGTGGCAGCAGCAAAGTAATTTCTATATGACGTATGTCACATGGTAGCACTAAAGTTTAGAATGTCACGTGGCAGTAGCAAGAGAAAATCTTTTTGCTTTATAATGCTACATGGTAGCACCAAAATTTAGAATGCTACATGGTAACAGTAAAAAAAAAAACCTTCCTACTATATATATATATATATATATATATATATATTAATTAGCATAATACCCATACTATACATTGATAATTTATAATTTTTATTTTTTAATTTAATTTTTAATTACATTTTAAATAAGATAAATTATTACTATTAAATTATTTTTCAATTAAAAATTTTCTTTTATTTTATTTAATTTCAATAAATTTTTATATGTTATAATATAATAATAAATTTTTAATTAATTTATAGTGCAATTAATTAAAATACCTAATCATTCTTTTTATACATACATTAATAGTAGTTTTCATAATTATTTTGTTTAAAATGTAATAAAATTATTTTATTCAAAACATAATTTAAACTTCATGAAATTTTCATATTTATTCTCATAATTTATGTAAATCAATATTTATTTTTTGTAAATTACAGAAAATACATTAATGACAAAATAAATATTATTTTAAAAATATAAATATAATATTCTTTTATTATTAATATAATAAAAAATTAAATTGTTAATAATTAATTGAATTATTTAATTTTAATAATAATGAAAATATATAACATTATTATTAATTAGAAATAACATTCCATTATATTATTTTTTAAAAATAATGCATCTAAGTGTAATTTCTTTATTAATATGATATATTTTTTATAAAATAATTCTTTGACAGAAATGGTTATCACTTTATATAAATTTATAATATAAAATAAATACATTTTATAAAAATTAAAATTTTAAAATATTATCATTTTTAATTAATATAATAAATATTAAGAATACATACTATTTTTCAAAAGATAAATTTCATAATTTCGATATTGTAACTTTAATTTTTTTTAATTATATTTATTTACAGCTAAATTTTCTATGAAATCATATTTGCAATCTATTTTTGAAATGCTACTTTTATATAAAAATATAATTAAAAAATAATTTATGCATAAAAATATATTATTTAATTAAAATATAAAAATAATTTTTTAAAAATTAATGATAATAAAATATGGATAATAAAAAATATTAAGTGTAATTACATTCGATATGTAATTATAATGAAATAAAGTATTAAAAAGTTTAAAAGATATTAAATAAGAAATTTATAAAAAAAATATTAATTAAATAAATATTAATTAAATATATTTAAATAAATAAATTTTGAGAATGATAACTAATAATTTTTTAAAAAAATAATAAAAATATAGCAAAAAAACTAAGGATTTGAAAGCATTTAGGTAAAATAAAAATATTTAGTAAGAGGAGAGTAGTTGATATGTGTTAAATGTCTCATATTACATACACACACATATATATACAAAAAAAATAAAAATTATTTAAATAAAAATAATTTTATAATTAAATATCATTTGATTGAAAAACAATAATAAAAATATTTAAATTTAATTTTTATAATAGTAAAAAATTTCTATTTATTTGGCCGTTTCAATTAAATAGCCATAAGTTGGCCGTAATGATAATAATAATAAACATTAATTAATTTTTAAAAGTGAAATAAAAAGAGTATTAAATTATTAACATAAAAACTAATACATATTAATTATAAATAAGTCAAATCTCTATATTTTATTTTTATAACTTTTTACGTAAATTGTATTTTTTGTCTCTTAAATTTTTTAACAAAGATTTCATAATAAAAATAATAGAAAATATGATAATTAATTATGATATCACAAATCAATGGTTAATTTTCTTTAAACTAATGGCTATTAATGACTTTTTATTATTATTATTATCTTTTAAATTATTTTTTATCATTTTTATTATTTTTATCAATATTATCTTTTAAATTATTATTATTATTATTATTATTATTATTATTATTATTATTATTATTATTATTATTATTATTATTATTATTATTATTAATGATAACATGTAGCAAATAATATTTTTGTATAAATGAATTTATAAAAAAAATAATATAAATAATTTTTAAATATTGCATTTAATCATAAAAGGTCCTAATTTTTGAAAAATCAAATTTTAAATAAAAAATAATTTAAATCATAAATGTTATGGTAATATTGTAAATAATAATGATAATTAAAAGAGAAATAAAAGAAATTATATAATAATTAGTATTTATAAAATAATATAAATAATTCTTAAATATTAGATTTAATTACAAAAGTCTTAATTTTTTAAAAAATAAATTTAAAGAAAATAATAATTTAAATCATAAATATTAAAGTAGTATTGTAAATAATACTGATAATTAAAAAAGAAATAAATAAATTAAATAATAATTAATATAAAAGATAGTTTTTATGGAAGGTAACACGTGACAAATTTTTCAAAGAAAGTGACACGTGTTATTTATTTGAGATTATCGCAAGGTGTTTTGCGGTCGCCTGGATGAACACTCACCGAAGTGGGAAAGAGTGAGGAGTCGCCACTTTAATTTTGAGAGAAATTAAAGAAAACCATTTGTGAAAATAAATTAAAATGAAACCACTTCAAAAACAGAGATTCTAGGTTCGGGGTCCGTAAACGGGTGGGGAAGGTGTTAAGCACCTCACCTCGTCCCTTAATGAGGGTAAGCAGATTTAACCTTAAGCTCTTTATAAACTAAAATTAATAGTTAGGAGGTTCGAACGGAGATGTTAATCCTTTTGATAAAAAGGAATATTTGATTTTTCACTAATTCGGATTACCCAGATACATAAGTAAATGAGACAACCTTAGTGAATTGGTATTTTGTTGCGGTTTTCGTTTGTGGGATTACTTTGCATATTTGTTAGAGTTCGATTTGAGAATCGGATAAGAACTCTCCTCCGATCTCTTTTAGATTAAAATTTCGATTGGAGATCGGATAAGAACTCTCCTCCGATCTCTTTTAGATATTTGTGAGAATTTTTAGTGAGAATCGGATAAGAACTCTCCTCCGATCTCTTTTAGATTAAAATTTCGATTGGAGATCGGATAAGAACCCTTCTCCGATCTCTTTTAGATATTTATGAGAATTTTTAGTGAGAATCGGATAAGAACTCTCCTCCGATCTCTTTTAAATATTTATTAAAATTTTTTATTGAGAATAGGATAAGAACTCTCCTCCGATCTCTTTTATTTGAATGGGAGTCGGATAAGGACTTTTCCGACTTCCCGAAATTTGATTACAGCTACACATCATAAGAGCCTAAGACCAAGGGTTCTGGCATCCGATGATGCCAGGGACCTGAATGAGGCTTCTTTTAACTCATTGGTACCTCATGACTAGATAGGGGACATCAGACCGAATTTTACCGACCTCCTATGTGATCGCCTTACCAATACCCTTCGGCAGGCAACATTTGCTCTATTTCATTTGCTATCCCGAAACTCAATTTTACTCCGACCTCCCTCCACCTTTACCCAGTCATATTCTTGAACTAGTCTAGTGATTCAACTTCATAACTCCCTGATTTATTATCCAAACATTTATTTAAAAAAAAACTCTTATGTTGAGACACTGTTACCAACGTTTTATCAAACGACCTGTACGTTACCCGTAAATAAAACACCTACATTAAGGGATAATAAAAGACCAAGAATAAGTAAATGACATGAACTGCTGCATCAAAAGATAAATTCATGAGAATAACCACCTACGTGGGACCTTCTGACATAAAACAAACTTTAACGAAAATTACGAGCGTAAAAAGAAAATAAAAGCGAACACTGGATAAGGCGATGGTTCGAACACTCACCTGCAGGAAGTTGAACCTATTGAACTAACTATGGAGTCGCGAATGTTGCAGAGTTTCGGGCTAACAGTCTGGAGACTAATGCTTGCCTTGAAATGACGAATGCCTAGTTAGCATATAATCGAACCGGAATGATAATGATTGAGATTGAACTCAGAAAATAAAAGTGGATATAAAGGTGATAAAAACAGAACTGAAACTTAAGAAAGGGTATCACAGAGCTATGAACAAACTGAAAATCAGGAATTTTAGTGTTCAATATTCTTTCAAAGAAAATACTTTAGAAAACTGGTTTCTAAGGTCTTTCTTGCTTAAAAATAGCAGAGTAGCGAAACTGAATTAATTTTCAGAGCCTTTCCACTATAATTACCACCCTTTTTTTTGTCCTCCTTGAACAGTTTTCATGCAAGTATTTATAGGGACTGGGAGCTAGCCATGAAGGGTCAGGATTCATTTTGAGGGAGATGGAAGGTTTGGATTTTGAAGGACATGATCGGACACTTGATAATTAAAGAGAATCAGGATGAATGGCTGAGATCCTTTTCAGAAATTTTTGTCATTTTTATCTTTTAATCTAACGGCTCGAATTTTCTTGTCCAGGGCGATCCGAGGGCTGGGAATAAAAGGCGTCGGTCTTGTCATCTTTTTCTTTGATCCAAGGGCTCCGGGCTCGTCCTTACAATTAAGATCAACGGTGGAGATTGGGATGTACAGCACTGTCATGACATACTCTGGCACATGTCAGTAATGCGGGCGATTCTGGGGCGTGCAGTGGAGATCTAGTCTGCAACGCTTTAACTACCTTGGCTCTGATTATGACGACAGTTAGCGGAAGTTGTCTTATTCCCTTTATTTTCCGACCTCTCCTCCCTTCCGATCTTTCTAACACGATCCTTTTCCGATCTCTCATGCCGGGCTCCCCTCTTCCGACCTCTCCAACTCTGATATTCTCCTTCATCCGGTCTGGTTCAGTCAAAGCATTTATTCCTTCGATTTCCGAGGCATTTGTTTCGTTTTCTGCTCGCAATAAATGCTCAGATTTTCCCTATATATATACCTTCAACGGGAAAGCCTTCCGCATTTGATTTTCTCCTCTTCCTTCTCACATTTCCTGTTCTAACTGCTCAGGCAATAGTCCCGGCCATGATAGTGGCTTTTGATCTTTTTCCGATTGTCCTTTTTATTCCTCGACTGAAAATTTATGATCCCAGTGATCGGGAAATTATGATAACCTCATTTGATGATAGTGAGAGAACCGGACTAATTTGCCGACCTAGATCGAGGACTTCGATCATGTCGATCTCGAATCGTTCGACCGATATAATCGGTGAACTGATTTCGGGCGAGAAGACTGCTAATATTCCCCTTAACATTAGTGACTGCCCCTTGAAGTTCATTCGGCTTCTCACTACATTGGGTGTCCCGACAGTGGCTCGGTTCCGAGCAATAACATTGATGACGACCTCTCTCATCTTCATGAGAGTCATAATCCCCCCATCTGAGCTGTACATCTGTTCGATGTCGATGGCTGGCCTAACACATCTTTTGATTCAGCCACGAGACTAGGCTTTGACATAGGTCTTTATTAGATGAGATGTACTGCCGATCTCTAGAGATTGCCCCTACGATGTAATCAAACCTTCAATGTAATTCGATCTCTAGAGATTGCCCGAATGATGTAATTCTACTTTTAATGTAATCCGATCTCTAGAGATCGCCCAAATGATGTAATCCGACCTTTTCGAAAATAAAATTTTATTTTGATAACTATCATTTTTATTATTATTGCATTGACTATTTTTCGATCTCTGATGTGTTTATCCGATCCGGTTCCTAACTGAACAGCCCTTGACCGATCCGCACTTCCAAACATTCACCTTAATTCACCAATCTCTAACTAGTCGATCTCTCCTTATAATGGGATTTTTGGAATATTCGTAAGACATGTCAGAAAAAGCTGGCGAATCCCGCTAACAAATGTGCCGCATGGGAGACCGTGAGCATTAAATGCTCAGACTAGTATAAATAGGGGATGAGTCAGCCAGTTGTTCCCTTATGTCATTTTTAGCCTTTCGCGAGCAATTCCAAAAGCCTCTCGTTTTTTCAAGTTCTTCCGACACCAATCACACTCCGGTAAGGATTTTGATCTTTCTTTTAGTTTAAATTTCCTCTTTTCTTTGAAAATGAGCGGCGCAGAGGGTCAGAGAGTGGCAAGCCCCCTTTCCGTTCAGGTCTCATGGTCGTCAGATGAGGTAAAGGTAATTGGAACAAGCGGGCGATCTGAACCCCCTAGGACCTCCATTCCAGCCCGCAGTCAAGCAGCTTCCTCGAGGCAAACACATTCTTTAGGGAGAGAAAACCTTCCCATGGATGAGCTACAATCAATCCTTCAAGAAACCGACCTGCAGTCGTTCAGCGAGGAGTATAACATTCGGGGCGATTCATACGAACTTATCCGATGTCACGGCGATCTCCGAGCCGATCACTTCTTTGAAGAGAATGATATAATCATGGTATACAAATAGCAACTAAAAGCCGGGCTGCGGTTCCCTCTTGATGACTTCTTCAAGGAAGTTCTAAAATTTCACCAAGTGTACATAGCCCAAGTTCACCCGAACTCATGGCGGATCCTAGTGTCCTTCAGAGGCCTTTGCCGAGCCAAAAAACTGAGTCCAACGGCGAAGGTATTCGCCGAGCTACATAGGCTAACTCGCCGAAAGGACAATGAATACTGGTTCTTTCAGGCGAAGCCACATTGCGGGCTCTTTACCGATCTGCCCTCCTCCTTGAAGAATTGGAAGAATCGCTTCTTTATTCTGCGGAGCAAAATTCCGAACGGCTTTGAGGGTTTCCCCCGTAGCTGGCTACACCAAGGCCTGTTAATTCCGAAGCGCATCACCTTGAATAGAGAAGAGGGCCTAATGGTGATGGAACTGAAAGATCAGGCGGCCAAAAAGAAATTCTCTTGTTTAGATGCAGTGACAGCCGAACTGCATCATTGGACTATGCAGCTGGTCACCGACCAAGAACGCGGGCTTCAGCTCTCTGACCTCGGCTTCAGTACTTTCTACATCTCTGATCTTTGGGCCTTAGCGATCTCACTGACCTTTTCTTTGTGCAGGTATGGCGAGCGGCGAGGCGTCTAAAGAGAGCTGGAAGCGGAAAAGAGAGGTCTCCCGGAAAGTGCGGGAGATGAAGCGAGCCGAGCTGCTTCAGACGCCTAGGCATGATCCTGGGGAAATGCAAGGAGGTTCGTCTCAACCCTCGGGACAGCCGATCCCCGACATAGAAGTGGTTTGGTCTCCTCCTCGTCAAGAAGAGCCGCCACCACCACCCCCTCCAGTTGCTTCGAGTGCGGAAGGGGGTCCTTCCCAACCACCTGTGAGGACCCTTTCCCGCGGTGCCCAGATCCTGATCCACTCGCTGGAGAAGAACCGCACGGTTTGAGAGAATTCGGGTTTTGCCAAGGTTTTGGGGTCCTCCATCTGCCTTCGGGAAGATCAGGATAGGCTAACCCCGAACAACCTTGACGATATCCTGACACAAACCATGAGCCTAAGCGTGGAGAGTCTGGTGAACCAACATATTATCCGGGAGAAAGCTCACCGCTTGAGGCAGGATGTCGAGAAAGTGGGTCAGGAAGCTGCTTCCCTCCGATCTCAACTTTCATCCGCCCAAAACTACATATCTGAAATTGAGGGGCGGATGAAATTTTATGAGGATAAGCTGGCCGAGCAGGCTCATGTTCTTGAAGAGGTTCGGGCGCTCCGAGCTGCTGAAATCGCTCGCCTCACTGAGGAGCTTAAAGAAAAAGAAGAAGAGGCCGTGACGAGGGAGGCCGGAGCTTATGTGAACGCTCATGGGGATCTTCTGGCCGAGCTCAGGAAGCGGTATCCCGAGGAGGACTTCTCTTGGATGGTAGATCTGGCTCCCCAGGACGAAGGTGAAGATAGTGAGGAGGAGGCTGAAGGTGAGAGAGGAAGCAAGCAAAATGTAAAACAGGCTGGGGGTGATCCTCCAGCCGAATGACTTGTATAAATTTTAATTTGAAATGAAATGAAGCTCCCTTTTTTGTTCAATGAATGGATGGGATCGGAAAGTATCTATATTGCATAAGCACTTGATTGTCTGAACATATCACAACATCTAAAAGTGATTATTAATCTAAGTATAAGAGGTCGGAAAACACTATAAGCATGAGATCGGCTGAGAACAAACGCTAAACGGGACTTGATTAAAATTGGAAATTTGACTTGAACACTTAAGATCGGAATCATCATTAAACCAGATCGGAACCTTAACTTTATTATTCCCAAACTTTTAAAAGAGAGATCGGCAATAAGACTAGTAGCATGAAGGCCTAATGTTGGTTCAATCTCGTTTGATAAGAGAGATCGGAAATACAATTGACTGGTCAGGGGACTTGACAATTGGTTTGAGAGATCGGTGAAACTTTAAATGATATGGGGACTTAGTATTGATTCGATTCCTTCTGAGGAGAGATCGAAAATGTGATTGGCTGGCAAAGGGAGACTCAGTGCAGGGGATTGGTTTCAGAGTTTATTGATTTCGGGGATCGGCCAAAATATGGTGTCGACAGCTGCCCCCCTTTACATAATTCCTACTGGAAAAAAAAAATTTCCGTGTAGGGATTATATAAAGATTCAGACCCATATTTTGGACGATTAAAATTTGAAATTTGAAATTAAAGTCAGGAAACTAAAACCCACTTGGGTTGGCACCCTGAGGTTGGTGACAGGAAATTAAAATGCTAGAAAATTAAAATCAACTTAGATCGAGGAAACAGGAAATTTAAATGCAGGAAAATTAAAATCAACTTAGATTAAGGAACCAGAGGTTGATTAACAGGAAATTTAAATGCTGGGAATTAAAATCAACTTAGATAAAAGAATCAGAGGTTGATTAACAGGAAATTTAAATGCTGAAAATTAAAATCAACTTAGATCAAGGAACCAAAGGTTGATTAACAGGAAATTTAAATACAGGAAAATTAAAATCAACTTAGATCAAGGAACCAGATGTTGATTAACAGGAAATTTAAATGCAGGAAAATTAAAATCAACTTAGATCAAGGAAACAGAGGTTGATTGATAAGAAATTTAAAATGCAGGAAAATTAAAATCAACTTAGATCAAGGAACCAGGGGTTGATTAACAGGAAATTTAAATACAGGAAAATTAAAATCAACTTAGATCAAGGAATCAGAGGTTGATTAACAGGAAATTTAAATGCAGGAAAATTAAAATCAACTTAGATCAAGGAACCAGAGGTTGATTGACAAGAAATTTAAAATGCAGGAAAATTAAAATCAACTTAGATCAAGGAACCAGAGGTTGATTAACAGGAAATTTAAATGCTGGGAATTAAAATCAACTTAGATCAAGGAACCAGAGGTTGATTGACAAGAAATTTAAAATGCAGGAAAATTAAAATCAACTTAGATCAAGGAACCAGAGGTTGATTAACAGGAAATTTAAATACAGGAAAATTAAAATCAACTTAGATCAAGGACCAGAGGTTGATTAACAGGAAATTTAAATGCTGAAAATTAAAATCAACTTAGATCAAGGACCAGAGGTTGATTAACAGGAAATTTAAATGCTGAAAATTAAAATCAACTTAGATCAAGGAACCAGAGGTTGATTAACAGGAAATTTAAATGCAGGAAAATTAAAATCAACTTACAAAGCAAGTCTAATCTCGACACGAGGAGTTCCTCCACGACGAAATGTACTTAACAGGATCTCGAAGGCCAATGATTAATGGAGGACGAGTTACAAGACTTAACCTACGACCTCATTTCTTCGGATGCCCCTTTTCTGTTCTCGACTTTCTTCTTATTTTGCGAAAAGCGCCCTTGTGGGTTTTCACTTTCCTTTCGCCCATTTAACTAGAAGCGCCCTTCTAGGTTTTCACCTCTTTTTTTTTTTTTTTTTTGCTTTTTTTTTTTAGGTCATTTCCTGAAAATCTCATAGCAAAGTATGTGAGGTTATCAATTTTCAAATTCTAATCTTATAGCAAAATTTTAACTGATTAATAGCACATTAGATAAAGAGATTGAAGAAGGACAATATTAAAGAGTGAGTATAGGGGAAAGATAAAAGCAAAGAGACAAACGCGAAGAAAGTATGACTTTATTATGGTTTTAAGAAACAAAGATACAGTTTCAAAGAAAAGGGTACAAGAATAGATCTCACATATTCCTTGTAGTTAGCTTTGAAGTCTCTTAACTGCCATTATTTCAAGTACTCTGAAGCCTCATGCCATGACGGTTTCTTTCCATCCTCGGTTTCATGCCCCGTTCCTTATTTCTCCCTTTTGGTTCTTGGGATGCCCTTTCGGGTTTTCACCCCTAGATTTTTTTTTTGCTTGCTCTTTCAGGACACCCTTTCGGGTTTTCATCCCTCACTCATTTTACAGAAAGCGCCCTTCCAGGGTTTTCGCCTTCTTTCGCACATTTTGCTAAAAGCGCCCTTTCGGGTTTTCACCTCTACTCTTTTTTTTTTTTTTTTTTAGGCAGAGTATCTTTTGACGGTGTCGGCATTCACAGGTCTTGGAAATTCTTCACCGTCCATGTGGGTCAAGATCAAGGCCCCACCAGAAAATGCCTTTTTAACCACATAGGGTCCCTCGTAGGTTGGTGACCGTTTTGATTCGAAAGCACTTTCTTCAGGACTAGGTCCCCTGGTTGAAATTCACGTGGGCAAACCCCTTTGTTAAATGCCCTGGCCATTCTTCTTTGGTATAACTGCCCGTGACAAGCCGCCGCTAGCCTTTTCTCATCTAGCAAATTTAATTGGTCCAACCTTGACTGGATCCATTCCAACTCATCAATCCCTGATTCTTTCAGAATTCTTAGAGAAGGAATTTTTACCTCAATAGGTAGTACAGCTTCCATCCCATAAACCAGTGAGTATGGGGTTGCCCCCGTTGATGTCCTTACAGAAGTCCGGTATGCGTGAAGGGCATAGGGAAGCATATCATGCCAATCCTTATAAATGACTGTCATTTTTCGGATTATTCTTTTGAGATTTTTGTTTGCAGCTTCCACTACTCCATTCATCTGGGGACGGTATGGTGAGGAATTGAGATGTCGGATTTTGTATTGATCACATAATCTCTGAATCTTCGAACCATTCAAATTCTAGGCGTTGTCAGTGACGATTTCATTGGGGAGGCCATGCCGGCAGATGATATTATTTCTGAGGAATTTGAGAAATGTGTTCTGTGTAATGGGGGCATATGATGTCACTTCGACCCATTTAGAGAAATAATCGATAGCCACCAGGATAAATCTATGCCCATTGGATGCCTTAGGGTTGATGGGACCAATCACATCGATGCCCCACATTGCGAAAGGCCATGGTGAAACGAGGTTGAACAATTGGTGAGGCGGAACGTTTATCGGATCCGCGTAGATTTGACACTTATGGCACTTTCGGAAATACTCGACGCAATCCTTTTCCATGGTAGCCTAAAATATCCCCGTCTCATGATTTGTTTAGCCATCGTATGCCCATTGGCATGGGTTGCACAGTTTCCTTCATGAGTCTCGAAAAGGATTCTCTTCGCTTCTTTTGCATCTACACATCTCAACAATTCGCCGTTGGAGCTCCTTTTGTATAGAGTTTCTCCACTGGGGAAGTATCCCAATGCTAATCTCCGAATCATCCTCTTTCCGTTTTTGCTCACCCCTGAGGGGAATTCTCTGGTTCTGATGTAAAGCAGGATATCATGGTACCAAGGTTTACCATCAGGTTCTTCTTCGATCATGAAGCAGTATGCCGGCTCACTCCTTGCTTTAATCTTTAATACCTGAGTCGTCTGCCCTTCTTCCATTTGAGCCATAACAGCCAGGGTGGCTAAGGCATCTGCAAATTGATTCTTGTCTCGACTAAGGTGAGTGAAAGAGATTTCTTCGAACTTCTTAATCAGCTCCAGTAAGTACTTCTGATATGGGATTAGCTTCGGATCCTTAGTTTGCCATTCTCCCTTGACTTGGTAAATGATCAGGGCTGAGTCTCCATATACCTCTAACTTCCTGACTTTCATTTCGATAGCAGCTTGTAAACCCATCACACAAGCTTCATATTCTGCGACGTTGTTGGTGCAGTCAAATCTCAACTTGATAGCTATCGGGAAGTGTTTTCCATCCAGGGATACCAATACAGCTCCAATTCCACTACCGGACAAATTGACAGCTCTGTCAAAATACATTTCCCATACATCAGCTGGCTTTTCTTCTTCGCAGTCTACTTCGTTAATATGCTCATCAGGGAACTCAAAATCCAGAGCTTCATAATCCTGGATAGAGTTTTCTGCTAGGAGATAGGCGATCACGCTACCTTTGACTGCTTTCCGGGTCATATAGACAATGTCATATTGGGAGAGAATGACATGCCATTTGGCTATCCTTCCTGGCACAAATGGGCTTTCGAATACATACTTAATAGGATCCATCCTGGAGATGAGCCAGGTCTTATGATTCAACATGTAGTGTTTGAGGCAATTTGCTGTCCAGGCTAACGCGCAGCAAGTTTTCTCTAGGAAAGAGTACCTTGACTCACAATCATTGAATTTTTTGCTCAGGTAATAAATAGCCCTCTCCTTTCGGCCGGTATCATCATGTTGCCCCAAAACACATCCCATTGAGCTTTGTTGGACTGCCATATATAGAATCAGAGGCCTTCCCGCCACCGGCGGAACCAATACTGGTGGGTTGGACAGGTACTGCTTGATTTTCTCGAAAGCCACTTGACAAACTGAATCCCATTGAGTGGTGTTGTTCTTTCGGAGTAGTCTAAAAATAGGCTCAGCTTTAGCAGTGAGATTGGAAATAAACCTTGATATGTAGTTTAACTTCCCCAACAAACTGCGCACCTCCCTTTCTGTTTTTGGGGATGGCATCTCTTGAATGGCTCGGACTTTGTCTGGATCAACTTCTATTCCCTTCTCGCTCACTATGAATCCCAACAATTTCCTAGATCTAGCTCCGAATATGCATTTGGCAGGGTTCAGTTTCAACTGATATTTCCTGAGTCTCTCGAATACTTTCCTCATCACCTGCACATGGCTCTCTTTTCCCCTAGACTTGATGATTATATCATCCACGTACACCTCCACTTCTTTATGCATCATATCATGGAATAATGTGACCATAGCACGTTGGTAGGTGGCGCTAGCATTCTTTAACCCGAAAGGCATGACCCGATAACAAAATACCCCCCATTGAGTGATAAAAGCAGTTTTCTCTTTATCTTCCTCATCCATTGAGATTTGATTGTACCCCGATGCCCCATCGATACACGAACACCTGCCCAATCCCGCAGCATTGTCTACTAACACATCAATGTGAGGGAGAGGGAAATCATCTTTCAAGCTCGCTTTATTAAGATCCCTGTAATCAACGCACACCCTGACTCTCCCGTCCTTCTTCATTACTAGGACAACGTTAGCTATCCATTAGGGATATTTGACTACTTCCAGAAACCCAGCGTCATACTGCTTCTTGACCTCATCCCTAACTTTGAGCAGAGTGTTAGGATTCATTCTTGTTAATTTTTGCTTTACCGGGATTGTCCTCGGAATTAGGGGAATTTTGTGCGTCACTATATGAAGGTCCAAACCAATCATATCATCATAGCTCCAAGAAAATACGTCTAGGAATTCCTTGAGCAAACTGATCATATCTTCTAATTCTTCACTCTCCACAACCTTAAGTTCCCTTTTCACTTCTTCCGTGCCTAAGTTTACGGTGTGCGTTTCGTCCCCACAAGGCACTAGGGAAGGTTCCTCTCTTTCATCTCTTTCTTCTGTGAGTTCCACCTCAGAATCACTTGAAGTAATGGCAGTTATGGGGATTTCAAAATTAATCAGAGGAATTTCTGAGTCTATTGAATTATTAGGTGTTAATTGATGAATGGTCCTGAATAAACGAAAATGGAATATATTATGAGAATGGATTTCAAAAGGAAAGAAAAAGAGAATTGGATATAAAATGCGCTATTAATTCATTAACATTTATGACATAAGAAAAGGGTCCATTTACAATATTATACTTGCCACCATGGACAAAATGATCAAGTGTAGATAACCAAAAGTACTTTACTCGAAATTAAGTAAAGGGATGTCCTCTGCTGTCCAGTTGTCCAGTTCTTGCCCTTCAGCTATTGGTGAGACCAGAGCCTCATACAAGGAATCAAGATGAATGACATCGATGGATGGTTCATCGGGTGATTCTTCAATCTCTGCCGGATTTTCAATGATCAGTTTAGTGAAGACCTCCATGATTCTGGGGACTACCTTCATTTTCCCGAGTTTCTGATCAAATCTTTGATCCCGAAGTCTATTCCTCATCCAGAATCGCCCATCCATGAGGGCGTCTTCCTCATAACCCAAACCAAAATGGCCTACCTTTTGGATAGCCAGTATAAGTTCGACAATCCCTTACAATGCGGCGCCTAACCCTTTGCCCTCTTCATACCCATTCCTCGACATCACCTTGGCTACCATAGCCATAGCCCCTTCATTTCTTGAGATGGTTTCTTATAATTTGAGGGCCTGGAAGGAGCTTTCCAATGACTCCTCAGCAGCTTCCACATAAGGAAGTGATTGCGGCTTGGTGACCAATATGGCTTCTTCCCCTCTCACAGTGATGATTTTGCCGTCCATAATGTACTTTATCTTCTGGTGCAAAGTTGAAGGAACGGCATTCGCTGAATGGATCCAAGGCCTCCCCAACAACATAGTGTACGCAGGTTCAATGTTCATAACTTGGAATGTGACGTTGAAGGTGCATGCACCAATTTGGAGGGGCAAGTCAATGTCTCCCAGCACTTCTCTTCTTGTACCGTCAAAGGCTCTTACCACCATGGCACTCTGACGTATATTTGAACGGTCAACCGACAGCCTAGCCAAGGTGGCATTAGGCAGTACATTGAGCGCAGATCCATTATCAATAAGGACCTTGGCTACTATGCAACCTTTGCACTTAACCGTCACATGTAGGGCCTTAGTGTGCGTTAAGCCTGCAGGGTCTATCTCTTCTTCCGAGAAAGTGACGAAACTGGATGCCTGAATTTGTCCTACTATCTTCTCGAACTGCCCCGGTGTGATGTCGGGGATCACAAAGGCCTGATCCAGAATTTTCTGCAGGGCTTGACGGTGCACCTCAGAGCTCAGAATTAGCGACAACAGTGAAATTGGAGCAGGTGTCTTTCTTAACTATTCCACCACATCATACTCACTTTGCTTCATTATTTGAAGCAACAGCTCCTCCTCTTCTTTAAGTCCGGCAGGTTCTTCTCTCTCTGCTTTCTCAGCCTCCTCTTTCGTATTTTCTCGCGGCTCTCCCATTTTTACTTTCCCTCTCTTTTTTTCCTTTTCCTCATTCCCGTAACACCTCCCACTTCTGGTTATAAACTCAACTTTTGGCTCAAGCGGGGAAGATTTTGTGGCAGCGATGGGCTGAGGATTAGCTTAGGGAGTAGTACTGTTGGTAGGTCCGGCATAAGTCATTTTGAAATGCTCATGAGGAGTGAAGCACGGTTTTGGAGGTGCCGAAGGTGAAGCAAGATTAGGAGCCGATGTACTGCTTGACGCTCCTTGGGAGAAAACTTGGAAGTTATAATTCCAAGGTATGGCATGGGTGTTTGTGACAGGGAGCTGAGGCGAGGTTCGTATGATTGTTACTGGTGGTGATGATATTGGGGGTGATGATACTGGGGGTGAAAAAGTGAATCTGTGATTAGGGGTAGAGGCGTTTTGGCCGAGTCAGGCTATATTTACTCCACCCTCCATTTTTAACTTTGCCCGGCATCTCAAAACTTTGAGGGACAGTAAGTTCTGAACCTCTTGCTTAAACTCTTCACAATTTTGCAGCTCGTGGTTAGTTGCCTTACCATGATAGGGGCATCCCGTCCTATCTTCAGGTTCTGTTATTTGGGGGTGGAGGTAAACTTCCCTTACTACTATTGTCAAAATTTCCCCAAAGTGAGGAATTAGTTGATCCACTTCCAAGGTTGATCCTTCTCCTTCCAACTCTATCATATTTGCACTATTGCCCGCACTATGATTGGGCAATGGGTTTGAGGTAACATTGGGGAGAGAACCATTCCCTTCAATCTTCAACCACCCATTCCTGATTAGGGCGTGCACCCTCCCCCTTAGTGCCCCGCAGTTATCGGTTGAATGCCCTTGTGCCCCTCCATGATACTCACACCGGGCAGTGGCATCATACCACCTGGGGTATGGCGGCTGAATTGGGTCAAGGGAAATCGGCACTATTTGATTTATACCGATAAGGTATCGGTATATTTCGCTAAGTAGCAGGGGAAGAGGTGGATCAGGATTTCTTGGTGGTCTCGGGTTAGTTTGAGGTGGTCTGGGTTGAGTAGGTGGAGGAGGCGGTCTGGGTTGGTAATTTGTAGGTGGTGGGTTCTGTGGGCGTGGATGAGGATAATTTGGGAAAGGGGGTGGAATGTTTCCAATGGTTTAGCCATGAGGGGGAGGATATGGCTGGTAGTTATTTGGAGGTAATGAAGATTGAGTGTTCTGACGGGTGATGGAATGCACATCACCCTCCTTCTTTTTGCTGAAACCGGCAGTTTTCTTCGCAGGATTCTCAGTCAACTCTTGTAGTCGTCCCATCCTTAAATTAGCTTCTATCCTCTCATCAGCTTGGATAATATCCGAGAAGCTGTTGGAGGTATTTCCAATCATCAGATTGAAATAAGGAGCCTTTAACGTCTCAATGAACAAGGAGCATAGTTCATTGTCAGTCACTGGAGGATATACTTCTGCAGCCTTCTCCCTCCATCTTTGGGCATATTCCTTGAAGCTTTCCCTGTCTCTCTGTACTAGGTTTTGGAGGTCTCTCCTTATGGGGGCCACATCGCAATTAAATTTATACTGCTTCAGGAAAGCATCTGCCAAATCTTTCCAGGAGCGCAGTTTGCTCCTGTCCAACTGAATGCACCATCTCAGGGCTGCCCTGGAGAGGCTCTCGTGGAAGAAGTGGACTAGAAGTCTGTCGTCTTCTGTCAGGGCGGGACATTTTAGCAATGTAGGTGGTCAGGTGAATGCGGGGGTCTGAGTTCCCGGTGTACTTGTCGAAGTCCGGGATTTTGAACTTGGGCGGCACCACCACATCAGGAACCAATCTAAGTGACGCCACATCGACTGAACCATACATGTTCAGCCCCTCTATAGCTCTCAGTCTCTCTTCTAGAGAAGATAGCTTCTCATTTTCTCTCGTCTTATTTTCTCCTCCCACTTCAAGAGATACTCCCCTAATTGGGAAATGAGGGGCGGGGTGAATTGGAGGGATCAGGACTGAAGGGTATGGTTCGGCATTCGAGATAGCTGGATAATAGGAGAAAGGTGGTTCATTATTCAATGGGGCCGGATTGACAGTGATTGTTGGATCCGGGATTAATGGCTGGAAATTGAAAGAGATTGAAGCATGGTGAGAATCAACCGTTGTAGGAGGTGGGGGAGGTAGTGTTAAGTTAGGCTCTGAAGCAGGCTTATTATGGGACATTTCCCTCATTAGTCTCATGAGCTCTGAGACTTGGTCTTTCAATTCGGAGACCTGTCCTTGTAGGTTCTGGACTTGTTCCTGGTCTTCCATTATCTTCTTTGTTCGTGATCTTGTTAAGTACACTCGTTTGGGTTGAACTGCGTGTCTAGTCAGGCTTGCTTTGTTTGAAGCAATGTTGATTTTCTGCAGGAAGTAAAAAGTTTTTAATGAATTTTGAATTTCGTAAAAAAAACTAAAGGTCTTGGTCCGGACAAAGGATACAGTGGCATTTCAAAATGAAATCTGTAGAAGGATGATTGCATTAATTTTATCATGGCATCGTACGATAGTCCGACTATGAATGACTGGATTGAATGCGCATCTATGATACTTGTCCATATGGCACATCCAATTTTTCGCATAACCCTAGCGAGGGGGTTCCTACGGGAGTTATACTATTCATTCACAATTTTGCTAAACAATAGCCCAAAGTTAATCCATTAATCGAATAGTTCATACATAGCATTCTTTACATTGGCCTAGGCTCAGGGAGGCTCTTTATAATGTAATGACAATTTTTGAGATATTTGTAAAGTATTTCTTCTTGTCTGGCGGGATCGAACATTTTTAGGGCATACTCGAATTCATGTAGGAGTTCTTGTTTCCCCTGTGCTATCATTCTCTCCAGCTAGTCAACATTCTCTTTCAGCTCCTGATAGAGAGCGGCTTGTCTTTCTTTTTCCTTTCTTTCTTTAGCACATTCCTTCAGAATATCGTTGATAAGCAGTGCTTGTTCCTTCAGTTCAAGCTTCTTCCTTTTGCTTTCTTATTTATACTCTTCTATGAGTATCTCCTGGTATTTCATTTTCTCCTGAAGCTTGCTATTATGTACTTTTACTTCTTTTATTACAGCTTGGAGAGAGCTTTTTTTCCTTTTCCCACCGTGTCTCTTGCTCTTCGAACCCCATCTTTTCGGTCCTTGCCTCTTCCCTGAGCCTTCTTACTTTTTTTTTGAGGATCCGCTGTTGGTCCTCCAACTGTTTTATTTGTTCTTGCAGTTGTGAGTTTTCGGTGTTTGCCTTTTGTAGGGAGTCGGCCAAACGATCACCAGCTTCTTCTGAAAAGACGTTTCGGCGAGGGTTGCTGCCTTTGAATTTTGTTGGATCTGCAGTTAAGTGTTCTTGATCCCTGTGAGCCCTCCATTTAAGATAATCGCCTATGGCACTCGGACCTTTAGGCAACCTTTCCATCATAGTGATGTTTTCCCAGGATCTGCGAGCTATTTTCAACCCTTCCTCCCCCTTGAGCCCATGGTAGAAATGACCTCGGTGGTATTCTTCAATGTTGATTCTGAACTGTGTTGAGCTGAACTGTCTCATTACTAATGCCGGAGTGTAACTTGTGTATCCAGTCACTCCGATTAGGGATACTGATTGATTACCCCCCGTGCCGACCAAAATGGATTGACCCGACGTCCACAATTTCCTCCAACAATTGTCATGGCTGTTGAAGCTCAAAATCCGTTCTTGCCACTGCGGCTCATCCTTTGGGCTGATTACTAATCTGGTTATCTTCTCGATGAGAGGCTGGTCAAGATACCATGTTAACCCCTTCGTTTCCACAGGACACATATGACTGATGATCTAGAGGGGCAACAATTGAGAACAACACTTAATGGATCCTTTGCCTTATTGTCTGCAGTAAGTAAGGGTTAAGAAAGTCTCGGCAAGAATTGCCGGTACTGGATTGACCTTCTGTTTCTCTACTGCCCAGAACATTTCCACAACGCCGCAGGTTATGATTCCGGAAGGCCCAGGGAACAAGATCAGGCCGTAGATTACTAAAGCGAGCATCAATGAAACTTGATCCCACTGTTCATCTTGGATGCATTGATCCAACCACTTCTTGAGATAAGTCCAATACCATCCATGCGTGTTCCCTTTGACAGTTTCCCTCGCCTTTGCTTCTTCTGGTGGAATCCCCAGCATATGTGCGAACTGTTTCCAGGTCTGCCTATGCTCAAGGTGTAAGTAAATCCGATTCTACACCGCATAAAGAATTTCTAGCAATGCCTGATATTCTTCCACAGTGGGAACATGTATCGATATCGTTGAAAGAGAACACCCCATACTTAGGATTCCAAACCGATAGCATGGTCTTTAATGCCGGGACTTGGACTTTGACTCGTATCAAGGTTGCAATCCTCCCATATTTCTTCTCAAATTTTGCTTTGACCTGATCAGGAAATGACTTCCAACCATTGGCCAGACCCTGGAGACTGTTCATTCTGACCTCAATTTTGCTAAGGTCCAATGGAGGTAATGAGCTAGTATCACTTTGTAGGGGCACTGAACTATGAGGCGGTTCGGGCCATGGTTTAGCATTCTGTTCTGATTTAAGAACTTCTTCTGCCGACTGACTCGAGGATGCCATGTTAAAAATGATGCTTATCCTTTTACAGACCTTATTTCGGTGATGCCTGCAAGAAAGACTTGTTAGCAGGATAAATTCAGGTAGTCTTGAATTATACTGTTAGCAGAGTGACACTTACACATTTATCAAAGTAGGAAAGTGTGTAGGTTTTCTTAACAGTATAATTCAAGATTACCCTCAAAAATAAGAACAAAATAAACACAAGTAGAATAGGGTAAGAGTAAGTATGCCCCTTTTGTCTTAAAATAAGGAAAGTCCTAGTGCCGACTAGGTGCTACCTAATTGGATAGTTCTATCTTATAAGGTAGCTTACTACGGCTTCCAGCTATCATGATAGTTTAGCTCAAGGTCTAATTTTCTAAAAGCCACAGGTTCCCAAATTGCCCCTACTGTAAACAGTAGAGCCCCATTCTATCCCCCATGATACGGTCGGGAAAGTTCCACGGGTATCACAGTAGATAGAACGAGTTTCAATCTGAGCAGAAGTCTTCACGGATACTAACGCGGTAAAACCCACGGGTACCTCTACATGACCCCCTCCTACTTTCCTAAAAGGGTAAGAAAGCCCGGGTATAGGGCTGAAGTGTGTGAGGACATTATGTGAGTGTTCAGTGTGTGAAGGGACACCTTTATCTCTTCCCAATACAGGGGGATTTTTATTTTTCCTTTTTAAACAGAGAATGCTGTAGGATATAAAACAAAAATGAACAAAGCGGTTAGAGGATATAACAAACATTAATAGACTAAAGTTTTTGAATTTCATAAATTGAACCCATCTAAATATAATTCTAGTAAATCTACTTTTGGACCTCTGGGGAAGGGGTTTAAGGAAAATCAATATCCCCAGCGGAGTCGCCAAGCTGTTGCAAGGTATTTTGTGGTCGCCTGGATGAACACTCACCGAAGTGGGAAAGAGTGAGGAGTCGCCACTTTAATTTTGAGGGAAATTAAAGAAAACCATTTGTGAAAATAAATTAAAATGAAACCACTTCAAAAACAGAGATTCTAGGTTCGGGGTCCGTAAACGGGTGGGAAAGGTGTTAAGCACCCCACATTGTCCCTCAATGAGGGTAAGCAAATTTAACCTTAAGCTCTTTATAAACTAAAATTAATAGTTAGGAGGTTCGAACGGAGATGTTAATCCTTTTGATAAAAAGGAATATTTGATTTTTCACTAATTCGGATTACCCAGATACATAAGTAAATGAGACAACCTTAGTGAATTGGTGTTGTGTTACGATTTTCGTTTGTGGAATTACTTTGCATATTTGTTAGAGTTCGATTTGAGAATCGGATAAGAACTCTCCTCCGATCTCTTTTAGATATTTGTGAGAATTTTTAGTGAGAATCGGATAAGAACTCTCCTCCGATCTCTTTTAGATTAAAATTTCGATTGGAGATCGGATAAGAACCCTTCTCCGATCTCTTTTAGATATTTATGAGAATTTTTAGTGAGAATCGGATAAGAACTCTCCTCCGATCTCTTTTAAATATTTATTAAAATTTTTCATTGAGAATCGGATAAGAACTCTCCTCTGATCTCTTTTATTTGAATGGGAGTCGGATAAGGACTTTTCTGACCTCCCGAAATTTGATTACAGCTACACATCGTAAGAGCCTAAGACCAAGGGTTCTGGCATCCGACGATGCCAGGGACCTGAATGAGGCTTCTTTTAACTCATTGGTACCTCATGACTAGATAGGGGACATCAGACCGAATTTTACCGACCTCCTATGTGATCGCTTTACCAATACCCTTCGGCAGGCAACATTTGCTCTATTTCATTTGCTATCCCGAAACTCAATTTTACTCCAACCTCCCCCCACCTTTACCCAGTCATATTCTTGAACTAGTCTAGTGATTCAACTTCATAACTCTCTGATTTATTATCCGAACATTTATTTAAAAAAAAACTCTTATGTTGAGACACTGTTACCAATGTTTTATCAAACTACCTGTACGTTACCCGTAAATAAAACACCTACATTAAGGGATAATAAAAGACCAAGAATAAGTAAATGACATGAACTGTTGCATCAAAAGATAAATTCGTGAGGATAACCACCTACATGGGACCTTCTGACATAAAACAAACTTTAACGAAAATTACGAGCGTAAAAAGAAAATAAAAGCGAACACTGGATAAGGCAACGGTTCGGACACTCACCTGCAGGAAGTTGAACCTATTAAACTAACTATGGAGTCGCGAATGTTGCAGAGTTTCGGGCTAACAGTCTGGAGACTAATGCTTGCCTTGAAATGACGAATGCCTAGTTAGCATATAATCGAACCGGAATGATAATGATTGAGATTGAACTCAGAAAATAAAAGTGGATATAAAGGTGATGAAAACAGAACTGAAACTTAAGAAAGGGTATCACAGAGCTATGAACAAACTGAAAATCAGGAATTCCAGTGTCCAATATTCTTTCAAAGAAAATACTTTAGAAAACTGGTTTCTAAGGTCTTTCTTGCTTAAAAATAGCAGAGTAGCGAAACTGAATTAATTTTCAGAGCCTTTCCACTATAATTACCACCCTTTTTTAATGTCCTCCTTGAACAGTTTTCATACAGGTATTCATAGGGACTGGGTGCTCCCCATGAAGGGTCAGGATTCATTTTGAGGGAGATGGAAGGTTTGGATTTTGAAGGACATGATCGGACATTTGGGAATTAAAGAGAATCAGGATGAATGGCTAAGATCCTTTTCAGAAATTTTTGTCCTTTTTCTCTTCTAATCTGACGGCTCGAATTTTCTTGTCCAGGGCGATCCAAGGGCTGGGAATAAAAGGCGTCGGTCTCGTCGTCTTCTTCTTTGATCCAAGGGCTCCGAGCTCGTCCTTACAAGTAAGATCAACGGTGGAGATTGGGATGTACAGCACTATCATGACATACTCTGGCACATGTCAGTAATGCGGGCGATTCTGGGGCGTGCGGTGGAGATCTCGTCTGCAATGCTTTAACTACCTCAGCTCTGATTATGATGACAGTTAGCGGAAGTTGTCTTATTCCCTTTGTTTTCCGTCCTCCCCTCCCTTCCGATCTTTCTAACACAATCCTTTTCCGATCTCTCATGCTGGGCTCCCCTCTTTCGACCTCTCCAACTCTGATATTCTCCTTCATCTGGTCTGGTTCAGTTAAAGCATTTATTCCTTCGATTTTCTTGGCATCTGCTTCGTTTTCTGCTCGCAATAAATGCTCAGATTTTCCCTATATATATACCTTCAACGGGAAAGCCCTCCGCATTTGATTTTCTCCTCTTCCTTCTCACATTTCCTGTTCTAACTGCTCCGACAATAGTCCCAGCCATGATAGTGGCTTTTGATCTTTTTCCGATTGTCCTTTTTATTCCCCGACTGAAAATTTATGACCCCGGTGATCGAGAAATTATGATAACCTCATTTGATGATAGTGAGAGAACCGGACTAATTTGTTGACCTGGATCGAGGACTTCGATCGTGTCGATCTCAAATCGTTCGACCGATATAATCGGCAAACTGATTTCGAGCGAGAAGACTGCTAATATTCCCTTTAACATTGGTGACTGCCCCTTGAAGTTCATTCGGCTTCTCACCACATTGGGTGTCCCGACAGCGGCTCGGTTCCGAGCAATAACATTGATGACGACCTCTCTCATCTTCATGAGAGTCATAATCCCCCCATCTGAGCTGTACATCTGTCCGATGTCGATGGCTAGCCTGACACATCTTTTGATTTAGCCACGAGACTAGGCTTTGACATAGGTCTTTATTAGATGGGATGTACTGCCGATCTCTAGAGATCGCCCCTACGATGTAATCAGACCTTCAATGTAATCCAATCTCTAGAGATCGCCCAAATGATGTAATTCGACTTTTAATGTAATTCGATCTCTAGAGATCGCTCAAATGATGTAATTTGACCTTTTCGGAAATAAAATTTTATTTTGACAACTATCATTTTTATTATTATTGCATTGACTATTTTCCGATCTCTGATGTGTTTATCCGATCCGGTTTCTAACTGAACAGCCCTTGACCGATCCGCACTTCCAAACATTCACCTTAATTCACCGATCTCTAACTAGTCGATCTCTCCTTATAATGGGATTTCTGAAATATTCGTGAGACATGTCAGAAAAAGCTGGCGAATCTCGCTAACCGATGCGTCGCTTGGGAGACCGTGAGCATTAAATGCTCAGACTAGTATAAATAGGGGATGAGTCCGCCAGTTGTTCCCTTATGTCATTTTCAGCCTTTCGCGAGCAATTCCAAAATCTTCTCGTTTTTTCAAGTTCTTCCGACACCGATCACACTCCAGTAAGGATTTTGATCTTTCTTTTAGTTTAAATTTCCTTTTTTCTTTGAAAATGAGCGGTGCCGAGGGTCAAAGAGCGGCAAGCCTCCTTTCCGTTCAGGTTTCATGGTCGTCAGATGAGGTAGAGGTAGTTGGAACAAGCGGGCGATCTGAACCCCCTAGGACCTCCATTCCAGCCCGCAGTCAAGCAGCTTCCTCGAGGCAAACACATTCTTCAGGGAGAGAAAACCTTCCCATGGACGAGCTACCATCAATCCTTTAAGAAACCGACCTGCAGTCGTTTAGCGAGGAGTATAACATTCGGGGCGATTCATACGAACTTATCCAGTGTCACGGCGATCTCCGAGCCGATCACTTCTTTGAAGAGAATGATATGATTATGGTATACAAAGAGCAACTAAAAGCCGAGCTGTGGTTCCCTCTTGACGACTTCTTCAAGGCAGTTCTAAAATTTCACCAAGTGTGCATAGCCCAAGTTCACCCGAACTCATGGCGGATCCTAGTGGCCTTCAGAGGCCTTTGCCGAGCCAAAGGACTGAGTCCAATGGCGAAGGTATTCGCCGAGCTATATAGGCTAACTCGCCGAAAGGATGATGAGTACTGGTTCTTTCAAGCGAAGCCACATTGCGGGCTCTTTACTGATCTGCCCTCCTCCTTAAAGAATTGGAAGAATCGCTTCTTTATTCTGAGGAGCAAAATTTCGAACGGCTTTGAGGGTTTCCCCCGTAGCTGGCTACACCAAGGCCCGTTAATTCCCAAGTGCATCACCTTGAATAGAGAAGAGGGCCTAATGGTGATGGAACTGAAAGATCAGGCTGCCAGACAAAAATTCTCTTGTTTAGATGCAATGACAGCCGAACTGCATCATTAGACTATGCAGCTGGTCACCGGCCAAGAACGCGGGCTTCAGCTCTCTGACCTCGACTTTGGTACTTTCTACATCTCTGATCTTTGGGCCTTAGCGATCTCACTGACCTTTTCTTTGTGCAGGTATGGCGAGCGGCGAGGCGTCTAAAGAGAGCCAGAAGCGGAAAAGAGAGGTCTCTCGGAAAGTGCGGGAGATGAAGCGAGCCGAGCTGCTTCAGATGCCTAGGCATGATCCTGGGGAAATGCAAGGAGGTTCGTCTCAACCCTCGGGATAGCCGATCCCCGACATAGAAGTGGTTCGGTCTCCTCCTCGTCAAGAAGAGCCGCCACCACCACCCCCTCTAGTTGCTTCGAGTGCGAAAGGGGATCCTTCCCAACCACCTGTGAGGACCCATTCCCGTGGCGCCCAGATCCTGATCCACTATTAGGAGAAGAACCGCACGGTTCGAGAGAATCCGGGTTTTGCCAAGGTTTTGGGGTCCTCCATCTGCCTTCGGGAAGATCGGGATAGGCTAACCCCGAACAGCCTTGACGATATCCTGACACAAACCATGAGCCTAAGCATGGAGAGTCTGGTGAACCAACATATTATCCGGGAGAAGGCTCACCGCTTGAGGCAGGATGTCGAGAAAGTGGGTCAGGAAGCTGCTTCCCTCCGATCTCAACTTTCGTCCGCCCAAAACTACATATCTGAAATTAAGGGGCGGATGAAATTTTATAAGGATAAGCTGGCTGAGCAGGCTCATGTTCTTGAAGAGGTTCGGGCGCTCTGAGCTGCTGAAATCGCTCGCCTCACTGAGGAGCTTAAAGCAAAAGAAGAAGAGGCAGTGATGAGGGAGGTCGGAGCTTATGTGAACGCTCATGGGGATCTTCTGGCCGAGCTCAGGAAGCGGTATCCCGAGGAGGACTTCTTTTGGATGGTAGATCCGGCTCCCCAGGACGAAGGTGAAGATAGTGAGGAGGAGGCTGAAGGTGAGAGAGGAAGCGAGAAAAATGTAAAACAAGCTGGGGGTGATCCTCCAGCCGAATGACTTGTATAAATTTTAATTTAAAATGAAATGAAGCTCCCTTTTTTGTTCAATGAATGGATGGGATCAGAAAGTATCTATATTGCATAAGCACTTGATTGTCTGAACATATCACAACATCTAAAAGTGATTATTAATATAAGTGTAAGAGGTCGGAAAACACTATAAGCATGAGATCGGCTGAGAACAAACGCTAAACGGGACTTGATTAAAATTAGAAATTTGACTTGAACACTTAAGATCAGAATCATCATTAAACCAGATCGGAACCTTAACTTTATTATTCCCAAACTTTTAAAAGAGAGATCGGCAATAAGACTGGTAGCATGAAGGCCTAATATTGGTTCAATCTCGTTTGATAAGAGAGATTGGAAATACAATTGACTGGTCAGGGGACTTGACAATTGGTTTGAGAGATCGATGAGGCTTTAAATGATATGGGGACTTAGTATTGATTCGATTCCTTCTGAGGAGAGATCGGAAATGTGATTGGCTGGCAAAGGGAGACTCAGTGCAGGGGATCGGTTTTAGAGTTTATTGATTTCGGGGATCGGCCAAAATATGGTGTCGACAGAGGTACCTTCCTACTTTTATACATATATATATATATATTAAAAATATTAAAATATATATATATCATAAATATTAAAAATATTAAAATAGTATTATAAATAATACTGATAATTAAAAAAATAAATAAATTAAATAATAATTAGTATAACACGTGATAAATTTTTCAAATAAAGTGCCACGTGTCATTTATTTGAGATACCTTCCTACTTATATATATATATTAAAGAAAATAATAATTTAAATCATAAATATTAAAGTAATATTGTACATAATAATGATAATTAAAAGAGAAATAAATTAAATAATAATTAGTATAAAATAGTATTTATGGAAGAAAACACGTAACAAATTTTTCAAAGAAAGTACAACGTATTATTTATTTGAGATACCTTCCTACTTTTATATATATAATCGTTTTGCTTCGTGTTGGGCGACGTAATTATTTTTTTATTTTAATAACATAATTTTATATTTTTTTTAATATTGTAGGATTAAAGCCGGATGGTTGAAGTAGAGACGTGCCACGGGAGTTTTATGTGATTGTAAGATTCTCAATAAGTTGAAAGGAAAATTTGATATTACAGCCATATGACTGACCATGTTATATAATAGTGAGTGTTGGGTAATGAAGGAGTCGTATGTGTTTAAGATAAGAGTTATAAGGTGAGAATATTAAGGTGGATGAGCGGCCATATTAAACTAGATAAAGTGCGTAATGAGAGTATTAGAGAAAAAGTAGGAGTGGTACCAATTGATGATAAGTTGAGAGAAGGGAGATTGAGATGGTTTGGTCATGTGAAGCGTAGACATACGGAGGCTCCAGTTAGACAAGTAGAGCACATTGGATTAGAGGATAGAAAGAAAAGAATGGGTAGACCTAAACTGAATTGGAGGAGAGTAATATAACATAAACTAGAAGCATTACACATTTCCGAAGATTTAACTCAAATCGTTTAAAGTGGAGAAAGAGAATACATATAGCCGACCCTAATAAATTTTTGGAATAAAGGTTTAGTTGAGTTGAGTTGAGTTGTAGATTTTTTATTTCAACATCATTTATAAATAAATTTAAATTTGTATGAATAATTATATATTTATCAAAATTAAATTAAATTTTTATTTTTAAATAGTTATTAATTATTTTCCTGTAAATATTCCTTATAAATAATTTAACAAAATAATAAATAAGACTAAATTCTTTAAATAATTGAATTTAAAAAGCCCATATATTATTAGAATGAATTTATCTATAATAATAAATATGCTCAAAAATAAAATTATAAATATTTTACTAATATTTAATAAATAATAATAATAAATTAAAAGTTAAAATAATTTTTTAATTTGCGATATTTATTTTTTCTTTTCATGTTGATTTTTTTTTCTCTTAGCTTATTCTTCTAAATTGAATTTTTTTATATTTATCAGCAATTACAAATTTTCATTATTTTGCTATATAATATTTTGTATTTTATTAAAGTAACATTTATTTAACTATATAAATTAAAAAAAGTTATATGATTAGTGACATACTTTTTTATTCTGGTTATTCGGTTTTCAAACTTTTCATTATTCATAAGAACATTTATTTTTGAAATATAGTCTATAAATATACACACAAACAAAAAGATTGGAAAAGCAATCTATCATTCTGGATGTAAATATGATGGATTTGAAAAACAGAATATAATAAATAATTAAAAATATAATTATGCATGTTTAAAAATATAAAACAATTAAATTACCAATATAAATAGATGAAAATGAGATATTTTAATAAGTTATATACTTATTATTTAAGAAGAGTGAGAAATGAATTTATTTTCAAGTAGTATAAATAAATTATTTGTAAATATCATTTGATGAAGCCTGAAACTATTGCTTCACTAATAGAGTTCTACTTTCATTGTCTCAACTATAAAGGACTTGCAAGCAAAGGAAAAATGGTCAGAGTTCCACCAGGAAGGTCCTTGATGAAGACCCTCCTACACTCAAGTTAGATGGGATAATAATATAGCAGAGATACAGTAAAAAGAGAAGAGAGAGTTGGTTAGAGGGAGAAGAACCCTTTTTCCATTCTTACCTAGATCTATTTATAAGAAAAAGTGATAGAAACATATTATTTGGCATATTATAGAGAATATATTATAGAGAATATCTTTAAAGATATATTCTTAAATAAAAAGAAGTATATATTATATGTGATTATTTTATAGTATATCAGATGCCCATTTGCTCCGATGTAAGTTATTTATGACTTATGCTACGTCAAACTTTCTTGTCCTAAAATTGCTCTTATTATAATTAATAACTAGCATAATGCCCATGCTATGCATGAGTAATTTATAAATTTTATTTTTTAATTTAATTTTTTAATTACATTTTAAACAAGATAAATTATTATAATTAAATTAATTTTAAATTAAAATTTTTCTTTCATTTAATTTAATTTGAATAAATTTTTACTTGTTATAATAATAAATTTGTAATTAATTTATGATATAATTAATTAAAATACCTATTTAATTCTTTTTATACATATATTAATAGTAGTTTCCATAATTATTTTATTTAAAATGTAATAAAAATACTTTATTCAAAAAATAATTTAAATTTTATGGAATTTATGATATTTTATCTCATAATTTATGTAAATCAATATTTATTTTTTATAAATTACAAAAAATACATATTGATTTACACAAATTATGAGAAGAAATATCAAAAATTTCGTAAAATTTAAATTATTTTTTGAATAAATTATTTTTTATGAGAAAATAATATTATTTTAAAAATATATAAATATAATATTTTTTGTTATTAATATAATAAAAAAGATTAAATTATAAATAATGAATTTAATTATTTAATTTAAATAATAATAAAAATATATACCATTATTATTAATTAAAAATAACATTCTATTATATTATTTTTTAAAAATATTATATCTAAGTGTAATTTTTTTTATTAATCCGATATATTTTTTATAAAATAATTCTTTGACAAAAATGTTTATCACTTTACATAAATTTATAATATAAAATAATACATTTTACAAAAATTAAAATTTTAAAATATCGTTATTTTCTATTAATATAAATATTAAAAATACATACTATTTTTCAAAAAATAGATTCTATAATTTTAATACTGTAACTTTAATTATTTTTAATCATTTTTATTTGTAATTAAATTTTGGATGTAATTATATTTACAATTTATCTTTGAAATTCTCTTCTATATAAAAATATAGTTAAGAAATAATTTATGCATAAAAGTATAGATATTTAATTAAAATTTAAAAATTATTTTGTAAAAAATTAATAATAATAAAATATAGATAATCAAAATATTAGTTATCATTGCATTCGGTATAAAATTATTATAAAATAAAATATTCAAAAGTTTAAGAAATATTAAATAAAAAATTTATAAAAAAATTAATAGTTAAATAAATATTAGATAAATATATTTAAATAAATAAATTTTGAAAATGATAACCAAAAATTTGAAAGAAAAAATGAAAAATAATACAAATAAAAAAAGGATTTAAGGGTATTTAGGTGGAATGAAAATACTTGATGAGAAGAGAGTACTTGATGTGTATTAAATGTCTTATATGACACTATATATAGATAAATAAATGAAAATCATTTAAATAAAAAATTAATTTATAATTAAATATTATTGAATTGAAAAACGGTAACAAACATTCAAATTTAATTTTTATAACAGTTAAATATTTCTTATTTACTTGGCCATTTTAATTAAAGCGTCATAAATTGGCCATAACAATAATAATAAGCATTAATTAATTTTAGAAAAGTGAAATAAAAAGAATATTAAATTATTAACATAAATAATACATACTAATTATAAATAAATCAAATCTTTATATTTTATTATTATAACTTTTTATACAAACTACACTTTTTGTCTCTCAAATTTTTTAATTAAGATTTCATAATAAAAATAATAGAAAATACAACAATATAAGAAAAATATTTATTAAAGATATAAAATAATTTAATGTTGATTAAATTATATGATAATTGATTATGATATCATAAATTAATGATCAATTTTTTTTAAACTAATGGCCATCAATGACTTTTTATTATTATTATTATTATTATTATTATTATTATTATTATTATTATTATTATTATTATTATTATTATTATTAATAAAAGGTCATTGATGGCTATTAGTTTAAAAAAAATTTATCATTAATTTTATTATTATTATTATTATTATTATTATTATTATTATTATTATTATTATTATTATTATTATTATTATTATTATTATGTAGGATAACATGTGACAAATATTGTTTTTGCATAAATGACTTTATAAAAAAATAATATAAATAATTTTTAAATATTATATTTAATCACAAAAGGTCTTATTTTTTAAAAATTAAATTTTAAAGAAAAAAATAATTTAAATAAAAAATATTAAGGTAGTATTAGAAATAATAATAATAATTAAAAGAGAAGTAAAAAATTAAATAATAATTAGTATTTATAAAATAATATAAATAATTTTTAAATATTATATTTAATTACAAAATATCTTAATTTTTAAAAATTAAATTTTAAAGAAAATAATAATTTAAATTATAAATGTTAAGGTGGTATTGTAAATAACAATGATAATTAAAAGTGAAATAAAAAAATTAAATAATAATTAGTATAAAAGAGAATATTTATGATTGATTATGAGATCGCAAATTAATGGTCAATTTTCTTAAAACTAAAAGCCATCAATGACCTTTTATTATTATTATTATTATTATTATTATTATTATTATTATTATTATTATTATTATTATTATTATTATTAAGGGTAACATGTAGCAAATAATATTTTTACATAAATAAATTTATAAAAAAATAATATAAATAATTTTAAAATATTACATTTAATCATAAAATATCTTAATTTTTTAAAAATTAAATTCTAAAGAAAATAATAATTTAAATCTTAAATATTAATGTAATATTATAAATAATAATGATAATTAAAAGAGAAATAAAAAAAATTAAATAATAATTAGTATTTAAAAATAATATAAATAATTTTTAAATATTGCATTTAATTACAAAAGAATTTAATTTTTAAAAATCAAATTTTAATGAAAATAATAATTTAAATCATAAATATTAAGGTAGTATTGTAAATAATAATGATAATTAAAAGTGAAAAAAATAAAATAATATTTAGTATAAATAAGAGTATTTATGGAATGTGAACAAACTTTTAAAAAAAAGTGCTACGTGTATTTCCTTGAGAATACCTCTTTGCTATATATATATATATATATATATATTATGTCTCTACCACTTAATTTGATTCAATTAATTAGGAATAAAATTTCACATAAACTATTTTATAGTTCTTTAGTAATATTTTCAAGAGAGAAATTATTAAATCATTATAAATAAATTGTAGGTCCATAAATTCCAATAAATTGATGGTGGCCACACGAAAGTTGAAACCGTGGTAAATAATACTAGATTTACTTTCAACCTATAACCAGCGACACATGCTGTGTAACTCTACAGTGTCATATAAAATCATTTATATAAGCGTCAGTGTTGTAATCATAATCAAATTCAATGATTTTCTTTCTAACTTATGAAATGGCAGATTTTGGTAATTAAAATAAAATAATGACTTGCTCGACTAGTCTGCACAGTGACAACCACATGAAGTGTTAGTCTAAGAAGTCATATTGTCAACTTCCAGGACTAACACGAGGATGATATATTTTGAAAAATTAATCTCGGACTTCTAAACATAAAATGTGCATGCTAACAATGGCATATCTCATGGTTAGTGATACTTGTGATAATGAAAGCAAAATTTCATGGCACTTAGCACAGCCGACCAGTAGCAGTTGTGTCTAACTCTTTGTAAGTAGACCAATCACTCTATATGTAACAATAGTTTCGAGCACTTAACATTAACCATCATAAGCCTTGACGAATACAGGGATTAAGACAACCATAAGCATGACAGGTAAGTCTTTCCATGTAGTCATTCAAGTTGGTAACATATATCAAAAATGGTCCATCCAAACATGTACTAGTTGGCTGTCCAAACATGAAGAACCAGTTAGTCATCCAAACATGAAGTAGTTGGTTGTCCAAGCATGAAGAATCGGTTAGTCATTCGAGCATCAAGAGGTTAGCTATCCAAGCATTAAGAAGTCTGTTATCCTAGCTCTAAGAACTAATCGGCCAAATGTGAAGAAGTCAATCGCCTTCACTAGGTGAAGCTCAAACTACACCTAGAACAATTCTCAAGTGCTTCCCCTCGTATTTGCTAACTTTAAGACTTTTCTAGATAACCATCATGACTCATATGTCTTAACAAGCACCATCAACTCCACGGGCAGAAACTAAGTGACCTCTTCAAGCTTGATAAGACTGAAGATGATATAACCATATATAATGTAGATTGTGGAAGAAGTAAATTTATAGTGTTTTATTCACTATTCGTATGGAGTTATTTTGATAATTAAGAATTCGGATAGCGTTTGGAATGGTGATGCATGGTTTGTGAAGGTTTTGGGATAATACAGGTACTAGAGTATTTTTTGGAGTGCATATTGATGTTGCCGTGGATTTTTTGGATGTTGGGTCTGACTAAATTAGGGGTCACCTAAAAAGTCAAAGATCAAGTAAGGGTCGGTGGGTGGTTAACAACCACTCTAACGCTCAAGTCAGTAATCAAGTTTAGAGCATAATATTCAATGTAAATAAAGTGAGTATTTTCTATTGCATACCTATTTCTGAAGCTTTACCTTGTTTATATAGTGATTGGGATGGCAACTATAAGAAATCTAGAATAAATCTTTGCCAATTCCCCATTTAAGTTGTAATGATACACATCTTAAAATTATGCTGAGAATTAAGCGTGATTAGCAACGTGATCTTTGATTAGTCCAAACTCAATAAGGGCTCTATCTCTCTGATTTGGCCATTCTCGCAAAATAGGTTTGTAGGTAATCGAACACTTTTAAAGATCGCCTCCTAGCTCAGATCCCTTTGGTGTTCAGACCTGAGCTTGGATGGGCAAACTCTATCCAAATCAACTTTAGGCTCTTTTATATCATTAGTCCCCCTACCAAGTTCGATCCCTTAGGTTCGAAAGAGTAATGATTTTTCAAAACTCGATGAGCATTAATGGCATCCCTCTCAAAAGTTGCAAGAGATAAATCATCATTTTGGCATTCGAGGCAAAAAAATTTGGCAGCCTTTTGAATTTTCATCATTTCACACTCTCGTTTATATATAAGTGTGTCTTTTGTGCGAGGTTTGCTTTATCTGCTTTCTCGAAATTCTCTCAATTTCTTTCGGTTGGTGACTTTGCAATCCTAGTTGAGATTCTAGTGAAGTTTCTTCTTGTCGTAAAAGGTAGTGTCCTTATTTCTGGTCTTTTCTCTTTTTCTCAGTTGCCCTTTTTTTTCTTCATTTAAAGATGAGTGATACCGATAGCCAAATAACAGCAAGTACTCCGTCCATCCAATTTTCATGGAGCTCAAATGAGGATGTGGGAAATAATGGGAGGGTTGATTTAGATATAGTGCAATCTGTGCTAAACCCACTTGATTTTACTGGTCCTAGCAAAAAGAAATCCTAGAAGCTAAGGAGTCACTTCCGGTAGATAAGGTTCCCTCGATTCTGCTATCATTTGATCTTCTCCGAATAAGTGAAGAATTCAATCTCTCAAGAGATCTATTTGAGTTGATCAAGTGCCATGGGGACATTCATGCCAGTCATTACTTTGAGAAAGGACATTAGATCATAGTTTATGAAGAGCAATTGAAGGCTGGTCTATGGTTTTCCTTGGAGCAAATTTTATAAAGATGTGCTGAATTATCATCGCATTTGTGTGGCTCAGCTTCATCTAAATTCTTAGTGGACTCTAGTGGTTTTCGAGGTCTCTGCTAAGCCTAAAATCTGATTCCTACGGTGAAAAAATTTACTGTTTGATATCACCTTGGAAGTCAAAAATTAAGGAGTACTAGTTTTTTTAAGTGAAACCAAACTGTGCTCTTCACTGAACTCCCATCCTCTCTAAAAAATTGGAAAGATAAATTCTTTATTCTTCCAAGTAAAGATCGCCATGGTTTCGAGGTCATTTTGAGGAGTTGGAATTGAAAAGTCAGGACAACATCGTGATGAGTCAGGACACGGTTGTGTCGAAATTGAAAAGTCAGGACAACATCTGTCAGTATTTAAATGCCAATGTTATGAATTCCAAACTAAAATGGTGGTTAATCAATTTGATGGCTAGGGAGCACATCCTATTGCAACTTACCGATCTCAGATCTGGAAAGTGTAAAAACCCCAGTTCTTGCTCTCTCAACTCAGTATGAGCTCACTAACTTCTTTTTATGTGTAGATATGGTTGGGACCAAAGTTGAGAAAGCTGAAAAGAAAAGAAAGAGGGAGCTCGCCAAACGAGTTCTTTAGAAGAAAGAGGCAGCCTTTTAAGTGCTACTGTGAAATTCGGTGAACAACCATGATAGAAGATGGTCCGGACTGAAGAGACGAGCTCGCTAGCTCGTGTTCAAAATGAGCCTACCGATCTTGGATCTCCTATGATTTAGGATCGGCCTTCGAGTCAACCATCGGTTTCTACCACCTCTAGAGGCATTTCGTTTGGGCAATTGGTCTTTAGGGGTGCTCAAGTTCTTTCCTGGTCTCTGGAGAGGAACTGATCCATGAAAGGCAACATTGATATGGCTAGGGTTACTACCGTGACCCTATGTCTTCCTGAAGATCACTTTCAAATGGGGCCAAAAAGGGTTGAAGACTTTAGCATATGGTGAAGGAAAAAAGTGAATTTCCTTAGGCAGAATATGTCTAAAGCGGTCAATGAGACCATAGCAAAAAAATAACTTGACCGTTGTTAGGGCTAGAGTGCGATAATTAGAAGACAAAGTGTGATCTTCTAAGGAGCATGTGGCTCAGCTGCAAAAGGAGTTGGAAGATGCCAAAGTGAGTCAAGCCTCTAATCTTGCTAAATTTACAACAAAGCTCAAGGCAAAAGAGAATTAAATTATTGAAAAGGAGGCTAACGCCTATCTGTAGGCTCACAGTGATCTTCTCCTTGAGCTACTGAAACACTATCCAAGTGAGGACTTCTCCTGGCTTTAGAAGCTCGTCCCTGGTGCTAGAGTAGAGAGTGATAGTGAGGATGAGGAAGCTAGGGGCTCTCATAGTGTAAATGATGATATTCAGGTAGGTGGGGATCCACCGTCCAAATGACTTGTAATTTTCTTTTGTTGCAATGAAATGACTCTTTTGATCACAGCTTCTTTTTAATTAATCCTTGATTTATGTTAAATTTTTTATGTTTAACTGGAGATCTCCCCTAGTCTTTTGATGCTGTTGTAACCCTTTGTTTAAGTTAAAGTGGCTTTAAGGTCTTTAGTAGTCCATGTCTTGAGTGGGACCTTGGAGGGAGTTTTAATACTTTTGAGGTTTTGGTGCTGAGAGTGCAGTGTTTCGCTTGAGATACTAATGGCTCGAAAGTGGTCTTGGTACCTTGGATAAGGTCTATATCTCTGGCAAGATCTTAAGTATCTTGGATGGGATCTTAGTGCCTCGTATGAGGTCTTGGTGCTTCGGATGAGGTCTTTGTGTCTTGGATGATGTCTTTGTGTCTTGGATGATGTCTTTGTGCCTCGGATGTGGTCCTTATGCCTCGAATGAGGTCTTTGTGCCTCAGATGAGGACTTTGATGCTTCAAATCTTTAGAGGTCCATAAATATTTTGGAAGATCGGATGTCTCTTTGGAGATCATATAATGCTTTTTGAAGATTGACTTTATCGAGCTCTACTCTTTAATTGATAATATTTTTTAAGTTACAAATATTCCATGCTCGCAGGAGCTCACTTCCTCCCGGGTAGGTGATCTTATAAGCTCCTAGATGAATTACTTTTAAAATTACATATGTGCCTTCCCAATTGCTTCCTAGTTTTCCTGCTCCTACTACTCCTTCTGAAATAAACCGTCTTTTCATAACTAGATCACCAACGATAAAGAATCAGTTTTTCACCTTCTAGTTATACATGCTTGTCATTCTTTGACAATATTTTGCCATTTTAATGAAAGCTCAGTCTCTTATTGTTTCTGCTAGATCAAGATTGAATCTGAGGTCTTCATCATTCATTGTTGCTTTTAGATTCTCTATTTGAGAGCTTAAAAGGCTAATTTTTGCAAGTATTACTGCCTCTGAGTCATATGTTAAGAAAAGATCTAGGAGTTGTTCGGAATGCCCATACTACAAATGGGAGCTCTTTCAGCCATCTTCCTTTCACTTTATCTGATCTTCTTTTTAGCCCACTTAGGATAGTTTAAATGGTGACTTCTGACATGCTGTTGGACTACGGATGATACGTTAAGCAAATATGAGATCGATTCCCCATTCAACATAGAATCCTCTAGATTTGTGTCCTCTAAACTGAGTTCCATTGTCTATGATGATAACTTTGGGGATGCCACTGCGGTCAAAGATATTTTTCTTGATAAAAGATATAGCTTTGTTGGCAGTGATGAGTTGTGTTGCTTCCATTTGAAGCCATTTAATGAAGTGGTCTATGGCTATGATGACATACTGCCTAGATCCGGAAGCTTTGGGAAATGGTCTGAGTACATCGATTCCCCTTTGATAGAGCAGCTACAGACTTTCGATTGCTGTTAATTTTTCTGACCGAGGGATAAAACTGTACTCTTGGCATTTTCTGCATTGCTGATATAAATTTTTGGCATCGTCCATTGCTGTAAGCCAGAACTACCCTTGTCGGAATGCTTTCTGTAGACCCTTATTTTGTGATTTATTATGAGTATGTGCATTGAGGCCGTAGGGAACCTGATGATGAAAAAATTGAATGACTGTAAGATGTAATTAGAGGCATAGAGCTGAATTATTAATTCCGTAGCATGATCTTGAAAAAGACTAATAATATATTTTTTGGAAATTAATTTAATTAAATTTAAATAAAATTTTGTTTTATTTAAATTTAATATGGGTAGTTCTTAAATGGACCTAATTAAATTTAAATGGGCCCCGTGGGCCTAAGAAAGCCTAGTTAGGAATTTTAAATAGAACCTATTTAATTTATTTTCAAAAAATTAAAATAAGAAAATATCTTTTTCTCTCTCCCACTTGGCCCCTCTCTCTTCCTTACTCCCTATTGGTGCCACCCCCTTTGCCTCTCTTCCTATTGGTTAAAACACCTCACTCATATCCCAGTCTCACTCAAATCCCCAATCCCAGTTGTTTAAGTTATCTGAACCTTATCACCCTAGGACTCCAAACCCTATTACACTTCTTTCCCTCTCCCATACAAACTCTCTCTCCCACTCAGCCCCACTCTCTTCCTCACTTTTTATTGGTGCCGCCCCCTCTCCCTCTCTTCCTATTGGTTGAAACACCTCACCCATGTCCTAGTCTCACCTAAATTCTCCAATCTCAGTTGTTTAAGTTATCTAAACCTTATCACCTTAGGACTCCAAATCCGACCACAATTCTCTCCCAAAACCCTATAAATACCCTTTTGGGGTAGAGAGAAAAGGAGGCAAAAAAAAGAGGAAGGGGGGGGGGGGGGTGGGGGAGGAAGAAAAGAGAAAAAAAAAAAAAAAAGAAAAAGAAAAGAAGAAAAAAAAAAGAGAAAAAAAAAAGAGAGGTGCAGAAATATTCAAAACATTCAGAGCCATTTAGAAATATTTTAGAGCTATAGGAAATTTAGAGATATTCAATACTCTTTTAGTTCTTTCTTGTTTCTTTTATTTTCTTCAAGAAGATATTCTTACAAGATTTCTTGAAGGTTAGTTTTTTGTTATTTTTTTTCAAGATCTATGACATATAATATTTAATTCTATGTTCTTTATCTTTTAATTTATCTTGCATGTTTATGTGGATCATGTAATCATGTTTAATTTGAGGAGATACATAACACTGTACATATTCAGTTTTCTATCTCTTATATTTTTATTACTTTCTATTATCTTATGAATCAGTAAAAAATTTTTAAAAATTATATTCATATTTTACACAAAATTTTATTAATTTTAGGGTTAAGAATCACTGGAAAAGCTTTTGTATTTTGTAAGTTATGACTATTTGAAGTCAAGGTTCCTGCAAAACCCAATTTGCAGCATACCTGACTTATGAAGCACATATCTCTATTGTTTATTAATATTTTTGAGTGAATCTAGTGTGTCACACCTTACCCTTCTGTAAGGCATAACATGATCCCGTAGAATACCTAATGAACTACCAAACTTCACTTACCGATAACTCATTAAGTACCCTACAAGGGATTTTAAAACAATTTTCTTACTTTTATAAGTGGTGAGCATTTTCTAATAGGTACTAAAATATTTATTTAGATTTTGTAAACTAGTTAAAATTTTTATCTCATTTTATTTTTCCGCAAATTTTATAAAAATTTTGGCAGAGTGCCGTCTGTATTTTGAGAAAACAGTTCTTCAAATACCTGTAAAAAACACTTCCAATACTTTATCTCAATAACTTCATCAATTTCCACAACCATCCCAACCAAATTCAACATCATTTCTCAATTTCCAAAATTCAACAATCATTAATATAGTATTAATCAATTTCATTCAAATTAAAACAAAATACTTCCATTCATATTTCATTAAAGATAAAACAATTTATATACATCATTATAAAAATTTACATTAGGAAAAATTCAAACCAAACCAAAATTTATTACAAGCTTAATGTAACTTTATACAACTGCTCATAACCAATTTTACATATCCGTACAGTTACATACATCAAATGGTTTTTACAATCAGGGTATAAAATATACCCGATAAACTTCAAAGTAGGTAGCTCCTCAATCCTCAGCAGCTCACTCTGTTGCTCCTCTAGTCCTATATCTGCGACAGCAATAACAGCCGTCGCTGAGTACTAGGACTCAGTGGTGCACAACATACTAAAATAATCTTTATACGGAATTTAAATCATATTTATTCAAAAATTTAACTGAACATGAAATATAAATTCAAAATATGATTTATAAGATTTTAATCCAAACAATTTTATTGCAAAAGTCTCAAAACAAATTTCATAAAAACACACAGTTATATCATGCCATTCAAAACATATTAATCTCAATAGCCAGAGGCTTATGAGAAGTCACATCACAAGGCTAGCTAGCTCAAATATATGGGAACCCATTCTTTTTCTTCTTCTACTGGCACACACCTCAACACTTCAGCCACAGAAGGAATCAAAATTCGAAACTGATTTCCCCCATTAGTCATGCTAGTGAGGTATTCAAATATATAGTCATGACACTGTGGTTTCAAAACTATCTTAACAATTTACTAAACATTTATTGTCATTTCAAACATACACAAATAAACTTTCAACAATTTAAAGCAAAAGCATAATACACATTTCATGCACTTTGTAAATGAATTTTAAAGCATATTGATGTTGTGCACAAACCTTATATGAGTCGCCTCTTGGCCTTGACTAGATCCCTAAGGTTCTTTCCCGGTATTCTTTTCCACTGAAACACACAGTTTCACAGTGTTTCAGTATCATAACTTATCATAAATCAAAAAATAATTTCAAATTTACTTTTACCTAGCTTTAATATGCTAAACTAGGCGTTCTTTAAAATTTGTGTTTTGGGGTTACTATTCACTACACTATTTAAGTCAATTTGTTGACTTTCTAACGCTTAATAGGTATGAGAATTCCAGTTTCACGCACATACCACATTTTGATTACTAAATTTGTTGGTTTTGGTTGTTTTCTCAAATTTTAAGTCCTTTAGGCAAAATTACAAAATTTCAGTTTTGGTGTCTTATGTTGCACTGTTTCCTTGGTCATGTTGCTGTTAGAATTTGTCTAAGTTTTCTTCATAGAAATTGTTTCTTATTGTCTTAAATTTATTCTCCTTTTTGAATCACTCCATTTGGAGTTTTGTAGCTCAAGTTATAGCCATTTGAATCATGGCTGCCGGATTAGACTTACCCAGATTTCTGGGCACCAAAACTAGTTCTAGCAGTTTTAAGTCACCAATTTTGGGTGGCTCAATGACTTGGTTAAAGGCATAATTTAGATTTATGTTCTTCATGAAAGTTTTAGCTCTATATCTCAGCTTCCTACTGGTAAAATTTCAGGTCATTTATACCTGCCTAGCCCAAGTTATGGCCAAATGAATTGTTCATTTGGTCATTTTTGTACAGGTCAGATTGCCTAATACGGATTTGGTCAATTTGTTCACTAGGTTTTGGTCACTTTTTGGGCATGATTCCTGAATGAAAAATGTGTCATTTTGTGTCTAGTTTCATTCCCAATTGGCCTCATACCAATTGGGTGTAACACCCCCGTTGTATAGCCTGGTATATTTCACTGTTCCGGTGACCGGTGTCGGTCCGGACAAATAAAGAGATTAGAGCCACACTTAAGACAACATGAGAAGCCATAAACACAAATAATTAGTAATGTTTAATTAGTTAACTATAAATAAGAAAAACAGAACATAAGAGGTTAAACGAGCCGAGAGTCACAGCGATGAGTGACCTCCTGAACGATCACTGAAGTCGCTTTAAACTCAAATTTCGAACCGTAAAGTGACGCTACGGTCCTTAGGACCCTTATGGACACAAAGTGGAAAAGAGAAAATCACGAAAAGAACTGTTAAGCTACCAAATAATTAGGTCGTGAGCCGAAAGAAATATTGGATTATTTGCAAACCGATGAACTCATGAGGGGCGATTTGGTCAATTGACCGAGAGTGACTCGACCTAATCACAAATAAAATCGGAGAAAAGAAAATTTCAAAATCAAGAATTAAATTAAAGAACTAATATAAAAAAAAATAAATATAAAAAAAAGGAAAAGAAAGAAGTTAGAAAAGTCAAAGGTGATGTCATAAAAGAATTAATTAAGTGAATTATTTAATTGGACTTTTTGTGGTCTTCCATACACTAAAATAAATAAAGAAAAGAAATGAAAAAAAATCAATTTTGGTCTTCTTTCTTCCCTTTTGCCGTCCCATTCCTCTCTTCCCACTCCTTCACCATATTTCACCATTGTTAAGGGAATAAAAGCTTGAATTTCCCTACCTTAACCTATAAATTCACAAAGTCTCCACACAAAAATTTCTCCTTACATGTTGAGAGAGCATTAGAGAGTAAAGAAAAAGAAGAAAGACTTGAAAAAAAGGGGAGCCTAAAAATCCTCCAAGCAAGGTTAGTATATTAAACTCCTTACTTTCCATTTTAAATGCATAATTAGTGGTTGAAAGTGAGCTTAGAAGTTATGAAATGAAATAAAAACATGGGGGAAGGACAAACTAGAATTTCAGCCAGCCATGGATGTGGGAGAGTTTGATGTATTTTGAATGAATTAAATGTGTTAGTAAGCTTGCATGAGAATGGTAGTAAGTTGGAAATGCATAAATGGGAGTAAATGCAACATTTTAGTGTAGTTAGGGTTTGAATATTAGGGTTTGTGAACCAAAAATTTGGAGAAATGCATAAATGATATTTTTGACCAATTGTGGACTGAAAAATGGTCAATAATGACCAAATGAATTGTGTGGGAATGGTGGAAAATTTAGCTAAATTCGTAGGTCAATGGTCATGCTGCTGGCAGCATGACCAAACCTATTTTGAAGGACCAAAACTCAAATTTTACAAGCCTAATGGATATGCCACCAATTGGAGATGAAAATAGACATAAAAGAGCACAACTTTCATTAAGGAACCATGACCAAAAACTGACTAAAACTTGGTGAAACAATTGACCAAAGTGAGTTGATAGCAGGCTGCCCTGCACCAAACCGACCAAATGAACAGTAACAGTTCATTTGGTCATAACTCGAGCTAGGTAGGTCAAATTGACATGAAATTTTACCAGCAATTAGATATGATATAGACCTAAAACTTTCATGAAGAACACCAACCCAAATTAGGCAATTAACTCATTCAAATCATTGAGCAAAGTTAAAATTTCTGTACTGAAATTCTGCAGATTTTTAGTTGAGCAGCAATGTTTGGATAGCTATAACTCTCTCTAGAAAACTCGGATTTAGGCGATTCTTGAACCGATGGAAACCTAAGACATAGTACAACATTTCATATGAAGAAAGTGAGACCAAATTATGAACTTAACTTGATCAAATTATTGACCAAAGTTGGACCAAAAATCTGCCAGCACCTAAATTGCAGTATGAACAGTGCACGTGAACAGTAAACTTATTATGGCCATAACTTGAGCTACAAAACTCCGATTGAGGTGATCCAAAAATGAGAATACACTTAAGACAATAAGGAACATTTTCTATGAAGGAAGTTTTGTCAAATTCCAACAGTAGATCGACCAATGGAATAGTGCAACCGAGAACCAAAACCAAAATTGGCAATTTTGCCAAAATGACCTAAGCTTTAAACAAATGACCAAAACCAACAAGTTTGGTGACCAAAATGTGGTATGTGGGTGAAGTTGAAGTTCCCATACCTATTAAGCCTTAGAAAGTCAATAATTTGACTTGAATAGTGCAGTGAATAGTAACCCGAAACACAAAATTTCGAGAACGTCGAATTTAACACGTTAGAGTTAGGTAAATGTGAAGCTAAGTTTATTTTGAATTTATTTTAAGTTCAAGTACTGAAACATTGTAAAATTGTGTGTTTCAGTTGAAAAGAATATCGGGAAGGAACCCGAGGAACCGAGTCGAGGCTAAAGGACGACTCGTTTGAGGTTTGTGCACAATATTACTATGCTTTAAAAAAATTCATTGATTAAATGAATGAAATATGCATTTTATTGTTGCTTTGAATTGTTGAAAGTATTGTGACCTTACTTATGATGTTTTGATTCAAATTGTGAAATTTATTGTGTATATTTGAAATGACAATGTTTAGCAAATTGTTAAGATAAGTTTTGAAACCACAGTATCATGACCATATATTTGAACACCTCACTAGCACGACTAGTGGGGGTAATTAGTTTCGAATTTTGATTCCTTCTCCGAGAAGTGTTGAGGTGTGCCAAGAGAAGAGGATGTGAATGGATATCCATATATTTGAGCTAGCTAGCCTTGTGATATGATTTCTCTTTAGCCTCCGGCTATCGAAATTCATGTGATTTCTCTTAGCCTCGGCTATTGAGATTCTATTTGTTTCAATGGCATGATTTAATCGTGGGTTTTATGAAATGTGTTTTGATACTTTGAAATAAACTTGGTTTACATGTAAAATCTTACAATGCATTATTGTATTTAATTTACATGTTTAGTCAAATTTTTGAATGAATGTGCTTTAAGTTTTGCATAAAGATTATTTTAGTATATTGTGCACCACTGAGTCTTAGTACTCAGTGATAGCTTTTATTGCTGTCGCAGATACAGAGATTAGAGGAGCAGCAGACTGAGCTGCTGAGGTGTGTGAAGTCATCAGCTTGAAGTCTTTGGTTATAATTTATACCCTAATCAGAAATATTTCTTTTGATGTATATATTGCACATAAATGTATGGACATGTACATGGGTCTTGAGCAGTTTGTACAAAGTTTGTATAAAAGTTATAATAAATTTTAATTTGGACTTTTTGAATGTAAATTTTAGTATGATGAATATATAAATTGTTTATCTTGAATGGAATATGAATAAATGATATTGATGGACAGTATTTTGAGAACTTTTGAACTTGTGAATTTTGAGAAATTGGTTGAGATTGAGTATGAATTTGAAGCAGTGGTTAGATAATTATTGGAAGTGCTTTTATTTCAGGTATTTGAAGAACGGTTTTCTCAAAATACAGAGGAAACTCTGTCAAAATTTTTATAAGATTTGCGGAAAACCAAAATGGCCAAAAATATTAATTAGTTTTAATTTCAACATAAATGTTTTAAACATTTATTAGAAATGCTCACCACTTATCAAAAATAGGAAAATTGTTTTAAAATCCCTTGTAGGGTACTTAATGAGTTATCGGTAGGTGAAGTGCGGTAGTTCATTAGGTATTCTACGGGATCATGTGATGCCTTACAGAGGGGTAAGGTGTGACATTGGGCTTGTAAATTTTCAGTTTTGGTCCCTGAAAGGGACCTAGGTCATGCTGCCTACAGATTGACCATCTCCAATCCGAATTTAAACTTGTTTCCAACAATTCATACACATCACAAATGGTCACAATTGACCATTTCTCAACTCAAATAAGGTCAATAACATCATTTGGCCAATTCTTAAATTTTTCTTCAATTTTTTACATGCTCAAAACCCTAGCTACACACAAAACTCAATCTAATGCAATTTAAAGTGTGTGTTCATGTTCTACACACCTAATTCACCTCAAATAACCATTCAAAACCATCAAATTCATTCATATCAAATCCTAACCCTGGCTGGACGAATTTTCTATTTGGCTCCTCAATAATTATTTTTGTTTGGATTTAAGTTAAAATCTAAGTTAACTAAACTAGAACATAATCATTTAACTACAAATTTTCAAGTTTAAATTACTAACCTTGTGTGAAGCTTTTCTATCCTTTTAATTCTTTAAATTTTCTTCTCTTTCTTGTGCCCAATCTCTTGTCCAAGCTTGATTATCAAAGTTTTGTTGAGAGAGCTACTAATTTTAGGGTGAGAGTTTAAGGTTTGCAAGAGCTTTTAGGTTCATCAATGGTGGAACTAAGGAGAAAGAGAGAGGTAGGGAGAGATGGACGTTTTTTACTTTGAAGAAGAAGAATAAATTTTTTTTTCTTTTTATTTTTGTCTTTTAATTGTTAGGATTTATCCCAAATTTCAATTTTTAAATATTAGGTTTATTGCATCATGCTTATGTCATGCATGATGCAAATAAACTTTTTCTTTTCTTTCTCTTTCTTTTTCATTTATTTTTCTATTAGTTCTTTAATTTAATTCTTGATCTCAAAATTTTCTTTTCTCCAATTTTATTGAACAGTTAGGTCAGGTGTCAGCTCTAGGGGTGAATTGACCAAATTGCCCCTTGCCGGTTCGACCCGGTTTGCAAATAATTCAATATTTCTTCCAGATCTCTGACCTAATTATTTGACCGGCTTAACATTTCTTTTTGTGATTTTCTCTTTTCCACTGTGTTCGCAATAGTCCTAAGGACTGCAGCGTCACATTTTACGATTCGAAATTTGATTTTAAATCGACTTCGCAGTCCTTCCCGAGAAGGTCACCCATCGCTATGACTCTCGGCTCATTTAACTTCATGTGTTCTGTTTTTCTTTTTTATACTTAACTAATTGACAATTACTAATTATTTGTGTTTAGGACTTCTCTAGGTGTCTTAGATGTGGTTCTAATCCCCTTAATTATCCGGACCGACACCGGTCACCGGAATAGTGAAATATACCAGGCTATGCAAATAGGGGTGTTACAATTCTCTCCCCCCCCCCCCCCCTAAAATAAATTTTGTCTCAAAATTTTATCTGGTATCAGTCTCTAAACAGTTGTGGGTGCTGTCTCCTCATGTCCTCCTCTCGTTCCCAAGTAGCTTGTTGGCCTGAATGATGGTTCCACAACACTTTCACTAACGGTATCTACTTATTCCATAGCTGCTTCACCTCATAAGCCAGAATCTCTATGGGTTCTTCTTCATATGTGAGGTCTGGATTTACTTCAATTTCTTCTACTGGTAGTACATGAGATGGGTCTGATCGATACCTCCTCAACATAGACACATGGAAGACATTATGTATCTTTTCTAACTCTGGAGGTAGTGCCAAACGATATGCCAAAGGACCCACTCTTTCCAGAACTTCATATGGCCTAATAAAACGAGGACTTAGTTTCCCCTTTCTGCCGAATCTCATAATCCTCTTCCAAGGGGAAACCTTGAGGAATACTTTGTCACCCACTGCATATTCAATATCCCTTCTCTTTAAATCAATATAGGACTTCTGACGGTCTGATGCAGTCTTAAGTCGATCTCTGATCACCCTGATCTTCTCTTCAGTCTACTGAACAATTTTGGGTCCAATTACCTTCCTTTCACCTACTTCATCCCAACACAATGGGGTTCTACATTTTCTACCATACAAAGCTTCATATGGAGGCATTCCAATGCTTGATTGGTAGCTATTGTTGTAAGCAAACTCAATAAAAGGCAAGTGTGTGTCCCAACTGCCCTCAAATTCAATCACATAAGCCCGTAGCATGTCCTCCAAGATCTGAATTACCCTCTCGGACTGGCCATCTATCTGTGGGTGAAATGCCGTGCTGAAGTTCAATCTAGTTCCTAGGGCTCTCTGAAGACTATCTCAGAATCTAGAAGTGAACCTTGGATTTCTGTCAGATACGATGGATACTGGCACTCCATGCAGTCTTACTATCTCATCAATGTACAACTTGGCCAATCTTTCTAGACTATAGTCCATCCGGACTGGCAGAAAATGAGCAGACTTGGTTAGTCTGTCAACTATGACCCAAACTGCATCATGACCCTTTCTTTTTCTTTCTTTCTTTTTCATTTATTTTTCTATTAGTTCTTTAATTTAATTCTTGATCCCAAAATTTTCTTTTCTTCAATTTTATTGAACAATTAGGTTAGGTGTCAGCTCTAGGGGTGAATTGACCAAATTGCCCCTCGTCGATTCGACTCGGTTTGCAAATCATTCAATATTTCTTCCAGATCTCTGACCTAATTATTTGACCTGCTTAACATTTCTTTTTTGTGATTTTATCTTTTCCACTGTGTTCGCAATAGTCCTAAGGACTGCAGTGTCACATTTTACGATTCAAAATTTGAGTTTAAATCGACTTCGCAGTTCTTCCCTAGAAGGTCACCCATTGCTATGACTCTCGGCTCATTTAACTCCATGTGTTCTTTTTTTCTTATTTATACTTAACTAATTGACAATTACTAATTATTTGTGTTCAAGGCTTCTCTAGGTGTCTTAGATGTGGTTCTAATCCCCTTAATTATCCGGACCGACATCGGTCACTGGAATAGTGAAATATACCAGGCTATGCAAATAGGGGTGTTACATGGTGTCTAAAATTAATTTAAGAATCTTATAAATCTTTTTCAATTGGTTTTGCATTCATATTTGTTGTGGTTGATGAGTTATGAATTTTTTAAAAAAAAGTAGTGTGATTTTATCATTGGAAAAAGTTACAATTTGTGTAGACCATTCAGCTACGGTTTTGTTTGGTCTATAAATTTTATAATCTTGTATGATGTTTTGGTTATCTTTTGTAATTTTTTTTCATAATTTTTAGGCATGTCTAACTATTTTTCAAAAATCAGATTTCTAACTACTGTCAATCTGTTTGAATTTGGAAATTGTATGTTTATGCATATTCTTGTGTGTTCTTGGGTTTCAATTGATATTTGATCTATTTTTATATGTTTTTTTAATTCAAGAAGTGTTATGAAGTATTTGGAATATGTTAAATGACCTAAACCCTTAGGTAGTTGTAACTAATTAGGAATCTTAACGCCTTAGGAGACTAGAGTTAGAATCTAATGCTAATTGTTATTAGTATTTTCTTATTTTCTTTACTTCCTTTATTTTTTTTTTAAGTTTTCTTTATTTTTTTTATTACAAACAAAATTGATAAGTAACCCTAAGGTAAGTATCAAAGAGAGCATTTACGTGGAGCTAAACGGGAGTACACCAAGGATATCATTGTCATACTAGAAGAAAAAGCCCTTTTTTGAGGGTAGGTTACCCCAATAGCAACTTCAATTACTAATAAGTAAGTAGCCCTAAATTCCTAGAATAACTGTTGGCATGAAATTATAGTAATAATAGGATTTTTATTTGTTAAATTAAAATTAACTTCGTTTCTAATTTAACCGATTTTTTCATGTAATTAATTTAAATAAATACTTAGTAAATTAAATTAATTTTATTTGTAAATTAAACTAACATTGGCATATAAAATAAATTTAATTTAATACTTGGTAATTGTAACATAAATTAGCATGTTAGAAATCTTTATTAGGTTGTAATTATTTGGGCCTTATGTGATATTAGAATAAATTATACATGTACATAATTAATTTAGTTTAATTATCCTTGGGGTAATTTGGTGAAAAATTAATTAATTAGGTTAAATAGAAACTTAGGGTTGTTTAAAATTGAATTTGTTTATAAATTAAAATCTTAATAATAAATTAATTTTAGTTATCTCGTAAATATCATTTAATAATTAGCAATCCCATAGATAGGAATTACTTATGCATGAAAACTGTTTATAAACAACAACCCTTTTATGAATTACTTGCGTATATAGGACTAGAATTGCATTTTTAGGATAAAGTTTAATTGAGGAATAATAAACAAGACTTTTAGAAGCATTAGTAGAGGACTGGCACTCAAATTAACGAGGTTAGACCAGGCATAAGGGGTGCCTAACACCTTCCCCTTATGTACCCATTATCCCAAACCTAGACATTAAGCTATGGTAATGACAATTGGGAAAACTCTGTAAGGAGTAAGTTACCATCCATGACTCTCGGAATAAATACTAAATATGTCCCGATTATTACTCGGGTGGCGACTCCTGTCTATCCATGCCTTCGTGACGTAAATCCTTAGTACCGTGGTAGTGTTATGGGAAGATGGTACTTACTAGTGGTTTGATTCTATTAGGATTGTATGAAGTGCATGTCTAGGAAATGTTGTCTAAGGAGGGGGTACTTAAGTGAGACCATTATGACTCCACCATCTTTTCTTGGCGTTACTTGGTGCATTTTATATAATTCTAGTAGATGATATTTTGCCTTATGCCTTACTATGACCTTTACACTTTCTTAGCAATTTTCTAAGCTCCTTCATGACTTCCACATAGTCCATCATGAATATCTATCAGGACCTCTACTCCTTCTTTGGGTGAGATGCATTTTAACCATGGCTGTGTGAAGGACTATCTATAGAGCTATCTGTTGAGAACACTGTAGCCTGATGACTTTTGTTGCCTCCATAGGCTCATTAAGTAAGGTTCCATACTCAAGATAATTGAAAATTGGGGGCATTCTTGTTGAACTGATGTCGATTGGAAGGATCTATTCTTGGTTAATTATTGGTTGACTTATTTCCTCGAGGTGGATTAGCTGATATAGGTGTTACTGCCTTACTACTGCCATTTTGGCTAGGGCATTGGTGTTGCAGTTCTCTCCTCTAGGCACTTGCATGATTGTGACATCTTCGAGGTTAGATTGGATTTGGGCTACTAACTTTTGTATTCTGGCTTTGTATTTCCCCAGGTTTAGATCCTGAACTTAAAAGTTACCCTAACACTGATTCACTACTGACTGAGAGTCAGAATATATAGTAATGTTAGGGGTTCTTACCTCTTTGATGATGCGTTGGGAGATTAGTATAGCTTTATACTCTGCCACGTTATTTGTAGCTTAGAAACTTAACCGTGCGGCATACTTTAGATTTATGCCTTGAGGGCCCTCCAAAACAATCCCGATTCCTGATCCATTGGTACCTCCTGCTCCATCAACCCAAATGCTCCATGTTGATTTCTATTTTGTCTCTGCTTCTGGTAGTGCTGTGAGCTCAGTAACAAAATTGGCAAAGACTTGTGCCTTTAGAGTTGATCGTGGAACATACCTAATATCGTAAGCTCCTAATAGTACTAACCAAATGGCTAGGCAACCTGACATGTCCAGCCTTTGCAAGATCTTCCTTAAAGAGTAGTTTATGCATACTTTGATGGTGTGGGACTTGAAGTATGGTCTTAATTTTGTGGCTGCTGAAAGAACCGTAAAAGCTAATTTCTCCAATATTAGATAGTAGAGTTTGGCTCCTTTCAGAACTTACAATCTCTTTTGTTACTGCAAGATAAAGATATAAGATCTCAACTTGTCTAGGCGAGTCTAATAAAGGAGAGTTCATTGAAAAATTTTTTAGTTCATCGAATGCTACCTGACAATCCTCTCCCCATTTGAAGCTCTTTCTTGCTTTGAGTGCTTTGTAGAATGGTAGACATTTCGTTGCTGAACATAACATAAACCGTCCAAGAGCAGTTATTCTCCCATTTAGTCTTTGAATCTCATTGATAGTTCTTAGTGGTTTTATCTCCATAATGGCTCTGATTTTTTTCAGGGTTAGCTTTTATTCCTTTCTTTGAGATTAAAAATCCCAAAAATTTTCCTACTTTGACTTTGAATGTGCACTTTTCTAGGTTTAGTTTCATTTTGAATTTATCAAATATGTTGAATGCCTCTGTGATGTCTTTTGGGTGATCTTCCAAATTTTTACTCTTTATGATCATGTTGTCCATGTACACCTCTATTGTCTTGCCGATTAACTTTTTGAACATTTTGCTCACCAATCTTTAATAAGTTGCACCTACATTTTTTAAACCAAAAGGCATTATCTTATAATAAAAAAACTCCTATATTTGTGATGAATGTTGTCTTTTCCTCGTCTTATGGATCCACCTTTATTTGGTGCTATCTAGATATAACATCTACTAGGGAGCATACTGAATGTCCTACTGTGGAGTTGACTAGCTTGTCAATTATTGGTAAAGGATAATGGTCTTTTAGGCATGCTCAGTTGAGGTTGATGAAATCGACACATATTTTCCATTTAACATTTGACTTTTTGACTATGACCACATTCACTAGCCATGTTGGGTATTTGACCTCCCTTATGAGACCTGCTTTTAATAATTTTTGGACTTCTTTTATAATAATCTGCTGTCTATCCACCATAATTTTTCTTTTCTTCTATTACACTGGCTTGATGTTTGGATCGATGTTTAGGCTATAAACCATGAATGTAGGATCTACTCTTGGCACTTCTTCCAAACTCTATACAAAGGTGGATGATCTCTCAACTAGTGTTTTGATGAGCTCTTCCTTGTTTAGACCCTGTAGTGTGGTGTCAATCCTGATCTTCTTTCCTATGTGGAGCTTGACCTCTTCGATCTGATCTGCTCGTTCAGGAGAGGCGCCTCTTTCTAGCTTTTTCAGGAGGTCGATTGGCAGTGTGACCTTGCCTACTACTTTTGTAAATTGGCTATAACATTCTTGAGCTGATTTTTTGCTCCCTTTTACCATGGCTATTCCACCTGGAGCTGAAAAGTTTCAAACATAAACTATCTATGTTAATCAAAATATTATTACCATTTAAAATTGGTCGTCCTAAGATTGCATCGTAAGAAAGTGGGATATCCATTACTACAAACTCCTCATATATGGATCACTTGTAGATTTTGTCGCCCAAAATTACTACTAGGTTCGTGGTTCCAGCTACTGGTACGATCTTATCTCCTAACCCAACCAAAGGGAACATTACTTTGGTGAGATATGCTCTTTTCAACTCAAGCTTTTCATAAACTTTTAGTGTGATTAGATTGACTAAACTGCCTAAATCGATGAGAACTCTCTGCTCTATGTACCTATTCAATAAAAAATTAATCACTAGAGGGTCAAAATGAGGCCTTTAAATATTTTCAAAATCTCATAGTCTGAAGGTGATTAGATCTTTAGAGAAGAATTCTGTATTGATGGAAAATACATTCTTTGAGCCAACTGCCCCAGCTATCCTTTTACCATTATCTTTATGACCTTTTGCTTCTCCTGCTATAACATTAATTACTCTGATGGGCTCTTATTTATTTTGTTTTTCTTGACTTCTATCCTTTGATTTGTCCTGCTTCCCTTCCATTTTAGCAAAACTTTTGACATTTCCTTGCCAAATGAACCTTTCGATCTCATCTTTCAATTGTCGACATTCATCTATGGTATGTCTGTGATCGTCATGAAAACAAAAGTACTTCCTTGTATCTCTTTGGTTTTTAGTTTCTAGTTTCATTTTCTATGGCCATTTGATTTCTTGGCCATTTTTCTATATCCACATCAATACCTGGGCTCTGGATTCCATCAGCGATGTGTAAGATATATACTAATCTCATCAAGAGGTTATCGAATCTAGTCCATAGGTTCATCGATCATTGCATCTTTTTTCATACCTCCTTTATGAACTTTGGCTTGTGCGTCTTTCCTTTTTTAGGGATGTTCTTTCATCATCTAACTTGATGTATTTTTTTGCTAATTGATCATAATTTGTTGTTGGGTTCTTTATTAAGGAATCCACAAATCTATTCTTTTTGGACCACTTTTTAATCACTTCACAACCTATTTTGTGATTGAGGTTTTCTATCTGTATGGCTTCTGTATTGAATTTGGACACGTACTCCCTTAGAGACTATTTTTTTGCTTGTCGAATCTTCCTCAGATCAGATGATAACTTCCTAGGTTGGATGCAGCTTGCAAACTTCTATTTAAACAAGCTTGCTAGTTGCTTAAAATTTTTTATAGAGCCATTCGACAACCTTTGGTGCCACTTATGGGCAAGTCCTATTAGTGTCGTTAGAAAAACCCTGCACTAAATGAAATTATTAATATTTTGTAAAAGCATTATTGTGAAAAAGTTTGCCAAATGGCTTCTAGGATTAGAATTCCCATCACTTTTTTTAAGGCTAGTAATTTGAATTTTGGTGGAAATACTTTTAACAATATTTCATCACTCAAAGGTGAACCATCTCCCATTCCATAGTCATCGTCGTGAGAACTCTTTTGGAACTTTTTAATTGCCTGTGAGAACTTTTGGTTAAGAACACTTTGTTCAGAGTTTGATTCTTCATCAGCTAAATGTTCTCTCTTTGTCTTGCCTTTGCTGTTTTCAAATTTCACTTCTTTAATTGGCTTTCTAAATGGTATTGTAGTTACAAAAGGTGGAGGTGACGGTATGACCACTAGTGTATTTGTAGTTCTGCCATTAATGTTTTGCTTGTACTCTCTCTTTAATGATTCCAATATGGCTTCCATTTCCTTGATCCTTTTTATCATTGAATCAGGATCACCAAGGCCACCTACTAGCTAGGTTTCTTAAGCTGGTGTATTCGGTTGTGGATCTATCGCCATTAGCAGAGCACCCATGTCACCTAAAATCTCTGAAGGTGTTTTTCCAAAATTTGAACCTACATCAACTATTAAAATGTTATGAATGAGAATGAAAAATTCTAGAATAAACCACGAACAAAGTTTCAATAAGAAATGTGGAGGAAAAACAGTTGGTGGTTTTTCCCACAGACAACACCAAAGATTAAGTAAGGGTCGGTGGGTGGTTAACAATTACTCTGACACTCAAGTTAGTAATCAAGTTTAGAGCAAAATATTCAATGTAACTAAGGTGAGTATTTTCTATTGCATACCTATTTTTGAAGCTTTACCTTGTTTATATAGTGATTGAGATGATAAATATATGAAATCTCGGCTAGATTTTCTCCAATTCCCTATTTAAGTTATAATGGTCACATCTTAAAATTATGCTGAGAATTAGGCATGGTTAGCAATGTGATCTTTGATTGGTCTAAACTCAATGAAGGTGCCGATCTCTCTGATTTACTCGTTCTCACAAAATAGGTCTATAGGTAAACAGAAAGCTTTTACAGATCACCTCTGAGCTTAGATCCCTTAGGTGTTTAGACCCGAGCTCGAATGGGCGAACTCTATCCAGATTAGCTTTAAGGTCTTTTATATCACATATGACTACTTCTTCTTGGAACTGCTCTATTACGACTACTTCTAGGAAAGAACCTTTAGTGATCTTGTAAAGGGGATCATGATGTTAGCCAGGAAAATTTCCAAACTTCCCAATAGGGAGGGTCTTTATTATAAAATAAGTGAACCAATGCTTGTCTAGCACTTGTAAAGGCACTATAAGTGGACTATCTCATTTACTGCAGTCTATTTTGAGAGGTCCAATCAAAGTTTTTAAGGGTAATAATGACTCTAACATGCCTGAACCGATTGCAATAAGAGGCGACAGGTTGAAACAAGTTAGATTGGCATAATAAATAGGTCATTCGACTTGTTTCCTTGAAATGAAGGGTTTGCCAACTTTCTTTTTGGAGATGTTCCAACTTAAACTAGTCGAAATAATTTAGGGTAATATTCTAACTTTCTTTTATGCCCCATTGGGAAGTTTGGGGAATGCCCCTTACTCGAAGTGCAAGTTATTTATGACTTATATCTTAAAGTAATTAGTGCTGCCTTTTTAAAATCTTCAAATCACTAATTAGTAAACATAACTCTTTGTAGTTTTATAAATTTGTATGTACCATTAAGGAATGTTCCTTACTTTAAGTGCGAGCTATTTATAGCTCGTATTTTAGAGTAGTTGATTTGTGTTTGCATTCATTCTTCATTTTTCTTTTTTTTCCTTTTTTTATGGAGTTTTTAACTCTTAAGGCTAGGCTCTTCGGCCTCTTGATACAAGTGAGGAAATATTTGGCTTAAGAATTTTAAAAAAGTTTCAATAAAATGGAATTGCCCTTTAGTTTTAGGAGCTTGTGGCTTTACAGGTGAGATCTCATTTGTAAGAGCTTAAGAGCTTATCCTCGAAACTTAAGAGCCCGTCTTCATGGCTTAAAGCCTCATCTGTGAATCTGTATTAAAGAAAGTTAGCTTTTAACATGAAAAATATATATATATATATATAATTAGCAAATAATTTCAATAAAACTATATGTTTTCCCCTTTAGGAGAGCACGGTTTCACATGTGAGGCCTCGGGAGCCTGAAGCTAAAGGGCTCTGAATGTGGGGCCTCGGGTCTTGAAGCTGAAAGCTTTGTATGTGAGGATTTAGGAGCCTGAAGCTAAAGGGCTCTAAATGCGGGCCTCAAGGCTTGGGAGTCAAAGCTTTGAATGTAGGGCCTCGAGGACTGAAGCTTAAAGGGCTCTGAATGTAGGGCCTCGGGGCCTTGGAGCTGGAGCTCTGAATGTAGGGCCTCAAGGCTTGGGAGCCAGAGCTCTTCTTCTGAAGCTTAAGAGCCCATTTTCATTCTTCATGCCTTAAGAGGTTCAGGGGTTGAGACCCCATCATGGTGCCTTAAGAGGATTAGGGGGTGATCCCCCGTCAGGGTATCTTAAGAGGCTCAGGGGGTGGTCCCTTATCAGGGTGCCTTAAGAGGCTCAAGGGATGGTCTCCTATCAAGGTGCCTTAAAAGGCTCAAGTGGTTGTGTAACACCCCTATTTGTATAGCCTGGTATATTTTACTGTTCCGGTGACCGAAGTCGGTCAGGACAATTAAGGGGATTAGAACCATACTTAAGACAACTAGAGAAACCATAAACACAAATAATTAGTAATGTTCAACTAGTTAAGTATAAATAAGAAAAACAGAACATAAGAAGTTAAACGAGCCGAGAGTCACAGCGATGGGTGACCTCCTCGGGAACGACTGCGAAGTCATTTTAAACTCAAATTTTGAACCGTAAAATGTGACGCCGCGGTCCTTAGGACCCTTATGAACACAGTGGAAAAGAGAAAATCACAAAAAAGAACTGTTAAGCCAGTCAAATAATTAGGTCAGGGAGCCGGAAGAAATTTGAAATTATTTGCAAACTGGGATGAACCGGCGAGGGGCAATTTGGTCAATTGACCCCAATCCAACCATGGAAAATTGTCCTACCATAACTAGATTTTGTTTGGACAACTAGGAAAGAGGATTCAAGGAAAAGAAAGAAGAAAAATTTGAAGAAAAGGAGGAAGAAAATTCTGCTCAAGGTTAGTACTATAAACTTCAATTTTTTTTTGTTTAATTAGTGTTAGTATGGCATTAAGAGCTTGTAAATAAACTTAAAATGAAATAAATATGGGGGGGGAGGACCAAACTAAAATTTCAGCCTGTTGAAGGGGAGTATGATTTTGTATGGTTTGATGGATTTAAATGAGTTTATGGACCTCCATTAGTTGATTGATTATGGTTGATAGCTTTGAATTTAGTTAATTGCAACAATTAAGTGAGTTAGGGTTTTGGGACTTAGGGTTTGTGAACCAAAATTGTAAGAAATGAGTAAATGGCATGTTTGACCTATTGTGGGGTGAAAAATGGTCAATTGTGACCAAATGAGTTGTGTTTGAATTGTTGGAATTGAAGCCAAATTCGGAGGGTAGCATGACCAAGTCAACTTTAAAGGACCAAAACTGAAATTTTACAAGTCCAATTGATATGGCACCAATTGGGGATGAAAATAGACATAAAATGACACAATTTTCATTTAGGAACCATGCCCAAAAACTGACCAAAACCTAGTGAACAAATTGACCAAAGTTGGATAAGTGCAGTCTGCCACTGTACAAACTAACCAAATGAACAGTGTTTGTTCATTTGGTCATAACTCGAGCTAGGCAGGTCAAATTGACCTGAAATTTTACCAGTGGTTATATGGGATATAGACCTAAAACTTTCATGAAGAACACAAGTCCAAATTCTGCCAGCAACCAAGCCATTTGGCCACCCCAAGTTGGTGACTCAAATCTGCCAGCACCAAAAATGTGCCCAGAAAATCTGGGTTGTGTCCAATCCGGTAGCCCTAGTTCAAATGGCCATAACTTGAGCTACAAAACTCCAATTGGGGTGATCCAAAAATGAGAATAAACTTAAGACAATAAGGAACATTTTTTATGAAGAAAGATTTGCCAAATTCCAACAGTAGATTGACCAATGGAACAGTGCAACTAGGAGCACCAAAACTGAAAATTTGACAATTTTGCTTGAAGGACTTAAGCTTTGAGAAAATGACCAAAACCAACAAATTTAATGACCAAAATGTGGTATGTGGGTGAAGTTGGAGTTCCCATACCTATTAAGCCTTAAAAAGTCAACAATTTGACTTGAATAGTGTAGTGAATAGTAACCCGAAACACAAAAACTTCGAGAACGTCGAATTTAGCACATTAAAGCTAGGTAAAAGTGAAGTTAAATTTATTTTTGGACTTATGTTAAGTTATACTACTGAAACACTATGATACTGTGTGTTTTAGCTAAAAAAGACTTAGAGGCTCGGAGAGACTAAGTCAAGGCCTAGAGGCGACTCACGTCAGGTCTGTGCACAGAAATTTTATTTGAATATATGATTCTTGAAAAATTGATTTTTTTTTGAGCTAATTACGAATTGTGTTGCCATTTATGATTGTGAATATGACTTTGAAAGTTTACCAGATTTCCAATAAATTATTTGAATAAATTGTTTTGAATTGATTTTGTGTTCACACTTAGCATGACAGTATCACACTATTCCTCCTCCATTTATGGGGTTGAGATCGTTTATTTTCCTCCCTCTATGGCTTGCCAGTTGAGGTTGAGATCGGATGAGTACTCATTAGCTAGCTAGCCACCTCCCTCATTGATTTCGATTAATGGGGTTGTAGATTGCTTTGTCGTGGTGTACAACACGGCATTGATCGGAAATTTTGTGTCATGGCTTAAGTTGTGTATGATTTTGGCAACACTGTGTTTAATGAATTATTTGACTAAATGGTGTTATTATGAGCTTTGATATTTGTGAAATGTGATTGAGAAATATTTAAATTGTGTTTTGGAAATGAATGATTATCTATCGTATTTTGAATTTTTATTATGCACCACTGAGTATTTTTATACTCAGCGATAGCTTATTTTACTGTCGCAGATAAGAGCAAGGAGAAAGCAGCAGAGTAAGCTGCTATCGAATTGTGGACCACATCGATCATTTTGTACTGGTATTATTTTATACCCTTGTAGATAATTTTGATGTAAATATAGATGTGACACCCCTTACCCGTCTACAGTGTAGCCGAGCAAGCTATGCCACACGGTGTACCGGCACACTCTATTTTACCTTAATTAATTTTTGTCAAGGTTTTGAATATAGTTTGTGAAATATAGTTCATTTATTGAAATTATAATTTATTTGAGGTTCCGAAAATTTTATAGAAAATCCGTGCAAGTCTGGCTAAAAATGGAGAAAAGCTTCTTGAACTGTTAAAAACACTTCCAAAATTTGTATTCAATCATCTCAAACTCCAATATCCAAAATCTCAACAATATTTCTCAATTTCAGTTCTCAATAACCTTTTCATTTCTCAAACATCCATTTCTCATAATACTCATATACAAGCAATAAATAAATGCTCAAATTTTGCATTCATAGTCATAACTTTCATTATTTACATGAACATCAAAATATATTACATAAGTTCAAATACATATGAGAAAGTAAAAATTTGCTACAAAATATCAAAATGACACCTAGTGTCCTACCAATGCACTGCAGAAGTTGAGGTGACAAGGACACTGTGCAGAACTGCAGGATGGACTCACCCAGTCTGTGGTCTACTGGGCTCACGATCGGGATCTCCAGTACCTACGCGTGGCAAAAGCAACGCGCTAAGCAATAATGCTTAGTGGTGCAATAATAAAATAAAAAAAAATAGCAGAAAATAAATATGTATTGAATGTATATGTCTTATTTGTTTTGTATTTGTTATATTTATTTATTTCTTTAACTTTCTCCATTTTCATTCATTTAGTTGCCCAAGTAACCTATACTGGACAACTGGACTGGATAAACGGGTAAACTGGCACTGGGTATCTAGTACCTCGGGCCGTCACACCATCGGTCACATATGCATCTCCCAGTGTGCAACAAAACAGCTAACAAGCTGTAAATAATATTAGGCACGAGGCCAAGTCTCAACACAATATCAAAATGGCTAAAAGCCATAAAATCACAGAATGGCATAATGCCATGTGCAGTACTGCTAACTAAACCCTATTGGCATGTCAAACTATCCAAACCAATCTTGTTAGGTATACTTTTGAATTCTTCAAATTTTGAATTTCAAGTTTTGGTGTCACTATTCACCTCATTGATCAACAAAAATGTTGACTTTTGGATAGAAAATAGGTACATTGGTTTTAACACTCCCAATGTACCACATTTTACATTTAAAACTTGTTGGAATTAACCCCTAAATCCATTTCCAAACCTAAAACCTAGAGAGCAAAATTTTCAGTTTTTGTAACCCAAATTTACTGTTCCATTGGGCCCTATTTCAGTGGGAATTTAAGGAAATGGTAAACATGAAAGTTGTTCCTTATTTTGTCTAGTTGAATTTCCTTTTTTGAATCACTCCATTTGGAGTTTTGTAGCTCCAGATATGGCTCAAAAACCACAGCTGGCCGGATTGCCAATCTGCAGAATTGACCATATCTACAGTAACATGAATAGTGACTGTGATTGCATTTTTGAATTGGTTCTGGCCATACTTTGGGATAGGTTCCTTCATGAAAGTTGTTTTTCTATGTCTTAACTTTTTTCTGTAAAAATTTCAGGTCAATTGACCATATCTACAGTGAGTTATGGCCAAATGAACAGTTACTGTTCATTTGGTCAATTCTGCAGAATCAGTTGCAGGGTATCCGGATTGGGGCCAAGTTGTGGTCCTCTTGCTTTGGTCTTTTGGGCATGGTTTCTTCAGCAAAAATGTGCCATTATAAGCCTAGTTTCATGTCCAATTGGCCAAACACCAATTGGATCAACACAGCCAAAGTTATGGCTGTGTAATTGGACTGGATTCTCAGTCCCCATTCTGCTGTCTTTAGGCAGCATAGTCATTCTCTTTGCCAAGCCATTTTTCAGTCCAATTTATGGTCAACATACCTCAAATGGTCACTAATTGACCATTAGAGTGTTCTTTAACAGTTTCATAAGCCAAGTCAAAGTTTTACTTCTCAAAACCCTAATGTCCAACTCAATTTACCCATAAACCTCAATTAGCACACTAGTTCAACATCCATGCATATTCATACCTTAAACACCATTTCTAGCTCACTTTAAGTCCATTAAAACAATCAAAACCATTCCTCTATTAGGGCTGCCGAATTCTATGGTGGACATACACATGAATTTGTTTCATTTATTTCACAATTTCTCATCCATTACAAGCCTCAATCATGGAATTAATGAGTTTTAACTACATATATGCACTAACCTCTTGTAGGGAGATTTTTCCCAAGCTCAAAACTTCACTTTCCTTCTTCTTCTTGGCTGCCAAAAGCTTCCCCAAGTGATATGGTCAAGGTTTAATGAAAGGGGTTAGGGTTTAGTGGTGTAACAAAGGGAGAAATTAAGCTTGATTGAAAAAAAATCAATGGAGGGGTCTAGGGCATGTTTCGGCTGGCTTTTGGGGAGGGAGATGGCTGCTGCAATTTTTGGTTATTTGGTCTTCATTTAGTCTCTTTATTAGTTAGTCAAATGATGGCTTAATTGTGATTAGTCATAGTTTTCTTAATGACATCACCATGATGTCATAAATGAGCTTTTTCCTCACTTTCTTTTCTTTCCTCCACTACTCATTTTCAATTTAATTTCTAGTAATGTTTATTCATATTTTATGTCATATTAATTATTTACTCAACTGGACAAGTTGGCCAAAAATCACCTCTGAAGGCGAAATGACCAAAATGCCCTCCGTTTGGTTGAACGGGTCGAAATTGTCTGTACCGATTGAAAAATTTTTCTAGGTATTTTATTGGCATTCTAATGCCATGGGAACCTTAATAACCCTTCTCTGGAGTCCCAAAAATTATTTTATAATTTTTCCCCCGGGTCTAGGGCTCCTTTTTGCGAGAACCGCAACTTCCCTCTGGTTACCCATCGCTAGGGCACCGGCTCGTTTAACTTGGTTGTATTTTATTTCTAAAATTTTTACTAAATTTTTCTTATTAATATTTGAGTTAATTATGATTCCCGACTTTAGTTTAAATATTTTCCGGACGTTCTAGCTGTCCGGACCGACACCGGTCACCGGAACAGTAGAATGTACGGAGTTGGTACAGGGAGGGTGTTACAACTCTTCCCCTCTAATTTAAATTTCGTCCTCGAAATTTACCTGATGCAAATAGTTGAGGGAACTGTTGCCTCATCGTCTCTTCACTTTCCCAAGTTGCCTCCTCGGTGTTGTGGTGCCTCCAAAGCACTTTCACCAGTGGAATCTGCTTAGTTCTCAACTCTTTCACTTCCCGAGCCAGGATCCGCAGAGGTTCTTCTTCATATGTCAAATCCGGCTGTATTTCAATTTCTTCCTTGGAGATGACATGTGAAGGATCTGAGCGGTATCTTCTTAACATAGATACGTGAAACACATTGTGGATCTTGTCCAGCTCTGGAGGTAAAGCTAGCCTATAGGCCACTGGACCTACACGTTCAATGACTTCATATGGGCCAATGAACCTAGGGCTTAACTTACCTTTTCTTCCAAACCTCAATACTTTCTTCCACGGTGACACCTTGAGGAACACTTTGTCGCCAACCACATATTCTATTTCTCTTCTCTTCAGGTCGGCATAAGATTTACATGCATGCGAGGCAACCTTGATTGGCTTTGATTAGTTTTACTTTCTCCTCACTGTTTCACTGTGTCCAGCCCCACCCGCTTGTCTTCGCCAATTCAGTCCAAAGACACCGAGTTCTACATTTCCTCCCATACAGTGCTTCATATGGGGCCATTTGGATACTAGCTTGGTAGCTATTGTTGTATGCAAATTCTGCCAGTGGGAGGTATCTATCCCAACTTCCCTCAAACTGAATGACACAACTCCTCAGCATATCCTCAAGGACCTGATATATATTTCATGTTATTATTATCATTTTAATTCAATATTTGTATCAATTCCATTGGTTTCAATTGTTTACCTGGATTACTCTTTCGGATTGTCCATCCGTCTGAGGATGGAAAGCTGTGCTGAAGTGGAGTTGTGTACCTAAGGATTCATGCAACTTCTTCCAAAATCTCGATGTAAACCTTGGGTCTCGATCAGATATGATGGAAAGTGGAATTCCATACAGTCTAACTATCTCACTGATATACAATTCTACTAACTTCTCCAGTGAGTAGTCAGTCCTAACTGGCAGAAAGTGTGCTGACTTTGTCAATCTATCAACTATCACCCATACTGCATCATGTTTCTTCTGGGTGAGAGGTAAACCACTTACAAAATCCATGGTGGCCCGATCCCATTTCCATTCAGGTATGCGTATAGGCTGTAGCAATCCTGATGGAACTTGATGTTCTGCCTTGACTTGTTGACATGTCAAGCACTTAGTCACATAGTCAGCTATGTCCTTCTATATACCAGGCCACCAATACTGAAGCTTCATATCATGATACATCTTTGTACTTCCTGGGTGCATAGCATATACACTGGTGTGTGCCTCTTTTAAAATATTGGCCTTCAATTCCCCATCATCTGGTACACACAGTCTTCCTTTGTAATACAGACACCCATCTGCTTTCATCTCATAGTCAGTTGCTTTTCCCTCTGAGATTTTGCTCATAATAGCCATTAGCTTCTCATCTACCTTCTGCCCATCTAAAATCTGCTGTAACAGGGTTGGCCTCACTTGCAACTCAGCCAAAATAGCTCCATCTCGAATCAAAGTTAGACGGGCATTCAATGATCTCAAAGTTATCATGGATTTTCTGCTCAAAGCATCAGCAACTACATTTGCCTTCCCAGGATGGTAATCAATTACACAATCATAGTCTTTCAGGAACTCAATCCATCGCCTCTGTCTAAGGTTGAGCTCCTTCTGGGTTGGCAAGTATTTTAGGCTTTTGTGGTCCGTGTAAATGTAGCACTTTTCACCATACAAGTAATGCCTCCATATCTTCAGTGCGAAGATAATTGCTGCAAGCTCTAGATCATGGGTAGGGTAATTCTGTTCATGTGGCCTTAGCTGTCTGGAAGCATAAGCGACCACCTTCCCCTCTTACATCAATACACACCCTAACCCATTATGAGAGGCATCACTGTAGACCACAAAGTCCTTTCCTAACACTGGCTGTGTTAACACTGGTGCCTCTGTCAACATAGCCTTCAACTTCTCAAAACTGGTCTGACACTTGTCATTCCAGTCAAATCTGACATTCTTGTGTAACAACTTGGTCATTGGAGCAGCTATTAAGGAAAATCCCTTCACAAATCTTCTGTAATACCCAGCTAGCCCCAAGAAGCTTCTGACCTCAGTTGTATTCCTGGGAGGCTTCCATTCCATCACTGCTTCTATTTTCTTGGGATCCACTCTAATCCCATCAGCTGACACTATGTGTCCAAGGAATGCAATCTCATTCAGCCAAAAATCACACTTGGACAACTTAGCATACAGCTTCTTCTCTCTCAGGGTTTGCAGAACAATCTTCAAATGCTCATCATGTTCTTCACTGGTCTTGGAATACACCAGAATATCATCAATAAAGACCACTACGAACCGATCTAAGTATGGATGGAAGATACGGTTCATAAGGTCCATGAATACCGCTGGTGCATTTGTTAGGCCAAAGGGCATCACCAGAAACTCATAATGCCCGTACCGGGTCCTGAATGCAGTCTTGGGCACATCTACATCCTTCACCCTCAACTGATGATACCCTGATCTGAGATCAATCTTAGAAAATACTCCTGCTCCCTTCAACTGATCAAACAGATCATCAATTCTAGGCAACGGGTATTTGTTCTTCACAGTCACTTTATTCAACTGCCGGTAATCGATACATAGCCTCAAAATGCCATCCTTCTTTTTCACAAACAGCACTGGAGCTCCCCATGGTGACACACTGGGGCGTATAAACCCCTTATCAAGTAACTCTTGCAACTGAGTTTTCAACTCCCTTAATTTCGTGGGTGCCATCCTATAAGGAGCAATGGAAATTGGTGCTATACCCGGCAGTGTCTCAATAGCAAATTCAACTTCCCTTTCTGGTGGTAAACCAGGCAACTCTTCAGGAAATACCTCTGGGAAGTCTCTTACTGTGGGTATGTCACTCAGGTTTGGCTTAGCCTGCCTAGTATCCACCACATGTGCTAGGTAGGCTTCACAGCCTTTTCTCATCATTCTTCTTGCAACTGTGGCTGAGATGACATTGGACAGGAAATCTGTCCTTTCCCCCACAACTGTGATCTCATTACCCTCAGAAGTTTTCAGAGAAATTCTCTTCAATTTGCAATCAACTATTGCCTGATGACGTGACAACCAGTCCATTCCCAAAATCATGTTAAACTCGTGGAAGGGCAACTCAATCAGGTCTGCCAAGAATTCTTACCCCTGAATCCTTAACGGGCAACCCTTATATACTTTGTTCACCACCACACTGTGACCCAATGGATTAGTGACCAGAATGTCTTGGTCACTCTCCCCTACTAGTATCCCCCTTTCTACGGGTAAGTTGATGCAAATATAGGAATGAGTGGATCCTGGATCCACCAATGCATGCACAGGTGTAGAGTAGAGGAAGAACGTACCCCTGATGACGTCCGGGGCATCTTGCTCCTCCTGAGCTCTAATAGCATAATTTCTAGCAGGTGGTCTGTTATCTGGCCTCTCTACTGGCTCAGATGCAGGCATCTGTGATGGTCCCACTGCGTCAGACTTACCAGATTTTCTACCTCTCTGTGGTACAGGAGCAGGTCTGTCTGCTTGTGTTGGAGCACTGTAGTAGTTCTGCGTGGACAGTTCCTCAGCTGATGCTCTGTTGACCCACACCTCAAGCAGGCACCAGTCACTCTCCAACACTCCCCCTTATGCCATTTCTGACAGTGTGGACATGCAGAAGATGCTGGGGCTGGTCCCCTAAACCCCATCCCTGGAGAGCTGCCCACTGATGGTGTGGACTGGCCTCTCCTAGAGGTAAACTGTGGCCTGGGCCCCTGTGACTGACCCTGACCTTGTGGTTGGCCTGAACTCTATGCAGGTGGACCCTTGAACCTCTTCCCAGATGCAGGAGCTAAACTAGACTGACCTGGGCCCCTCTTCTGCTGTCTTTCCCTTCTAGTCTGCTCACTGATTCTTACTTTCTCAACCTTTATTGCAGCTTCCACTAACTTGGTAAATTCTGTGATTCCCAGGGCAGTGAGCTGGATCTTTATGTTGTCATTTAGTCCCTCTTCAAATCTCTTACACCTTTCAGCTTCATTAGGGACTATCTCCCTTCCGTAGCGGCTTAATCGGACGAATTCCTTCTCATACTCGACCCGCGACAAGCGTCTCGCCTCGAGTTAATAAACTCTCTTCTTCTCTCTTCCGGTATCTGACCCACATATTTCTTCTTGAATTCTGAGAGAAAGAAGTCCCAAGTTATAGCTTCTGGCTGCACTTCACTGGATACCGTGTCCCACCATTCGTAGGCATCATCTTGCAACAAAGATATGGCAGCCTCTAGGTTTTGCTCTGGGGTGCAGTGGAGTTGTTTTAGAACTCTGCCCGTTCTGTTCAACCAATTCTCGGCTGCAACAGAGTCATCTTCTCTCTTACCGAAAAAGTCCACTGCTCCAAACTTTCTTAGCCTTTCCAGGTGTGATTTCTGCTGTGGAGGTGGAGGTGGTGGTGGTGCTGGCATTACTCCGGCCATTTGTCTAAAGAAATCGGCCATTTGCTGGAACATGGCCTGTGGAGGCTGAGCAGGCTCTGCTTGAGCTGGCAGAGCAGGTTCTCCCATGCCCCCAGTCTCAGCTGCTGCAGGTGGAGCATGACTCTCCACTTCCTCCTCGACTGCTCTTTGAGATGAAGGGTCCATATCCTATTTAACAAAGACAAACAGATCTGCATTAGTGTCACCTCGACTCTTACAAATGCAATGCATGGTATGGACTCAATCTAGGCCCAGAAACGCCTAAACCGTGCTCTGATACCACTAAATGTGACACCCCTTACCCGTCTACAGTGTAGCCGAGCAAGCTATGCCACACGGTGTACCGGCACACTCTATTTTACCTTAATTAATTTTTGTCAAGGTTTTGAATATAGTTTGTGAAATATAGTTCATTTATTGAAATTATAATTTATTTGAGGTTCCGAAAATTTTATAGAAAATCCGGCAGAGTACCGGCTAAAAATGGAGAAAACAGTTCTTCGGAACCTGTTAAAAACACTTCCAAAATTTGTATTCAATCATCTCAAACTCCAATATCCAAAATCTCAACAATATTTCTCAATTTCAGTTCTCAATAACCTTTTCATTTCTCAAACATCCATTTCTCATAATACTCATATACAAGCAATAAATAAATGCTCAAATTTTGCATTCATAGTCATAACTTTCATTATTTACATGAACATCAAAATATATTACATAAGTTCAAATACATATGAGAAAGTAAAAATTTGCTACAAAATATCAAAATGACACCTAGTGTCCTACCAATGCACTGCAGGTAGTGAGGTGACACGGACACTGTGCAGAACTGCAGGATGGACTCACCCAGCCTGTGGTCTACTGGGCTCACGATCGGGATCTCCAGTACCTATGCGTGGCAAAAGCAACGCGCTAAGCAATAATGCTTAGTGGTGCAATAATAAAATAAAAGAAAATAGCAGAAAATAAATATGTATTGAATGTATATGTCTTATTTGTTTTGTATTTGTTATATTTATTTATTTCTTTAACTTTCTCCATTTTCATTCATTTAGTTGCCCAAGTAACCTATACTGGACGACTGGACTGGATAAACGGGTAAACTGGCACTGGGTATCTAGTACCTCGGGCCGTCACACCATCGGTCACATATGCATCTCCCAGTGTGCAACAAAACAGCTAACAAGTCAGAATAATATTAGGCACGAGGCCAAGTCTCAACACAATATCAAAATGGCTAAAAGCCATAAAATCACAGAATGGCATAATGCCATGTGCAGTACTGCTAACTAAACCCTATTGGCATGTCAAACTATCCAAACCAATCTTGTTAGGTATACTAGGGCATTTGATACTTTTGAATTCTTCAAATTTTGAATTTCAAGTTTTGGTGTCACTATTCACCTCATTGATCAACAAAAATGTTGACTTTTGGATAGAAAATAGGTACATTGGTTTTAACACTCCCAATGTACCACATTTTACATTTAAAACTTGTTGGAATTAACCCCTAAATCCATTTCCAAACCTAAAACCTAGAGAGCAAAATTTTCAGTTTTTGTGACCCAAATTTATTGTTCCATTGGGCCCTGTTGCAGTGGGAATTTGAGGAAATGGTAAACATGAAAGTTGTTCCTTATTTTGTCTAGTTGAATTTCCTTTTTTGAATCACTCCATTTGGAGTTTTGTAGCTCCAGATATGGCTCAAAAACCACAGCTGGCCGGATTGCCAATCTGCAGAATTGACCATATCTACAGTAACATAAACAGTGACTGTGATTGCATTTTTGAATTGGTTCTGGCCATAATTTGGGGTAGGTTCCTTCATGAAAGTTGTTTGTCTATGTCTTAACTTTTTTCTGTAAACATTTCAGGTCAATTGACCATATCTACAATGAGTTATGGCCAAATGAACAGTTACTATTCATTTGGTCAATTCTGTAGAATCAGTTGCAGGGTATCCGGATTGGGGCCAAGTTTTGGTCCTCTTGCTTTGGTCTTTTGGGCATGGTTTCTTCAGCAAAAACGTGCCATTATAAGCCTAGTTTCATGTCCAATTGGCCAAACACCAATTGGATCAACACAGCCAAAGTTATGGCTGTGTAATTGGACTGGATTCTCAGTCCCCATTCTGCTGTCTTTAGGCAGCATAGTCATTCTCTTTGCCAAGCCATTTTTCAGTCCAATTTATGGTCAACATACCTCAAATGGTCACTAATTGACCATTAGAGTGTTCGTTAACAGTTTCATAAGCCAAGTCAAAGTTTCACTTCTCAAAACCCTAATGTCCAACTCAATTTACCCATAAACCTCAATTAGCATACTAGTTCAACATCCATGCATATTCATACCTTAAACACCATTTCTAGCTCACTTTAAGTCCATTAAAACAATCAAAACCATTCCTCTATTAGGGCTGCCGAATTCTATGGTGGACATACACATGAATTTGTTTCATTTATTTCACAATTTATCATCCATTACAAGCCTCAATCATGGAATTAATGAGTTTTAACTACATATATGCACTAACCTCTTGTAGAGAGATTTTTCCCAAGCTCAAAACTTCACTTTCCTTCTTCTTCTTGGCTGCCAAAAGCTTCCTCAAGTGATATGGTCAAGGTTTAATGAAAGGGGTTAGGGTTTAGTGGTGTAACAAAGGGAGAAATTAAGCTTGATTGAAAAAAAATCAATGGAGGGGTCTAGGGCATGTTTCGGCTGGCTTTTGGGGAGGGAGATGGCTGCTGCAAATTTTGGTTATTTGGTCTTCATTTAGTCTCTTTATTAGTTAGTCAAATGATGGCTTAATTATGATTGGTCATAGTTTTCTTAATGACATCACCATGATGTCATAAATGAGCTTTTTCCTCACTTTCTTTTCTTTCCTCCACTACTCATTTTCAATTTAATTTCTAGTAATGTTTATTCATATTTTATGTCATATTAATTATTTACTCAACTGGAAAAGTTGGCCAAAAATCACCTCTGAAGGCGAGATGACCAAAATGCCCTCCGTTTGGCTGAACGGGTCGAAATTGTCTGTACCGATTGAAAAATTTTTCTAGGTATTTTCTTGGCATTCTAATGCCATGGGAACCTTAATAACCCTTCTCTGGAGTCCCAAAAATTATTTTATAATTTTTCCCCTGGGTCTAGGGCTCCTCGTTGCGAGAACCGCAACTTCCCTCTGGTTACCCATCGCTAAGGCACCGACTTGTTTAACTTGGTTGTATTTTATTTCTAAAATTTTTACTAAATTTTTCTTATTAATATTTGAGTTAATTATGATTCCCGACTTTAGTTTAAATATTTTTCCGGACGTTCTAGCTGTCCGGACCGACATCGGTCACCAGAACAGTAGAATGTACGGAGTTGGTACAGGGAGGGTTTTACAATAGAAATGTTGTATGTATCAATGTAGTTGAGCAATTGTAAACAAATTGTAACAATATTATTTTGGATTTGTTTCTGTAAATTTAATATTTGTACATGTGAATTTCATGTTTTATGCCTCGTGAATGAAGTATTAAATATTTTGAGATGATGAATTTTGATTTGTATTGTGGAATTATTTTGAAGTTATTTGAATTGAGATGATTGAGATTTATTGGAGGTTGGGAGTTGTGAAAAATTTTTGGAAGTGTTTTTCTCAGGTATTTGAAGAACTGTTTTCTCTAATTACAAACGGAACTCTGTCAAAATTTTTATAAAATTTGCGGCAAAATTTAAATGGACAAAAATTTTTACTAGTATTTAAATTTTGAATAAATGGTTTTTAATTCCTACAAAAATGCTCACCACTTTCAAAATGTAATAAAATTGTTTTAAAATCCCTTGTAGGGTACTTAATGAGTTATCGGTAGGTAAAGTTCAGTAGTTTATTAAGTATTCTACGGGATCATGTTATGCCTTACAGAGGGGTAAGGTGTGACAGGTTGTCCCTTACCATGGCCGCTCTTCCGGCCTGGAGATTTTTCGAGGCTCGTAGTCTTCAAGGTTATCTGTAACACCCCTATTTGCATAACCTGGTATATTTTACTGTTTCGGTGACCTATGTCAGTCCGGACAATTAAGGGGATTAGAATCACATCTAAGACATCTAGATAAGCCCTGAACGCAAATAATTAGTAATTGTCAAATAGTTAAGTATAAAGAAGAAAAACAAAGCATAAAAAAGTTAAATGAGCTGGGAGTCACAGCGATGGGTGATCTTCCCGGGAAGTGACTGCTAAGTCAGCCTTAACTCAAATTTCGAACCGGAAAATGTGACGTCGCTGTCCTTAGGACTATTGCGAACACAGTGAAAAAGAGAAAATCATAAAAAAGAGTTGTTAAGCAGGTCAAATAATTAAGTTAGGGATCCGAAAAAAATATCAAATAACTTGCAAACTGGATTGAACCAGCGAGGGGCAATTTGGTCAATTCACCCCTAGAGCTGACTCCTAACCTAACTGCCCAATAAAATCGGAGAAATGAAAAGTTTGGGATCGAGAATTAAATCAAAGAACTAAGGAAAAATAAATTTAAAAAAAAAGAAGAAATTGAAAAAGTTTTATTGCGTCATGTGGATGACATCATTGTGATGTCAAAATTAAATTAATTTTTCCCAAATTTTTTAACCAAGTCACTAACACATAATAAGACATAAAAATAATTAAAAAAATGAAAAATTTTATTTACTCTCTTCCTCACAAAAATCGGCAGCCTCACCCTCACTCCCATCTCCATTTCCAAAACCTCCATTAAAGCTTGGACAAAGCTTGAGTTCACCCAACTAAACCCTCAATTCCCCAAAATTAATCCACAAAAGCTTGTTATCTTAATTTGAGAAGGTGATTGAAGAAGAAAAGAAAAGAAAAGAGGAAAAGGGAAGAAATTGAAAAATTGAAATTCCAGTGGAGGTAAGTAATTGAATTTGAAAATCTTAGTTTATTTGTTGTGTTTGTAGCTCAATTAAACTAGAAATCAACTTAAAAATCAAAACAAAACAATTATTGGGGGAGTAATATGGAATTCAGCCAGCAGTAGGTGGGGTTGGGATTGAATGAATTTGGTGGATTTTAATGGTTATTTGAGGTGAATTAGGTGTATAGATCATGAATATATACTTTAATTGCATTAGAGTTGAAATCTATGTAATTAAGGTTTTGAGCATTTTGAAAAAATTGGAGAAAAAGTTAAGAATTAGCCAATTGATGTTGTTGACCTTATTTGAGTTGAGAAATGGTCAATTGTGACCATTTGTGGTGTGTGTGAATTGTTAGAAATAAGTTTCAATTCGGATTGGTGAGGGTCTATGCAGACAGCTTGACCTAGGTCCCTTTCAAGGATCAAAACTAAAAATTTACCAACCTAATTGGTGTGAGGCAAATTGGGAATGAAACTAGACACAAAATGGACCATTTTTCATTTAGGAATCATGCCCAGAAAGTGACCATAACTTAGTGAACAATTAGGCCAAATCCGGAATTGGGCACATTGCCCTGTACAAAAATGACCAAATAAACAGTAGTTACGTAAATGATCATAACTTGGTCTAGGAATGTTCAAATGACCTGAATTTTATACCGATGGAAAGCTGAGACATAGCCCTACAACTTTCATGAAGAAAAAAAAACTCAAATTTTGACCATAACCTGTCCAAAAACTTACCTACAATCAATGTACAAAAAATTATCAATATCTAGAAAATGCCCAGAATTCTGGGTAACACCAAATCCGGCCAGCCATATTCAAATGGCTATAACTTGGGCTACAAAACTCCAAATGGAGTGATACAAAAAGGGAAATAAATTTAAGATAATAAGGAACAACTTCTATGAAGAAAACTTAGCCAAATTTCAACAGCAACTTAACTAATGAAACAATGTAAAACAGGACACCAAATCTAAAATTTGGAAATTTCACCTAAGAGACATAAAATTTGAGGAAACAATCAAAACCAACAAATTAGGTAACCAAAATGTGGTATGTGGGTGAAATTAAAATTCCCATACCTATTAAGCATAAGAAAGTCAATAAATTGACATGAATAGTATCGTGAATAGTAACCCCTAAGTGCAAATTTTAAAGAACGTCAGGTTAAGCGTATTAAAGCTAAATATAAATATATTTGAATTTATTTTTTGGATATATGATAAATTATGATACTGAAACACTGTAAAATTGTGTGTTTCAGTTGAAAAGAATATTGGGAAAGAACCCGAGGCATCGAGTCAAGGCCAAGAGGCGACTCGCATAAGGTTTGTGCACAACTTAAATATTCTTTAAAATTTGTTTGCAAAGTGCATGAAATGAATTGTGATTTACTTATATTGCAAAATGGTGATTGAAATGTACACTATGCTTTTGATCTAAATTATTGGAAAATTAATGATATGTGTTTTAATTGTCATTAAATGTTTGGTAAATTGTTAAGATAGTTTTGAAACCATAGTGTCATGACCATATATTTGAATGTCTCAGTAGCATGACTAGTGGAAGGAATTAGTTTTAAATTTTGATTCTCTCTCTGGCTGAAGTGTTGAGGTGTGTGCCATTAGAGAAAGAAATTGAATGGGTATCCATAGTTTGAGCTAGCTAGCCTTGTGATTTCTCATAAGCCTCCGGCTATTGAGATGAATATTGTTCTGAATGGCATGATATAACTGTGTGTTTTTATGAAATTCATTTTCAGACTTTCTAAATGAAATTGTTTGGACTAAAAGTTTATAAATCATGTTTTGTATCTGTCTTTCATTTTCAGCACTGTATTTGAATAAATGTGATTTGAATTATACATAAAATGTTATTTTAGTATGTTGTGCACCACTGAGTTATAGTACTCAGAGATAGTTGTTATTGCTGTCGCAGATAGAGAGACTAGAGGAGCAGCAGAGTGAGCTGCTAAGGATCTTGGAGCCACATCCCTAAAATTTTGTCGGGTATTTTTTATACCCTGATTGTAATATTTATTTTGGTGTATGTAAATGTATGTACATGTATAAACTGGTCATAAGCAGTTTTATAGATTTTATAATAATATTAGTTTGGATTTTCTAATGTAAATTTTGGGTTAATGAATGTAAATTAATTTTTCTTTAATTGAAATATGAATGAAGTTATTTAGTATTATTTTTTATGATAATTGAATTGAGAATTATTTTGAATTGTGGAGTTGGGAGAAATTTGTTGATTTGTGTTGTGGTAGTAGTGAGTTTGATGAAATGAATTATTGGAAGTGTTTTTACAGGTATTTGAAGAACTGTTTTTCACAAATATAGACGGCACTCTACCGAAATTTTTTTAAAATTTGTGGACAAATAAAAATAGACAAAAATTTTAACTAGCTTTTAAACTTCTATTAAATGTAAGAAAATGTTCACCACTTCCAAAAAGTAAGAAAATGATTTTTAAAATTCCTTGTAGGGTACTTAATGAGTTATCGGTAGGTAAAGTTCGGTAGTTCATTAGGTATTCTATGGGATCATGTTATACCTTACAGAGAGGTAAGGTGTGACATTATCCCTTAGCGTGGCTGAGAGCTCAAGGGCTACTCTTTCGCCTGGAGATTCTTGGAGGCTCGTAGCCTTCAGGGGTTGTCCCTTAGCGTGGCCGAGGGCTCGAGAGCCACTCTTTTAGCCTGGAGATTCTTCGAGGCCCTTGAGCCTCAAGGGTTGTCCCTTATCTTTCTCCAGCAGTCTTCACTAGCTTAAGAGTCTTTGATTGGAGGTTCTTGACCTTTGCTTTGGACATCTTTGAGTATTTTGATATTTATCTGCAAAATAGCTCTGTTAGAAATATTTTGTGAAGATAACCATATATATGACACGCCACAGATTTATTCAACATTTCGCAATAAATTAATATATGATAAGCCAAATATATAATGTACATTTCTCAAAAGCTCTGCATATTGAATTTGACCAATAATGATAACATTTAGGTACAAAAATATTTGAAAAATAATATACCATGCTTGCGTAGATATTTATATATGCATGGATATAAAATTAATTTAATTTTGATTCATTTTTATTTCCAAAGCGTTATAAATAATAATAAATGAATGATTGGAGCAATACTAGAACGCATAAACTTAAAGAAATAAATTCCAGAAGAAATTTAGGTGCCCTGCTCCTAAAGAATTTAACTTCACAAAGCTTATACAATTGCGCCATCTAATTTTAAAAAATTAACTTTGAGAATTAATAATGAATCAAACATTTTATTCAAGTCTTAATTCAACTAAATAAAATTATAGTTTCATAATTTGGCCAAAACATGAGTTGTTTAAGAGCTAGACAGCAATTTAATAATAAGAAGTAAAATATTATACTTTTGTGAAACCATTGTCAGCGGCTTTATTATACATATAAGCAAATCAATCATATACTTTCAATTAAAGAATTAGTGGCATATGTTTTATAATAAGATTAAATAACAAAGCCCCTTGAACAACAACTATACCGTGGAATAGTTGTTAGTATGGGTGTAATGATTATGCAAATATATTTTGTAAAACGATTTTATTAATTTCCAGTAAATTAATAGCTTAATTATAATTCAAACAAAACCAACATTGGTCTATCATCATGCATCGTATAGCGTTATGGAGACTGATACTTATTGACACATGACCTGATGCCTCCTTTATCAACAAACGTCCGAAAATAAAACAGTATTTAGTATTTAAAACAATTAATGCCCAGTGGCCAGCTTGTAATTTCGAGCTTTTCTCCCCGGGCCAAAGTACTTCATACAAACCAGTGCCCCGTCGGTGTGTGACAAGCCTGACGACTTTCTCGTTCAATCCACGAGGTGCTCGAGCTCATCCCCGTATGTGAGCTAGACGAGCAGTGTTTATGAGAGTTCAACCTCGACCATGCAGGGCATTTACAATGATCTGCATAAATCGACGACTTCATCTCCAAGCATGAGCTGTCTGAGTATGACTGCTGCTGGTCGTGAGTCAGCTTTGCCGACTGGTTCCTACTAGTAGGATATAAGTCGATGAGTAGACAAGCTTGACGAGCCGAGGACCCAAGTGCTTGTCCAACAAGCAAGATGACTACTGAGTGCTCGTTGAGTGAGCAAGCCGACTACTGAGTGCTCGTTGAATGAGCAAGCCGACTACCAAGTGTTCGTACAATGAGCCAGGAGGTGGATAACTTCACTGACTGTTTAATGCTCGGCTAATGAGTTGGACAACTTCTAAGCAGTTGGACGACTCCTAAGTGCTCGGCTAGTGAGCAAGAGGTAACTTCTAAGCATTCGGACGACTTCTAAGTGGTTTTTTTTTACCAAAGGGGTGTAATAAAAATAAATATAAATGAGAAAAGGGTGAGTTTGAATTTAATTATCAAAATGGGGTGAATTTGAAAAAAATAAAAGCGGGACGCTAATTATAATAGCGTTTTAAGCTCCGGATACTATTATAAATAACGTTCAAGTTTTAAATGTTAGTAGTATGTCCTAGAGCATATTATTTAGTATATATATTATATACATTTTATTAATAAAGGGTAATTTCACTTTTCTGTTTACATAATGTATTTATGTGTAATAGAAAATGTTCATTGATATTTTGTTAGAAATTCTATTCTTAAATTGTTAAGAATATGAGTGACAATATTTATAGCACAAAGTATCATAAATTGGTTCACAATCGAGGATACTTCATAATAAGGACATGATTTATCCATAAAGATTGTAATCATGTTTGTTCTCAAGTCATTTATATGAGATGTAAATAAGATGGAGTGGTGAGTCTCATGCCATATAACAAACATGATAGGCACTTATACATGATAAGTAGGTCGAACCAGTGACATTTATGACAAGCACATGGAGTTTACTCCTGTCAATGCATTGTCATAAATTATATCAGTGCATATAATCTTTAGACTTGAGATAGCATAATTATCTTGTATATAGGTGGTTTGAGTTTGATACTGCTTTCATACTTGTACTGTGTATGGGTATATGGGCATGTGTTGGCTCCTACTAGTTATATATGGAGGTAGGTGTTGATCAAGATAGAATCTATTACCCTAAGTAAATAGGGATAAAATTCTATATTCATTTAATTATTCTTTAAATTTCAAGTTCCTGGCCAGGACAGATAGATTTATTCAGAAAAGAGTTTCTGATAAGAAAATCTTTTTAATCAAGAACTGAAATTAAAAGAGAACATAATATTCATAGCAAATGGAGTTTGACATAAACCATGACTCCAGCTCGAATTGGAATCTTGTAACAGAGAGATTCTAGTGCATGGTAACATATGATTATAGGTTCATTTAAGGTAAACCTTATTACTAATTGGGTGGCCATGGCATGCTATGCTAGGTGTTAACCATGGTCTATGAGCTGTCTAAAATGATTTAGAGAAATTATTTATAATAAGAAAGAGTTCTGATGATATTAAGAGTTGATATCATATCTCATTGCCAATTAGTGATGAGCCTAGTGAGTCAAATACATACACAAGTAATCACCAAGTTAAAAGTGATTTAATTAATTAGTTAAAGAGTTTAATTGATTAATTAAATAGGTTTGGTTTGCAATTAGATTGCAAAGTCTCTAGCATGGCTTGAAACCAAATCTATGTTATTGGATGTATAGTATAAGTTAAATTTATATTTAAAGTGTTTAAATATGAATTTAATTATGAGAAATTAATTAATAAAGATTAATTAATTTATTTATATTTGATATAAATTGATTAGAAGAAGAGAAATAATTATTTTGGGTTGAAAACTCAAAATTAAGACACAAGAGTATTTTGGTCATTTTACAGGGTGACATGTGGCACCATGAGATGATGACACATGGCACTACACATAAGCTTGTCAATTATTTTTTAATCATGTAAGATGATCAAAGTCAAGATTAAATCTAGGTTTAACACTTGGCATAATGTAATTGGGTCAATTAAACCTAAAGCCAATCAGAATGTGATATGTGGCAAGGGTTTTAAGTGGTGACCTAGCTATATAAGGGAAAGGATAAAAAGAAAAAATACAATCTGCTATTTGTTTCATTGGTGCCGCCACCCAAAGCATCTCTCCCTTCTCTTCTTCTTCATCTCTCATCAATTCAAAGAGAATTGCCAACATTCTCTTGAATTAAAAATACTAGAAATCGTTTCTAGTGTCCTGTATATATCTGTAATCTCTCAAAAGGCAAAACTTGATTTTCTAATTGATTGGAAAGGCTTTAGAAGCTGTTCAAGGGGCTGTCATTTGTGATCTTGGTGTGGACAAGCTAGAGGGACAACATTTGGTGTCCTAGGCACATCCTAAATGTGCCAAACACAACTGCAGTGTATCAAAAGGTTAGTGCACTTGTTCTTGATCTAATCTAGGGTTCTAATGAATTAATCTGTTTATTCTAAAATCTTAAATGGCAAATATAGAGCTAAAAATATATTCAAAGAGTTTGAATATGCTATTTATCATTGAAATCAAATAGATAAAAATGAATTCTGCATGATGCATGTGACCCTAGAAGAAAAATTTTTGAATTCAATGATCTAAATTTATATTTTTCATGCTTCCGCTCCTTCATTAAAGGTCGGACATTACTTGTAGTAGCGTCCAATTTTTGTTTTAATTTTTTAAAATATTTTATTTTATATTTTAAATAAAATTTAAATATTATTTTAATAAATAATATTATAATAATTAATATTGTATACTATAATATTTTTATATTTTTTTAAATTAAAATTAAATTAAATTTTAATTAAACAAATAATTAAAATATAAAATTTTATTATAACAAAATAATTAAAAAATTAAAACGAAACCGCTCAGCTTTTGTTTTTATTTTTTTAATATTTTATTTTATATTTTAAATAAAATATAGATATTATTTTAATAAATAATATTATAATAATTAATCTTGTATATTATAATATTTTTATTATAAAAAATAATTTTTTAGTTTAAAATTAAATTAAATTTTAATTAAATAAAAATTAAAATATAATTATTATTACAATAAAAAAATTAAATGAAAAGATGGACACTATTATAAGTAGCGTTCAGCTTTTTATTTAATTTTTTAATTATTTTATTTTATATTTTAAGTAAAATATAAATATTATTTTAATAAATAATATTATAATAATTAATATTATATATTATAATTTTTTATTATAAAAAGTTATTTTTTAATTTAAAATTAAATTAAATTTTAATTAAATAAATAATTAACATTTTAAATAACATTTATATTTTAATTATTTATTTAAAATATAAAATAAAATATTAAAAAAATAAAAATAAAAGTTGAACGCTATTATAAGCAGCGTTCAGCTTTTTCATTTTAATTTTTTTAATTATTTTATTATAATAATATTTTATATTATAATTATTTATTTAATTAAAATTTAATTTAATTTAAAATTTAAAAATAATTTTATATAATAAAAATATTATAATATATAATATTAATTAATATAATATTATTTATTAAAATAATATTTATATTTTATTTAAAATAAAAAATAAAATATTAAAAAAATTAAAATAAAAGTTTAACGCTCCTATAGGGTCCAGCTTTTTCGTTTTAATTTTTTTAATTATTTTATTATAATAACATTTTATATTCTAATTATTTATTTAATTAAAATTTAATTTAATTTTAAATTAAAAATAATTTTTTATAATAAAAATATTATAATATATAATATTAATTAATATAATATTATTTATTAAAATAATATTTATATTTTATTTAAAATATAAATAAAATATTGAAAAAATTAAAACAAAAGTTGAACGCTGCTGTAATAGCGTCCAGCTTTTTCGTTTTAATTTTTTTAATTATTTTATTATAATAACATTTTATATTTAAATTATTTATTTAATTAAAATTTAATTTATTTTTAAATTAAAAAATAATTTTTTATAATAAAAATATTATAATATATAATATTATATTATTTATTAAAATAATATTTATATTTTATTTAAAATATAAAATAAAATATTAAAAAAATTAAAAAAAGTTGAACGCTACTATATATAAATAGAGTCCAACCTTTTCGTTTTAATTTTTTTAATTATTTTATTATAATAATATTTTATATTCTAATTATTTATTTAATTAAAATTTAATTTAATTTTAAATTAAAAATAATTTTTTATAATAAAAATATTATAATATATAATATTAATTATTATAATATTATTTATTAAAATAATATTTATATTTTATTTAAAATATAAAATAAAATATTTAAAAAAATTAAAATAAAAGTTGAACGATGCTCTAAGTAGCTTTCAGCTTTTTTTTTTTTTTAACTTGAATGTTATTTATAGTATATCCGAAGCTCAAAACGCTATTATTATTAGCGTCTCACCTTCATTTCTTATATCTCAGTATAATTCATCCAGTTTTGATAATTAAATTCAAACCTACTTTTTTTTTTTTTGGTATATATTTGTTTTTATTACACCTCCCCTTCTAAGTGCTCGGACAGTGAGCAAGAGAACTTTTGGGTGCTCATCCAGCTTGAAACTATTCTAGGTGCTCTCAACGAGCACTGCAACAACCCAAACTCTTACTATCAGCTCTTACCCTTTCTCAATATTACGAAAACACGGCTCGCAACGTAATCTATTTTTGTTACATTTATTTATTTATTTGTATAAGTTCGAGATCTTAACAACCTAAAACAGATTCGTACTTAGTTTGGAGAAAATTACTTGATCTCCTTCGAGTAACAAGAAGGCGGAGAAAACCAAAGTTGGAGCTGTAAATACATTTAGAGCATATAGGGAGATTTTCACGCAGAATAGTAAATTCTTCTAGTTAGGTTGTTGTAAACCACCGACTGTCCTTTTTATCTTGCTTTCATATCTCTTCCAATAATAGTTTCCTCTTCTGTGTTGGACTTCAGAAAATGGAAGACCTTAAGTTTCAAGCAGATGAGGAAGAGACCCAACTTTTTGTGTCAATTTTCATAGACATTGCTTTATGATGAAGTTTGAAACTATTGCTTCATTAATATGGTCTTACCTTCACCGTCTTAATTATAACAAACCCGCAAGTAAAATAAAAAAAGTCATAGATCCACTAGGAAGGTCCCTATTGAAAACCCTTCGATGCTCAAGTTACAGAGGGTAATAATATAGTAGAGAGGGTAAGTCATAGAAAGAGGAACATTTTTCTATTATTACCTAGCTCTATTTATAAGGAAAAGTGATAGGAACATATTCTTTGACATATTTTAAAGAATATTCCTTAGAGATATGTTCCTAAATAAAAAGAGTATATATTATATATGATTATTTTACAGTGTATCATCATTCAATTTTAAATTTTGAAGTTTAATTAATAGTAAATTATTTATATTAATTTTTAAATATATATATATTGATATGAATGAGAAAATAAATTTATAAATAAACTAAAATATTCTTACAATATAATGATTTTTTTTTATAAATCTAATAAAATCATAATGTATATATAATTCTAATAAAACGTAATTACTTTTTCTATTTGCTATTCTATTTTAAATAAACTATTTTTATATATTTTTCTCCTTTTTACCTTTGTTTGTGATATAAAATTTTATAAGAATTCAATTCAATTAATTTTTTTTTGTTAATTCTATTTTTAGAATGAAAATTTTAATTCTTTTTAATTGAAAAAATTTTTCATTTTAAAAGAAATAGAAATAAATATAAATTTTTAAGAATTTAATTGAATTTTTTTTCTTGAAAATTATTTAATCTCAATGAAACCTTAAAATTATTTTTTAAAAATTTTGTGTTGATGTTAACTTAATTTGTATATTTCATAAAATAATGAAATTGAATTGCTCAAAGGCAAAATTTTTATTTTAAAAGAAATCTAAAGAATAAGCTAAACTATTTGTTAGTCAAGATTTAGACAAAGCCCTATGCCGTAATTTAGAATTGGAATTTAATTTAGAACTAAAATTGAATGAACTAAAACTATCAAATCAAATTTGTATTTTTCAAAGAAATAATTTACAAAAAATTCAATTATTAATTATGATTAAAAATTGAATCGAATAAAAAATTAGAACTAAAATTAAGGAGATTTTATAATTCGGTCTCAATCTCTTAAATATTTAAATTAAAATATATCGGTTTCGATATGGGCAAAACTGATGACCACTCTAATTAAATTCATTCTTATATTTAAAGTGACAGTTAAGACTCGTATTTTGCACCACAACAAGAACAATAATAATAATAATAATATTATTATTATTATTATCAAATTTTTTTATAAATATTTTTTCATGAAAATATTTTTTATTATTTAATTATAATATTAACTAGGGGTGTAAAGAAATGTTTTCATATTTTTTAAAAATAAAAAATAACTTTCTTTTTTTAAATAGAAAAAATTATTTTTTTAAAAAGTAACTTAATTTTTCTTTCTTATCAATAAAATATTTTTATTAATATATTTTTCTGAATACTCCAACTACTAAAACTATAAAAATATTTTTCAGAAAAATATTTTTCATAAATAAACGAGCCTCTATTCGAAAGACATGCTTGATTTAATTTTGATAGCAAAATTTAAGATCTTTGTTTTTTTTCTTTAACATTTTTTTTTCATATAATGGAAGAACTTGGAGTTTGGTCATTAATTAATCATTTTCCATCAATTTCATTTTTACCTCTTTTGTTTTTTCTCTTCTCTTCCAACTTTTTACCTTCAATTTCTATATTTTTTTTCTTCTATTTCTTATCTCATACCAAATTTTATAAATCTAACATGCTTTTTCATCATATTTAAACTTTAATTTCTTTTAGAACATCTTTATTTTTTTTTCTTTTTCATCTATTTTAATTGTTTATGGAAAGAAATAATCATTCAACGATTGACCTCCCATTTAATTTCTCAATTGAATTTTCACAATTTTCATTATAAAAAATACACTTTCAATACTTATGGTTACGATAGGTAATATCAATATCACAAATAAACAAATCATTGAATATACTAGATTTTTTATATATCACTTGTCAAATGTCAAAATAATAAGTATAATTGTCTAAACAACAAGTATAATACAATAAATACAATAATTATTAAGATAGTAAGTCTAATTTATTAAATGTAATCATATTTTAAAAATTTTGATGGAGTAAAAGAATATTTTTGTGAAGTAAGGTTATGTGAAAAATGTAATATGATGTATATATGAATTTACAAAAAAAAAAAATGAGTGGAGTCAGTTGACCTATGTAGATTCACCTTTGATCAAACCACCATGCAGGCAGTAGCAACACCAGCATAATTCTCAGATTCCATTTATACGAGTGGTTCAAATTTATTTACTTAGTAAATAAAAAATAAAGATTCTCATATTCCATTTATTTAGAAAAAATAACTTATAAATGATAAATATTTTCTATGAAAAAAAAATATTCTATTATTTAATTATAATGTTAAAGTGATAATATATATTTATATATATGTGTAAGTATTTTCATATTTTAGTTAAATTGTTAAAATCTAAAAGATTTTCTCCTTTCAAAAGTAGAAGTCGTTTTTTTTTATAAATTGCTTAATTTTACTTTTGATTATAAAAATATTTTTCGTTGATATTTTTAAAGGTCCTAAATATTAAAAAATATAAAAATATATTTTTTGAACCTTAATGTTCATATATATATATATATATATATATATATATATATATATATATATATATATATATATTCAACATATACTTAGACCACTATTACTAATGTGTGATCTTTAAGGAAAAAAAATCAATAATTATAATATTCAAATTTTGTGTTTACTTATTTATTCTTTAGCATTTGTAAGTTCATAATGAACGATGATTGGCTTCCTTTAGAATAAACAATTTGTAATAAAAAGTTTAATTAAATTTTCACATAATTATGCTTAATTTTTATTTTTTAAATAAAAAATTTTAAATTAAAAAGAATTGAATTTTTAAATTCCAAACATGAGAATTAAAAAAATAATTGAATTACAATTTTACAAAATTGTAGTTTCAAACAGAGAGTTATGATTTAAATTATGATGATTTCTTCATCAATTTAATTCACTTGTTGTTGGCTAAAAACTTATGAATTCAGATTTTACATGTGTATAATGAGATTAATTAATTGACTTTCTCAAGATCGAAGTGTGATGTAAGATTCATAGAGATAACTGATATAGTATTTTCAAATACCTAATCAGATTTTATTCTATTCTATTCTATTCTAATAGGTAGGAATGGCAACAAGGTGGATTGGGGGTAGTTTATACCATTTCCATCTCCGCCCCATTACTAATAAATATATCCTCGACTCCATTGACCGCTCTATACCCTGTCGGGATAATAAAATCGTTACCCATCCCCACTCTATTGGAAAAAAAGAATCCCTGTCCTCGTCTCGCCTTGCCCTGCCAAGCCTCTTTTCTTTTAATTTTTATTTTTTTTATATCTTTACTATTAATTTATTTAATATATATATATATAATTATAATTTATTTAATTTATTAAAATAATTAAAATGAAATTATATATATATATATATATATATATATATATATATATTACCATTTAAAATATGTAAAACTGAATGAATTTGTGTATTATTTAAGCAATTATAATCAAATTTAAAATAAATTTAAGTATTAAAAAATATTAATCAAATTTAAATTCTAATAAGATAATTTTTCTTCTATTTAATTTTTTTTCTTTATTTTTTTCAAAAATCATGTACGGAGAATTATCTTGGAAGAATTATGGCTCCTCTGGTGCATGGTTACCCTCTATTCCACAGGGATAGAATTTCCACTCATGGCCCTGTATCAATATGTTATGTGCAACACCAACAGAACTCTTCTGTCAGTTTCTTTCCTTCTTTTCTGATGATCTCAAGGGCAAGCTCATAGATGGGAAGAGGCTTTTTCTGCTTGGTTTCCTCATGGATACCAATCCATAGGCTATCATCTAGATAGTCTCTTCTGAGAACTTGTTGAGGCTTACCATTTTGTGAATAAGTAAACCTTTCAAGTTTTAAAAATAGATAAAAAAAAATTAATTATAATTTACCTGTAATATAAATTCAGCTAAAACTGTACACGAAAATCTTTTAGTGCATGAAATCTCATCAGTAATTTTATATATTTAATTTACAATACGCCGGTGGAAATTTGCTAAATCTTAGAACAGATTAATAAGTTGTCATTTATAGAATAATTTAAAAAATTTATTTATAGAAGTTTTTTAAATCCATAAAGAATTTTTTTTAATCTTTTAATAAAGAATAAATTATCAATTTATTCAGGATGCATTAAATATTTATTAAGATGTTGCAAATTAGATATTTAGGATTACTAATGTGAATCCCGTAGACTAGGAGATTTTTACATATAACTTTATTTGAATTTATATTAGAGATAAATTATAATTTAATCTTTTTTTATTTATTTTTAAAAGTTAAATGACTTATTTATTCTCGAAATAATAAAAAAAATTATTTGATTATTTTTAATATTTAAAAATTTTATTTATTTTTTTTAAAATTTAAATAATTTATTTAGACCCTAAAATATTTTAAAATTTTATATAATTATTTATTACATTTTTAAGTGTCTAAATAGGCGTTTTGCCGAACCAATAATGTAATAATAAGTAACCACCTTCAGCACCACATGTACTTTTCTGTTTCATGCAAACTTCCATCTCAGATCCACCGTCCATAACTATCGCTTCTCTAGTACTATTCACTCATTTTCCGTGATCTGGCGCGATCTCGCCCGTCAAATCTTGTTCTCTTGTTAGGTCGAAAATTCCTTCGTCCATCACACACTCCAATCACCAATTACAATTTCGTTTTTGAGCTTTTTTTTTATTTTAATAATTTAAAACAAATATAAAGGTAATTTTTATATTGTCTCTGAATTATGCTCGCATTTCACTTTTTTTCTTAATTTTAATTTATTTAAAAAAATTTTAAATTTTAATTTTATTAAAAAAAATTCCTTTAACTTATAATAATAAATTTTCAAATTAAAAAAATCTCTTTAAATTACAATATAACATCTATAAATATAATTTCAGTATTTTTTTATGAGAAATAGATTCTCATCCTTTTCAACAAAGTAGATCATTGTGATATTATTGGTATATTTGTGATCGATTCTGACCGTCATTGAAATAATTGATTTTTTTAGAATGAAAGGAAATGAGGTAAAAAGTTAATTTTATTATTTATTTAACCTGAAAATCTACTATATCAAGTTAGAGAGATTTATGTGAAACAAAGTTAAAATTCAATAAATTTTTTAACAAATTTAAGTTAAGTGAATAAAGTGAAACATAGAGTAAAATTCAAGGACAAATTATAAAAATTACCTTATTATAAGGTTAAATTCCTAATTAACCCTTTAACTTATCACCAAAATCGATTGAATCCTCATAAATTAAATTGACTAATCACATTATTGAAAAGTTTAACATTGAGTTATTTTTTCTAAATTAAAATATAATTGCTTATGAAACACATAAATATTAATTTAATAATACTCTTTGTCTAAAAGATATATTAAAAGCATAAAAAATAAAAAATAAAAATTTTAATTAAGGCTCATATGGTTTATGCTCTAATTTGGAGAAAATAAAGCTCAATTGCTTAATCACAAATTTTATAAAAATTTGATTAAATCAAATTAAAATAAATGAGATTTAATTACTTTACACATGAAATTGAAGGATTCATTTAGACATTTGACCTAAGTATAATTATATTTTACATAATATAAAATAATATAATAAAATCAATACATGTATAAAAAAAATAATATTAATGCTTTATTTATTCTGTGAAAAATATTTTCACATTTTCTAACATTTGGGCCATTCATGAAATTGGTTAACGAAAAGTTAGTTAAAATTTTTTTCCTGATCAAACGTAAAACTAAGTCATTTTTTAGGAAAATCACTTCATATACATATATGATATAAACATGTACCTTTAATTTAACATTATAACCAAATAATAGAAAACATTTTCATGAAAAACATTTTCCCAAATAATAGAAAATATTTTCATGAAAAACATTTTCTAGAAAATAATTTTTATAAAAAATTTTTTCATATATAAGTTGTTTTTCGTAAAAAAAAAGTAGAAAAAAAAATTATATAGAATTTAAATCCAATTTTATTCCAAAAAATAAATAAAAGAGCTTCCAAAGATTTGGTAGTACATAGTGTACGAAAAATGTATGGTTAAGAAGAAGCAGGGCATGGGATAATTTAGTGCAAAGCTTTCAATTTCATAGGTCCACTTCTTTAAATTCTGGTCCCTAACTATGCCAAATTGTCGGCAAGATATGATACATATGAGATAATATATAATATACTTAGAATATTAATAAAATAAAATAATATGTTATAAATAAAATAATAAATATTATAAAATGCAAGGACTATTTTATAATAAAATTTATATTATAGGTTTATAATGTTATTTTATTATAAATTAAATAAATAAATTAAATCTCTAACATTATTTTATTAATAAAACGAAACCTCAAGAATTAAATTATTTCCTATTGAAAATAAAATTAAGGGTATTTGTAACACCCCCGTTTGTATAGCCTGGTAGATTTCACTGTTCCAGTGACCGGTGTCGGTCCGGACAATTAAGGAGATTAGAACCACACTTAAGACAACTTGAGAAGCCATAAACACAAATAATTAGTAATGTTTAATTAGTTAACTATAAATAAGAAAAATAGAATAGAAGAAGTTAAACGAGCCGAGAGTCACAGCGATGAGTGACCTCTTCGAGAACGATTGCGAAGTCATTTTAAACTCAAATTTCGAACCGTAAAAAGTGACGCTACGGTCCTTAGGACCCTTATGAACACAGTGGAAAAGAGAAAATTACGAAAAAGAACTGTTAAGCCAATCAAATAATTAGGTCAGGGAGCCGAAAGAAATATGGAATTATTTGTAAACCGGGTTGAACCGGTGAAGGGCAATTTGGTCAATTGACCCCGAGAGCTGACTCCTGACCTAACTGTCAAATAAAAACGGAGAAAAGAAAATTTCGGAATCGAGAATTAAATTAAAGAACTAATAAAAAAAAAGAAGAAAGAAGATGGAAAAGTCAAAGGTGATGACATCATGAATGATGTCATAAAGAAATTAATTAGTTGAATTATTAATTTGGGATTTGTGGTCTTCCATAAGATAAAGATAAGAAAAGAAAAAAAAATTAAAAACCTCATTTCCTTCTTCCATTGTGCCGCCCCATTTTCTTCCCAAAAACCTCCATGAATTCTCTTCATCTAAGCTTACATCTAAGCTTGAATTCCTTCACCTAATTTACATAACTTCCCTAAAAACTCTACTAAAGTTTGTTATTACTACTTAAGAAGGAGATTACAAGAAGAAAGAAGAGCAAAAGTTAGGGTTTTGAAGATTTAAGAAAGGTTAGTGTGCTAACTTATTATTTTACTTCTTTAAATGCATATGCAATGGTTGAAATGATCTTAGGATTAAGGAAATGAAATAAAATATGGGGGAAGGACAAACTGAATTTTTTGCCAGCTTGAAGGGAGTATGAATTGCATGAATTTAAAGGGTTTGAATGAGTATAAAAACCTTAATTAGTTGAATGATGATAGTTTAGAACTTTGAAATTGTTAATGGTAACAAAGTTGTGAGTTTAGGGTTTGAATGTTAGGGTTTGTGAACCAAATTTTGGAGAAATGCATAAATGATATCTTTGACCAATTGTGGACTGAAAAATGGTCAATAATGACCAAAGGAAATATATGGGAATTGTTAGAATGAAAACCAAATTCGTAGGTCAAATGGTCATGCTGCTGGCAGCATGACCAAACCAACTTTGAAGGACCAAAACGGAAATTTTACAAGTCCAATTGATATACCACCAATTGGGGATGAAAATAGACATAAAATAGCACAATTTTCATTAAGGAACCATGGCCAAAAACTGACTAAAACTTGGTGAACCAATTGACCAAAGTGAAATGAGAGCAGGCTGCCACTGCACCAAACTGACCAAATGAACAGTAACTGTTCATTTGGTCATAACTCGAGCTAGGAAGGTCAAATTGACCTGAAATTTTACCAGCAATTAGATAAGATATAGACCTAAAACTTTCATGAAGAACACCATCCCAAATTATGCCATTAACCTAGTCAAATTATTGAGCAAAGTTGAGTTACTGTACCTGCGATTCTGCAGAATTCCATTTGAGCAGTAATGTTTGAAGGGCTATAACTTTCTCTAGGAAACTCGGATTTAGGTGATTCTTGAACCGATGGAAACCTAAGACATAGTAGAACATTTCATATGAAGAAAGTTAGACCAAATTATGAACTCAACTTGATCAAATTACTGAACAAAATTAGACCAAAAATCTACCAGAACCAAAATCTCAGCATAAACAGTGCACGTGAACAGTAATTGTATTTTGGCTATAACTGGAGCTACAAAACTCCGATTGGGGTGATCCAAAAATGAGAATATACTTAAGACAATAAGGAACATTTTCTGTGAAGGAAGTTTTGTCAAATTCCAACAGTAGATTGACCAATGGAACAGTGCAATTTCGGAGCACCAAAACCGAAAATTAGCAATTTTGCCAAAATGACTTAAGTTTTGAGAAAATGACTAAAACCAACAAGTTTAATGGCCAAAATGTGGTATGTGGGTGAAGTTGGAGTTTCCATACCTATTAAGCCTTAAATTCCTAATTAACCCTTTAACTTATCACCAAAATCAATTGAATCCTCATAAATTAAATTGACTAATCACATTATTGAAAAGTTTAACATTGAGTTATTTTTTCTAAATTAAAATATAATTGCTTATGAAACACATAAATATTAATTTAATAATACTCTTTGTCTAAAAGATATATTAAAAGCATAAAAAATAAAAATAAAAATTAAATTAAAGCTCATATGGTTTATGCTCTAATTTGGAGAAAATAAAACTCAATTGCTTAATCACAAATTTTATAAAAATTTGATTAAATCAAATTAAAATAAATGAGATTTAATTACTTTACACATGAAATTGAAGGATTCATTTGGACATTTGACCTAAGTATAATTATATTTTACATAATATAAAATAATATAATAAAATCAATACATGTATAAAAAAAATAATATTAATGCTTTATTTATTCTATGAAAAATATTTTCACATTTTCTAATATTTGGGCCATTCATGAAATTGGTTAACGAAAAGTTAGTTAAAATTTTTTTCCTGATCAAACGTAAAACTAAGTTATTTTTTAGGAAAATCACTTCATATACATATATGATATAAACAAGTACCTTTAATTTGACATTACAACCAAATAATAGAAAACATTTTCATGAAAAACATTTTCCCAAATAATAGAAAATATTTTCATGAAAAACATTTTCTAGAAAATAATTTTTATAAAAAAATTTTTCATATATAAGTTGTTTTTCATAAAAAAAAAAAAGTAGAAAAAAAATTATATAGAATTTAAATCCAATTTTATTCCAAAATATAAATAAAAGAGCTTCCAAAGATTTGGTAGTACATAGTGTACGAAAAATGTATGGTTAAGAAGAAGCAGGGCATGGGATAATTTAGTGCAAAGCTTTCAATTTCATAGGTCCACTTCTTTAAATTCTGGTCCCTAACTATGCCAAATTGTCGGCAAGATATGATACATATGAGATGATTAATTACATCTCTAGTTTTTAAATTTTTAGAGTTTGCTCATTATTAGTGAAGATGTTTTGAGGTAATTAATGAATAAAGAATCTCAATGGCCATGAATGAAAAACATGAAAGAATTTGTGAATCTTTTAGATATGCAAATTTTTTAAGGTTTCTTATATAACACTTATCTCACGAGGATAGTTGAGTATAATAAATTAGGAGAAATTATAAAGAAAGATACCTGTCGTTTCTTGTATTTATCAACAGGAGAAATTGCTCAACGCAATCTAAAAAAGTTAGGATAAATTATAATTTAATCTCTAAAGTTTAATAAAATATACAGATTAGTCAATATATTTTTAAAACTCATTTTATTTTATTGTTGATATTTAAATAAACCAACATATTAATCTATGCCTGGACATATACAAATGCGAAAATATCTAGATTCATCTTTTTTATTTTTTGTTAATTATAGAATAATATAATATAATAATAAAATTTTCAATTAAATTCTTTTAATTTAATATATAATATACTTAGAATATTCATAAAATAAAATAATATGTTATAATTAAAATAATAAATATTATAAAATACAAGGACTATTTTATAATAAAATTTATATTATAGGTTTATAATGTTATTTCATTATAAATTAAATAAATAAATTAAATGCCTAGTATTATTTTATTAATAAAATGAAACTTCAAGAATTAAATTGTTTCCTATTGAAAATAAAATTAAGCGTATTTAGACATTTTTTTTTTATAATTGATGGTAAATTGCACGGAATGACTCGTGTATGTAGGTTTACTAAAATATGAATGACTAAATATATAGGTTTAAAAAATATATAGACTAATAAATAGGTTTCATTAAATTTCAAGAATTAAATTATAATTTACCCTAACTTTTGAATGGCATTAAAGTAATTTTCCTTTTTTGCTAAGCTCGAATTACCTTCTTGTTAAAAACTTAACCTTCAAATCCTACTCGACAAATGCGTGAAACTATAAGATAATTTTTTTGCAATTTTCCATAACGTTTAGGAGGAAGAATACAATTAATTGTCTATTATATACATTGATTAAAAAAATTCTTTTGTATACAACAATAAGCATTTGAATTTTGAAAATAAGGTAAATTATTATTTAATATTTGTAGTTTGTCATAATTAATGATTAATTTCATATAGTTTGAAAATTCAATCATGTAATCTAAAATTTAATTACATCAATGGTTTTATTTTTTTATCCACTCATTTAAAATTTGTTTATGGGTCAAGTCTATTAAATGAGAGTTAATCATTTTTTTTTTCATAACACCCTTTTATCCCTAAAAACCCCTTTCCTCGTAATACACTAAGACTCTGTTTGAATGAAATGAGAGAATGGTAACTAAAGGAAGGGCAAGAAAAGATTAAGAAGAAGGGTAAAGAAGGTTATAATAAAAAAAATAAAAATCATGTTAGCAAATGGTAAATTAATGAAAAGGTAAAAAGAGGTAATATATATTCTTTATGATTAGGAAGATGTGAAGAAAAAGGTAAATTTAAGAGGAGTAATAAATAAAATAGTTATAACTCTCATCTCTCCCTCCTTACACCCCAAATGTAAGAAAATTTTAGATTTAAAGTGTAAAGGAGAGTAAGCCACACCTTTACTTACTCTTACCCTCTATTGATTCACCTATTTTCAAATAAGGGTATAAAAGTTATTTACCTTTCCTTCACTCTCATCCAAACAGATCCTTACATGGTTGCTCTATCTCTCTGTCTCTCTCTCTCTCACCCTTGACTAAGCCAATCACTAGTGATTTGTGAATTCAATTACCGTTACTAAGGAAGAGGGACTAGATTAGTTCCACAAAGCACAAGGCAATGCCACATTATTTCTTACCAAATTCTTCTGTCGCAGTATCCCATTCCCTTATCTTCATCGTACTAGAATCTCAATGGCCAGGTACATATACATGTGTACAAAACGCTATATATGCATTGATTTTTTAGTAATGATTTAGTCCTTAAATTAAATTCCAAGTTGTGGTAGAGCCACAATCTAGCATTAAAACAAGTAAAGAGAGGGGGGAAAAAAAGAGAGTAGAAGAAGAAGAAGAGAGAAGAGTCAAGATGGAAAGGGGAAGAGAGAGAGAGAGAGAGAGAGAGAGAGAGAGAGAGAGAGAGAGTAGAGATATAGAAGTAGAAATAATGATATTGCTATCATTCAATATTTTTAGTTATACAAAGGATTCTGTATTTATAATATCTTTATACAAGTTCCCTCTTATTTTTAGTTGTAACTAATTACTAACCACTCATCCAATGACCAAATGGCAACTCATGCTAACTACTCAACTTGCTAACTACTTATTCAACTTACTTCCCAGCTCATTAACTTCCTCTCAGCATCTCTACTACCTCTAGTCACAACATACCCTCCTTTTTGAGAACATGCTTGTCCTCAAGGATGAAGTTGAATCCTTTCTAACGAATTTCCTCATCTTCATAAGGAGAAGCCTCTCGCCTACCTTTTTGACCCCTATTTGTCATCATAATTGAATTTGATAGCAAAAAATTTAACCTTGGAACATCATTTCCACATGCTTTAGAAGCTAAAACTAATCCTCAGATTATAGCTTTAGTGCACTTGCCCTCTTAGCCTGTGAACTTGCCTTAGAAGCATGAAGAAAGAACTTGGAAATGTGCCTAACTAGAGCATGAACTTTGTTTGCAAAACTCCCATGCCTAGCAACAAATGAATAAACCAACTTTGTGAAAATTTTAGGGAATCCATAATTTTCAAACTTCTTACCCATGTAGACTGTTATCCACTCTAACTTTGGCCAATTATTGGTGTTGGACAATGTGAATTTGTTGAAGTAGAAATAACTCAAATCGATAATATTGTTTTCAAGGTCATTTCCAGAAACATTTGTTGTGCAACCATTTTTTATTTTTTGCCTTCTCCACATCTCAAATTCATATTCTTTAAGAAACACAAATTCATAAGATTTTAACTCAAATTGTGGCCATAATCCCAACACTTTCTTTTCCCACTTGCCTCTTTCATTTATTTCATACCTCCTTCCATATAAAGAACATCATCAATATAGGCAGAATCTAGCTTATAAATTAAACAAAAAGTAGGTTGAGAATCCTAAATTTTTTTAAAAATTTTAGCAATGAGTAATAAAAGCATATCATCTTCTTGCTTAAGATTGGACCTTTATCATATTATCCTTTCCGATTCTCGTTTATCATTTTTCTTGCAAATCTTCAATCACTTAATTACTTTTCTCAATACAAAATATTCAAAGGTCTTAAGTATGTTTTAAGCCTTTCCTTGCATTGCATCGCATCAATTTGCTTAAAAGATTCTAAAACCTTTTCTTCAAAATCAAATTCTTAAATATGTTCTAGTAATTATCCAAATTATACTACAACTTCTCTAAAAAAATCAAAGACTTCCTCCATATCTTGCTTATCAAAAGTTGTCCACCTTCTGATTCTTAAAGAAATGTGTTCATTTCTCTAACAAGTCTTCCATGCTTCATTAAGTGTTCTTGAATCATCCAAACCTGCACTCATTTCCTCAAAAAGAATTATACAATTATGTTTTAATGAACGTAATTCTTATCCAAGACTCTGAAATTTGGGGTTTTCTACCATAAATTTCTTCAATTTGAGTTGTATAAAGGCTAGGGTTTGTGCTAAAAAGAAAATGGAAAGAACAGATAAAATTTACTGGAAATAAAGGATAGAAAATATTGGGAAGATACCTAAATTCATGAGAATCTAGATTAAAGTGTGTTAAGTTATTTAGATAATGAAGATGTTGAGCACAAAGCAAGCGGTGCATTTTTAATGAAGAGATAAGCAGCTTAATGAAACGGTGTGCAACAAGAATGAAGGGAGAGCATCTTGTGGTAAAACAGTGTGCATTGGTAAAAACTAATATTTCCTTCTGCAGCGCTACAGCACACTCAAAGAAAATGGAGTGCTCAGCTGAAATTAGTTAAATGTAGAATTGATTGTATATATTTTCTTCACTTTCTAATTATTTCTAGAAGATTACAGATTCTTAGATTTTCTCTAGAATTCTCTTCTATTATATATATAAATTGCCTTTATCATTCAATGAAAATCACTTGCATTCAACAAATACAAATTAGCTATCTGATATTTTCCTCAAAGTGTTTGGTAACTAAGAAATCAAAATTGTGTACCTTTATTATAGAAATATATTTACTTCACAAAAAGAGAGTCAAGAGAAAACAAAGTCATTAAATTTTCTCGTACACACACAAAGCACTTATTTCATGTTCTTTTTTTTCTTTTCTTGTTTTTGTTCTAAAATGAACCAACATCTCTTATGAAGGAAGCCTAGCTTTTTATATGTAATGACCTTATGCCATTTCAAATTCAATATACGCACGTAAATGTTGCATTTGACTTTTTATATTATTATTATTCTCATTATTTTTTATTCTTTTTAATTTTTCTAGATGAAAGCCATGGATCTAACTAAGATTCGAATTCTTCAAGAAGAGAAAGAAGAAATTATGGAGGAAGGAGAATTTCCATTGATCAAACTTACTTTGATACAACTATTGTGGCAGAGCCACAATCCTAAAAAACAACAACAACTACAGCAAAAGAGAAGAGTTGAGATAGAAGGGAGAAAGGATGTTGTTATTATTATTTAATACCAGTAGCTGCACAACGAATCTTGTATTTAAAATATCCTTATACAGTTTCCCTCTTATTTTCAGTTAAAGAAGAAGAAGAAGAAAAGAGAAGAGTTGAGATAGAAGGGAAAAAGAAAGAGAGAGAGTAGAAAGAATGTTGTTATTATTATCATTTAATACCTATAGCCATACAAGGAACCCTGTATTTGATATGTCTTTACAATTTCTCTCTTATTTTCTATTAAAATTGATTACTAACCACTCATATAATGACTATTGAAAACTCCTGCTAGCTACTTATCCAACTCACTTCCGGCTCATTAACTTCCTCTTAGCATCTCTGCTACCTTTAGTCACAACAATTCGTTCATAAATTAATTCTTGCTGTTAATTGGTTTTCAATTTGAAATAATTTAATCCTTGATGTTTTGCCCTATAATAAAATAATTATATATCTAAATTTTATTTTTAAATAATTATTAATAATTTTACATAATTATTTAAATGTAAAATAAATAATTATTTAAATATAAAATTTAAATATAATGACTATTTTATTGATAAAACAAAATTTCAAAAATTAAATTATATCAAATTTAAAATTTCATAAAGGTCAATTTAGACTATGAAAACTAATTTACTAATAAAATTTAAATTTGATTTACAACACATGACGAAATTGTGTATTTAATAAAAAAAAATGGAAATATTGACGAGGCTTTAAAAAAAAAAAAAAGAAAAAGAAAAATGCCAATAGCATCACACGGAGAAGTCGTAAGTTTGGCCAAAGTAATAAGAATCAGTTCAGCAAGCCGAAAGCGCAGAGAAATAGAGAAATGGGAATCACAGCTCCCAAGTGAAAGACCAAGACCAGCAACCAAAATTTGGGGCATGGGACTATTCTTAGTCTTCTTTCCTGAAGAAAAGTCCGCTGCCGCTGCCGCCGCCGCCTCCACTACCTCCACCGCCATCGTCGGTAAAGCTACTTCCTGTTCAACTCCCAGTAGCAGCACCAAAATCATCAAAAGCATCAACTCCAATAGCCCCATCCTCACCAAAACCCAATCCACCATCTCTGTTTGCGTTCTTCTACTCTTTCTCACCCTCCTCCTTTTCACTCTCTCTACCTTCGAACCCACCATCCCCAACCCCACTACCACCATTAAAACTCCTCGCAGATTTCTATCAGATAACCCTCCTAACACGTTTGTCAACACCCAACAGACAAAATCCAAATTTTCTTCGTTTTACAGCATTTGGACAAGCAGATACCAACCCAGAAATGGCAGAAGAGGTGAGTTTCTCTCTTCTTTTGCTTTACAGGGAATGGGCAAGCTCTATAGCCGTGGAACCAGAGCCATGAGTGATCTTGTAGTTGCTCATGTGGTGGAAGACACCGATGAAGATGAATTCAGGCTTTTCTTGAGACTCTTGCATAGGTCAGGTCTAACAGCCAGAGCTGATTTAGTTTTCTTATTCGGTTCGTCCTCTTCTGAGTCAAGATTTGAAGGTTTGATTCGAGAAGAGAACGACTCGTTCTTGAGGCTCGTTCATCACTACAAGAAATCGAACACTACGAGTCATGACTCAGTGTCGTTGCCGGCGTTGAGATTTGATGTGACTCAGTTTCTGAAGCATGGAAGACAGGAAATGTGGGAGTCTGTGTGGGGAAAGGGAATTCGGGTTAAGAATTCCAATGACTCGGATGAAAGTGAAGGTGAGTTGACTCAGTTGAGTTATGGTTCGGTGGTTGGTTTTGAAGTGAGTGAGCTTGATCCAGAGAACTCACTTGCTGGGTTTTTAGACCATTTACCAATGAGTTTGAGAAGATGGGCCTGTTATCCAATGCTGCTTGGCCGAGTTAGGAGATATTTTAAGCACATAATGTTAGTGGACGTGAAAAAACTATTGTTACTCATTGACCCACTCGGCCGATTCAGGAATCGAAGGCCAGAATCAGTGTACATGTCAACGAAACAAGAAACTACTAGCTCAACCAAGCATGGCAAAAGGAGGAACAACAATAAAAATAAAAACTCGGACAAAAGCCAGTCCCATTATCAAGTTAACTCAGCAATTTTGATGGGCGGAACTCGGGGAATTCGCCGATTTTCAAACACAATGCTAACTGAAATCGTCCGAGTTGCCATGAGACACAGGAAGGGGAAATCAATAACCGAGTCAGCAATTTTGAGTCAACTAGCGGGCAATGAGCACATACTGAAGAACGTAGATTTAATAAAATTGACTGAGCCAATCCCAGTAGCGAGTGAACTCAGCGAGTTAAACTCATCAGGGCAGGGGGATAATTATAGGATAATCCAACGTGATAATGGTAATCATGATCTTAATTCAATTATTATGAAGCACATATGTTCATGTGAAGTAGATTCTAGAGTTTATAGAGATTGCTAGCTAGCAAATCAGAAAGAGAAACTACAATAGACAGGCTTTGTTGTTTCCACATATAGTTGTTATTAATATTTATTTAATTTTGTTTACAAAAAGAATAATAAGTTTTGTTTTTACATGTACAATTTAGTGTTATTAATGAAAAAAAAAATTAATAATTTTTTAGAATAAAGAAATAAACATTTTGGATTTATATAATAAAAGAAAATTATTGAGTTCCATGATTTATTAATTTTTTTTTATAATCCATTTTAAGTTGGGTTTAGCAAAAGAAATTAAAATAAAAAAGGTTATTTTATTATTTAGATTTCGTTTATTCTGTAAAAAATAACTTATGAATAAAAAATATAAAAAATATTTTTTATATTTAATTTTAATATTAAATTAATAATATATATTAATTTTATATAGTGATTATCAAAATTTAAAAAATAAAAAATAATTTTCACTTCAAAAAAAATATTTTTAACTTAATTTTTTTAGTCAATAAAATATTTTTAATTAATCAATTTTTTCAAGTATTCTAAATATTAAAAAATATGAAAATTTTTCATAAAATAAACAAAACTAAATTTCTTTTTATAATTAAAATTTATTAAATTTAATTTTAAATTATTTTAACTATTTTTTAATTAATATATTTTAAAAAATATTTTTTAACAGAAACGTCAATAATAATATTATACGGATTTTAATAACAGTGAGGATTTTGTTAGAGAAAATTAATAAAAAAGGGATTTCTTTTGAGATTTAAAATTACCTTTTTAATATATTAAATTTTTTAAATGGATAAATAGAAAATCGTATAATTTCATGTATATAAACACTAATTTTGTTAATCTAAATTAAAAATCCTATAACTTAGCCGTTGGATATGGAAACATTGGGCGGTGAAATGGCAAAAGAATATTGCATCTTTCTAGCCAAAGAAAGACAAAGCGTAAGAGGGTAAATTATTTTATTTTTTTATTTTTAAATTATGCTAAAATTAATATATATGACTCTTATTTTTTAAAATTAATTATTTAATTTTTATATTTTAATTTTATCAAATTGAAAGTATTTTTATTTCATTTTTCGTTATTTTTTTTAATTATCTGATAAATGTCTCTAAATTCTTTTAAAATTAATGATTTAATATATGCATTTTAATTCATTAAATTAAAAAAAAATATTTGTAAATATAAACGGTGAAATTTTTAATTTTCTGGAGTGAAAAAACATAATGACTTTAAATTTTAAAAATTAAGATATAGTTTCATTTGAAGAAATGTTTCAAAATTTTTTTATTTCACCTTATTTTTTAAAAAAAAAAAATTAAAGTAACATAAATTATTTTTAAAAAATTTATATTTATTTATTATTATTTTCAATTAATTTATCTTTTTTATCTCATTTTTTATATTTCAAAAGTATAATAAAAATATTTTAATTAATTATTAATTTTTTTTATAAAAATGAGAGCTTTTAATCATTTCATTAATTTTTATTAAAAAAAATTAGAAAAACACTTTAAATGATTACTCTGCCTAACCAAAACCTAGCAACATTTATTTGGTTTAAAATGCCTTTTTTTTTAAAAAAAAATTACTTTCAAAAAATATATTTTGGAGAATTCTTTTAAAAAAATATAATATAAATATATTTAATACATAAATTAACTTATTTAATTTTATTTAAAATTAATTTATTTATTAATAATTTTTAAAATTATTTTTTACTTCTAAAATAAAAAATAAAGAATACAATATCTAAAAATAAAAATAAAAAATTATAAATATAATGACTAAAGAGAAAAGTTCAAAAAAGCACTGAATTTTTCACAAATATTTCACCTTTATTTATATGTAAAATTACCCTAAATTAACATCTAAAAGACATCATTATATATAAAAAAAAAAAAAAATCCTAATTTGCCTTCAAATTAATAAAATATACCATTCAAATCCAATTTTGATTCATTAAATAAAATATTTGACTCAAACTTGGTGAAATCTATTTATTTAAGTTAAATGATAAAAAATCAAACTTTTCTAATTTTTTTTATTTTTAATAAAACCTTTTAATTTTATCAATTTAACCTAAACCTTTCATATAACTTTTAATTTTAATAATTATTTAATTAAAATAATTAATTTATTAATTAAAAAAATAATTCAAATATTTTTGGTTGCCTTCAATTTTTGTAAATCCTTATAATTTAATTAATCCTTTCAATAATTTTTTATTAATTTTAACAAATTTTTTCTATCTACTTTATTACCATATAAAAATAGCCCATGGGCAAAGTATAAGGACAAAGTCAACATCTTATTGTACTATGATGACTTTGCTTTTGTGAAAAATGAACAAGGAAGCAAATTCCAACTCTTCTTACAATACAACCCATGTGGAAAAAGCATAAAAGAAGCAACTCACTTTTTTAGATTAATGATTTTTTTTTTTTAAAAAAAAAAGCAAAGCTTTTAGAAGAATTGAAAGTGGTAAAGTAAAATTTTTTATTGTAATTTTTTTATAGTTTTTAAATTTTTATAATTAATTTTAAGATATTTAATGAATTTAAAGAAAAAAATTTTTAACTTCTCAATAGGTTGTAAAATAAGATTTTTTTTTCCTAAACCTGATTCATCATAAACTCAAAATACAAACACGTAAATAATATATCTATTAAATAGGTGGATGTCACTATATATCTTGTATTTAAATCTATGATAAATCGGGTTTAAACAAAAATTTCTCATAAAATAAAAATTTTTAAAAACCTTATTTTAAAAAATCTTCTACCTTCTTAAACACAAGTTAAAAATTTGAAAAAATCTCCTCCCAAAATTCAATTTGGTACCATTGGACGCTTCTTTTAGTTTTTCTTCTTTGTGGGAATTATTTTTTCACTTTGTTTTTTCTTTTATTTTGGAGACTTCTCTCTAACTCCATTGAATGTTGAAACTTAAGATAGTGGCCATTAGAGGATAGAAGCAGATACTACAATTTTGTCTTACTATTAAAAAGAAAATTCCAAGAAAGAAAATTTCAATAGACTATCATGGTAATATGCTGTACATGGGAAATTATATGTGCACCAAATCTTTTAAGTTTGCTCTACATTACATTATGCTCTTTATTATTTTAAAAATGAATGATTTAGTACTATATTAATTATCACCAATAAACAGTATAAAATTTGGAGGATTAAAATGTTTTATAATATAGCAATTCATGGATTAAATTTTAAAATTTTATATATTGAAGTATAAAAGTGTAATGAAAATTTCATAATTTTATAATTAAATACTAAAGTAAAGTTTCTAATAAATCCATTTGTAATTAACTTTTATGAGTAAAGAAAGAAAATGAAGAAATGAAACTAATAGCAGATAAGAACAACTTACCCTTTGCTTTCTTCAAAATTAGTGTTTTTATGATGCCTTTAATATTATTTTTTTGGTTATTGTAAAAAAAAAATTACTATAAAAATGTTTATTAGATATTTTTAATTTCTAATTTTAATATAATACATATTTAATAATAAAACTTCAAAACAATAAAATAATTTTTTTAATAACATCTAAAAGATATTTTTTTAATTATTCAAAATATCATTAGCTAGTGTCCAAATTAATAATAATTAAAAAAGCCCATTTTTGTAAATTAAATTGAAAAAATAATCAAATTGTCAACCTTAAAATGATCAACTTTGAGGAGACTTGAATGTGCTCAACACATCAATCTACTTTTTTTTTAAAGCACTCAAAAAAAAAATAACGCTGAAAATGTATTATTAATTGCTAAAAACATTTTTCTTTAAAAGTTTATTGTAATCTTATAATTTTATAAACAATTTTAATATTATTAAAGTTTTTATAGAGAAATGTTTATGTGGGATGGAGGTTGAAATTGCTTTTTCTTAAAAAATAACATTTTTTAAATGTTAGAATAAAAAAAGCTATTTGATAATATTTTTTCTTAATGATACTTATAAAATTTTTATATGATAATTAATTAAGTATAAAATTTTTATAAAATGTTAGATAATCGTTACTTAAATTTATTAATATAATAATTAATTAAGTATAAAAATAATATTTTTTATAATAATACTTATAAAATTTTTATATGATAATATTTGAAATAAATTAAACTTAAAAATTTTTAAAAATTAATAAATTTATAAAATATAAATTGTTAATAAAAATATATTTTTATATAGTTTATTAATTAAAATATATATATATTATTTAAATAATAATAATAATAATAATAATTAAATTTAAGATAAATTTAAATGACTGAAAATGATTTTTAATAAATTTGAAATGATTTATTGCACAAACTTAAATGGCAGATTCTAAAAGAAAATGATAGAAAGGTCTGACAATTTGAGTGGTACTCTTCTGGACCAGTAATTGGGCTCCACCTTTCATTTAGGACACCGAGTTGAAAGATCTCAAATGGACCCTTGCTTACGTGTTACTTCTCTCCCTTATGGCTTAGGCTTCCACTCTCTCTCTTTCTTCTTCCCTTGTCTACTGATTTTTTTTAAAAATTAATATTTAATTTTTTTATTTTAATAAAATTTATTATTTAATTTCCCCATTTTAAAAAATATATTCATTAATTTATGTATTTTTATTTTATTTACATTTTAATTTCTCTGATATTTTGGATGTTAATTTAAATTTCGTCTATATAATTCTTTTATTTTCTAAAAATTTATTTAATAATATTAATTATTATAATAATTGATAATTACTCTAATAATTATTAATTATTTTATTAATTATTAACTATTTAAATAATAATTTAAAATAAAAATATTTAATAAAAATAATTATCAATTAGCTATTAAAAATAAAATGACACCAAATTACTCCCTTAATCTATAAATAAAAATATTTTATGAAAAATATTTTTTTTGAAATTATTTTCTATGAAAATCATTTCACATGTATAAGTTATTTTCAACAAAATAAATAGAGTCTAAATATTTTTTTTTTTACATTTTATAAAAAATTTTATTTTCTTAATCCACTTATCTTTAACCAAATATATCTTAAATTTAGATTCGTATCTCATTTCTCATAGTCAGTCTCTTTGAAAAATAGGTTCAATATAAACGCTACCTAAATAAAAATATAACCTATTTTAAAGGGGCAACAGTAAAATTTTTTTCGACGGTAATTTTGTTTTCTTATTTAATTTTATTTAAGATTAATTTTATTTATTTTTATTAATAAATTTTAAAATTATTTTTTACTTCTAAGATAAAAAATTAAAATGAAATATATAAAAATAAAAAATTATAAAAAGAAAAGTTAAAAAAGGATTGAATTTTTCACAAATAATTCAAATATTTTACCTTTATTTATATGTACAATTACCCTAAATTAACATCTAGATGAACATTATTATAAAAATAAATAAATAAATAAAAGAATATAATATACTATTCTTTCATTTTCCATCTTGCTTTACTATCCTACTTTCCCTTCAAATTAATATAATATACCATTCAAATCCAATTTTGATTCATTAAATACTTAATATTTGACTCAAACTTAGTAATCTATTTATTTAATTTAAATGATAAAAAATCAAAATTTTCTATTTTTTTTATATTTTTACTTAAACCTTTTAATTTCATCAATTTCACCTAAACCTTTCGTATTACTTTTAATTTTAATAATAAATTTAATTAAAATAATTGAATTTATTAATGAATACAAATAATTTAAATCTTTTTAGCTCGCCATCAATTTTTGTAAATCTTTTTATAATTTTATTAATCTTTTCAATAATTTTTAATATTTTTATTAATTTTAACAAATTTTATATTTATAAAAACATTTAATAATTAAATAATATATTTAATATTATTATTTTAATTTTTCAAATTTTTTCTATCTACTTTATTACCACATAAAAATAGCCCATGGGCAAAGTATAGGGACAAAGTCAACATCTTATTGTACTATGATGACTTTCCCTTTTGTGAAAAATGAACAAGGAAGCAAATTCCAACTCTTCTTACAATACAACCCATGTGGAAAAAGCATAAAAGAAGCAACTCACTTTTTTAGATTAATGAATTTAGAAAGAAAAAAAAAAAAGCAAAGCTTTTAGGAGAATTGAAATCATTTATGCAAAGGAATATTTTGAAGAAAAGAGAATTCACAAATTGCATAGTCATTAGAGGATAGAAGAAGATACTACAATTTGGTCTTATTATTAAAAAGAAAATTTCAATAGACCATCATGGTAATATGTTGTATATGGGAATTAAATGTGCACCAAATCTTTAAATTATTTAAGTTTGCTCTAAATTACATTATGGTCTTTATTATTTTAAAAATTAATGATTTAGTCCTTTATTAATTGTCACCAATAAAAAGTATAAAAAATTTGGAGGATTACAATGTTTTATAATATAGCAATTCATGGATTAAATTTTAAAATTTTATATATTGAAGTATAAAAGTGTAATGAAAATTTTATAAGTAAATACTAAAGTAAAGTTTCTAATAAATCCATTTGTAATTAACTTTTATATGTAAAGAATGAAAATGAAGAAATGAAAGTAATAGCAGATAAGAACAACTTACCCTTAGCTTTCTTCAAAATTAGTGTTTTTATGATGTATTTGATAGTTTTATTTTGGTTATTGTAAAAAAAAATATTATAAAAATATTTATTAGAGATTTTTAATTTCTAATTTTAATTTAATACATATTAATAATAAAAATTTCAAAACAATAAAATAATTTTTTAAAAATTTTTTTAAAAAACTATTCAAAATATTATTAGCTAGTGTCCAAATTAATAATAATTTAAAAAAAAATCCATTTTTGTAAATTAAATTGATATTAATAATCAATTAAGTGTCAGTAGACAAAATTCATCATGTAAATTGTCAACCTTAAAATGATCAACTTTGAAGAGACTTGAATGTGCTCAAAAAAGTTTATTGTAATCTTATAATTTTATAAACAATTTTAATATTATTAAAGTTTTTATAGAGAAATGTTTTTGTGGGATGGAGGTTGAAATTGCTTTTTCTTTTATATATATATATATATATATATATATATATATATATATATATGTATATATATATGCTTTTTAAATGTTCGAAAAGAAAAGCTATTTGATGATTTTTTTTTCTTAAAAATATTTGGAGAATTTATAATTTCATCTTTGAGTTTTGTCTTATACTACATTTTAGTCCTTAAATTTTAAGAAATTAATTATTTAGTTCTTAAGTTTTATACTATATTACATTTTAATTATATAATTTTGGGAAATAAATTATTTAATTCTTTAATTTTAATATATAGAATAATTTAATTTTTATAATTTTAACGTTTATAACAATTTCATTCATTGACAGAAGGTCTAATTAAATTGTTCTATATATATTAAAATTACAGAGATTAAAGTGTGATATAGTGTAAAATATAATGACTAAATAATTCATTTTCAAAAATCTAAGGACTAAAGTATAATATAGTATAAAACTCAAAAATTAAATAATTAATTTTTTAAAATCTAAGGACTAAAATATAATATAGGGTAAAATTCATAGATCAAATTATAAATTTCTCAAAATATTTTAAAATTAAATTAAAAAAAATTTAAAGTAGCATTTTTCCAATTGTTAGCTCCTTAAAAAAAAAGCCAAAGGCAAAAAATTTAAGGCCATTTAAGTTTTTTTTTTAATTGAATTTTTTTAATATATAATTTAATCGAATTAGATTCAATATATATGAATAATATATAATTGAATTTAAAATAAATTTAAATTTAAAAATATTTATATTAAATTCAGATCAAATTTAAATTTTATATATTAAATAATTATTATTTAAATTTATTTACATAGTAACTAATTAAGTATAAAAATAATATTTTTTATAATTATACCTATAAAATCTTTATATGTTAATTTTTCAAATAATTTTTTAAATAATTAATAAATTTGTAAAATATAAATATTTTTATATAAATTATTTATTAAAATATATAAATTTAAATATTACCTAAATAATAATAATTAAATTTAAATAATTGAAAATGAATTTTAATAAATTTGAAATGATTTATTGCACAAAATTAAATGGTAGAATCTAAAGAGGAAAATGATTGAAAGGTCTGTCAATTTTAGCGGTACTCTACTGGGACTAGTAATTGGGGTCCACCTTTCTTTTATGACACTGAGTTGAAAGATCTCAAATGGACCCTTGCTTGTCTGTTACTTCTCTCCCAATCTCTCTGTTTCTTCTTCCCTTCTCTATTGATTTTGTTTAATTATTATTTATTTTTTTATTTTAATAAAATTAATTATTTAATTCCCTTATTTTAAAAAATACATTCATTAATTTATATATTTTTATTCTATTTATATTTTAATTCATTTTAGGTATTAATTTAAATTTCATCATGTAATTTGAAAAACAAAATTATATAATTCTCTTATTTTTTGAGAATTTGTTCAGCAATATTAATTATTTTAATAATGATTAGCTATATGTTAATTATTTTATTAGCTATTAACTATTTATATAATAATTTAAAAATAAAAGTATTTAATAAAAATAACTATTAAATGTAAAATGATACTAAATCACTCCCTTAATTCATAATAAGATATTAAATTCATGAATTCTATTATGTTATGTGGCACATTATTTAGTTATTAGGAACTTCTACAAGCATAATCCAAAGGAAATGAATGTGGAGTTTTAAAGGAATAATCCCAAAAGGAGGCAGCATTCTAGTATGATGTTATGTGGCATATTATATTAATTCTCAAAGATGGTTTGGAATCTTTCATCACAACATTATAGTATTTTAGCACCTTATGGCAAAAGTATCTTTTGCTTTGAGTTTTGAAGGAAAAATTATTTAGTACATCACTTTTAACCATTTCATTTAATGTTTAAATTTATAAATATTAAATTTCAGAACAGTGTAAATAGTAAACTCTTAAACTCTATTAAAGTGTAATGAAAAGTTAAAACATGGTTTGCACATTCGTAAAAGTTAAATAATTATATTTTTATAAAGTATAGAAGATAAATGAGATGTAACTAAAGATAAAAATATCAAATGATTTTTATATAAACTTTATAGACCAAAAGAAATGAATGCTTTTAGCCTATACTAAATATAAATTTATCTGAAAACTCTTTCCCTTATCTCTTTTGCTTTTTTTTTTTTAGTATTTTCCTTTTTTTTTCCCAATAATATCAAGATTTGCATCTTTTTAGAATAGATCTGCATTTATATTTATTATATTATTCTTAGTTGATTTTAGTTTTATCGTCTCTTTTGAGAGGATTTAATGTCTTTTCTTCTGTGAAAATTAGTATTTTCCCCATTATAAGGATTTACTGTTTCCTACATTGCGAGAATTTTTTTTTTCTTTTTTATTATGGAGGTGTTAGGTATTTTGCTTTTGTTGTTTGTGTAGGAGTCCAATGATAGAAAATATAGATTTTCTTTTTAGGAGAATATTAAAATTTAATGATTTTTAGATCGGGTTCGTAGAAAGACCACTGAATTAAACTGTCACGACTCAACCTATGGGCCGGACCGGCACTAGAACCTGGATCAGCCTAAAGCCCCCGAGGCCCGTAGTAAGCCTAACTATTCCTTAACCCAACTCTAAGGCCCATTTGGGCCCAATTTCAAGAATTCAACCGGACAAAGTTCGGCCATAAAATGGACATTTCAACGAGGAGTTTTTGACTCACCCGACCTGTAAACATAATATATAATCAATTGGGGAGCTCAGTTCCCTCATCCAGTCCAACATACATGCATTTAATAAGTTTATAGGTCCAACATGGTAAATTATATTACAGACCCAAATCAAATAAATATTTTTAACACATGCGGAATTCTAGAAGTTAACAGAATTACACAAACATTAATAAATAACCTGCGAAGGAGAAAAGCAGGTTAACCACAATAATAATCCTCTTGTAGCCTGAAAAATAATGAACAGGAGTGAGCGTTCGACTCAAAGAGTAAAATATCAATTTTAACCATAATCTCTATAACTATCTAAAGGTAATGCACCCTGTAGAGTGAAATGCAACATTGGTAATATTTTCACATCATAACAGCAAAAAGGTAATTTGGAGCACTCACACACCCGATAATGTCAAACAATACATATATGGGGCCGATCCCTATCTGACTCTCTTAATCCAAAGCGTACGTGAAGAACTCAAGCTCGGACTTTCACTTAATAAACCAAATCGGGGTCCCAGCGAAGAAGTCAAGCCGTGTCTACCCCAAAGGACCGGATCCCAACGAAGATCTCAAGCCGTGTCTACCCATCCTGTCCATAGCCAACACCACACCACACGCACGCCAACTCACGCACACTGCTCCAAATTACCACAATAACATCCATGGCACTTTAACAATTATGAATGTAACATAAAATGTGTCTAGTGTTTAACTACATAGATACATATTTATAAATGATACATGGGCATGCTTGAACATATAATAATATCGAAATTACAATTAAAATTAATATTTTACTCACAGACTCAATCGAAGTCACTGTGGCGGCTGGCGGAGGAGGAAGGCTGTCCCGGCTCACCTGACAATTTTATTACAATCATTTAATAAATTTGACTCAATACAAACTAAGAAAAAGACCAAATACTTCCTAAGTCGTGCCGAAAATCTGGCAGAGTCTCCCTTATACCAAGGACTTACCCAACCTGCAAAAAGGCTTAAAACACACTTCTATATCCACAAACCATATATCCACAACTTAATCACATCACATAGCCCCTCCTGGGCCCATCCAAATAGTCATCAATCACAATATGTAAAATTACAGTTTAGTCCTTATAATTGACCATTTTTGCAAAAACTACCCAAATAAGCTCTAAAAATTCTAAAACTTTGTCCCGCGGTCCTTAGCAACATTACTAAGCTAATGCAAAAAGAATCATAATTTTTTGAGCTACCATGAATATTTTATGAATTTTCAATCCCATTCAAGCACTAGAAAATTACGAAAAACTAAGGTTCGGGTTTACCTATGCCAATTACGATCTCGGGAATGCGCTCGGGACTTCTGACAATGGTGGGATAGCCAAAATATCGATCCAATTCCAAGACTTTTTCGGTAGCCTGTTTGTTTGGCCGGAAATTCACAAACCTGGGCAATTGTCGAATTTTCGAGAATTGAAGGTACCTACACGAAGCCCACAACACTGGGGTTAGTATAAAATTTTTAAGGACCCATCTTTCTTTCTCACAAATAGAACAGGAGTACCCCAGGGTGAAGTGCTTGGACGTATGAAACCCTTGTCCAAAAGCTCTTGTAGTTGCTCCTTTAACTCTTTTAATTCTGCTCGTACCATCCTGTAAGGCGGCATTGATATGAGGTTTGTACCCGGCACAACATTAATGCAGAACTCTATTTCCCTTCCTAGTGGCAACCCTGGAAGCTCCTCAGGGAAGACATCCATAAATTCTCTAACAACAGGAACATTTTCCATGCTGACACCTTCTACAGATGTATCTCTCACCAATGCCAAATACCCTTGGCATCCACGCCTTAATATTTTTCTAGCACTAATTGCCAACACCAAATTATATGGAGCCACGCTCCTGTCACCATCAAAGCTAAACTCTTCCACACCAGGTATGTGGAAATACACCTTTTTGTTCCTGCAGTCTAAAGTGACATAATGAGTTGCCAACCAATACATTCCCAAAATCACATCAAAATCCATTACTGGTAGAGGAATCAAGTCTGCTAGGAGGATCTTTCCATCCACTATTATTAGACTACCCGGGAAAATTATATCTACATCTATGTTGTCACTAAGTGGGATAGCTACAGATAAAGGACATTCTAAAGTTGTAGGGTTTCTACCTAATCTCATGGCAAACACTGGGGAGACAAATGAGTGCGTAGCACCCGGATCTATTAAAACATGAGCCTCATAGGAACAGACCAGAAGAATACTTGCCACAACTGCATTGGAAGCCTGAGCATCCTGGTGGGTCAGGGTGAAAAACCCGACTTGACCCCTACCCTGGGTTGCAGAACCCTGATACTGACTTCTACCTCCTGATCTGCCTCCAAATCCACGTCCCCCTTATCCTCGACCCTGTTGGCCATTGAGTATTGCTGCCATCTTTGGAAGCACCGTGATAAAGCGGCGAGGAACATTTGCAATAGAACCCTGTGACCCCATCTGTGGCTCGCTAAACACGGGGCATTCCCTAGCAAAGTGACATGGTTGGCCACACCTAAAGCATACTCCTAAACCCATCAGACAAGGTCATGAATGTCCTCTTTCACACTATGTGCAAGGTGCCAAGGAGGATCCTGAACCAGACCAAGAACTGCTGTATCCCGAACTGTGACTACTGCTGGATCCATACCCTGGTCTGAATCCTCGAGATTTGTGTCTAAAGCCACTCCTCTTATTCCTGCTTCTTCCTCTGTAATTACTTTGGCCTCCGCTGTCCGGAGCACTCATGTGGGAAACACCTGAAGAACCCTCTGCTCTATTTTTCTTTGCCCTTTCACTGTCATCTCCAGTGTAGCTAATTTCAATCTGTCGAGCTCGATCAACTACCACATTAAAAGATTGATCAGACATCATGGCCAGGTTTGCATACCTCCTGTCCAGCCCTTTTAGGAACCTTTTCACCTTCATGCTTTCAGTAGCCACTGCTGTAGGGGCATATCTGCTCAATTCCAGAAATTTTGTAGCATATTCATCTGCAGACCTGCCATTCTGTCTTAAGGCCTCAAAGGCCCACTGCTTTTGATCTCTAAAACTTTCTAGTACAAATCTGTTGATAAACAGTTCTACAAACTGGGTCCATGACAAACCTTCCATCTGAGGTAATATGTAGTCATTCATCCATTGTCTAGGCATAGGCCCCATGACATGCTGCACACACTCTATGAGCCTCCTATCAGTCAACTGTAACTCCATCCCTGCCTGTTTGCAGGAATCCAAAAACCGATAGGCATCGTCTGACACATCATAAGTACGAGGCACCAATTTCTTGAAATTAATTATCTGTTTGTAAGGTTCCCCCCTTGGTGCGGTGGACTGCTGCTGTTGAGGAGGGTGAACCATATACTGTGCCATCATATCGATGGTTCTCTGCAAACCAGCTAGAGTAGTTGCCATTGGGTCCATGGGACCCTGTGCCATAAAAGACTGTTCCTAAACTGGTGGTGGCTGCTCCTCTACTTGAGCAACTCTAGGCCTCCTACCCCGCCTCCTCGGGGCAGGCACCTCATCCTGTGCCGACATCTCGTCAAGCACATCTGGTTCTGGTGCAGTGGTAGCTCTCCTGCTTCTACGCATTTTTCTGAAATTCAGCAGCATTAGCCCACAAAATTTCAAAACTGCATATTAGACAGCTCTATAGACTCATATTTATACACAATATATGAAGCAGAAACTAGAAGCAAAGATGACAATGCAAGACACATGTGGACCCTATTTTCCGCATGTGACTCCTATTAGACTATTCCCAACACTTTAGACAAATATTCCCTATGAATCTGGAGCTTAAGCTCTGATACCATAATTGTCACGACCCAACCTATGGGCCGGACCGGTACTAGGACCTGGGCCAGCCTAAAGCCCCTGAGGCCCATAGTAAGCCTAACTATTCCTCAACCCAACTCTAAGGCCCATTTGGACCCAATTTCAAGAATTCAACCGGACAGAGTCCGATCATAAAATGGACCTTTCAACGAGGAGTTTTTGACTCACCCGACCTGTAAACATAATATATAATCAATTGGGGAGCTCAGCTCACCCTCCACATACTCAAATGTCATAAAAATAAATGGGAGCTCAGCTCCCTCATCCAGTCCAACATACATGCATTTAATAAGTTTATAGGTCCAACATGGTAAATTATATTACAGACCCAAATCAAATAAATATTTCTAACACATGTAGAATTATAGAAGTTAACAGAATTACACAAACATTAATAAACAACCTGTGAAGGAGAAAAGCAGGTTAACCACAACAATAATCCTCCTGTAGCCTGAAAAATAATGAACAGGAGTGAGCATTCGACTCAGAGAGTAAAATATCAATTTTAACAACAATCTCTATAACTATCTAAAGCTAATGCACCCTGTAGAGTGAAATGCAACATCGACAATATTTTCACATCATAACAGCAAAAAGGTAATTTGGAGCACTCACACACCCGATAATGTCAAACAATACATATATGGGAGCCGATCCCCTATACAGCTCTCTTAATCCAAACTGTGCCAATGAAGAACTCAAGCTCGGACTTCTACTTAATAAACCAAATCGGGGTCCCAGCGAAGATCTCAAGCCTTGTCTACTCGTCCTGTCCATAGCCAACACCACACCACACGCACGCCAACTCATGCACACTGCTCTAAATTACCACAACAACATCCATGGCACTTTAACAATTATGAATACAACATAAAATGTGCCTGGTGTTTAACTACATAGATACATATTTATAAATGATGCATGGGCATGCTTGAACATATAATAATATCGAAATTACAATTAAAATTAATATTTTACTCACAGACTCAACCGAAGTCACTGTGTGGTGGCGGAGGAGGAAGGTCATCTGCTCACGACAATTTTATTACAATCATTTAATAAATTTGACTCAATACAAACTAAGAAAAAGACCAAATACGTCCTAAGTCGTGCCGAAAATCCGGCAGAGTCTCCCCTATACCTATGACCTACCCAACCTGCAAAAAGACTTAAAATACACTTCTATATCTACAAACCATATATCTACAACTCAATCACATCACACAGCCCCTCCTGGGCCCATCCAAACAGTCATCAATCACAATATGTAAAATTACAGTTTAGTCCTTATAATTGACTCTTTTTGCAAAAACTACCCAAATAAACTCTAAAAATTTTAAAACTTTACCCCACGGTCCTTGGCAACATTACTAAGCTAATGCAAAAAGAATCATAATTTCTGAGCTACCATGAATATTTTATGAATTTTTAATCCCATTCAAGCACTAAAAAATTACGAAAAAGTAAGGTTCAGGTTTACCTATGCCGATTCCTTTCTCAGAAACGTGCTCGGGACGTCTGACAACGGTGGGGTAGCCAAAATATCGATCCAATTCTAAGATTTTTTCGGTAGCCTGTCTGTCTGGCCGGAAATTCACAAACCCGAGCAACTGTCAAAATTTTTGCTAATTGAAGGTACCTACACGAAGCCCACAACATGGGGGTTAGTATAAAATTTTTACGAAATTTTCTAAGCTCATTTAATGCTCGAAAAAACACTATAAAGTTTCGTGAGACCCACCGAAAAACGGTGTCAAAAAATTTTGAAATTTATATTGCCGCGAAGCTCTCGACGAGTGGAGCACTCTGGTACTCTCGGTTTTCTCGTGGGGTTCACGGTTTGCGAGAAATCTAGCCCAAAAGTCGAATGGGTTAAAACTTTCCGGATAAAAATTGGGCAAACCACTCGATGAATTTTGGTATTCTTGGTGTCTATGGAAAGCTCTCGATGTGTAGATGGTGTTTGACACAAGACCCGATCGGTGGCCGGATCGGTCGGATTTTAGCCGGGAAGCCGAAACGGCCCGCGTGCGTAGGTGGTTCTTTGCTAGCGTTTTCCGGCCGCCTAGAGTGTCGGCCGGCCGTGGAGAGGCACTGGGGCTGTGCGCCGGCGAGGTGGGGAAGGTTGGGTGGCGGCGACACGGCCTGGGGAAGAGGGAGGAGAGAGAAAACATGAGAGAGAGGGAGAGAGGTCGGGACGCGCAGGGAAAGGAAGAAGAAGAAAAGAAAGGCCTGTCCGATTCGATCGGTCCGATCCGGTCCAGTTCGATTCGATCGTTCCGATTCAAAATATAAAATTTTAAATTTTTACTCTACCTTGGGACCGAAAACAAGGCCCAAAAATTCCGAAAAAATTTTAGAAAACTCAGAAAAATTCATAGACTCCAAATATATTTTTAGTTTTGACACGTGGTCTTTAAATTAATTTTTAAAAATCATCAAAGTTTTATATTTTCAAAAAATCGAACCCCATTTCTAAAACCCGAAAAATCTCAAATAATTTTCCAAAATTTAATTAAAATAAAATATCAATATTACCCATAAAATAATAAATTTAAAAATTTGGGGTGTTATAAACAGTGATAGATTACTATCAAGTAAAAAGTGCTTCTCGCCGAATAGCTAAATCAAATAGTGTCAATATGATTAGGTTTTTCAAATTAAGATAATTATTATTATATTTTATATAAGTTATTTATTTTAAATTTTCTTATGTAAAATTATAGTAGCATAAAATTTTGTATTTTAGAATTATATGCTATCTCCATTTAATGAAAGCTGTAACTTATAATATATATATATATATATATATATATATATATATATATATATATATATATATATATATATATATATATATATATATATCTTAAAAATGCCTAACAATAAGCATCGTGTGAACCTAATTATATAGCCTAAACATAAATATTATTATACACAAAATTAATATCATTAGCATGTCAATAACTTATGTTTGTAGGTGTACAATTTTTTCAATTTATAGAATTTTTAAGAAATCAATCTGATTATTTATTTATTTTTTTCATAAAATAAGCCAATTAACAAATTAATTTAATTTTAAAAATACTATCAAAAATTACAAGGGTGGAACAATTGACATGGTTTAGGAGGAAGAAAAAGGGAAATCAAATTTCTAAAGCTCTTCTCTCAATTTATTTTCCATTATTATTCCTTCTCCCCAACCAGAGTCTCATGAGCTTGTAATATGACCATTTCAAATTGAAAAAGTTGTGTGGAAGTAACAATTCATCATATGCTTCATTGTTAAATTCATTTCACCTTCCTCCATCAAATTCTCAATCCCTCTAAGTTAATTCATAAAGGCTTCTTTAATCATTTGTTAAAAAAAAAATCAATTTTTATATAATTATATTATTTTTAATATAATTTTTATCTCTTTTTAAATGAGATTTTTTTTAATTAAAAAGAATTAAAATTTTTCATCTATTAAATTTTTGAATATAAGAAATAATAATAAAAAAAATTAATTGAATTGAATTGAATTATTTAAAAATTCTAATTTCTGAATAAGAGAAAATATGATAGTAGTTAAGAAAAAATATATCATGTAGTTTCACGTTTTGACAAATGAGTAATCGTGATTTAATTTTTATCAATTTGATACTTATATTTTTTTCATTAGTAAATGTGATCCAAACAGTTAGTTATTGTTAAATGACACTAATTTATTAATAAATAAAAATAATTTAAATCTTTTAGCTTGCCATCAATTTTTGTAAATCTTTATAATTTTATTAATCTTTTCATTAATTTTTATTATTTTATTAATTTTAACAAATTTTATATTTATAAAAACATTTAATAATTAAATAATATTATTTTAATTTTTCAAATTTTTTCTATCTACTTTATTACCACATAAAAATAGCCCATGGGCAAAGTATAGGGACAAAGTCAACATCTTTATTGTACTATGATGACTTCGCTTTTGTGAAAAATGAACAAGGAAGCAAATTCCAACTCTTCTTACAATACAACCCATGTGGAAAAAGCATAAAAGAAGCAACTCACTTTTTTAAATTAATGAATTTTTTTAAAAAAAAAAAAAAAGAGCAAAGCTTTTAGGAGAATTGAAATCATTTAAGCATAGGAATATTTTGAAGAAAGGAGAATTCACAAATTGCATAGTCATTTCAACCATTGTACACTAAGTCTACCAAGTGTGAAACATGCCCAACTTGTCCAATCCCTCTCTTTGGAAAAGGAAGAAAAAGGTAGAGTAAAGTAAAATTTTTTAAAGTAATTTTTTTTATAATTTTAAAATTTTCATAATTTTATAATTAATTTTAAGGTATTTAATGAATTTAAAGAGATTTTTTTTTAACCCACTAATTTGATAGGTTGTAAAATGAGGATTTTTCTTGATTAAACCTGATTCACCATAGATTCAAGATACAAATATGTGAATCTATCTATTAAATAAATGGATCTCACCATATATTTTGTATCTTGGATTTATGGTGGACTGGTGTAAAGTATCAGCTAAAACATAACAAGAATGAGACTAGATTAGAAAATAAAAAAATGAGATGAGAAGAGAACAGAGATGGGCAAAGTTTTGAAAGAACACAGAGAGATGGGGTAAGAAGAGAACTAGGGTTAGATAAGGAGAGAAGAATATAGACATGAGAGAAATTTTATTGATAAATATCATTCTTGAATGAATTCATTATAATAGTGTCTATTACTTTCATAGGCAAAGGAATAACTTACACCTAACAACTCATGCAGAAGCATTTCGCTCAAATTAACTAATTATTTATCAACATTCTTCTTCCTTCTTTTGTAGTATGTAAAAATTTCTTATAAAATAAAAGTTTTTGAAAATTTTCAAAAATGTTATTTTAAAAAATCTTTCACCCTCCTAAAAACAAGTTAAAAGTTTGAAAAAACCTCTTCCCAAAGTTCAATTTGGATGATTCCTTCAGTTTTTCTTCTTTGTGGGAATTATATTTTCACTTTGTTTTTTCTTTTATTTTGGAGACTTCTCTCTACCTCCATTGAATGTTGAAACTTAAGATAGTGGCCATTAGAGGATAGAAGAAGATGTTGTATATGGGAATTAAATGTGCACCAAATCTTTAAATTATTTAAGTTTGCACTAAATTACATTATGGTCTTCATTATTTTAAAAATTAATGATTTAGTCCTATATTAATTGTCACCAATAAAAAGTACAAAAAATTTGGAGGATTACAATGTTTTATAATATAGCAATTCATGGATTAAATTTTAAAATTTTATATATTGAAGTATAAAAAGTGTAATGAAAATTTCATAATTTTATAATTAAATACTAAAGTAAAGTTTCTAATAAATCCATTTGTAATTAACTTTTATATTTTAAGAAAGAAAATGAAGAAATGAAACTAATAGCAGATAAGAACAACTCACCGTTAGCTTTCTTCAAAATTAGTGTTTTTATGATGTATTTGATAGTTTTATTTTGGTTATTGTAAAAAAAAAATATTATAAAAATGTTTATTAGAGATTTTTAATTTCTAATTTTAATTTAATACATATTAATAATAAAAATATCAAAACAATAAAATAATTTTTTAATAATAGTTTAATTTAAAAAAAAAAAAAAACTATTCAAAATGCATGTAAATTGTCAACCTTAAAATGATCAACTTTGAAGAGACTTGAATGTGCTCAACACATCAATCTTTTTTTTTTTAAGCACTCAAATGTATTATTAATTGTTAAAAACATTTTTCTTTAAAAGTTTATTGTAATCTTATAATTTTATAAACAATTTTAATATTATTAAATTTTTTTATAGAGAAATGTTTTTGTGGGATGGAGGTTGAAATTGCTTTTTCTTTTATATATATATATATATATACTTTTTAAATGTTCAAAAAGAAAAGCTATTTGATGATTTTTTTTTCTTAAAAATATTTAGAGAATTTATAATTTCATCTTTGAATTTTGTCTTATATTATATTTTAGTCCTTAAATTTTGAAAAATTAATTATTTAATTCTTAAGTTTTACGTTATATTACATTTTAGTTATATAATTTTGAAAAACAAATTATTTAATCCCTTTAATTTTAATATATCGAATAATTTAATTTTTGTAATTTTAACTTTTATAATAATTTCATCCTTTGACAGAAGGTCTAATTAAATTGTTCTATATATATTAAAATTACAGAGATTAAAGTGTGATATAGTGCAGAATATAGTGATTAAATAATTAATTTTTAAAAATTTAAGGACTAATGTATAATATAGTACAAAATTCAAAAATTAAATAATTAATTTTTCAAAATTTAAGGACTAAAATGTAATATAGGATAAAACTCATAGATCAAATTGTAAATTTCTCAAATATTTTAAAATTAAATTAAAAAAAATTTAAAGTAGTATTTTCCCAATTGTTAGCTCTTAAAAAAAAAAAAAAAGCCAAAGGCAAAATTTAAGGCCATTTAAGTTTTTTTTTTGAATTGAATTTCAATTAGAATTTAAACTCCAAACCATAATATTAAGCTAAACCTTATTGATAATATTAAGCGAGAAATAGCAAATAAGCCAATTCCATTAAACCAATTGGCGGTAGAAATAGCGAAAAATTCAGTATTTTTTTAATATATAATTTAATCGAATTAGATTCAATACAGATGAATAATAAATAATTAAATTTAAAATAAATTTAAATTTAAAAATATTTATATTAAATTCAGATCAAATTTAAATTTTATATATTAAATAATTATTATTTCAATTTATTTACATAGTAACTAATTAATTATAAAAATAATATTTTTTATAATTATACCTATAAAATCTTTATATGTTATTTTTTCAAATAATTTTTTAAATAATTAATAAATTTGTAAAATATAAATATTTTTATATAAATTATTTATTAAAATATATAAATTTAAATATTACTTTAATAATAATAATTAAATTTAAATAATTGAAAATGAATTTTAATAAATTTGAAATGATTTATTGCACAAAATTAAATGGTAGAATCTAAAGAGGAAAATGATTGAAAGGTCTGTCAATTTTAGCGGTACTCTACTGGGACTAGTAATTGGGGTCCACCTTTCTTTTATGACCCTGAGTTGAAAGATCTCAAATGGACCCTTGCTTGTCTGTTACTTCTCTCCCAATCTCTCTGTTTCTTCTTCCCTTCTCTATTGATTTTGTTTAATTATTATTTATTTTTTTTTATTTTAATAAAATTAATTATTTAATTCCCTTATTTTAAAAAATAAATTTATTAATTTATATATTTTTATTCTATTTATATTTTAATTCATTTTAGATATTAATTTAAATTTCATCATGTAATTTTAAAAATAAAATTATATAATTCCTTTATTTTTTGAAAATTTGTTCAGCAATATTAATTATTTTAATAATAATTAGCTATATGTTAATTATTTTATTAGCTATTAACTATTTATATAATGATTTAAAAATAAAAATATTTAATAAAAATAATTATTAAATTAGCTATTAAATATAAAATGATACTAAATCACTCCCTTAATTCATAATAAGATATTAAATTCATGAATTCTATTATGTTATGTGGCACATTATTTAGTTATTAGGAACTTCTACAAGCATAATCCAAAGGAAATGAAGGTGGAGTTTTAAAGGAATAATCCCAAAAGGAGGCAACATTCTAGTATGATGTTATGTGGCATATTATATTAATTCTCAAAGATGGTTTAGAATCTTTCATCACAACATTATAGTATTTTAGCACCTTATGGCAAAAGTATCTTTTGCTTTGAGTTTTGAAGGAAAATTTATTTAGTACATCACTTTCGACTATTTTATTTAATGTTTAAATTTATAAATATTAAATTTCAGAACAGTGTAAATAGTAAACTCTTAAACTCTATTAAAGTGTAATGAAAAGTTAAAACATCGTTTGCACATTCGTAAAAGTTAAATAATTATATTTTTATAAAGTATAGAAGATAAATGAGATGTAACTAAAGATAAAAATATACATGCATTTAATAAGTTTACAGGTCCAACATGATAAATTATATTACAGACCCAAATCAAATAAATATTTCTAACACATGCGAAATTCTAGAAGTTAACAGAATTACACAAACATTAATAAACAACTTGTGAAGGAGAAAAGCAGGTTAACCATAACAATAATCCTCCTGTAGCCTGAAAAATAATGAACAGGAGTGAGCGTTTAACTCAGAGAGTAAAATATCAATTTTAACCATAATCTCTATAACTATCTAAAGCTAATGCACTCTATAGAGTGAAATGCAACATCGATAATATTTTCACATCATAACAGCAAAAAGGTAATTTGGAGCACACACACACCCAATAATGTCAAACAATGCATATATGGGAGCTGATCCCCTATACAGCTCTCTTAATCTAAACTGTGCCAGCGAAGAACTCAAGCTCAAATTTCCACTTAATAAACCAAATTGGGGCCCCAGCAAAGAACTCAAGCCGTGTCTACCCCGAAGGACCGGGTTAGTATAAAATTTTTACGAAATTTTCTAAGCTCATTTAATACTCGAAAAACACTACGAAATTTCGTGGGACCCACTGAAAAACGTTGTCGAAAAATTTCGAAATTTATATTGCTGCGAAGCTCTCGATAAGTGGAGCGCTCTGGTACTCTCGGTTTTCTCGTGAGGTTCACGGTTTGCGAGAAATCTAGCCCAAAAATCAAAATGGGCTAAAACTTCACGGACAAAAATTGGGCAAACCACTCAATGAATTTTGGTATTCTTGGTGTCTATAGAAAGCTCTCGAGGTGTAGATGGTATTTGACATGAGACCCGATCGGTGGCCAGATCGGTCAGATTTTAGCTAGGAAGCCGAAACGGAGCGCATGTGCAAGTGGTTCTTCGCGCACGTTTTCCGGCCGTCTGGAGCGTCGGCCGGCCGTGGGGAGGCATTGGGGCGGTGCGCCGGCGAGGTGGGGAAGGCTGGGTGGCGGCGACGCAGTCTGGGGAGGAGGGAGGAGAGAGAAAATGAGAGAGAGAGGGAGAGAGGTTGGGACTCGCGGGGAAAGGAAGAAGAAGAAAAGAAAGGCCGGTCCAATTCAACCGGTCTGATCAGGTCCAGTTCGATTCTGCCGGTCCGATTCAAAATACAAAATTTTAAATTTTTACTCTACCTTGGGACTGAAAACAAGGCCCAAAAATTCTGAAAAAATTTTAAAAAACTCAGAAAAATTCATAGACTCCAAATATATTTTTAGTTTTGCCACGTGGTCTTTAAATTAATTTTTAAAAATCATCAAAGTTTTATATTTTTGGAAAATTGAACCCGATTTCTAAAACCCGAAAAATCTCAAATAATTTCCCAATATTTAATTAAAATAAAATATCAATATTACCCACAAAATAATAAATTTAAAAATTTGGAGTGTTATAAACAGTGATAGATTACCATCAAGTGAAAAGTGCTTCTCGCCGAATGGCTAAATCAAATACTGTCAATATGATTAGGTCTTTCAAATTAAGATAATTGCTATTATATTTTATATAAGTTATTTATTTTAAATTTTCTTATGTAAAATTATAGCAGTATAAAATTTTGTATTTTAGAATTATATGCTATCTCCATTTAATGAAAGCTCTAACTTGTAATATATATATATATATATATATCTTAAAAATGCCTAACAATAAGCATCGTGTGAACCTAATTATATAGCCTAAACATAAATATTATTATACACAAAATTAATATCATTAGCATGTCAATAACTTATGTTTGTAGGTGTACAATTTTTTCAATTTGTACAATTTTTAAGAAATCAATCTGATTATTTATTTATTTTTTTTCATAAAATAAGCCAATTAACAAATTAATTTAATTTTAAAAATACTATCAAAAATTACAAGGGTGGAACAATTGACATGGTTTAGGAGGAAGAAAATGAAGAAAAAGGGAAATCAAATTTCTAAAGCTCTTCTCTCAATTTATTTTCCATTATTATTCCTTCTCCCCAAACAGAGTCTCATGAGCTTGTAATATGACCATTTCAATTTGAAAAAGTTGGGTGGAAGTAACAATTCATCATATGCTTCATTGTTAAATTCATTTCACCTTCCTCCATCAAATTCTCAATCCCTCTAAGTTATATTTCAAAAGTATAATAAAAATATTTTAATTAATTATTAATTTTTTTTATAAAAATGAGAGCTTTTAATCATTTCATTAATTTTTATAAAAAAAATTAGAAAAACACTTTAAATGATTACTTTGCCTAACCAAAACCTAGCAACATTTATTTGGTTTAAAATGCTTTTTTTTTTTTAAAAAAATTACTTTCAAAAAATATATTTTGGAGAATTTTTTTAAAAAAATATAATATAAATATATTTAATACATAAATTAACTTATTTAATTTTATTTAAAATTCATTTATTTATTAATAATTTTTAAAATTATTTTTTACTTCTAAAATAAAAAATAAAGAATACAATATCTAAAAATAAAAAAAAAATTATAAATATAATGACTAAAAAGAAAAGTTCAAAAAAGCACTGAATTTTTCACAAATATTTCACCTTTATTTATATGTACAATTACCCTAAATTAACATCTAAAAGACATCATTATATATATAAAAAAATCCTAATTTCCCTTCAAATTAATAAAATATACCATTCAAATCCAATTTTGATTCATTAAATACTTAATATTTGACTCAAACTTGGTGAAATCTATTTATTTAAGTAAAATGATAAAAAATCAAACTTTTCTAATTTTTTTTTATTTTTAATGAAACCTTTTAATTTTATCAATTTAACCTAAACTTTTCATATTACTTTTAATTTTAATAATAATTTAATTAAAATAATTAAATTTATTAATTAAAAAAATAATTCAAATATTATTGGTTGCCATCAATTTTTGTAAATCCTTATAATTTAATTAATCCTTTCAATAATTTTTTATTAATTTTAACAAATTTTTTCTATCTACTTTATTACCATATAAAAATAGCCCATGGGCAAAGTATAAGGACAAAGTCAACATCTTATTGTACTATGATGACTTTGCTTTTGTGAAAAATGAACAAGGAAGCAAATTCCAACTCTTCTTACAATACAACCCATGTGGAAAAGCATAAAAGAAGCAACTCACTTTTTTAGATTAATGAATTTAAAAAAAAAAAAAGCAAAGCTTTTAGAAGAATTGAAATCATTTAAGCAAAGGAATATTTTGAAGAAAAGAGAATTCACATATTGCATAGTCATTAGAGGATAGAAGAAGATACTACAATTTGGTCTTATTATTAAAAAGAAAATTCCTAGAAAGAAAATTTCAGTAGACCATCATGGTAATATGTTGTACATGGGAATTAAATGTGCACCAAATCTTTAAATTATTTAAGTTTGCTCTAAATTACATTATGGTCTTTATTATTTTAAAAATTAATGATTTAGTCTTATATTAATTGTCACCAATAAAAAGTATAAGAAATTTGGAGGATTACAATGTTTTATAATATAGCAATTCATGGATTAAATTTTAAAATTTTATATATTGAAGTATAAAAGTGTAATGAAAATTTCATAATTTTATAATTAAATACTAAAGTAAAGTTTCTAATAAATCCATTTGTATTTTATTAGCTATTAACTATTTATATAATAATTTAAAAATAAAAGTATTTAATAAAAATAACTATTAAATATAAAATGATACTAAATCACTCCCTTAATTCATAATAAGATATTAAATTCATGAATTCTATTATGTTATGTGGCACATTATTTAGTTATTAGGAACTTCTACAAGCATAATCCAAAGGAAATGAATGTGGAGTTTTAAAGGAATAATCCCAAAAGGAGGCAACATTCTAGTATGATGTTATGTGGCATTATATATTAATTCTCAAAGATGGTTTGGAATCTTTCATCACAACATTATAGTATTTTAGCACCTTATGGCAAAAGTATCTTTTGCTTTGAGTTTTGAAGGAAAAATTATTTAGTACATCACTTTTAACCATTTCATTTAATGTTTAAATTTATAAATATTAAATTTCAGAACAGTGTAAATAGTAAACTCTTAAACTCTATTAAAGTGTAATGAAAAGTTAAAACATGGTTTGCACATTCGTAAAAGTTAAATAATTATATTTTTATAAAGTATAGAAGATAAATGAGATGTAACTAAAGATAAAAATATCAAATGATTTTTATATAAACTTTATAGACCAAAAGAAATGAATGCTTTTAGCCTATACTAAATATAAATTTATCTGAAAACTCTTTCCCTTATCTCTTTTGCTTTTTTTTTTTAGTATTTTCCTTTTTTTTTCCCAATAATATCAAGATTTGCATCTTTTTAGAACAGATCTGCATTTATATTTATTATATTATTCTTAGTTGATTTTAGTTTTATCGTCTCTTTTGAGAGGATTTAATGTCTTTTCTTCTGTGAAAATTAGTATTTTCCCCATTATAAGGATTTACTGTTTCCCACATTGCGAGAATTTTTTTTCTCTTTTTTATTATGGAGGTGTTAGGTATTTTGCTTTTGTTGTTTGTGTAGGAGTCCAATGATAGAAAATATAGATTTTCTTTTTAGGAGAATATTAAAATTTAATGATTTTTAGATCGGGTTCGTAGAAAGACCACTGAATTAAACTGTCACGACTCAACCTATGGGCCGGACCGGCACTAGAACCTGGATCAGCCTAAAGCCCCCGAGGCCCGTAGTAAGCCTAACTATTCCTTAACCCAACTCTAAGGCCCATTTGGGCCCAATTTCAAGAATTCAACCGGACAGAGTTCGGCCATAAAATGGACCTTTCAACAAGGAGTTTTTGACTCACCCGACCTGTAAACATAATATATAATCAATTGGGGAGCTCAGCTCACCCTCCACATACTCAAATGTCATAAAAATAAATGGGAGCTCAGTTCCCTCATCCAGTCCAACATACATGCATTTAATAAGTTTATAGGTCCAACATGGTAAATTATATTACAGACCCAAATCAAATAAATATTTTTAACACATGCGGAATTCTAGAAGTTAACAGAATTACACAAACATTAATAAATAACCTGCGAAGGAGAAAAGCAGGTTAACCACAATAATAATCCTCCTGTAGCCTGAAAAATAATGAACAGGAGTGAGCGTTCGACTCAAAGAGTAAAATATCAATTTTAACCATAATCTCTATAACTATCTAAAGGTAATGCACCCTGTAGAGTGAAATGCAACATCGGCAATATTTTCACATCATAACAGCAAAAAGGTAATTTGGAGCACTCACACACCCGATAATGTCAAACAATACATATATGGGAGCTGATCCCCTATACAGCTCTCTTAATCCAAACTGTGCCAGCGAAGAACTCAAGCTCGGACTTTCACTTAATAAACCAAATCGGGGTCCCAGCGAAGAAGTCAAGCCGTGTCTACCCCAAAGGACCGGATCCCAACGAAGATCTCAAGCCGTGTCTACCCATCCTGTCCATAGCCAACACCACACCACACGCACGCCAACTCACGCACACTGCTCCAAATTACCACAATAACATCCATGGCACTTTAACAATTATGAATGCAACATAAAATGTGTCTAGTGTTTAACTACATAGATACATATTTATAAATGATACATGGGCATGCTTGAACATATAATAATATCGAAATTACAATTAAAATTAATATTTTACTCACAGACTCAATCGAAGTCACTGTGGCGGCTGGCGGAGGAGGAAGGCTGTCCCGGCTCACCTGACAATTTTATTACAATCATTTAATAAATTTGACTCAATACAAACTAAGAAAAAGACCAAATACTTCCTAAGTCGTGCTGAAAATCTGGCAGAGTCTCCCTTATACCAATGACTTACCCAACCTGCAAAAAGGCTTAAAACACACTTCTATATCCACAAACCATATATCCACAACTTAATCACATCACACAGCCCCTCCTGGGCCCATCCAAACAGTCATCAATCACAATATGTAAAATTACAGTTTAGTCCTTATAATTGACCCTTTTTGCAAAAACTACCCAAATAAGCTCTAAAAATTCTAAAACTTTGCCCCGCGGTCCTTAGCAATATTACTAAGCTAATGCAAAAAGAATCATAATTTTCTGAGCTACCATGAATATTTTATGAATTTTCAATCCCATTCAAGCACTAGAAAATTACGTAAGGTTCGGGTTTACCTATGCCAATTACGATCTCGGGAATGCGCTCGGGACGTCTGACAATGGTGGGATAGCCAAAATATCGATCCAATTCCAAGACTTTTTCGGTAGCCTGTTTGTTTGGCTGGAAATTCACAAACCTGGGCAATTGTCGAATTTTCGAGAATTGAAGGTACCTACACGAAGCCCACAACACTGGGGTTAGTATAAAATTTTTACGGACCCATCTTTCTTTCTCACAAATAGAACAGGAGCACCCCAGGGTGAAGTGCTCGGACGTATGAAACCCTTGTCCAAAAGCTCTTGTAGTTGCTCCTTTAACTCTTTTAATTCTGCTCGTACCATCCTGTAAGGCGGCATTGATATGAGGTTTGTACCCGGCACAACATTAATGCAGAACTCTATTTCCCTTCCTAGTGGCAACCCTGGAAGCTCCTCAGGGAAGACATCCATAAATTCTCTAACAACAGGAACATTTTTCATGCTGACACCTTCTACAGATGTATCTCTCACCAATGCCAAATACCCTTGGCATTCACGCCTCAATATTTTTCTAGCACTAATTGCCAACACCAAATTATATGGAGCCACGCTCCTGTCACCATCAAAGCTAAACTCTTCCACACCAGGTATGTGGAAATACACCTTTTTGTTCCTGCAGTCTAAAGTGACATAATGAGTTGCCAACCAATACATTCCCAAAATCACATCAAAATCCATTACTGGTAGAGGAATCAAGTCTGATAGGAGGATCTTTCCATCCACTATTATTAGACTAGCCGGGAAAATTATATCTACATCTATGTTGTCACTAAGTGGGATAGCTACAGATAAAGGACATTCTAAAGTTGTAGGGTTTCTACCTAATCTCATGGCAAACACTGGGGAGACAAATGAGTGCGTAGCACCCGGATCTATTAAAACACGAGCCTCATAGGAACAGACCAGAAGAATACTTGCCACAACTGCATTGGAAGCCTGAGCATCCTGGTGGGTCAAGGTGAAAAACCCGACTTGACCCCTACCCTGGGTTGCAGAACCCTGATACTGACTTCTACCTCCTGATCTGCCTCCAAATCCACGTCCCCCTTGTCCTCGGCCCTGTTGGCCATTGAACTGACTGCCTGCCATGCTGGAAGCACCAGGATAAAACTGACGAGGAACATTTGCAATAGAACCCTGTGACCCCATCTGTGGCTCGCTAAACACGGGGCATTCCCTAGCAAAGTGACATGGTTGGCCACACCTGAAGCATACTCCTAAACCCATCAGACAAGGTCATGAATGTCCTCTTTCACACTATGTGCAAGGTGCCAAGGAGAATCCTGAACCAAACCAAGAACTGCTGTATCCCGAACTGTGACTACTGCTGGATCCATACCCTGGTCTGAATCCTCGAGATTTGTGTCTAAAGCCACTCCTCTTATTCCTGCTTCTTCCTCTGTAATTACTTTGGCCTCCGCTGTCCGGAGCACTCATGTGGGAAACACCTGAAGAACCCTCTGCTCTATTTTTCTTTGCCCTTTCACTGTCATCTCCAGTGTAGCTAATTTCAATCTGTCGAGCTCGATCAACTACCACATTAAAAGACTGATCAGACATCATGGCCAGGTTTGCATACCTCCTGTCCAGCCCTTTTAGGAACCTTTTCACCTTCATGCTTTCAGTAGCCACTGCTGTAGGGGCATATCTGCTCAATTCCAGAAATTTTGTAGCATATTCATCTGCAGACCTGCCATTCTGTCTTAAGGCCTCAAAGGCCCACTGCTTTTGATCTCTAAAACTTTCTAGTACAAATCTGTTGATAAACAGTTCTACAAACTGGGTCCATGACAACCTTCCATCTGAGGTAATATGTAGTCATTCATTCATTGTCTAGGCATAGGCCCCATGACATGCTGCACACACTCTATGAGCCTCCTATCAGTCAACTGTAACTCCATCCCTGCCTGTTTGCAGGAATCCAAAAACCGATAGGCATCGTCTGACACATCATAAGTACGAGGCACCAATTTCTTAAAATTAATTATCTGTTTGTAAGGTTCCCCCCTTGGTGCGGTGGACTGCTGCTGTTGAGGAGGGTGAACCATATACTGTGCCATCATATCGATGGTTCTCTGCAAACCAGCTAGAGTAGTTGCCATTGGGTCCATGGGACCCTGTGCCATAAAAGACTGTTCCTAAACTGGTGGTGGCTGCTCCTCTACTTGAGCAGCTCTAGGCCTCCTACCCCGCCTCCTCGAGGCAGGCACCTCATCCTGTGTCGACATCTCGTTAAGCACATATGGTTCTGGTGGAGTGGCAGCTCTCCTGCTTCTACGCATTTTTCTGAAATTCAGCAGCATTAGCCCACAAAATTTCAAAACTGCATATTAGACAGCTCTATAGACTCATATTTATACACAATATATGAAGCAGAAACTAGAAGCAAAGATGACAATGCAAGACACATGTGGACCCTATTTTCCGCATGTGACTCCTATTAGACTATTCCCAACACTTTAGACAAATATTCCCTATGAATCTGGAGCTTAAGCTCTGATACCATAATTGTCACGACCCAACCTATGGGCCGGACCGGTACTAGGACCTGGGCCAGCCTAAAGCCCCTGAGGCCCATAGTAAGCCTAACTATTCCTCAACCCAACTCTAAGGCCCATTTGGACCCAATTTCAAGAATTCAACCGGACAGAGTCCGATCATAAAATGGACCTTTCAACGAGGAGTTTTTGACTCACACGACCTGTAAACATAATATATAATCAATTGGGGAGCTCAGCTCACCCTCCACATACTCAAATGTCATAAAAATAAATGGGAGCTCAGCTCCCTCATCCAGTCCAACATACATGCATTTAATAAGTTTACAGGTCCAACATGGTAAATTATATTATAGACCCAAATCAAATAAATATTTCTAACACATGTAGAATTATAGAAGTTAACAGAATTACACAAACATTAATAAACAACCTGCGAAGGAGAAAAGCAGGTTAACCACAACAATAATCCTCCTGTAGCCTGAAAAATAATGAACATGAGTGAGCATTCGACTCAGAGAGTAAAATATCAATTTTAACAATAATCTCTATAACTATCTAAAGCTAATGCACCCTGTAGAGTGAAATGCAACATCGATAATATTTTCACATCATAACAGCAAAAAGGTAATTTGGAGCACTCACACACCCGATAATGTCAAACAATACATATATGGGAGCCGATCCCCTATACAGCTCTCTTAATCCAAACTGTGCCAATGAAGAACTCAAGCTCGGACTTCTACTTAATAAACCAAATCGGGGTCCCAGCGAAGATCTCAAGCCTTGTCTACTCGTCCTGTCCATAGCCAACACCACACCACACGCACGCCAACTCATGCACACTGCTCTAAATTACCACAACAACATCAATGGCACTTTAACAATTATGAATACAACATAAAATGTGCCTGGTGTTTAACTACATAGATACATATTTATAAATGATGCATGGGCATGCTTGAACATATAATAATATCGAAATTACAATTAAAATTAATATTTTACTCACAGACTCAACCGAAGTCACTGTGGCGGCTGGCGGAGGAGGAAGGCTGTCCTGGCTCACCTGACAATTTTATTACAATCATTTAATAAATTTGACTCAATACAAACTAAGAAAAAGACCAAATACGTCCTAAGTCGTGCCGAAAATCCGGCAGAGTCTCCCCTATACCTAGGACCTACCCAACCTGCAAAAAGACTTAAAATACACTTCTATATCTACAAACCATATATCTACAACTCAATCACATCACACAGCCCCTCCTGGGCCCATCCAAACAGTCATCAATCACAATATGTAAAATTACAGTTTAGTCCTTATAATTGACTCTTTTTGCAAAAACTACCCAAATAAGCTCTAAAAATTTTAAAACTTTGCCCCACGGTCCTTAGCAACATTACTAAGCTAATGCAAAAAGAATCATAATTTCTGAGTTACCATGAATATTTTATGAATTTTTAATCCCATTCAAGCACTAAAAAATTACGAAAAAGGAAGGTTCGGGTTTACCTATGCCGATTCCAATCTCAGAAACGTGCTCGGGACGTCTGACAACGGTGGGGTAGCCAAAATATCGATCCAATTCTAAGATTTTTTCGGTAGCCTGTCTGTCTGGCCGGAAATTCACAAACCCGAGCAACTGTCAAATTTTTTGCTAATTGAAGGTACCTACACGAAGCCCACAACATGGGGGTTAGTATAAAATTTTTACGAAATTTTCTAAGCTCATTTAATGCTCGAAAAAATACTATAAAGTTTCGTGAGACCCACCGAAAAACGGTGTCAAAAAATTTTGAAATTTATATTGCCGCGAAGCTCTCGATGAGTGGAGCACTCTGGTACTCTCGGTTTTCTCGTGGGGTTCACGGTTTGCGAGAAATCTAGCCCAAAATTTGAATGGGTTAAAACTTTCCGGATAAAAATTGGGCAAACCACTCGATGAATTTTGGTGTTCTTGGTGTCTATGGAAAGCTCTCGATGTGTAGATGGTGTTTGACACAAGACCCGATCGGTGGCCGGATCGGTCGGATTTCAGCCGGGAAGCCAAAACGGCCCGCGTGCGTAGGTGGTTCTTCGCTAGCGTTTTCCGGCCGCCTAGAGTGTCGGCCGGCCGTGGAGAGGCACTGGGGCGGTGCGCCGGCGAGGTGGGGAAGGTTGGGTGGCGGCGACACGGCCTGGGGAAGAGGGAGGAGAGAGAAAACAGGAGAGAGAGGGAGAGAGGTCGGGACGAGCGGGGAAAGGAAGAAGAAGAAAAGAAAGGCCTGTCCGATTCGATCGGTCCGATCCGGTCCAGTTCGATTCGATCGTTCCGATTCAAAATATAAAATTTTAAATTTTTACTCTACCTTGGGACCGAAAACAAGGCCCAAAAATTCCGAAAAAATTTTAAAAAACTCAGAAAAATTCGTAGACTCCAAATATATTTTTAGTTTTGACACGTGGTCTTTAAATTAATTTTTAAAAATCATCAAAGTTTTATATTTTCAAAAAATCGAACCCCATTTCTAAAACCCAAAAAATCTCAAATAATTTTCCAAAATTTAATTAAAATAAAATATCAATATTACCCATAAAATAATAAATTTAAAAATTTGGGGTGTTATAAACAGTGATAGATTACTATCAAGTGAAAAGTGCTTCTCGCCGAATAGCTAAATCAAATACTGTCAATATGATTAGGTTTTTCAAATTAAGATAATTATTATTATATTTTATATAAGTTATTTATTTTAAATTTTCTTATGTAAAATTATAGTAGCATAAAATTTTGTATTTTAGAATTATATGCTATCTCCATTTAATGAAAGCTCTAACTTATAATATATATATATATATATATATATATATATATATATATATATATCTTAAAAATGCCTAACAATAAGCATCGTGTGAACCTAATTATATAGCCTAAACATAAATATTATTATACACAAAATTAATATCATTAGCATGTCAATAACTTATGTTTGTAGGTGTACAATTTTTTCAATTTATAGAATTTTTAAGAAATCAATCTGATTATTTATTTATTTTTTTCATAAAATAAGCCAATTAACAAATTAATTTAATTTTAAAAATACTATCAAAAATTACAAGGGTGGAACAATTGACATGGTTTAGGAGGAAGAAAAAGGGAAATCAAATTTCTAAAGCTCTTCTCTCAATTTATTTTCCATTATTATTCCTTCTCCCCAACCAGAGTCTCATGAGCTTGTAATATGACCATTTCAAATTGAAAAAGTTGTGTGGAAGTAACAATTCATCATATGCTTCATTGTTAAATTCATTTCACCTTCCTCCATCAAATTCTCAATCCCTCTAAGTTAATTCATAAAGGCTTCTTTAATCATTTGTTAAAAAAAAATCAATTTTTATATAATTATATTATTTTTAATATAATTTTTATCTCTTTTTAAATGAGATTTTTTTTAATTAAAAAGAATTAAAATTTTTCATCTATTAAATTTTTGAATATAAGAAATAATAATAAAAAAAATTAATTGAATTGAATTGAATTATTTAAAAATTCTAATTTCTGAATAAGAGAAAATATGATAGTAGTTAAGAAAAAATATATCATGTAGTTTCACGTTTTGACAAATGAGTAATCGTGATTTAATTTTTATCAATTTGATACTTATATTTTTTTCATTAGTAAATGTGATCCAAACAGTTAGTTATTGTTAAATGACACTAATTTATTAATAAATAAAAATAATTTAAATCTTTTAGCTTGCCATCAATTTTTGTAAATCTTTATAATTTTATTAATTTTTTCAATAATTTTTAATATTTTATTAATTTTAACAAATTTTATATTTATAAAAACATTTAATAATTAAATAATATTATTTTAATTTTTCAAATTTTTTCTATCTACTTTATTACCACATAAAAATAGCCCATGGGCAAAGTATAGGGACAAAGTCAACATCTTTATTGTACTATGATGACTTCGCTTTTGTGAAAAATGAACAAGGAAGCAAATTCCAACTCTTCTTACAATACAACCCATGTGGAAAAAGCATAAAAGAAGCAACTCACTTTTTTAAATTAATGAATTTTTTTTTAAAAAAATAAAAAATATAAAGAGCAAAGCTTTTAGGAGAATTGAAATCATTTAAGCATAGGAATATTTTGAAGAAAGGAGAATTCACAAATTGCATAGTCATTTCAACCATTGTACACTAAGTCTACCAAGTGTGAAACATGCCCAACTTGTCCAATCCCTCTCTTTGGAAAAGGAAGAAAAAGGTAGAGTAAAGTAAAATTTTTTAAAGTAATTTTTTTTATAATTTTAAAATTTTCATAATTTTATAATTAATTTTAAGGTATTTAATGAATTTAAAGAGATTTTTTTTTTTAACCCACTAATTTGATAGGTTGTAAAATGAGGATTTTTCTTGATTAAACCTGATTCACCATAGATTCAAGATACAAATATGTGAATCTATCTATTAAATAAATGGATCTCACCATATATTTTGTATCTTGAATTTATGGTGGACTGGTGTAAAGTATCAGCTAAAACATAACAAGAATGAGACTAGATTAGAAAATAAAAAAATGAGATGAGAAGAGAACAGAGATGGCCAAAGTTTTGAAAGAACACAAAGAGATGGGGTAAGAAGAGAACTAGGGTTAGATAAGGAGAGAAGAATATAGACATGAGAGAAATTTTATTGATAAATATCATTCTTGAATGAATTCATTATAATAGTGTCTATTACTTTCATAGGCAAAGGAATAACTTACACCTAATGATAAGCCCCTCAGAAGGTCATCCAGAGCTATTGTTCCCAATAAGAAGTATTTGGACTAAGGGTCCTACTGCTTTTCTATTTTTAGCATTGCTGCTATTTTTTTATTTACTGCCATTAATCTTTTAAGTTGTTTTACTTAGTCAAATAGCACTCAGTTGATCGTGGCAATAATATCTCCTTGTGCTAAAGTGAGGCCTTAAGAATAGGACTAAGTAGTTTTATTTCTTTCCTATTTATATTCTTCTCAGAGCAGATAATGGTAATCAATGAAATATCAGTAACTTTCTTAATTTTCTTCTATTAATTTTCTTGGCTTTGACTGGGACCTATCATTGGTATCAGAGCCTCAATTTTTTTCTATTCTTCCTTTCAAATGGCTACAAACAAGGAAAGAATTGAAAACCTCGAAACTGGGCTTGGTCAAGTCCAGGACAGTATGTCACGAATTGAAAAAGGATTTGGAGAAGATTTACAATATATCAAGGCGGCACTCTCCAAATTGACAGAAACTTCTCTTGCCAATAAGGAGGAATCAAGGCTGCGAAAGCGGCCAGAGCTAGCCGGATCGTGCTACTCTGAAGTCTTAAAAGACGGAGGAAGCCACTATTCTTTGCTAAGCTCGCCAAACTCGAATTTCCCAAATATACCGAGACGATCCGATGAATGGTTCACGAGTAGATCGGTTCTTGAATACCGAGGAACACGGATGCGAAAAAGTTTCCTTGGCATCATATCACCTCCGGGAAGCTAACGAGTGGTGGCAATGGCTTCACGAACTTATGCTGAGGCCGGAAAAGGGGTATCGTGGGAAATATTCTCAGAAGAATTGTGGTCTCGCTTTGGGCCCACCGACTGTGAAGATTTTGACGAATCTCTCTCCAAAATTCGTCAGACTGGTGACTTACGTGATTATCAAAGGGAGTTTGAACGATTGGGTAACAGGTGAGAGGTTGGACTCGAAAGCACTAGTTGGAACCTTCATGGGGACTTAAATCAAATCGCAGAGGGGATCGAATGTTTAAACCCAAGACCTTGAAGGATGCACTAAGCTTAGCTCGAATGAAGGATGAGAAATTGATTCGTCATAAAAAAGCAATTCGCCTATCAATCCAAACGAGTAATTTCTCTCCATCAAAAAGCAAACCTTCCACTCCTGTGAAGCGACTAACACAGGGCGAGATCACGAGCGAAGGGCACAGGGGCTCTGTTTTAACTGTGACGAAAAGTTTGCTCCTGGTCACCATTGTACTAAGTCACAGCTTCTCATCTTGGATGGTGGATGTGATCAGGACATCGATGAAGATGATACGAAAGCGGAAATTTCCTTGAATGCCTTAACGGTTGGTCTTGGCGAGAACGATGAGGTTAGAAATTCAGTTTAATTCTTGTCAATTGATTGTCCTCATTGACAGCGGTTCGACTCATAACTTCATCAATGAGAAAATCGCCGGTTTGCTCAAATTGCCGGCCAGGCCAACAACACCTTTCAATGTTAAAGTGGCGGATGGAAGTCCATTGCGATGCACGGAAAATTCAAGGATATTGCTTTTTCTCTCCAAGGTATACCATTTCTGACTACGTTCTTTTCTCTTCCTATAATGGGTTTGGGCGTTGTGTTGGGTGTCTGATGGCTACAACAATTAGGGACGGTGGCATGTAATTGGAAGAACTTGACTATGGACTTCACATGGGCAGGCCAACCGAGACATTTGCAGGGTATTTGCAGTCAGCCAATTGAACCTCTATCCTTGAAATCAATATCCAAGGAATTGAGGCACAATAGTACAGCTTTTGCAATCTGTCTCGAAAACTCTGACCACACTTCACGAGCATCTACATCCTAATATGCTGCATCTGTTAACTCAGTTTTCTGATGTATACCAGAAGCCGAGTAAGCTGCCTCCCCGGCGAGAAATTAATCATCACATTATTCTTAAAGAGGGTGTTGATCCGGTGAATGTTCGCCCTTACAGATATGCTCACTTCCAGAAAAATGAGATCGAAAAACAGGTACAAGAGATGTTGACAAAAGGGTTGATTCGACCCAGCACTAGCCCCTTCTCATCCCCTGTTCTCTTTGGTCAAGAAAAGGATGGCTCCTGGAGGTTCTGTACGGACTACCGAGCTCTTAATCAAGTCACTATCAGAGATCGTTTTCCAATACCAACGGTCGACGATATGTTAGATGAGCTCCATGGTTCCTCTTATTTTACTAAACTGGACTTTATTGCAGGATTTCATCAAGTCAGGATGCATCCTCCTGATATTCATAAAACGGCCTTCCGAACTCATAACTGCCATTATGAGTATCCGTGATGCCTTTTGGGGCGTAACGCCCTCCACATTCCAGGCGCTAATGAACACTGCTTTCCGCCCCTACTTAAGAAAATTCGTCTTGGTTTTCTTTGACGATGTTCTTATTTACAGTCCATCATGGGAGACTCATCTGGAGCATGTGCAGTTGGCATTACAGCTACTGCGGCAACATCAATTTTTTATAAAGCTAAGCAAATGTGCTTTTGGACTCAAACAAATTGAATATTTGGGTCATGTGGTTTCTGGAGATGGAGTGCAGGTGGATAAATCGAAAATCAGTGCAATACTGGATTGGCCTACTCCAACAACGATCCTTTGAATTACGTGGGTTTTAGGACTCACGGTACTGAGAAAATTCGTTTAATCTTATGGGATTCTTGCCCAACCATTGACGAATTTATTGAAGAAAGGCAAATTTTTTTGGTCACCAGATGCTGAAGCTTCTTTTTTAGCTTTGAAAAATGCTTTGACAGCCACACCAACATTGGCAGTACCCAATTTTAATGAACCTTTTTTTATCACTCACGATGCTTCTAATACGAGGATTGGTGCGATTACATCCGCAGGATCGGCCCATCACTTTTATGAGTCGTGCTTTGGGTCCTTCGAAGCAAGCTTGGTCTACATATGCTAAAGAAATGCTCGCCATCTTGCAGGCAATCAGAACATGGCGTCCTTATATTTTGGGTCGTAAGTTCTTTATTCAGACGGACCAGCGTAGTTTGAAATACTTGGTGGAACAGAGAGTTGTCACTCCAGAGCAACAAAATTGGGTTTCAAAGTTACTGGGTTATGATTATGAGATACTTTATAAACCGGGCAAAGAGAATCGGGTCGCAGATGCTTTATCTCGCGTCTCTGGAATTCCAAGTCTAAATTCACTATTTTTGCCACACTCTTCTCTTTGGGATCGCATTAAAGCTACCCTCACTACTGATCCATATATGCTTCGAATTGGTCAATTGGCGTCGATGCATACAGGCAACCTTACATTTGGAAGAATGGATTGATTTTTTTTAAGAATCGGGTGGTCATTCCTCCTCAGTCTGATCTCCCTACTCAGCTTTTACAAGAGTTCCATGATTCTCCTTCGGGTGGCCACTCTGGAGTCCTCCGCACATTTAAACGCATCGCACAACAATTCTATTGGCCTCATATGCGATTGCAGATTCAGAAATATATTGCGGCGTGCTCGGTGTGTCAAAAAAATAAGTCTGCTACGACTTTACCAGCAGGTTTACTTCAGCCATTGCCGATTCCTCACCAAGTTTGGGACGACATCGCAATGGATTTTATTGATGGGTTGCCTCCTTCCTCTGGTAAAACTTCTGTTCTGGTAGTAATTGACAGATTGAGTAAATATGCTCATTTTTTGCCATTGTCTCATCCATACTCTGCTAAGGTCATAGCTGAATTATTTGTAAATGGAGTTGTCAAGTATCATGGCATGCCTAGGTCGATCGTCAGTGATCGTGACCCAATTTTCATGAGCCATTTTTGGCGTGAGTTCTTCAAGCTCTCTGGAACCCAATTAAATATGAGCTCTTCTTACCACCCGCAAACGGATGGCCAATCCGAGGTTACTAACAGGTGCTTGGAGCAGTACCTTCGTTGTTTCGCCAGTCAGCAGCCTCGAAAGTGGTGTTCATTCTTACCTTGGGCGGAATACTGGTATAACACATCTTTTCACATTTCTATTGGTATGACACCATTTCTGGGATTGTATGGTAGGAATCCTCCAATGATTCCGCGGTATGAATTGGGTTCTTCTCCAGTTAATGAGGTCGATCAAGTTTTGGCTACCCGTGATGAGATTTTGAAGGAGCTTAAGCTTCACTTGTCACGTTCCGTAGAGTACATGAAACAGGTGACAGATAAAAAACGCAGGGATGTGGAGTTCTATCCAGGTGATTTTGTCTATCTTAAGTTACAACCGTATAGACAACAGTCAGTGTATAGGCGTGCATTTCAAAAGCTGGCTAGTCGTTTTTATGGACCTTTCATGGTTGAAGAAAAGATTGGTTCCTTAGCTTACACTTTGCAGCCTTCCTTCCGAATCCAAGGTTCACCCGGTCTTTCATGTCTCCTTACTTAAGAAACATGTGGGGGATACTGTTCCTGTTTCTTCTGAAATTCCTCCACTCACTGATGATGGATATTTTGTTCTTGAGCCTGCTGAGATTTTGGATACGAGGTGGGTTCGTCTTAGTAATCGCTTTCTAAGAAAGCCTTGTTCGTTGGAAGCAATTGCCCCTGAAGATGCCACTTGGGAAGTTTCTTGGACTTATCTGCTCGGTTTCAAATTTGAACCTTGAGGACAAGGTTCCTCTTCAAGGGAAGTCTTGATAAGCCCTCGTAAGGTCATCCAGAGCTATTGTTCCCAATAAGAAGTATTTGGACTAAGGGTCCCTCGCTTTTCTATTTTTAGCATTCTTTATTATTTTTATTCTTGCCATTAATCTTTTAAGTTGTTTTACTTAGTCAAATAGCACTCAGTTGATCGTGGCAATAATATCTCCTTGTGCTAAAGTGAGGCCTTAAGAATAGGACTAAGTAGTTTTATTTCTTTCCTATTTATATTCTTCTGTAGGAGCAGTAATGGTAATCAATGAAATATCAGTAACTTTCTTAATTTTCTTCTATTAATTTTCTTGGCTTTGACTGGGACCTATCACCTAACAACTCATGCAGAAGCATTTCGCTCAAATTAACTAATTATTTATCAACATTCTTCTTCCTTCTTTTGTAGTATGTAAAAATTTCTTATAAAATAAAAGTTTTTGAAAATTTTCAAAAACGTTATTTTAAAAAATCTTTCACCCTCCTAAAAACAAGTTAAAAGTTTGAAAAAACCTCTTCCCAAAGTTCAATTTGGATGATTCCTTCAGTTTTTCTTCTTTGTGGGAATTATTTTTTCACTTTGTTTTTTCTTTTATTTTGGAGACTTCTCTCTACCTCCATTGAATGTTGAAACTTAAGATAGTGGCCATTAGAGGATAGAAGAAGATGTTGTATATGGGAATTAAATGTGCACCAAATCTTTAAATTATTTAAGTTTGCACTAAATTACATTATGGTCTTCATTATTTTAAAAATTAATGATTTAGTCCTATATTAATTGTCACCAATAAAAAGTATAAAAAAATTGGAGGATTACAATGTTTTATAATATAGCAATTCATGGATTAAATTTTAAAATTTTATATATTGAAGTATAAAAAGTGTAATGAAAATTTCATAATTTTATAATTAAATACTAAAGTAAAGTTTCTAATAAATCCATTTGTAATTAACTTTTATATTTTAAGAAAGAAAATGAAGAAATGAAACTAATAGCAGATAAGAACAACTCACCGTTAGCTTTCTTCAAAATTAGTGTTTTTATGATGTATTTGATAGTTTTATTTTGGTTATTGTAAAAAAAAAATATTATAAAAATGTTTATTAGAGATTTTTAATTTCTAATTTTAATTTAATACATATTAATAATAAAAATATCAAAACAATAAAATAATTTTTTAATAATAGTTTAATTTTTTTTTTAAAAAAAAACTATTCAAAATGCATGTAAATTGTCAACCTTAAAATGATCAACTTTGAAGAGACTTGAATGTGCTCAACACATCAATCTTTTTTTTTTTTAAGCACTCAAATGTATTATTAATTGTTAAAAACATTTTTCTTTAAAAGTTTATTGTAATCTTATAATTTTATAAACAATTTTAATATTATTAAATTTTTTTATAGAGAAATGTTTTTGTGGGATGGAGGTTGAAATTGCTTTTTCTTATATATATATATATATATATACTTTTTAAATGTTCAAAAAGAAAAGCTATTTGATGATTTTTTTTCTTAAAAATATTTAGAGAATTTATAATTTCATCTTTGAATTTTGTCTTATATTATATTTTAGTCCTTAAATTTTGAAAAATTAATTATTTAATTCTTAAGTTTTACGTTATATTACATTTTAGTTATATAATTTTGAAAAACAAATTATTTAATCCCTTTAATTTTAATATATCGAATAATTTAATTTTTGTAATTTTAACTTTTATAATAATTTCATCCATTGACAGAAGGTCTAATTAAATTGTTCTATATATATTAAAATTACAGAGATTAAAGTGTGATATAGTGCAGAATATAGTGATTAAATAATTAATTTTTAAAAATTTAAGGACTAATGTATAATATAGTACAAAATTCAAAAATTAAATAATTAATTTTTCAAAATTTAAGGACTAAAATGTAATATAGGATAAAACTCATAGATCAAATTGTAAATTTCTCAAATATTTTAAAATTAAATTAAAAAAAATTTAAAGTAGTATTTTCCCAATTGTTAGCTCTTAAAAAAAAAAAAAAGCCAAAGGCAAAATTTAAGGCCATTTAAGTTTTTTTTTTGAATTGAATTTCAATTAGAATTTAAACTCCAAACCATAATATTAAGCTAAACCTTATTGATAATATTAAGCGAGAAATAGCAAATAAGCCAATTCCATTAAACCAATTGGCGGTAGAAATAGCGAAAAATTCAGTATTTTTTTAATATATAATTTAATCGAATTAGATTCAATACAGATGAATAATAAATAATTAAATTTAAAATAAATTTAAATTTAAAAATATTTATATTAAATTCAGATCAAATTTAAATTTTATATATTAAATAATTATTATTTCAATTTATTTACATAGTAACTAATTAATTATAAAAATAATATTTTTTATAATTATACCTATAAAATCTTTATATGTTATTTTTTCAAATAATTTTTTAAATAATTAATAAATTTGTAAAATATAAATATTTTTATATAAATTATTTATTAAAATATATAAATTTAAATATTACTTAAATAATAATAATTAAATTTAAATAATTGAAAATGAATTTTAATAAATTTGAAATGATTTATTGCACAAAATTAAATGGTAGAATCTAAAGAGGAAAATGATTGAAAGGTCTGTCAATTTTAGCGGTACTCTACTGGGACTAGTAATTGGGGTCCACCTTTCTTTTATGACCCTGAGTTGAAAGATCTCAAATGGACCCTTGCTTGTCTGTTACTTCTCTCCCAATCTCTCTGTTTCTTCTTCCCTTCTCTATTGATTTTGTTTAATTATTATTTATTTTTTTTTATTTTAATAAAATTAATTATTTAATTCCCTTATTTTAAAAAATACATTCATTAATTTATATATTTTTATTCTATTTAGATATTAATTTAAATTTCATCATGTAATTTAAAAAATAAAATTATATAATTCTTTTATTTTTTAAGAATTTGTTCAGCAATATTAACTATTTTAATAAGTATTAGCTATTTGCTAGCTATTTATATAATGATTTAAAATAAAAGTATTTAATAAAAATAATTATTAAATTAACTATTAAATATAAAATAACTATTAGACATATAGTGATGTGCGTAAACTTATAACCTAAAATTTTTAATAATACTTTCATATTAATTTATAACACTATTATACACTTAATTTATAATATTATTATACATGATATTATGTATATTATTTATTACATTATATATTATTTTGATGTCTAAATACGCTATCATAATGTTATTTATTACGATTATATTATATATAATATGATGTTAAAAAAATATTATTAAAACCTATATTTATTATAATGTTCCTTAACTTCTAAACATTAATATAAAACACTCGTACTATCTAATAGTATATTGTAATCAGAGTAATTGATTGAACAAAGCCATCTTAAATGAATAGCTAGAAGTATAATGAGTTTAAAAGTACCTCTCAATTCATAATAAGATATTAAATTCATGAATTCTATTATGTTATGTGGCACATTATTTAGTTATTAGGAACTTCTACAAGCATAATCCAAAAGAAATGAAGGTGGAGTTTTAAAGGAATAATCCCAAAAGGAGGCAACATTCTAGTATGATGTTATGTGGCATATTATATTAATTCTCAAAGATGGTTTAGAATCTTTCATCACAACATTATAGTATTTTAGCACCTTATGGCAAAAGTATCTTTTGCTTTGAGTTTTGAAGGAAAAATTATTTAGTACATCACTTTTAACCATTTCATTTAATGTTTAAATTTATAAATATTAAATTTCAGAACAGTGTAAATAGTAAACTCTTAAACTCTATTAAAGTGTAATGAAAAGTTAAAACATGGTTTGCACATTCGTAAAAGTTAAATAATTATATTTTTATAAAGTATAGAAGATAAATGAGATGTAACTAAAGATAAAAATATCAAATGATTTTTATATAAACTTTATAGACCAAAAGAAATGAATGCTTTTAGCCTATACTAAATATAAATTTATCTGAAAACTCTTTCCCTTATCTCTTTTGCTTTTTTTTTTTAGTATTTTCCTTTTTTTTTCCCAATAATATCAAGATTTGCATCTTTTTAGAACAGATCTGCATTTATATTTATTATATTATTCTTAGTTGATTCTAGTTTTATCGCTTCTTTTGAGAGAATTTAATGTCTCTTTTTCTGTGAAAATTTAGTATTTTCCCCATTATAATAATTTACTGTTTCCCACATTGCGAGAATCTTTTTTTTTTCTTTCTTTTTTACTATGGAGGTGTTAGGTATTTTGCTTTTGTTGTTTGTGTAGGAGTCCAATAATAGAAAATATAGATTTTCTCTTTAGGAAAATATTAAAATTTAATGATTTTTAGATCGGGTTCGTAGAAAGACCACTGAATTAAACTGTCACGACTCAACCTATGGGCCGGACCGGCACTAGAACCTGGATCAGCCTAAAGCCCCCGAGGCCCGTAGTAAGCCTAACTATTCTCTTATTTTTTGAGAATTTGTTCAGCAATATTAATTATTTTAATAATGATTAGCTATATGTTAATTATTTTATTAGCTATTAGCTATTTATATAATAATTTAAAAATAAAAGTATTTAATAAAAATAACTATTAAATGTAAAATGATACTAAATCACTCCCTTAATTCATAATAAGATATTAAATTCATGAATTCTATTATGTTATGTGGCACATTATTTAGTTATTAGGAACTTCTACAAGCATAATCCAAAGGAAATGAATGTGGAGTTTTAAAGGAATAATCCCAAAAGGAGGCAACATTCTAGTATGATGTTATGTGGCATATTATATTAATTCTCAAAGATGGTTTAGAATCTTTCATCACAACATTATAGTATTTTAGCACCTTATGGAAAAAAGTATCTTTTGCTTTGAGTTTTGAAGGAAAAATTATTTAGTACATCACTTTCAACCATTTTATTTAATGTTTAAATTTATAAATATTAAATTTCAGAACAGTGTAAATAGTAAACTCTTAAACTCTATTAAAGTGTAATGAAAAATTAAAATATGGTTTGCACATTCATAAAAGTTAAATAATTATATTTTTATAAAGTATAGAAGATAAATGAGATGTAACTAAAGATAAAAATATCAAATGATTTTTATATAAACTTTATAGACCAAAAGAAATGAATGCTTTTAGCCTATACTAAATATAAATTTATCTGAAAACTCTTTCCCTTATCTCTTTTTCTTTTTTTTTTTAGTATTTTGTCTTCTCCCTTTTTTTTCCCAATAATATCAAGATTTGCATTTTTTTAGAATAGATCTGTATTTATACTTATTCTATTATTTTTAGTTGATTCTAGTTTTATCGCTTCTTTTGAGAGAATTTAATGTCTCTTTTTCTGTGAAAATTTAGTATTTTCCCCATTATAATAATTTACTGTTTCCCACATTGCGAGAATCTTTTTTTTTTCTTTCTTTTTTACTATGGAGGTGTTAGGTATTTTGCTTTTGTTGTTTGTGTAGGAGTCCAATAATAGAAAATATAGATTTTCTCTTTAGGAAAATATTAAAATTTAATGATTTTTAGAATTTATGAATAAGAGAAAATATGATAATGGTTAAGAAAAAGTATATCACGTGGTTTCACGTTTTGATAAATGAGTAACCGTGGTTTAATTTTTATCAATTTGATACTTGTGTTTTTTTCATTAGTAAATGTGATCCAAACAGTTAATTATTGTTAAATGACACTAATATGAATGTAACGAATATCGCACTAACATAGAACACATGTGGGAAACGTGACACTTATATGACCAGTATCATGTGTTTGCCACATTAACATAATTTAATATTAACTAACAATTTAATTCATATTTACTAACGAAGAAAAATATAGAATATCAAATTAACAAAAATCAAATTATGGTTCCTCATGTGCAAAACAATAGGATTTTTTTTTTAATTTTTCTCTAAAACCTATTTATTGTTGAAGAAGGAACAAAAAGAGTTTATGACATTTATGAATAGCTAGGCCTTTCAATTTAGACAACACAACAATCCTTTAAGCAATGGACCTAAACTATGCATACCCTTTATTGAACCACAAATGGGGTTAATATAAGGCACCATCAATTATTTTATTAGAAGGAGGCTTTGAATGATACTTATAATCAATCAATTCAAGTGGTAGGTGCTTTGGATAAGCATATATACTTTTTTTTTTTAAGTTAATATCATAACTTATTTTTCACATATTAAGTATAATTTTTTCAATTTAGAAAATGATAAATCTATAAAATAATGGATTTTTATGACACCATAATCTATAAAAATGTAAATTACCATTTATCTCTTAAAATTAAACCATAACTATAAATATATCTTCCCTATTTAGCAATGATATTAATTAATCTCCAATATTATAACATTTGATTTTATTAATTGATAATTTATTTATATATTAATAAAGATTTGATTTTATAATTAAAATCTTAATTAATATAGAAATAAATTCACTAATTATTTAGGCGTCTCTTGAGTTTTGCTCTCTCATTACTGAGGTCACATTTTTTTCCTTTTAATATGATTTTATTTATTTTTCTTATCTTATTTAATAGATTTTTTGACAATTTAAAATAAAATATTGATCATTGATTTTTTTAAATTAGAGTTTTTTAATTTTTAAATATAGATAATAACTTTTTATCAAAGGATCGTAGTAGTGTGGCTTATTCCTTTATTAACATTTAATGATTTAAACTCATTTGAAAGACACAAAGATAATAAATATAAATTTAAAAAAAACAATATTACACAAATTTTTTTATTATATTTTTTTTCTATATCAAATCCTTTATTGAAAAAAAAAAAAGGTGTTTACAATGTTATTGCAGTGGAGAATAATCCTTTGATGGGTGACCCATAAGCTTGTTCTTTGTAGAGGACAAAACTCATCAACTCACATGGGTCTTTCAAATGAAATGATGGTTTCCTTTTTCCCTCAAAAATATATTTTTATAATTAGCTTACAAATTCCATGGTTAGGTAAATGTACATTATAAGATTTTAATCAGAATGTTGGGTGAATTATCATTTCATGTATTGTTTTTCTTGGATATATGATAGAAACAAAAATAAATATTTATCTATTATCATTCTAATTTTACATTTAAGATAATTATTTTTATAATTTAAATTATTTAATAGAAGGCTAAAATAAATTATAATTTTTTATGTATCAAGTATGAAAATGAAATTTATTTGAAAGATTACATTTACTTATTTATTTTAGAGCAAACTAAAATATATGGGTAATGTTTAGATTTGATTTGGTGGCTGAAATTATGAGATTAAAATAAATAAATAATAATGTCCTTAATGATTGAGAAGAATTTATATCTCCAATTACAATTCACAGGCATCCAATTTCAGAAAATTATTCATTCATTTTTTTTATAAAATATAATAATACTTTTATTTTCATTTTGCTTTAATTCTTATAATTTTGATTTCACTCAATAATATTAACTATTTTAGTAATTATTAGTTATATTAGTAGTTATTAACTGTTTTAGTAGCCGTTAACTATTAGATATTAACTATCAGTAGTTATCTATTTATATAGTAATTTAAATTAAAAGTGTTTAATAAAAATAATTAATGAATTAACTACTAAATATAATAATAATAGTATTAATAGTAGTATTAATTTCCTAATAGTGTTAACTATAGTCAAAACACTCTCTCAATTTCTAAAAGTTAGAAGAAAAAAATTTTATAAATTATTTTCTCAATCTCTAAATATTAATATTAATACTATATCACTGAACAATATAAATAAAAAAGGAAATATTTTGACTAAAGGCTACTTTAAAATTTTTTACTAATCGAGACCTTAGATAATCTTGGTTAATATCAATCCAATGTTACAAAACCAAAAACTTTGGTGGCGTTCCCCAAAATCATTGCTATATAAATATTTTTGAACAATTACCACTTTATCAGCTCCCCTTATTTGGAAATTAAAATTTTACAAAAATTTAATGTAATTATTATTTTTTTTATCAATTCAATTTTCAAGGCAAGAGGGGGATAATTAATTCACAAGGATAGATTAGTCTTTTTCTTATGTTTTAACGGCAGATTTGCTTAAAATTAGACGGAAAGATGTTTTAGTTAATAGTTGAAAAAAGTTTTAATAAGTTTTAAAGAAATACAGGAACTAATTTGTAAATAATGTCACTATGCAGAGACCAAATCGTAAATCTCCCATGATTTATTCAAAAAAATGCCAATATAAAATCCACCAGATCAATGGTCTCCCTCAAGAAAAAGCGTCACTGGCACAACTGAGAACAGTGAACAAGCAAGGAATGGAGCAATCCAAGGAATTTCCATGCAATCAGGAAATACAAAAATCAGTATAGTAGCTTCAAACAATGACCAGAAAAATAAAAAATCATACGGGAAAGTTGACAGCAGCTACTGATAAAGTTTTATAGAATGCTTTGGAATCAGTAACAAAGTGTTTTGGAACAAGACTATTATTCCAAAAAACAAATTTTCATTACTGATATCGGAAGTTAAATACAAAAGCAAATACATATATCCCCCTTTCATCTTAGCAAATAAAAAGTAGAAAAAAAAAAAAGAGTCAAAATAAATCACAAAATGAGATACAATATTGACCAAATGAAAGAATATGACCTCCCAACTGCCTGGAAAAACTACAATCTGGGTATCATTACAAACAGGCAGCAGAAGATTAAAACAAAAAGAAGACAAGGGCAAAACTCACTCTTCAGGCATAATCACAACAAATAAGGATGCTAATCACAGCTTCATTCATCGAAAGGCAAACACTGAAATGCTAGACACAGCAAGACAGGCAATGATGACCGAGGAAACCATAATTTTTCAAGGGAGCAACGATGATAACGAATAAAGCAGTGTAATTCAGAGCATAAGAAAGCAGAGAAATCCTTTGTGATGGATGTGATAATTAAAATAAATCAACTTTTTTCTTTTGCACGTCCTGCTTCCATTTCGGCAATTTATAGAATGCATCTTTTGTCATCCCAAATACAGTCTGAAAATCATCCTCTGACAGATAGGCCTGAAAATACAGATGGACAATGACTTAATACCCATTGAAAGAAATAAATTCATGTGAAGCAACATTCAGTAGAATCACACACCTCTCTCCGTTTAAAATCAATTCCAGTTACAGGGTTGTCAGAATGAGCCTTCAGTTGATCATAACTGAATGTACTTTCACTGCTTCCATTACCATTCTCGTCCGGCTCCGTGTCTTGTTTTGGTTCTGAATCCTCCGCAATGCTTTCAGACACAGATGCAACTTCCTCTGTTTCCTTAACTTCTGCAACTTCTTCGGAACCCTCCACTTCTGAAAGTGAATTATCACTCTTCCCTTCAGCTGCAAGTGATTAAACTCTTCAGATATTTGGATTGCAGACTCATATACCCATAAACTTGAAATCAAATTTACTTCAAGAGATGCCACAAAAGAAGAAGACAATTGTAGAACCAGATGATACAGACAGATTATAAAGCAACTGTGGCTCTTTACATGTAATGCAATGTCATCTAAGACAAATTTTGCTTTCTTACCACAAAGGTTAGTTTCTGGGGGAGGACTGCGGGAAGGAGAGGTTTCAGGTGTTTTCTTCTTTTCAGCAGTAAGAACTGATGATAGAGCAGCTACAGCAGCAGCTCTTTGTGATCCCTGACTAGGTCCAGATGTCCTTGAAGCTGTAACTTTGGGTCCAGAGGATGAACTAAATGCAGAGTTCAAGGCCGCCAAAGCTGAAGCTCTTTGTGTTGCTCCTTGATTTGACCCATTGGACCTATACTGGCCCTGAGGCACAAAATATAAGCATATTCATTGCAGCCAATAAGCTGGCAAGTTAAAAGAACCAACAACACCCATGCATACTGTTATCAGGTATAACAGCTTGAAAAATAAGCACATGGTGCATGAATATAGAGATGCAAAGCATCATGAAGAAGCTACATGAAATTTTGAAAAATAAACATAAAAGAAATAATAATAAAACAGGCAGAAAAGGCAAATGAGCAAAAGCTCAAAGTTAAAATTGAAAACATCAACAACAAATTTTCTTAAATCCTGTGAAAAATATGCATGAAAATTTATCAATCATGTGCATTGCCATAAACATGGGTAGATCCTGTTGACTTCATCTACAACATGAATGAAGAATGAAGCACCAAATATGTTAATTTGTAAATGAATTCCACAAACAACTCAATTAGGCAACCCAACTCTCAGTGGAAGGTGGAAGAAAATAAATGACAAAAAAAAAATCCCTCCCTGCCCCGGAAAAAAAAAAAATTCTGTTGTAGGACTAACAGGAAGGACAATTTTTTGGAAAACATTTAGCTATTTACCACATGATGAGAAAAGAACAAAAAAAAAAAAGCTTCATATCACCCCTTGCCAAAAAAAAAGGAAGTACAGCCCCAAACAGAGGAAAAAAGGAAGAATAAGAAGGAAATCAGTGAAGAAGGATGAACAGATTAATGGCATGTCTTATAAAGAAAGTTAACAAGAAAAGGTAAAGGCTTATACAGCTAAAACACAAGCCTGAATTCACTTACTCAGTTGCCTGAACAATTTACTTACTGGAGGGGATGATTTCCCAGAAGGGTTAAATGCAGTAGATAAGGCAGCTAAAGCAGAAGCCCTTTGAGTTGGTCCTCCTTGATTTCCGTTGGACTTATCCTGTCACAGCATTGCCACATGATATTATACAATGAAAGCTTCAAAGTGCAAAAGCTGGCACATTTATGCAATCCTTTTCATCCTCTCAAAACCTATGTAGCACGGAAACGAAAACGCGGACACGGGAAAACGCGGAAACGGACATGGGGAAACGGCATTTTCAAAAATATAGAAAACGGAAACATAGGGGAAACGCGTAAATATAAAAAATATAGGGATATATTTATAAATAAATAATATTAATATATATATATATATATATATATATATATATATATATATATATATATATATATATATATATATATATAACAAATTTAAATATTAAAAAAAATAATGAAATTAATTATTTAATTAATTAATTAGATTATTTATATATTTATAATTATAAATAATTGAAACAATAAATATATAGAATAATAAAATTAATATTAAAATACTGAAAATAAAAGGTTGAAAGTTTTAATATAGTTAAAATTGAAAAAAAAAAAAATGATTAAAAAAAAAATTCAAATAGGAGATTCGGGGCAAGGACCAGAGCCATGAAAAAGACCAGCGCCGTCGGGGAAGGGAGGCTGATTGGCAGAGCAACATCGGATGGGGAAGGAAGCAGAGACCAGTCACCTCCCATCGCCGGCACGCTGCCGCACAGGTACTCCTCCTCCTTCTCCTCCTCTTCTTCTTCTTCTTCTTCTTCTTCTTCTTCTTCTTCTTCTTTTATCTTTGCTTTCTCTTTTCTTCCTGGAGGTGTGACTTTTTTTTTTTTTTAAAGAAATGCGTGTCCGGCTAAGGAAACGCGTTTCCGATTTCAAGGAATTACGGAAACAGCCCGGAGACGTTTCCTCGCCGTGTCCTACCGTTTCCGGTGAGGAAACGTTTCCGGAACGGGGAAACGCTCCCGCCTCCCGTTTCTGTGCATCCTAGCTCAAAACAACTACATCAACATATGCATGAACAGGAAAAAAAGAAAAATAAAAGGCAAGGTCTGATAACAACTTGAATTACAAATCCCATGTTGACCATAAATCACATATTATCAGATTTGTTCATCATCAATGAAGATGTCTGTAGTGTGAACGAACGATGCTCCAGGAAACCAGTTCTGACTGAACAATCCATGAAAAGGGGGAAGGAAGAGAGGCTGGGACATGGGAAGAAGGAAGAGGGGAGGGGAAAGGGGGGGGAGGGGAGGGTGTGTGGGGGTGGGTGCGGGGGTTGAGGGGTGTTTGTGGGAAGCGAAACAAGAAAGAAGAATGTGTTGGAAGTAAGGAGGAAATTCACAAAAATGAGGTGCAAATACCGACATTTCTACATGATATATTCAGGAATCTAAAAACAGAGGAAAAGCTTCTATATGTAGGAGCAATATAGGTCCCAATTTAAAACCAAATGAAAGAGGAAAACAAAGATAGACAAGGGGCTGTCATAGAAATCTGCAACTAAAATACTGTAGCAGCTGAAATTCTTTCAGAAGACGGTCTATTTTCATAGTAACCAGTTCCTATAAAACAAAGCGGGTGTCCTAATGAATGAAGAAGGAAAGCTGCAACAAGAATGAATGGAAAGAAAATGGCAATGCAGTATTGAAAGGAAATTATATTTTGTAATGACAGAGACTGACCAAAACTATATATACAAGCACATAGATACAGTAAAGATCTGGGTATATTTTATATCCACCACCAGATTTAGCAGCAGTGTTTTGTCTGATATAAATAAATCAACCATTCACCTCCACAGCATGATGTCCTACACCAAATAGTAATGCTGCCTTCTTTTGGAATGAGTTTCCTGAAACCTGAAATTAATGGAGCAAATTTCTGAAGACACAAAACTAAGCTTAATTAATAAAACAGAAAAGAATGTATACAATAGAGGGAAGCTTGCAAAAACACAGAGTACTAGACCTCTCAAGGGATATACAGGTTTGCAAAAATCAAACATGCTGTCTTATTACCCCAAATATACGCTACCAAGCCAAAATTTCTAATTAATGCTCACAAACCACAGATATCCTTGTTTTTCCTAATTTTTCAAAAGACACGTTATTCAAATTGTTAATGAAAATTCAAAACGGTCATCTGTCCATATTGCAAATGACAATCATTTTTCAAATCAAAAGTCAGGTCAATAGAGTTGTAAGCAAAAAACTACATGTTACTTACCTAGTTTAATTTTGCATTTATCCTATCACTTTTATCTATAAATTCATGTTCCATTGCATTCTGGATGGTTCAAAGTTTTTGTTTCTATAACCAGCTAATTAATGCTTTTTATGCATTCTCCTAGGAATAGTCATGAATTCTTGATGCTTAAGCTAGAATCATTCTCTAGGAATTTCACTTGGCATCATTTGGAGGTTCTTTGTGTCTTAGAAGTTAGAATCTCATATCTAGCATTTGCACTTGAGCAGACCACCGTTTGCTTTTTTTCTTTTATGAGAATTATCAAACTTGGTCAAATAACTCAACAGTGAAGTTCAAAGCCCAAAGATCTTTTCCTATATAAGTACACTATCAATTTCTACATTCAGACAACAAAAATTTTCAACACAATCATGAAAGTTCTTTTTTTATGCATGCATATAATGCATCCATCTGAACTCTGTATAAGCACAACAAAGTGCTTGTTTGGCATTACGTTTAGAGAGCTGAAATTAATTTTCTGAATAAAAGCATTATTTTAAATGCTGTTGAAAAAAGCAATTTGAGAAAAACTGTTTTGTTATTTTAGTGTTCTTATGACTAAAACTTATCAAATTTAATTTTAAATTATTTTTTAATACTCTCTAATTAGTATATTTAAAAAAAGTAATTTTCTCAACAGCAATTTAAACAACAATGCCAAACAGGCCCAAAGATTAGATTCAGGCATTCAATATTTAACATGAAAATACTGATAGAGAATTATGTAATACTACTTTACTAATTTACAGGACTAAAGAGAAATAACACTGAAGCAGAACCTACCATGGCCTTCGTGGGATCCCATGAAAAATATGTTGTGAAGAATGATGGTTCATTTCCCTCTGTAACCTTGTAGAGTGGCACATTTGGAGCCAAACCCTCAAGTGATGCAGCCACTTCTATGTATTTCTGTGAAGAATATATGCAACAAGTTAAAAGAAAATTATGACAATCTACTCAGTATAACCAATTCAACTTGGTCTCAACCCCAATCAATTTGAGATCAGCTATACAGATCCTTCTCCTCATTCTGTTCACTTTAAGGCTACAGTTCGATGAAGGAACATAGAAAATCTGACAAAAGCACAAATTCTTTAAGCAGTACCTGTCCAACGTCAAAAGCATTCTGCTTTTCTTTGGGATCTACAGATTGACCAACCCAAATGAAGACTTCAGCATGTGTATCAAGTATCAAAATATCCTCAGTCAATAGGTCATCTTGGGAAAAGTTGTAAACTTCCTCAACCTGCCCAATAGAACATTAAAAGCTGCTAAGCAGCTGTATATAAAGACTTTTTAAGAACACTTAAAAGTCTAGAACTCACCTGAAATTTTCCTGAGAGATCCACATAGCAGCAAAATGATTAAAAAAAAAAAAAAAAAGCCAGTTAGAATTTATTTCAGCTACCTGGAAATCTTTCTAAGATTTCACTTCATGCAAACATAAAATTAAATTGGAAAATTTGCAGAATTTGTGAATATAAAAGGTCACCTTTATTGAATGAGAAAGTGAACAGGTGAGGATCTCTGGAAATTTCTGGAGAAGCCTTTTTGCTGGTGTAACTTTGTTTTCCTCCAAGTGCAAACCAGAAAGCTGAGCTTTCAGTTCCCTCTTTGGCATGTTTCAAAGCAACTCCTGGCTGAATTAGCAAGGTAATGAAACATGCATCAAATAACAGAACATATCATAATAGAAAAAAAACTTCTAGTTTTGTTCCAAGATTTGGTTTAAGAGAACAAAAGGCTATGCAAGAAATTCTAGAGAAAAAAGAACTATACATGAACTCATTTCTTTTAACTATGTTTCTAAGAAAATAGTAAATAAATAATGCTTTCAGCAAAGTACAAATATAAAAAAAATGCTTAAAAAACAAGATATCAAGGATTATTTAAAAAAAAATTATACAGTAGATTTACTAATACCACCCTATTTAATTTACTTGAAAGAACTTGTAGTGATGAAATTTCTTTTAGAGAGAGAGAGAGAGAGAGAGAGAGAGAGAGAGAGAGAATACATTTGAACAATATAATGACTTTTATCATTATATTCCCATTCTCTTTAACAGTTTAACTAAATTAGTAAAAAATTGGTTGGTTCCACTTGCCAGTTGACGAAGAAATCAATTTTAATCACAATCAAGTTATTACAGCCTACCTGAACATGGCAAAGCATTGATAATATTTCCAAAAAAAGACAATGTCGTCCAACAGAACTCAAAGAATACAATTCCAATAAGAAGAAAACCTTCAAAAATTCAGCAATTTTCGCAGATAATTGCTGCTGCTCAAAGGTACTTTGATTCCCATGCCATGTGAAAACAGAAGAGCCAGATTGCAGAAGGAAGCATTCTGTAGAGTTTAAGGATGTTGCCACCTAAAAAGAATAATGTATAGGCAGATATGAGCAACTGTAAAGGTTAACTTTTATATGAAAAACTAGAAAACACTTGAATTATCAAAGAAAATGGTCAATTCTAAAACTAAAACACAGCATGGTCACCACAGAAGATGGTAGAATAGGAAACCAAAAACAAAATTGCAAAGCTTACAACCACAGGAAAGCCATAAAGGAAAGAAGTACGTTCATCAGAAGCTTTAACAAAATGAATTAGTGGAAAAGAAGAAAATGCTTTATACCGCATCAACTTGTACTGCCTTGTTGTTATGAACTGAAGTTCCAGATATCCGAAAGAGTGCAACACAATCTGATGTATAAGTTTCATCCGTCAATCCTTTCTCTTCTATATATTTCTTGTACCCAGAGCTCAAACCACCCTAAAGACAGAATTAATTAAGTGGGACAAAGTTAGCTACAGTCTCCCAACATCAAACAAAATAATTCATAATAGTTGTTATAATGAGTTCTTAACCTATAACAACATATTTTGCACAAGAATTTGATGGTGTACCTTGAGAACTGCCATTGGCTGAAAAAGTGCAATGAATTGTGGTGGTTCCTTGCCTTGAAAAATGCGACCCTGCAAGAAGAACATATCAATGCAAATGATAGAAGTAAAATTTTATGATCTGACTACAAACAGTATCATACCTGAACAGGTCTGCCTTTCAGTGAGTTGGACATTGTATTGGCCAACCGAACAGCTATCTTCTGGTCCTCCTGCATAGGATGATTAGGAAAGCAAAAAGTTTATGGAACAAAAACTGACCATCAATATAATATAAGACATCAAAGATATAAATAAGCTTGAACATGGCATCAGCTAGAAAAAAAATAATTAAATACATAAAAATATTTTTCGAGAAAAGAGCACATTTTACTATAGCACCATGATTCAACAACTCCTTCATTACCATATGGTGAAAGTCATCAGGCACAAAAAATATTCTTATATGCCACTAATAAGGCTGGAATTTATCAGATAGATACCTAGCATGACAAAGTTGCAGAACAAAATCTTACATTCTATATTCTTGATTTGATAGGAAACAAAGAACAATGCAGTTGTGAACAATAACACATTTCAAAAATCAAATACTTCATACAGTAAAAGAACAAACTAAAAACAAATGAACCAAAATGATTGAGCCACATAGTCCACAAAGCAAGAAATTGACCAACTAAATGAAGCACAGATGCTCTATAAAAATTAATGGGAAAAGAAATATTTCAAGAGTACTGGTCAAGAACTCCAGATATTACGTGGTTAAGTGTTAAGGATGAAGGAAGACCATAAGCTGTGATACACATTCAGGTAGAAATGGAAGAAAGCAGATCAAGGAAGCACTGATCTTTAGATTTCTACAGTCTTAATTAAGAAAAGGTGGAAGTAAAGAAAAAAAGAAATCTCAGACACAGTTCCAGACAACACAGTGGTGTACTAAAATATCCAGTAGAAATGAATCATATCCAAACTTAGAGCACAACAGGTAACACCACCATTTCTTCACATTCCCATCAGAACAAACTCATATCCAGATCATAAAAGTTGTTGAATATGTATGCTTTTGTTTTCAATACAAAGGCATGCTATAATAGAAGCAATTTGACAGCTCAGATAACATTACTTGTGATATTGATCTGTGTCAATGACATTATTATTAACATATACTTTCAATTATCCTGAACACAAATATTAACAATATAATTACCTCTATGCTATCTTTTCCAAACCAACAACACAAAAGGTAATCTTCTTTCCTGTCACCTGAGTGATAGGTGTAAAGTATGATATAGCAATCCCCACTATAAAATTTACCAATATCATCCTTAGGCAATGGAGTCTTTGCGCTACCATTGATGCACCATACCTGTAAAACAAACAATATTCAATATTCTGAAAGACACCGGTGTACGAAGCAAAATACGTCAAATGACTCTCAAATGCAACCACGGCAGCAAAATGTCAACTAAACCTCCATCTTTCCACCTCCTTCAAGCAAAGGTGGGACTTCCTCATTAACAGGAGCACTTTTTGCCATACCCTTGACACCAACACCTTGTTGCTTCAGCAGAGCTATCATTATATAAATCACCAAATTTAATAATGTTAACCAGAAGTACCCTAGTTTCCTAGTTTAATTCCACTCAGGCAGTTATCATTACCTGCTACTTTTCCTCTTCCCTCTTCAGCACCAGGAGCTGCTGACCCAGCTGGCCAGGAATCAAAGTTTGATTTGAATGAATGTGTCTCATAACCTTGAATAACCCGGGTTATACGAGTAGATTTTGGCCTGTTTTGGCTCACAACAAATTCCTGTGTGCATACCTTGGAGATGAGAATCCATTTGTGTTAAAACAAAATAATAGCATAAAATCTACATATCTACCTCAGCAGCCTGGCTGGCAGCTTTTCTCTCCTCCACTTGTGTTACACGGCCAACCCAAACAAATACCTCAGCACCACAATCCAGTAGATAGCATTTGTTGTTTTCTAGCAGGCCTTTGGACGGTTCACCTTCTACAACCTTCGCCTCACCATTACTGATGCTGCAGGAAGCAATAAAGCAGTAATTGCAAATTTAGAGTCTTATGTTGACAAATGCAGAACATGCCCGTGTTCTTCTATACTAATAAATTTAATCTTTGAAGACAATGATAAATGAGTCAGAACTTCAATGCAGAACATACTCATGTTCTTCCATATTAATAAAATTTAATCTTCCGAGACAATGATAAAGGAGTCAGAACTTCAGTGCAGAACATACTCATGTTCTTCCAAATTAATAAAATTTAATCTCTGAAGACGATGACAAAGGAGCCTGAACTTCAATAAAGTGTTGATATTGCATCTTCCCGATAATCACTCGCCAGCAGACGATTGACATTGCACAGTAGAATTCCCTCCGGAAGCTTTTGATACTCCAAAAGTTATATTTTAATAAATAAAAAATGAGCAATTCCATACAGAATAAGACATCAAATTGAGAAACCATCTGAAATTCTTTGGACAAGCCAAGGTGTAATGATGATGAGATGATCAATTACTGGATTGAACTTCAGATATTTAATTTTATGTAAAAGAGTGTGATAACATCTTAACTGAACATAGAATGTTTCCATACGATTCGACAAATCATAAAAAATACATTGCTTAGGAATTGACTGGATACAACTGTTGAGAATTACGGGTCTAGGAGTGTGAGTCATCAAACTAGCAAAGCTACAAACTAAACTGCTCTTGAAATTGAGCTCTCCATCACCATAATGGCCCAAGACATTTTGGTTTGATTTACCACCACTTACATACCCTTTAATTTTCTTGTACATTGCTGATGTGAGACTTGTTCCCACAAGCCATATTCCAACACTCCCCCTCAAGTGCAACTAGGCTCAACTCAAGCTCACAGGCCCACTTGTCAATTGCCATTTCATAGGGTGGCCCAACTAACGTGGATCTAGCTCCTCTTGGTTTTAACCTCAAGGTCTAGCTCAGTGGGCTAGCCCATGATTTCACCTAAGTTTGGCTCACTGGGGCTTAGCTCATGGGTTTGGCTCGCTCGGGCTCTACCCAACAAGTTTTTGGGTCTTGGATCTATGGCCATTGGGCCTTACTTTTCTGATACCATGTTGAGAATTACTGGCCTAAGAGTGTGAATCATCAAACTGGCAACGTTACAAATTGAATTGGGCTTGAAATTGGGCTCTCTATCATTAAAATACCTAAATCATTTTTGTTTGGTTTGTCAATACTTGTATACCTTTTAATTTTCTTGTACACTGCCGATGTGGGACTTGTTCCCACAAGCTATATTCCAAAAACAACAAAAGAATTTACCAATAATGTACCTAGTACAACTATACAAGTAAAGGAGTTGAAATAGTGATACATGTATTTATATGCAGTTTACAGGCTAATCCATCATTTACGAGCATATTCACATGCGCAAACATGATGCATTTACTAAATGCACTTATTTTCTTCATTATTTGATTTATTGCAAAAGTAAAATCTCATTTATCAGCATTCATCAACACATTAAAAAATTAGGCATCAAAAATCAATATAAGTTTTACCTCTCTGAATAAACATGCAAGCAAAAATAGAATATTAGAAGATAAGCATACCTATATAGTTTAGCAGGTGTGGTCTCTGGGACAATATCATCTTCGCTAATAACCTTTTTGCCAATTGGAGCAAAACCACCAAAGAGAACCCAAAATTCACCTGAGTCTGACTCAGTATCTAATTTTCCATCATCTGGCACAGCAGATAACCATTATGCAAAAATTAGTTATGAAAAAAAGAATTATCCAAACAACAGAATGGGGAAAAACCCATAAAAGAAGGTTGGATAAAGCAAATCTATCAAGAAGTGCTCAGGAGAGGAGGAAAAAAAAATCACAAATTTTAACTACTTGTGCACTTACCAACAATTGCAACATCACATGTCCCCTCATGATACTTTTCCTTCAAAAACTGAATTACTTCCAAAGCCTTGGCCCTTTCCTGGATATTGGAATTTGCACCATTGAACTGATAGATCTTTTTCTCGGCATCTAAGATAAACACATCATCATGATTCAGTGACGCCCGGGCAAAGGGAACCTGCGTAAGACAAATGCAGAATCATATTCTATCAAGCCTCTTCTGCAGCAGATTAGAATTCAAGAAAATTTAATAATGGGTCATTAAATCCAGGTTAACATAATCTGATACCTGCTTCATCCTGACAACACGTTTTCCCCTACAGACATACAACCGTGTTTCAAATACTTCTTCCTCAGGTTTCTTGAATCCAGATGCAACACCCCCCTCTAATGGTATGATACAAGGTTTAAAGTAGGACAAAAATTTGTCAGATTCATGGCCTTGTATTTCTCTATGCTGAACAGCACGCCCTCCAAGAACTGCATCAAGTTCAACAGTTTTGATAGCCGCTGTTCCAGCTTCATCCTATAGTAAGTTATAATATTAAATGAGAAAATACTTCTAGTCATTAAGTCTGATGGGGAGATAATAAATTCAGAACAAATCCAGGCCTCACTGAAAGAATAAGAAAAATTCAGTAAAAGCATACCTGACTTGTATCTTTCCCAATCCAGAAGTGTACGTCATAGAGATAAGCGCCCCCCTTGCCAGATGTTGTCTAAAAAGAAAGAAGACAGATGAGATCAAGATAAAGTACATACCAACAAAAAAATTGGCCTTGTAAAAGAAAGGAAAACTGATAAGTGCACCACTTGACACAAGACAATCTCCCTACCCCCTTTCTTGAAACAAACAAAGAAGGAAAGATGAAGAATCAAACTGCAAATAAATAGGGAGCACATGTCCAGTACTTGTCTTAAAATGTGCAATAGCCCACCACCCAAGCAGTAATATAGTTTTACTACAATGCAGTATAATCCATGAAGATCTCACCAAGTCACCTAATACAAACTAATAACAGAAAATGATAAAAACTGAATTTGTGATACGTAATCATAATTTTTGGACTTCAAAATACCACAGTCAGGTTGTGTGCCAGTCTCAGGGGGGCAGGTTGATAGGGGCTTCAAATGGTTTCTTCCCCTTCCACCCTCCCTCTGTATCAGAAAAAACATCAGAACACAGAACAGCTGCTCTGAGTAATTTATGAGCTACCAAAACAAATCTAAGGTACATATTTAACACACCCCACACAAGAGACACTATAAACCCTATATGAAGTTCTATATTTTCATTAATGTGAGAGATATTAATACCAGAGAAAAAAAAGTCAAAAAAATAAATAAATAAAATAAAATAGAATGAGACGGATTGAGACACCGACACAGAAGAGATTATACCTGCAAAACAATGTAAGAATCCCCCATGTAGAATTTTCCATAATCAGATTTTGGCAGAGGAACTGGCTGAAAATTCTCAATTCGCCAAATTTCAGTCCCTCTACAAAATGTTAAGTTTAACAGCAGAAAATTGGAAGCATGTTCAAAACTGAACAAATTTAAAAGACACATATTTGCATTATCATATCCAGTAAAATACAATTTAAAAGAACATGCATAACTCCCAAAGTTTAAAACACCAAAACTTCATATGTGAAATTGTTCCTTCCAGTAAAAGGATACGGTCTTTGGCCTACTCCCTGAAATGCTGGATCCAAAGCTTTTGTTGAGCTAGACATTGTCTGAAATCCTGCTTAAAACTGCTTTTATAGAAAATTCAGATTAGATATTGTTTTGTAACTCCAGCTGTCTACTATCTGGAAAGTGCACAGAGCACAGAGCCTGCTGCAACAGCAACAATTAATAATTGGTCAATTCCATTGGTTGCCTCTTTCAAGTTTCAACCACGACATGATCAGAAAACCCAAAGAGGACAATTTTACAACAATCTCAAAAAAATAATAACAAAGAAAAAATGAAAAAGAAGCCAATTTGAGTAGTTACATAATAATCAAACATCAAGGTCAAAAAATCACAAACCTGCATTTTTCAATTAATTAATCAACACAAAAGAATAATAATAGCTAATTCCAAGGAATCATAAGAATCTTAATGAACCATATCTCACGCCATCTACACAGTTTTCATTTTTATTTCTATTTTAATTTTTATATTTTTTCAAGGTGTATGGTGATTTGTCAATTGATATGCCCTACAAATGGGGTACACATAGTTGATTACCCATCTTCAGGTCACAGGGTCTTTTTTGGCATTATCGTTGGAACCATTTTTTAGAAAAGCACCTCCTTAAATATATTAGTTAGATGGTACTAAAAACTAATTTAAAATTAAATTTGACATGTTTTAGTCATAATAACTCCAAAACAACTAAATGACTTTTTTCAACATCATCTAAAATGGTGTTTTTCCAAAAAGAGCTTTTTTGGCCTTCCTAGCTCAACCCCAAATGAGCCATAAGCTTCTTCCATACAGGCACACATATGTATATGTATATTGTGTTTACTAAACACTATTAGTTAATTAATTAAGGAAACAACCAGAGTTCATAAAACAAACAACATATGCTTTAAAGCCGTCATGCACTTGTACTTACTAGCGTTCTTTTATGTACAAACAAAAAGGTGTATCAGATTACCTAAGGTGTATCCAAATTTTGCTCTCTTTTTTCTTCTCTCTCTCTCTCTCTCTCTCCCCCCCTTTTTTTTAATATGCAAGCACTTTTTTCAAAAGCTCCTTTGTCTTAAAATCTCAAAATTTTCAGAAATATCACAACATATATTGGACTACCACTTGCATCTGATTGAAGCATGATAGAGATGCTATAGAAAAAACAATTCTACACGCAACACAGGTATAATACAAGCATTCTACCGAGCTCAAAGTTGCCCCATGTACATAAAAATAACCCCTTAAATTTCATCCTCTTTATATTCTTGAGAACCAGTAACTATGTCGTTCCAATTTTTGTTTCCTGGTTTGCTGTCTGAATTACCATTTCTTGGTACACATCATATTGTGAGTTATCATTATCAATTCTAGCTGAAATCACAAACAATGTCAAAATATTTTCTAAAAAACCAAAATGTCAAGAAGAACTTTCATATTGTTGACATGATCCTGACAGTAGGAGAGTCCCATATATCATACCACTAACTGTAACACTCAATCCTTCTTGTAGCATGCAAAATGTGGAATTACATGAATCATACCAATAAAATAATTCTTGAAAAGGGTCAGGAAGATTCAATACTCCAGTAACACGCCTTGGAAGCAATCACAAATGCAAGTCACTTATCCACTCTGACTGCTTTTATGAAGTAATACAGGTAACCAATTGAACATTATCCCTACATCTTGTATCCTTGATAATCTCAGGCCAGAAACTATAATGCTTCTTCCAATGAGTCTCCATTTCTAATCCCAGCAATTAATATATGCAACACATAACCTAAGAGTACTGGTCCATAGCATAAAACCTCACAGTTAGGCTTCAGAAAGCAGAGGAAATATAACCACCACCCAAGGAACTACTACCCATCCATTCAACTTAAATATTTTTTTTTTGGTTGTGTGTGTGTGTATATATTTTGTTACTGTAATTCAGGACGGCATCAAAATGAAGCCATCACAAGTGGTGTAAGATCTTCAATCAGCACAGCATTCTCGTCGTAAAAAAATGATTACATTTTTCTCATAAATATTTCTTTCGAAACCCAGATAATTTTGCAACTGGTAGATTATTTCATCCAGATTTTCTATATTAGCCATGCTGAATACATAATGTTCACAAATTACCTATGTTTTAGGGGAATAATGCAGCAATCCTTTTTCCCAACTCAAGAAATTTTGATGTATATTCACAGCAAATAGTTAAATGAAGATCATCAATCAGGAGTTTGCTCAAAAACTTGATGTGCCCAAAACAACTTATAAAAACACTTAAGCAAATTATTTCACTTTCCTAAAAGCTTCCCGCCGGGCGATGACAAAAAAAAAAATGTAATCCGAAACATACTTTGAACAACTAACCTCATCGATCAATGATCTAGTTGGTTTTGATCACAGGCAAACATCATATGATCCAAACCCATATAAGTTTTCCATGAACTGTTAATAATACATTGCAAGAATAACTGACTTTGATTTAAAGATTAGCTCGATATTAAGATCATGATGGTCTCATGTTCGTTGCAAATCAACTAGTGTTTTTAGTTCAGATACTGATTTGAAAGAAAAAAGATGACAAAGCTTCAAAAACAAATCAAACAAGTACATAAAACAGAATTTGAGAGATCAACCAGAAGCAACAAACAAAAACAAGGAACAATAGACATGAACAAGAACTAAAGGAGTAGAAAGAAAAACCAAATTACAATTAGATCAAAGCACAGATCACAAAAAGAAAGAAAACCCACAAATAATAGAAGAAGATCAAGAATATTCATATCATACCAAAAGTGAAAAAAAAAAAAAAAGAGATCTAACATAGATAAAAACAATCAGGCAATGAACAGATGAAAACAACATAAAAACATACCCAGAAAAATCACTCTCCGTGCGTGTCAACACAAAGTATGATGCCAAAGTGTGGGGAGAAGAGAGAGAGAGAGGTGAATAAGAAAAGACGAGTTGACAGAGGCGGCGATAAAGAGAGAAAGGAGGATGATACAGTGAGAAAAGGGAAGAAGGGAAAGAAATGTAAAGAAAAGTGAATAATTGCAGTGTGTGGGTTTCTCTCTCTTACAACTTTAGAGAGAGGGGGGGTAGGCTGGGTTTCTTTATGAGATTTGCAATTGTGAAAGACAGAGAAAGGCTGCGTATTATTGTGTATGATATGGTTTGAGAGAGAGAGAGAGAAATGGATGAATGATGAGAGATAATGAACAGAGACAGAGATTGAAAGGAGAGCACGCAGAGCGCCTCGCAGTGGACAAAGTCGTTATCAAGGCTAAAAAGATCCGGTGACGATGGCACCGGCTCTGTGTTTTTTTTTTTTTTTTTTCAAAACCTCGGATATTATTAATTAGTTTTTTTAATAAATTTAATGGGAACACTGCGAAGGGTAATAACTTTGGATTAATTATTAAAAAATATAAAAATAAAAACTATATAAAAAATAGTGTAAACTGTATTTTCTTAACAAATTAAATCAATAACGAGAAAATATAAAAATATACTTTTAAAAATATTATTTTTAATGATATTTTCTAAATTACATAAATATATATTTTTAAAAATACCATTTTCAATGACATTTTTAATAATATTTTAAGAAGCATACAAAATAAAAGATAAAATTATTTAAATTTATACAATTATAATTTTATTTGTGTTCTTTTTTTATTTTTATTTAATTATTTTCTTTTTAATGAGTGTACAATAAATATATTTTAAAATTATTTAAATAAAATGTTTTGATTATTTTAAAATTATTTAAATTAAAATCAACTAAAAAATAAAATAATTATAATATCACAAGGACTTAATTTAATGGACAAATTGAAAATTTTATTTTATTTTTAGTGTGTTTTAGATTCTTTAGAGTAAGCTCCAATATAATCTCCAAAGTTTGATAAAATAAATAATTTACTTCCCATATTTTAAAAATAAAATAAATTAATTTATCACTTTTATTGATAGATTGATTCATTTACTTTTGAAAATGTCATTAAGAAGGATATTTTTAAAAGTATACAGTGACATACTTCTGAAGATATCATTGAAAATGATATTTTTAAAAGCATATTAAAAATTAATTATTAATTTTTTTTATAATACTATTTTTATAAATAGTTTTAAATTCATATTAGTCTTGTAAATAGTTTTTATTTTTATTTGTTTTAAATTTGGGGAAAAGAAAATAAGAGAAATATGATTTCTAATTTTTTTTTTTGTTTTGATAGTAAATAGGAGAGAGAATGAGGAAAAATAAAGGAAAATTATATTTTTCAATTTCTTTTCATTAACCCAAAACTCTTTTTAATTTATGGTGAAATAAAAGAAAAATAAGAGAATTAGATACAATTTATATTAAAATTACTTATGAACCCTTAATATCACATAAAAACAAAGGATAAAAAGTTATGAAGATCAATTAGGTTACTCTAATTGAAATAAATTTTTTAATTACAAATGCAATTTTTTGTTTTTTCAAATTTCATTAAATAATTATTTTTTTTTCATTTTTAGTAGAAAAATAGTATAGCTAAAAACTATAAAGTAACAATTTCCTCCTTGAATTTGTCATCAAAGCTTAAATCACCTTAAACTTAATTTTGCACCAAATTGAAATTTTAACATTTAATTGCCAAAAAAATAAAATTTATCAGTTAAATTACCAAATAAAATTAATTTTGAGATAATTTATTCTTTGATAATAAGTTCAAGAAATGAATGGCTACTTTACGTTAAAAATGAAAATGAAAATGAGAATAGTCCTATAATATTAATTATCTATCTCATAATGTAAGAATTAGGGAGTTTTTTAAAATTATTAAAAATATTAAAAATAAGAAAATAAAGTGATATTTCAATTTATATATGATATTAATTTCACATATGATTATTTAATTTCTTAAATTTCTATACAATCAATCATTTTATTTTTTTAATGATATAAAATTATCTAATTCTTTTATTTCATGTTAAAATTGTCTAATTATTATTTAGAGATAATTATTATTAATAAGAACTTGAGTTTATATATATATATATATATATATATATATATATATATATATACTTATGTTACTATGCTATTAACACTTAAGGATAAAATTGCTAAACAGTGATAATATATGCTTAAGTCTCCCTTTGCTTTTAAGCTGGCGTGGGACAAGTGGCCCATTTATTTAATTGTATAATCATATCATTCATCTCGTACCAAGTTACGAAGAATAAGAAAAGAAAATATATGTTAACATTTACCTCCTATTATGAAGAAATTAGCGAGCAAACTAATATATATAGTTAAATAGGCAGGGCTCACTTGCTACACAAATTTAATAACACAATGAGACTTACCACATTAGTATATATTTACGCTGTTTAATAATTTTATCCTGAAGTGCTAACGGCATAATAATACAAACCTTTATGTGAAAAATAAAATTTCAAACAATCACATGATACTAAAGCGTATTTATCCCTATTATTTATATTATTTGATGAGATTAATGTTATCAAATTTTTAATACATCAAAGAAAATAAAAACTATATGGCTTTTTTTCAAGTGTAAAATTAAATTTAAAAAAAAAAAATACTTAGCTAGCAAATCAAAAATTAATTGACATATATAAAAGTAAGGTTGAGTGCATTCTATGTCAAAAACTAGAATTAAGTGATTATATCATACATAAATTCAATTAATAACCAATATATAGCTTACCATGTTTTAGCTTGTAGTTTCATATACTCAAAATATAATCCCAAAAGACTATTGGTTCAATCTTAAACAAAATTATTTAAAAAAAAATAAAAATAGAATATACTTTGTCACTAAAAAAATATATCTTAATTAATTAAAAGATAATATTATTAATGAGATTCAAATATTAGATGTCCATTAAAGTATTAGTGAGATGTCTAAGTTATTTCCAATTATTATTATTTTTATTATTGTTAATTTTTTAAGAGAAATTTATAACAAGGTCACTGGATTTTGCTCTATATTATAATTAAGTCCCTAAATTTTATAAAATTAATTATTTAGTCCTTGAACTTTGTACTACATTATACTTTAATCCCTAAATTTTGAGAAATAAATTATTTAGTCTCTTTAATTTTAATATATAGAATAATTTAATCTCTATAATTTTAACACTTATAACAATTTCGTCTATTAACAAAAAGATTAAATTATTTTAAATATTAAAATTACAGAGACTAAAGTGTGATATAGTATAAAATTCTTTTTTTTTTAAACAATCTGTATCAATTTGATTTCTCTTTACTATATATATATATATATATATATATATATATATATATATATATATATATATATATATATATATATTTTGCATGTTGAGGATATTAAGAGAAAGATGATAAACCATAAGATGATTGAGCGCATCCTCTTGTTGAATGCCATAAGATGACCTCTTTATTATAAAAGGAGAATGTTTAATGCATTAGTTGCAACTATTCAAGCCTTTGAGTAGTGCATTTACCTAACATCACATGAACAAAGATATTCATACAAGTATTTTGATAAGGAAAATCCTACTTATCAAATTTTTTTTATTATTTTATTATTTTTATATATTTTTTAAAATATATATTTTTTATATTTAATGTATTATTTTCTTAAAATTAAAAGCATGAAATTCGAGTTTTATTTAACAATATGAGAACATTCTTTTAATCAGGCTTCCGATCTCTTATGTCTATTTATTTATATTTATCTATCTATATCTATATCTATATTTATATAAATATATAATGATAAGAATAATGTCAATTTTCTCACTCCTATTTGAGCACCTTTTATGAATTTCAAATATATTTTTCTTTTTTTAAGATTTTTTTTTTTTGTGTTTTGATTGGATGAATTACTATAATTTTTTTAAATTTAAAAATTAATATTTATTTATAATTAATTGTGACTTTGAAATTTTAATTATATTAATTATATCATTAAATATTAGAAGTTGATTGTATTATACTAATTTTCTATTTTATGATTTTTAATATTTAAGATTTTAAATATATAAAATATACTTAATAAAATACATAATTAAATTAATTTAATATATAGTTTATAATATATTTAATTAATAGAGTATACTAAAAAAATAAATAATTATCACGTATTTTTAACTATTTTACATTCAATATATACATATCATACCATTATTATTCGACTGACATAATACACCCACTGAAATAATTTTTTGTTATCTTTACTAATATAATTATCTTTATATATAAAAAATAAAATAAAATAAATTACTAGTAATGTAAACCGGCACAATAATTTTTTTAGGGATATATGCACAAAATGGAATATACAACCATTCCCAATCCGAATGCTAAACAATATCTTACCAAAACTCAAATTATAGGGACATCTCGAAGTATGAACAACATCATTAAGTCTTATTTGATTGGGATAACTCCGTTTAGAAATTTCAAGTTCTTAAAAGTGACCACATAAAGAATAAAAGGCAGCATCACACATGCTTCTAATCATTCGCTTGGAATTAGTTAGAATTTTCCCTTGTGCTGCAGCCCAAATGAAATTTCTAACATGTTCTGAACACTACCAAGACCAAATTGACCTCCAAAGAGGTCTTGGATGTTATAGATATGAATTTGCAAACCTTTCCTTATGAGCTAGCTTTTGAGGTGGACTTAAATGAGTTCATATTATTTGGTATCAGAGCTCACTCTACATAGGTCGATGGGCAATATACAAAGGTTTCCTAACATTTTTGGAGAGAGGTTGGGCTAAACGAGTCATGACTTAGTTACTTCATGAAGACGTTAAATCTAAAGGGGTAGAAAATGATGCATCTCACATCATTTCTGCAAGGAAGTCTTGGGCGTTCAATCTAGTTGCTTCACAAGGTATTGCAAACCTCTCATTGTGAGCTAGCTTTTAAAGTGAAATTAGGCGAATTATATCATCTACTGTGATATCTTCCATCTCATTCAAGATAGAATGATAAGCTGACTTCAATGGATATTTACCATTCTTGGAAAGATACCACACTAGCCCATAGCATTCAATTTATATTATATATTTATAAATCATCCATTCCATATTATGCTGCCATGAATCTCTGGGTTGTCCATAGTTGTGTAGGTAGTGTAGGGTCCATTCTCAAGCATCTAGTGACCTAGAGATCCACGACAGCATCGCACATAAAACTCTCTATGATTTCTCTTAACTTAAGAACTCTAGTTACAACTCTAGCTACCTTATTTTGGTGCTTAGACCTTCACTAGTGTTAGAATATTTCCTTTCCTTTCATTTTTAACATTTTTTTTTTTAAATTTCCTTCTTATTTTGTTCTTTTTGTTTTCTCTATTTTCTCTATTAAGGAATTGTTTTATTTTGTTCCCAATAACATCACTCAACTTTCAATTTATTTTACTAATGGCAAGTTCCCAAGCAAAAAAGAGTGAAATTATTATTTTGCCTCTATCTTTTAAAAATAAAATTATCATTTTACCCATCTCTTTTCCCTCTTTCTCTCTCTTGCATTATTAATTTCGTATAGTCAAATTAATTAATAATTATTTATTAATAAAAATATTTAATTTTGTAAAATTTTTATTTATTAAATTTATTAATAAAATTATTTGTTAATTTATTAAATTTACTATTGCATATTAGTGGAATTTTTTTGAAATAAAATAAAAATTGAATGATATTATTAAAACAAATTAAGAGGGTGTTTGGTTTGGCTACTTACTTTTAACTTTTGACTTAAAATATATATTTTTAGCTTATGAGTCAAATTAAAAATAAATAATTAATTATTTGATAAAATTACTTTAAAATAACTTTTAAGTAGTTTAAGTATTTAGTTAAAAGGTGCTTAAAAATAATTTAATTTATTAAAATTACTAAAAATGATATGTAATTAAGTGTTATAGTTATTAAAATAAGGATAATGTTATTATTTTTAAAAATTACTAAGATAATATGGGTTTTTACTTAATCAAAAAGTAATTTTAAAATAAGTAGATAAGTTTTAATAAGGTTTTCTTACTCTTCTGACTTATTTTAAGTAGTTTATTAACTTATAAGTTAAACAAATGCTAATCTATTTACGATTCTAATTATAAGTAAGTTTGGTTAATATATAAACCGAACCAAACACCCTCTGAAAATTAAAAATAACTCTCGAAATTGAAAGATAACAAATAAAATTATCCCTGCTTTCTCTTTTCATTTCATGCATTCTCCATAAAAGGGATCTGCTTCCTTTTTTCTGTAAGATTTTTATATAAGACAACACTTTAGCGCTTATGTTTAGATTGATAATTTGAAAAGTGATTTATATATTCTTAAAATTGATTGTCTATAGGGTATACTTAAACTTTTGATTTTTAATATGTTTATATATTCAATAAAATTGCAAATAAAAAATGTCTTCATTAGTTGTAAAAGACTAAAGTTTTTAAGGTCTGTTTGGTATTATTGTTGAAATTATTTTTGAGAAAAGTATTTTTTAATTATATTATTTAAAGAATATTAAAAAATAATTTAAAATTAATTTTGATAAATTTTAGTTATTAAAATTACTAAAATAGTAAACCACCAAGAGGTGAGATGGGATGACAGGAGTCCCTTATTTCTTAACTAGTAGTCTCGAATTTGAGCATTGGGTATGGAACACCTTTAAAACTTGGGAGGGAGCGCTTTGCCTCCCTTTGTGGGTCTGCCGAAGCGAATCCAGATTATTTGGGCCAGTGGACTTTGGATATCGAGTGGTTTTTACTAAAAAAAAAAAGGATTAAAATGGTAAAACAACTTTTTTGAAACTATTTTTTTCAGTAGCATCCAAAGTTATATTTTTTCCTTAAAAAGAAACTTTAACTTAAAACCTCAATGCCAAAAAGATACTTAATACTTAAAAAGCTTAAGCAATGAAGTGTTTCTTAAAAAATATGGAACTACAAAACTATGTATTAAGCTAAACCCAAATAACAATATGCATTTAGTTAATCAGATCTGAATAAGCGGAAATTCTTCATTGAAAAAAAAAAAAAAAAAACCCAAATCCTTCAAATACTAATAGAAGCAAATGAAAAATAGAGATCAATTTCATTATACTTTTTATTAATCTCAAAATTTTTAAAAATTAATTTTCTTTCCAATAGAAGTATATATGTACTATTAAATGAAAACTTTGCATTTTTTAAGTTGGTAAAATCAAAATTAATTATAAAAAAAAATAAAAATATATGAATAGAAAGGTAATGGTTTGGCCTTTTGTGATCTGACTGAATTTTAATAGAATAAGTTTGGGTGACATATAATCAGATTTAAGATGGTTTCGGATTTGAAGAGTAATATTCATAACGGGTTTGAGTTAAATTCAAGTTTTGCATATTGAGTATTCGTTACCCGAATCCATTTATATATATATATATATATATATATATATATATAAAATGCATATATTTTTATAATAATATTTATAAATTTTTATATTTTACTTTAAATAAAATAAAATAAAATAAAAATTAAATATTTTATGAAATTATTGAATTTTTAAAATATAAAATATTAATAAAAATATTTTTATATAAATTATTAATTAAAATATATAAAATTAAATGAATTTAATTTTTTAGAGTAATAATACTAAAAAATTTGAGATAAATTTAAATTTCAAAAATATTAATTAAACTCGAATAGAATGATTTTTGCAGAACCTTTACCATTACCATCCTTTCATGAAACAATAATTAAGCAGGTAATCTAATGAATGAAGGGGGTCCATGCCAGGCTGAGTCACAGCAAAGAGCCCGAGCTAATAAGTCTCTCTTAGCTCATTTTGTAGGGCTCAAGGGTTCCGACGTGGTTTGTACTAAATGTCTGAAACTAAAGTGGCAGTTGTACCTAAATCAATATTTTCTTATTTATTTATTTATTTTAAAAAAAAGAATTACATACTATTTTCTTTTTGGTAAGCAATAGTTTTTAAATCAAATTAATCAATAGATAAATTTATGAAATAATGAATGGCAATTTATTACAATATGATAAAAGTAACTTGCAATGATTTTTTTCAAAAAAAATATCAAATAAGCCTCTATTTATTTCAAAGAAAATAATTTGTATATAGAAATTATTTTTTATGAAAAATATTTTTTAAGAAAATATATCTTATAAAATATTTTTCATTATTTGATTGCAATATTAAACTAATGATATTTATTTATGTTATACATATATAAGTTCTCACAGTTTAATAAAATTATCAAAATATGAAAATAATTTCCTTTTTCGAGAAGAGGAAGTAATTTTAACTTTGTTTTTTCTTTGACTAGAAAAATATTTTTCGTTAGTCTATTTTTTTAATGCTTCAAACACTAAAAAATATAAAAAATATTTTTGAAAAAGAATATGTTCCATAAAATAAACGGAGCCTAAATAAGGTTATATTTTCATATTTTCTTATTGAAAAATAGTGGCCCCATCTTAAACATATATAGCAAGGATAAAGTATGAAGTGGGTCTAGGTTGTTAGTTCAAGTAAATTGACCCAACATTTGGAACAATTGAAAACTCTATGGCTAAGAACTTTTTTTTTTTTTTTGAAATATGCATATATTTTTTTTCATCAAAATGAGTGTATAGCTTTGGAAACATGGGAAAGGAAAAGGGAAATCAAGCCTTGGTTTTCTAAATGGGCCTACTTTTGTCTAATTTAAATTGGTCAAGTAGTTGAAGGCATATAACTCATTAGATACCATAAAGTTTCAATTCTACTTCTCCAATTTTTACTAAAAAAGGCCTACTTTTTAGGTAAGATTTACCTCACATCTCTAAACTTAGAGGTATGTAATAATGCATCCAAACTTCAATTTATAATATAAAATTCTAGGCGTATTTTTTTTCAGTTATCCCTCAATTTCAGAAGGTGCTTCTTTTCTGTCCCTCATCTTTATTTTGTTATTAAAAATTCCTAAACTTTAAAAATGTTACACTGAAATCCCTAAACTTCGAAAATGTTACATTAAAAATCTCTCTTGTCATAACCTAGTCAGATTTTCAATAAGACAGTTATATGACAGTGTCAAATGTCAAAAAATAAAATAAAAAAGAGAAACACTATGTAGGAAGTGGCCAATGAGAGGTATTGTAAGTGGATGTAGATGAGTAAGGATAAGGAAAAGAAAGTCTAATTTGTGGAAAGAAATTGTGTCAGATGAGCTGTGATAAGTGTCGCCTGCAAGTGCATGGATTGTATCAAATAATAGAGTGATGAATACAGTATCATTCTCATAAGAAATTATTTTTAAGTACTAAACTATGGTTGCTAGAGTTATTTAGACTAATGACAATATATATGAGACTTAATTTAATTAAATGCAACAATAGAAATGAAATTAAAGAAAAATTATGCAATAGGTAAAGTAAATAAAATCTTAAACCAACCAATATAACTAAACTAACAATGGGCATGCAAGAACAAATATCAATTAATAGTAAAAGCGATTTTAGAGTTGAGGTTCATACTTTAAACTAATTGAGATTTGGCTAGGTTCATCTAATTTTTTATGAAAATCTATGGTTTGAAGGTGGTTAATTCTAATATCCTTTGATTTCTATCTCAAGACAATCAAAGAGTGCTTTAATTAAACAAACCTTACTCTTGTGATATTTGAATTAACTAAAATCCATTAGATTCTTTAATCAACTATTTAATCCTCTTAATTCCTAGTTTATCTCTAAATCTAGGAGATTAAGTCCAAATCCTTTATCTCGCTGTCATTCAATTAAAAATTAGGAACTTTACTAAATGGGATCTTATACTAGGCAAGTCAATAAAGCACATAAAGAAATGAATCAAAACTATATATTATAAATCTAGAATAAACCCCAATCCAAATTCACAAATAAATTTAAAATATTGCAACACAACTTTGATATCTTAAGAAAAACTACTCGCTCATGTTGATATTTATAATAGAAACTATCAAAATAAGCAAAAGAAACATAAAAGGAGTTGAAGAATAGAAAAACCCAAATAAAAGAAAGTCCATATCTTAAAAAAAACCCAGCTGCAATGTCACTCTTACAAGAGAAATCTGAAATGGTGTCCTCTCCTCTTCCTTCTTCTTCTATTCTTCTTATTTTTCTTCTCTTTTATTTCTTTTTTTCTTTTTTTCTTCCCCCTAGATAAAAGGAGCAAATAATGTATTTATTTACTTACATATTTTCCCTAGATTAGGTTAAAAGAGGAAAAGAAGGATAGATAAAAAAGTACTGATGTGTAAATAAAAATTCCAACTCAGCATTGCTTTTGTGCTATTCAACATGCCTAGTGTTGAATTTAGTGTATTTTGGCATGCCCCATGCTGATGCTACATGACCCTCTGGCATTGGACATGTTGGACCCTTTGCAAATCTTTATTTCTCTGGATTACTCTCCTCGCTTAGCATGCCTCTACAAGAGTGATGGTAAAATTACTAAATTAAAAAGGTAAAATGGATGCAAGAGTACCCTAAAATGTATATATAAATGGGTTTTATCATTGTAATGTAATTTATTCTTTTTTATTTTATGTTTTGACAGTGTGGCACTGCTACATAATTTTGCCAGAAAATTAATTAGATTCTGGCATGAGAGATTTTAATGTAAAGTTTTCAAAGTTTAGGGAGTTTATGGTAACAAAATAAGGATGAGAGACAGAAGTGAAATAACCTCAAAGTTGAGAGGCAACTGATAAAAATTATATAAAATTCTATTAACATCAATTTTAGCTGCATAAAATACCTCCTTACCTTTTTTTTTTTTTTTTGCAAGAATAGCCCCTTACTTAAGATGGCTAGTTTTCTAATTACTATGCTTATGTGTCAAGTTTATTTTGATATCATAAAAATAAAATGTTATAACTTATTAGGGAAATCGCAAAAAAAAACCCTACTTTTGGCAATTTTTACAATTTTATCGCATCCTTTTTTTTAACAATTTTACCCCAACAATTGGCAACCGATTTAATTCTATCCTACTGTCAAAATCAATTGTTAAACTTAATAGCAACACCACATCATCATGTCTTATAAGTATTATAATATCTAATTAACTACTAACCCCATCCCTAAATTACCCTAATAATCCCTAAATTGAAATGAAAACTCAGAACCCCTAACCCAAAATCGATTTTACTCTTTTGGCTCATTCTTCTTCTGCTTGTTCTTGCTCATGGAAGAATAAGCCAAAGGAGCATAATCAAATTTAGGTTAGGGATCTTGGGTTTGTTTTTTAATTTAGAAATTATTAGGGTAACTTAGGGATCAGGTTAGTAGTTAATTAGATATTATAATGCTTATTAGACATGATGACGTGGTGTTACTGTTAAGTTTAACAAGTGGTTTTGATGGTAGGATAGAAATAAATCAGGTGCTAAAGGTTAGGGTGAAATTGTTAAAAAAAGAAGGATGGGGTAGAATTATAAAAATGAGCAAAAGTTGGGGTTTTTTTTGGGCAATTTGCCCTAACTTATTTTACATTTAAAATTTAGCAAATTATTTTTTTTTCTCTTTTCCTTTGTTTTAATTTTATGTTCTTTGCTCTTACTATTCTCTCTCAAAATTTTCTCTGTTTCTCTCCTATTCTTGCTCTCTTTTTCTCCTTCTCTATCTCCATTCTCTCTCTCATTTACTCTCTCTTTCTATATCTCTTTCTCCATTCTCTCTCTGCTTATCTCTCTCCATTGTCTCTCTATTTTTGCCTCCTATATGCCCTTGTAACTCATATGATGAACTTGAGACGATCAATATTTCATCTAGGAAATAATATTTCTAACATTGAATAGAATAGAAGAGGAAAATTATGCAATTAAACACAAGAACAACTTTGTATTGATTTGTATTTTTGTCCAATCTTCTATATGTTTCACGATTTACGATGCAAACGCAAACCATAAACAACTAAAAAATGGAAGATATAAAATTGAAAATAATTTTTTTTTTCTAATTCAAAATCAAACGAATTAAGAATACCAGGTAACCTTAGGTCTTTTTCTCGTTGAACACAAATCTTTCAATGTTGCCTTAACCTTTTTGTTGGCCTTAACCCCATCATAAGACAACATTCTACATGCATTAAAAGCATTAGCCCTAATGTCCTTGGCCAACTAAACTCAACCAATACAATTTTTGGCTTTCCAAATTTGACCACAAGATTGGACAATCTAGCTTACAGGTTTTTATATGGAGATCAACAACTAATTCAATTTAAAAAGTGGCATAAGTCCTAATCTTGTTGAACCTAGAAAAGGATTTACCATACTTTTTAGGGCTAAAGCAGTAACAAGTAAAACAGATATGGACTTATCATTTGTAGAGTTAAGGCATTCATATCATGGACACACAAGTCATTATGGACCTAAAGAGAGTATTTTGAGGGTGAAGATGGTGGACTTAAAGTAGAGTTTGTGTGACACTCCTTACCCGTCTATAGTGTAGTCGAGCAAGATATGCCACACAGTGTACCGGAACACCCTATTTTAATTCAATCATTTTTTATTCTTCCTAATTTATTTTTTTCATAGTTATGAAGTACAATTTATGGAATATAATTCATTTCAGTCATTTATTGAAATCATAAATTTATTTGAGGTTCCGCAAGTTTTATAGAAAATTCGACAGAGTACCAGCTAAAAATGGAGAAAACAATTCTTCGGAACCTATGAAAAATACTTCCAAAATTTTCAATCAATCCCAAACTCCATTTGATTAACAAAATCTCAATATTTTTCAACAACATTTCCATTTCTCAATCATTTATCTCATATGATATTCATATACAAATCATAAATAAATACTCAATTTTCCATTCATAAACACAATTTCCACTATTTATCTTAATACCAAAATACATTACATAAGTCTCAATTACACATGAGAAAATAAAAGTTAATTACAATATACCAAAATGAAACCTAGTGTTCTACCAATGCACTGAAGACGGTGAGGTGACACAGACACTATGCAGAGCTGTAGATGATCTCACCTAGTCTGTGGTCTACTAGGCTCTCTATCGGTCTCTCCAGAACCTACGCGTGGCAAAAGCAACGGGCTAAGCAATAATGCTTAGTGGTGCCAATAATAGAATAAAAAGAAATAACAGAAAATAAATATATAGTGCATGTTCTGATGTCTTATGCAGACAATTTTTCGATAATTATTTGTAGTTTTATTTATTATTTACTTGTTATATTCATAATTTTATTAAATTTATCCACTTTCATTTTTGGTTGCCCAAGTAACCTATACTAGATGACTGGACTGGATAAATGGGTAAACTGACACTGGGTATCAAGTACCTCAGGCTGTCACACCATCGGTCACAATGTGTCTCCCGGTGTGCAACAGAACAGCTAATAAGCTGTAATAACATTAGGCATAAGGCCAAGTTTCAACACAATGTCAGAATGGCTAAAAGCCATAAAATCACAAAATGGCATAATGCCATGTGCAGTACTGCTAACTGAACTCTATTGGCATGCCAACCTATCCAAGCCAATCTTGCTTGGTGTACTAGGGCATGTTACACTTTTAAACTTTATAATTCTTAAAATTTAGGTTTAGATATTACTATTCATTTCCTTAGTCAACTAAAATGTTGACTTTTACATAGACAATATGTACATTGGTTCTAATACTCTCAACATACCACATTTTGCATTCTAAAGTTGTTGGTATTAGTTGCCAATACCATTTCTAAGCTTAGTGTTAATTATTCACAATTTTCAGATTTTAAGCCTTATGTTTACTATTCTATTGGTATTTGTATAGTAGGAATTTGGCAAAGTTGTCTTCATGAAAGTTGTTCCTTATTGTGTCTAGTTATATTTCCTTTTTTGAATCACTCTATTAGGAGTTTTGTAGCTCAAGTTATGGCCTAAACACCATAACTGGCCGGATTAGACAGAATCCAAAATTCTGGGCAAAACTGGTTCTGCCAGATTTGGTAACCTAAGTTTGGTTAGTAATTTGACTAGGTTATGGTCAGAATTTGGATTTGTGTTCTTCATGAAAGTTGTAGGTATATGTCTTAGCTTTCTGCTGGTAAAATTTTAGGTCAATTGGACATTTTTACACTGAGTTATGACTAAATGAATAAATATTATCATTTGGTCATTTTACCCAGGCAGAATGCAAGTCACCCGGATTAGGGCAATTTTTAGGTCAACTCAATTTGATTTTCTGAGCAGAGTTTCTTCACCAAAGTTGTGCCATTATGTGTCTAGTTTCATGTCTAATTGGCCTTACACTAATTGAACCTCTACAACTCCATTTATAGCTACCTAAACCTGCTGGACTCACAATCAGTCCTATAGGTCAGCCAAGGCAGCTCACCCAAACTCAAATGCCAAGCCACAACTCACTTCATTTCCTCATCATACATAGCCAAATGGTCACTAATTGACCATTTAAACTTTTATTCACCAACACATGAACAAAGTCTCAATTTCATACCCAAACCCTAACTCAACCATCTCAAATCATGCATTTAATTTGCATTTCATTATCCTAATCTTGAAGTTAATATTGAAGGCAGCCATGATACTATTTTACCTCAATGAAAACTTCATAACCCTACCAAGTACAAGGCTGCCGAAATTTTTGGGGAGGTATACCCATAATTTTTATGCAATTTTCTTATAGATTTTTACTTAATCTCACTTCCTCAACATGAAACTAAAGAGAAACATGAAGTTTGGTCACTAACCTTAAGTGAAGTTAATTCTATTCTTGCAAGAGCTCTTCTTTTTCACTTCTTTTTGCTCCCAAAAGCTTCACTAAGATGAACTATCAAGTTTTTGTGTTGGGAATTTAGGGTTTAGTGAAAGAAAAACCAAGGAAACCAAGCTTTGAAAACTTGGCAATGGAGGACAATGGAATGGGTATGGGGCAGCTGGTTTGGGTGAAGGTGATGGCTGCTTAGTTTTTTGATTTTTTTCCTGTATTCTTATCTCATTTTATTTATTTTAAATGGGCTTGATTAATTGTAATTAGTGGTAAGTGTTTAATGACATCATGGTGATGTCATAATTCTAATTTCTTTCCTTTTCTTTCCTTTTCTTGTCTACTTAATTTTAATTTAATTTTTAGCAATATTTATTCACATTTTATGTCATAATAATTATTTACTTAACTGGACAAGTCGGCCAAAAATCACCTTTGAAGGCGAAATGACCAAAATGCCCTCCGTTTGGCTTAACAGACCAAAATTGTCTGTACCGATTAAAAAAAAATTTTAAGCATTTTCTTGGCATTCTAATACCATAGAAACCTCAATAACCCTTCTTTGGAGTCCCAAAAATTATTTTATGAATTTTTCCCCTAGTCTAGGGCTCCTAGTTGCGAGAACCGCAACTTCTCATTGGGTTACCTATCGCTAGGGCACCGGCTCATTTAACTTGATTGTATTTTATTTCTAACTTTTTTTCTAAATTTTTCTTGTTAATATTTGAGTTAATTATAGTTCCTCACTTTAGTTTAAATATTTTTTCAGACGTTCTAGCTGTCCGGACCGACACCGATCACCGGAACAGTAGAATGCACAGAGTTGCTACAGGGAGGGTGTTACAGTTTAGAAGGGGAAAGAATGGCTATAGTAGATAGAGAGAGAGAGATCTATGAATTTTGTTTGACCTAGAGAGTGCTAAAAACTGTTAGTGTGGCTTGATCGTTGAGCTTTTCATTGCCTCAACCAAAAGAGCTTAAGCCAATTTAGCTTGACTCTCCCTTGCTATATATATTTTCTTATTCCTTTTTGTTTGTTTCCAATGAAGGAAACCAACAAGCCCCCCTCAAGTGCAAGTGGATAGACTTAAGCTTTTTTTTAGTTCCAATTGTCATTTATATTTATTTTTGGTAACCCATGGATCCACTTAGGACTAGCTTGCTGCAACACCGCTCACCATGTTTTTTCGAGTCCCGAATTATGGCTTGTTTTGATACTATGTGAAATTTAATTTGACTCGGATACTATTGAAGACTGTTAGCATGGTTCGATTGTTGAGCTTATTGTTGCCTCTACCAACATGGCTTAAGCTAATTTGGCATGACTACCCTTTCTATATATTTTCTTATTTTTCTTTGTTTATTTCCAATATAGGGCTCCAACAAGACCAAAAACAATGGAGAGATGGATAGTGGATAGAAAGGCAGAGAGAGGAAGAAAGAAAAAGGGATATGAATTCCTTTTTAGTTAAAACGAGCAATAATATTCCTATGATACTGTAAATATGTAATTTTAGAAATTTATTTTATTAATAATAAGTGTGATAATTAATTGAAATTATTTAGTAAATATTGGTGAAATCGTGTCTTAATACTATTTAGGGTTTGCAAAAAATTGACCCAGGAATAAGAATAAATGGGAATGATTCCCTTTGTATATGTTTGGAAACTCTTTTTTTTTTTTTTAATTCCCATTCCCACAAATTAGGGAATCCAATTCCCACAACTAAGAGAATTATCATGCCCTTTTTTAACTTGGGAATCAAAACATAGGAATGAGAATGATTAGCTTGTTAAGTGCTAAATGCTCGATCTTACCTATGTATTTATTGAGATGTTTCAATTTATATTTTATATTACTAATTAAAATAAAAAAATAATTAAAATAATTAATTGAAAATAAATATAAAAAAATATAATTACAATTTTAATAATTTAAATAATTATAATAACGAAAACAATTATAACTATAGTAATTATAACAATTAAAATAATCTTAATAGTTAAAATAAAAAATAAAATAATTATAATAATAATTAAAATATAAAACTATTATTTTTATATTTTCAAATAAATAATTAAAATTAAACATTATAATTATAATTAATTATACTAACTAAAATATAATATTTATATTTTCATATAATTAATTTAAATAAAAATTTTTGAATATAATTAATTTTAATTATCTAAAGTAAAAGGATAAAATATATTATTTTTATTTTTATTTTTAATTATATAAAATTAAAAAATTGTAATTATAATTCTAAATAATTCAAATTAAAAATATTAAAATATAATTTTTATATTCTCTTATAATAATTAAAATTAAAAAGTAAAATATAAAAATATAAAAAAAATAATTTTAAGTTAATTTTCATTAAGTACAAAATAAGTTTTATTCTGATTCTACAGTTTATATATGCAAATCAAATACCTTGAAAAAGAATTTGACTCCGATTTCATAGTGAATCAAACATGAATAAAAATTTATCATTTTGTTTTTCATTCTGCTCGATTTTGATTTCAATATTGATTCTGATTCTAATAAGAGAACTAAACGAGCCCTTACTTTTCTTGATATGGTAAAATTAGTTGCACCATTAAATCTAAAGACAATATTGTTGACTTATTCTTAATTTTGTTTCAATTAAAATATATATTATAATTGTTATAACAGGCACGCAAATTTAAATCACACATACAATCATATAATCACATAATATAAAATAAAGAAAAAGAATGATACATAATTTATATGGTTCGACTGAAGGTTTACATCCATAGGCAAGAAGAGAGAAAAAAAATTCCATTATAATGAAAAAAAAAAAAACAAGATACAATTACTTGTAACTCTCAAACCCTAATTCTACTATGTTTCTAGAATATCACACAAATCTACCACAAAGGTAGAATATTACAATATTTATATTAGACTTTTTATTCTAATTGAATCACAGTGTAGAACTTTTGAGTCGGATCACATTTCGGATCCATAGAGACATATTGAAAATTTAAGTCACATAAAAATAATAATAATTTTTAAATTCTTATTACTACATAAGCGTCCAAAAAAAAAATTAATAGATTGCATGTTTACGCTAAAAGTTTATGGTCCTTTTTATATCATCAAAATTTTTTTATTAAAATATTTCAATGATAGTGTTTTGCGTAAATATTAATTAAATACAATAATAAAAATTCAATCATTAAAATTAAAAAAAATAAACAAAAAGTTAAAAAATAAAAATTCAATCATTAAAATTAAAAAAAATAAAAACAAAGTTAAAAACAGTAAAAAGAAATGATATATATATATATATATATATATATATATATATATATATATATAAAGAAACCAACGATATAGTGTTGGTCCTCTCAACACTAATTTAAATGAATATCTCAATCAATTAAAAATAACACTATAATAAAGAAAGCTTTTTCTACATAATAAATAATTTTCTATCCAATTGATTCTCTTATTTAGATTAAAAAAAAGACTAAATTTAAAAAATCTACCATAATTTTGAGTCATTAATCTAACACAAGTGAATCGAAAGAGAGCAAAGGAAAGCAAAGAGACCATTGAAGAATAGAAATTAAGAAAAGAGTTTTTCCCCTTTAAAACATTTGGTTAATTTATATTTTTTTTCTTCAATATTTTAATTTGCTGAAACGGCCAAATGTATTTAAATAGAAAAAATATTTCTTCTTGTACACTTAATTGATAAGGAAAAAAAGTCAAAACTCTAAATTGACAAAAATCAAAAAGTTTAAATACCATTCATATAATTATTCCATGCTTTCAAATATTTTTGATTATATTTAAAGAACTTTTTTTAAAAGAAATGAAATGTCAAAAACACACTAAATCACAATTTGATCCTTCCCTGAGAGAAATTATACTGTGCATTGTGATTTGATGTCAGCATTTGATATGAAAGTGCAAACCAATAATGAAATGATAATTAGGTCTAGAGAGGTAGTTATATTTTGAATAAAAAAAAAAACTTGTTTTTAACACATAAACGAAACTGAATTTAGTGCGACTCAAAACAACTTAATTATTATTCTATAATTGATTTATCATTCCGTACATACTTATCTATATGGAATAACCGATTTATAAAATAATTTATCCTTGCATTATGCTAACAAATAATTCAACAAGGTAACTGAGTTTAAAGTACTTGTAAGTGTGAAAATTTAAATTTTATTCTTTTTAGCTCTAAGATTAGTGACATAATTTTTAAATATATAATTGGCTTTAATTGAAGCACAAATTGGCATATTTATAACCAACAATTTTTAACTGGTTATAGGTATAAAGAGCTCTATAAATGCAATAATAATGTTCCGTATTAAAATCCTTAGAATTGTGGTAGATTTTGAGTATATGATTTTAATGAAGTTATTACGTGTTTTTATTGATAATTTTTTTTTTTTTGAGAAAAATGACGTATGAGGTGGATATCATTTCTTTAGTAGGATATTTAAATTTAAAGGTTATTTGATGAAGCTCATAAAAAGACTATAGAGGCAAATAGTTGAGCATATAATTTACTTATTGACTAACCTACATACTCTATCAATATTATCAGATCTTTCAAATTTTTTATATAAATGGTTAATTTTATTTATATACAAATACAATGTGTTAATTTGTACTTATTTTTATACTCTATTTTCAATTAATAAAATATTTGCCTATAAAAAAATTATCAATATTATAGAATCTTTCAAATTTTTTATATTATTTTTTATTTAATGGTTAATTTTATTTATACACAAATATAATGTGGTAATTTGTACTTATTTGTATCCTCTATTTTCAATTAATAAAATATTTGCCTATAAAAAATTTAATAAAATATTTTTTCTATTACCAATAAGTTTTGCCTCTATGGCACTGGAAAGGTTTTCAGGACTATAAAGTCTTGAATTCGAGTCCGAATAAAAGGGAGGAGTAACTACCTCCCACATTTTTTCAATTAAAAAAAAAAAAAAAAAACTAAACCATGGCTCTTGCCTATCACCTCACAATTCACAGAACCAATAAAATTGACAAAACTAATAGGATAATTGTAATGTATAATATTGATTTTTTTATTTTAAAATGGTACATTATTAAAAGTATTGGAACTAGGGGTTTTAATTTATGTTTGATGATAATAAATAATTAGTGTGCTAATAATCAATCTTATAAGTTTTTGTGTTAAGATTGTAAGTCCTAAATTCAAAATTATGAAATTGCTTAAAATCAAGATTGAAAGAGAGCAAGAAATTGAAGCAAAGATCAAGAAGACACTATAATGTAAATTTTTGTTTTTACATACTTTGTTAATCTCAATTAATTGATTGTGTTGGCTCAAGTCTAGGTATTTATAAAATTTTTAGTATCCTTATTTTTACCTATATCTTGATCAAGGATGAGTAAAATGAAATTTTTATTTTTGAAAAATGCAAAATTTTTTGCTAAAAAATTTATTGAATTAGCTTTCCAACGGTTTAAATGAATTGAAAATCTAAGTTCGGGATAAAAAGTTATTAATTTTTAAAGTATTTTTGCATTCTATCCAAAGAGGATTTCAGCAGCCAAAGTCAATATTTTAAATATAAAGTTTGGGCACCCCAACTTTCAATAGCCGAAGCAAGGGACTTAGGCTGCCAAACTTGGTTTCTACAACTCGATAAAATAGGGTTTTGGATGGTTAAATGTTATATTTGCCTTTAATGCACTCCCAATTGTCATCTTATTGTCAAAACTATAAATTGAGACTATTTATAATTAGAGAAAAACAATAACAACAGATTTTTTAAGAATTTAATGAGTTCTAAAACTTTTTCCTGCTTTCTCTCTTTAGAACTTGAGCTTCTACAATTAATTCTTGGGAGTTTATTTGTTGAGTTGTAATTTATGATGAATTTAAAGTTGTTGAGAGTTTCTATTGTATCTTGAGTGTGTTAGAGCATTAAGTTGCTCTTATGAGAAAGGGATTTGTAAAAAAGTAGGTTTGCTCTTGTAGTTTTATAAGAGGTTTGTTCTTCACTCAAAGAAAAAAGATTAGTGGAGTTAACTCTCAAAGAGGGCCTTGAGGAGAGGATGTAGGCTTGAAATAGCCAAATCTCTATAACTTCTTTCTTTTCCTTAATTCTTTTTTGTACCTATTTTTTTATTAATTTCTCTTTGAGATCAAAAATTTTAATTTCTACCTAATTCACCTCCCTTTTTGGGTTGCTGCAAGGGACAATAAAAAGTTTAAAAATGTTAATGTGTGTACATATAAGAAAATGTAATATTTTTTATTTTTTAATGATATAATCTTATTCTAACTTGACAAATAATGAATACGTATAAAAAGAATTAGGAATCAATACTTTGAATATAGAATCATTATTTTAATTTAATAAATTTATATTTAAATATAAACAATTTAATATTTTAATTTAAAAAAGAGTTTAATTTTCATATAAATACAAACATTACATCATTTAATAGAATTTTTATTTATTTAGATTCAACAACTTCCTTTATTAAAATTTGATATTTACTTAAAAAATTTAATTTAAAAAAATGTTATAAGTTTGCTTTATTAAGTATTTTACTATAAATCGAATAGTTGTTATTAACTATTCTATTAGCATGGATTTTGTATTTTTATATGAAAAGAAAATTTTAGTTATTAATTCATTATTTATAAATAATTTATTAGTATTAATATATTTGGCAATCTTATTTTTAAAGTTTTTCTCTATATCATAAGAAAATATAAAATTATGTAAAATATTATATATCAAATAAAAAATAATAATATTAATATTTATTGATATGGGTACGCACAATTAATTTTTATCAAACAAAATTTGAAAAATCAAATAAAAAATGTATAGAAATAAAAAAAAAAGATTAACATTGTATAAAACTATATCAAATTAAATTTATTTTATTATTATATATATAAATTCTTAAATAGTATAAAAAAAGTTTAGATTTTTCACGTTAATTATATATGTTTTATAAAAATTATAAAATACTACAAGCTAATTAAATTTGAAAAATTCAATACTTCATTATTGAAAAAATTTAAAACGAAAATATATAAACCAACAAAATAATAAATATTAAATTTATATATTATAGAATACTGATAATTATAAAATTATATTATAATGACAATAAATTTTTCATAATGAATTTTACCTCTATAATTTCTTATTTTTATTTATATACTTTCATTTTCATTAACTTAATATAAAAATAATAAGTGCTTATATAATATACATATTATTAAAAATGAAAATTTGTTATATTATTATAATAATAATAATAATCAATAAATTATAATAATAATAATAATATTATATTATATAAAAAAATTAATAAAAAATTATATATAAAAATATTAAATTACGAGTTCATATAATGAATGTAGAAATATGCAATACACATTTAAAAAAGAAAAACTAGTAGCTAATTAAGTAAGTATTAAATTTATAATATCAACTATTCACGAACTTTTGTGTAATTCTCTTATTATTGGACAAAAATATCCTTAATCTTAATCTCAATTGTACAAATTCTCTTACTATGTAAGCTAAAAGTTGTTGAAACCGATTTATTTATTTTTTATTATTTTACAATATCATCATTTATCAAGTTAGTATACTCTAATTTTATTAAATTATTTTCTATTTTTATTGATGACATACACAAAATATTTATTTATTGTGAAAAATACATTTTTCTTACGTTTAAAAATTAAAATTATTCAGATTTTTTTGCTAATAATAATTATTGTATTATTTTACATTACATTTATTAATTATCTCATTTTATTTATTTATTTATTTTTAATTATAAAAAATATATATAATATGATAAATATATTTATTTTAATAGTAAAATAAATTATTTAATATATATCATTATTAGTCATTTATGCATATCAATAATAATAATTACACATAATGTTACCAAACACTTAATATAAATCAGTTATTATTAATTATCAACTATTAATTATTGGTTAATAACAACAGTCATCAACTGTCAGCCGTTAGTTGTATTTAATAGTTAAATCAAACAAGCCCTAAATTTATCAAATTTTCAATATATTTATTTATTGTTATTATTATTTATAAAATTATGAATTTTTTAATTTAAGTTGAAATTGAAGCTTAATAAATAAAAAATGATTTATTCCTTTTCTAAATTATACATAAATAATTAAGGATAATTTCTTTGTAGATAAGAATTATAAAGGCAACACCAATCTTCCAATACAAGAAAAATTTGCTTGGGTGCCACAAATCAAGAAGCAAACATATGATGTGACTTGTGCTATGCTCATAAAATACTATATAATAAAAAAAATGTAGTTGTATGAACCTTCACATCAATAGGCCCACCCCATCTCCCCTTTTGGATGTGGAAGGAGCTATAATAATTCCACTAAATTAAGAAATGGAAGATCTTACTTAAAATAGGCACTTATTAAGGTCACAATTTTCTACTTTTCCAATCCATAATTAAAATATATAGAAAATCCACAATTTTCTAATCAAAAATATAAAGTTTATATATATATATATAGCCAAAATTTCAATAATTATACAATTATTATAATTAATAAAAATTTATAAATTACACTTTTATTAAATAATAATAATTTTTTTTTCGATTCATATATTTTACGAATATTACATAAATTGGAAAAACTTAATAAATAAGGTTTATGATACACCTAAGTTAACATATTCAATCCATAGATCTAACTTATATCTAAATGTTAAGTGTTAAGTGAAAAAAAAAAAAAAAAATATGACATAAAAAGTTTGGAGGCTCCTCTAAAAATGTGAGACTCATATGTAATAAACTGCCTTTATTAAGAAATGAGCAACTTTATTAGTTTGTCACCAAATCTAAAGTAGAGATACATTAAAACTCTGAAATTAAAGATTTACAATATTAACCATCAACATCAGCTAATATGATATTAAACACTTGTTGGCAATCTACCTTTATCATATATATATATAGAAAATTTAAGTTAGGGTTTTAATTGAAAGTATATATATATATTTTCTAGCCGAATAATTTAGTCCTTAAGTTTTTATATTCGTTTGCACCAAAATTGAATTCTAATTTTTTAGTTTCAAATTATTTATGGGTTTAGGAATTAAAAATTAAATTGGCCACATAAAATGGCTCAGTCCATGATTCAAGTCAAAGGAAGATCAAGAGTCAAAATGTAGTAATTATCTTGGAGTGGAAAGCAAGTAAGTTGGTTCTTAAAATCAAGAGATGGTTACTGGAGATAAGAAGCAGTTACATAAATCATGAAGCATCAATTGGTTGTTTTGTGAGAGAAAGGCACAGTGGAGGCAGTAGTTGCATCACTTAGGGAGTAAATTGGTCGCACATTGGAAAGCAAGCATAAGATAAAATCACGAGGTGATTTTCATGTCAAAAGCAAACTAGAGCTGCATCCTAAGGTGCAGTAGCTGAATTCAAGGATGTAGAAGTTGAATTTTAGGATGTAGAAGTTGAATTTTAAGATGCAATGGGTGTAATTTACTTGATCACCAAGTTTTCTAACATGCAATCCTTGGCCTCCAAGCAAACCACGTCCACAAATAATGGAGCAAGCTTCATTCAAGACACACACACACTCAACTCAATCAACAACATAAACACAATGTCTTAATATCAATTTTTTTTCTAATTTCAACAGTCTTTTAGTTTCAATAGACAATTTTATTTTAGTTAAGCACTCAGTTTCTATTCTAATTGTGCTTTTTATATTTTAAACAATCAGTTTTTATTTTCCAATGCATATTTCTTGTGAATATTTCAATTCTAATAATCAATCTTTTTAGTTTTCAATGCCAGTTTACAATTTCCTACACATATTTTAATTCTAACAAATCAATTCTTTAATTTTCGATTTCAAAAATTAGCTATTTAGTTCTCAATGCTCAATTTATATTTTCTAGCAAATGTTTTAAGTCCAGCAATCAGTCTTTAAATTTTCAAAGCTCTCATTTACTTTTTCCAACACATATTTTTACAATTTCTATACAAACAATTTACTTATTCAACTAAATGCACAATTTACATTTTCTATCCAAATTCTACTTTTCAATACGATCTTTTGTATTTCCACAAATAAACAACCTTTATTTTTCAAGCACAATTTTTACTTTTCATGCACCAATGTTCTTTTAATTTCAACAACCAATTCCAATTTTATCAAATTTTCGAGTTGATAGAATAGATATATTGAAGAAATGCATCCCAGTGGAGTCCTACTCAAGGAGAAATTTGGCCCTTGATTTCCCACTTCACTGTCGTTTAAATTAGAAGTTAGATCAACACAATCACACTTTATAATTGAGATTTTATCATTCCTAGTATGCTCGTAATTCTACGCACATGTGAGAAAAAAGTCTTATGACTTTTTGCACGCTAAAAATGATTAAAATCAATTTAGTGTGAAAACAATATTTTCACATGCCTAGTGAGATAAAATTCTCACATTAACTTGCTAGTTCTACTCTTTCACACTACTAGTTTGTATTTGCACACAAAAAGTTTTGGAATTAAACCCAGTTCATCATGCCCAAAACAAGAAATTATGGAAAAGAGGCTAAACCAAGCTCAATGCAAATTACCAATGAGTACTTAATACCAAGTCATCTTTGACACAAGAGGTGGCTTCAGTTGCATTCGACATACATAGCATTAGCACACAGATTGCATAGCAAGTTATTGAACAAATTGGAGCTAATATCAAAACTGTTTTTGAGACTGACTTTAAATCACTGTCTGTTCAGTTTGAATGGATTAGGAAAGGGTAAAAAAAAACTTCACTTGAAACTAGATCACTCGGGGGACACGCGGCAAATTCAAGTAGTTAGTGACTGACCAACAGGAGTCCAATTGGATACAAGGAACACCAACCCAAGATAGCAACGCTACCAACCACCTCATCAAAGAGAAAAAAACTCCAATAGACACCAATACAAATGGTAAGGTCATTCAATGGTCGACAAAGAGATAACTTTTATACTACTACTACTAATCCTATCACTCACCCACATGTGTGGGTTGTTAGCTAGGAGTGGGTCAATCAATAATACAATGCTTACGCTACTTATTAATTTGTATTCAAATTATATTTTATTTTGAATTTAATTATTAATTCTAATGCTATTTACATTTATATTCAACTAATATGTACATATTTTTTTAAAGAAAAAACCAAACCCATTCAACTTTAGATTAGATATAATAATAAACTTCACAGGATCATAGTTTAATTTGAATTTTATTATTAATCCTAATTGGATTTTCAGATCGTAGGCCAAAAATTTATAATTGTGAAGCCATCAAATTTAAGAGCTCACAAGTTTGTTGTTAGTTCGCTATTATTAATGAATCCTTATTTTATTATGTTTAATTGATTTAATTATTATGTTTATGCTATATATTTGTATATATTATATTAATAAATTAATATTAAATATTTTCATCATTTTGTTATGATAGCTTCATTTAGCTTTGCATCTTTAATCATTGTCATTCTATTTTGATGTTAACTGTGATTGTCATGAATTTCCAAAACTGATAAGTACCCATAAAAAATTATTATATCTATTATTTTAAAATAATATTTTTGATTTTTATTATTTTTTCTTATTAAAAGTTAATATATCAACAATATGAAAGAATCATATTAAATTATGCCAATAATAATGGGAAAAAAGAAAAATAATTTTGATTGATAATAAGATAAAAAAATAAATAATATAATTTATAATTTATAAGATTTAATTTTTACTAACATAAGATTTAATTTTTACTAACATTTGTTTTACTTTTTAAGAAATAAAAATATTAAAAATCTTTTTGAAGAATGAAAATCTATACCATCACTAATGGTACTGGTATATTAATATGCATGAAATTACACGTAATTTTTTATGGGGAAGTAATTTCTCCAATTTCAGCGATTCTGATTTCTTGATATCCATTAGCATTAAGTTGATGTCAAAAAATATGTAATAACATGGTAATTCTTATGCTTTCAAAAAAAAAAAAAAACTACAAAATATGAAGCTAAATCTACATATTGAAACATTTGGATTATTGGGAGCAATTGTTCAGTTAAGCTAAATAGCAACAAAAAAAGGTTGAATTGGGTTGCAGTGAAAAATTTGAAAATAATTCGCGATTGGAAATTAGGTTATGGGAGTGTAGAGAGAGCAAGAAAATAAAAAGAAAGAGACACTAAAATTTATAGAAGTTCGGCTATAACCAAAGCGTACATCCTCTTTCTCAAGACCTTTCTTGAACCTGCACCGATCGACTTTCTTAAAGGTGATAATCAAACCTTTATAATAAGTGATCCTTGGTGGTTGTTTTGCCATAACCTAGCAAGCCCAATGATTACATGTAACTCCCAAATAAAGAGCAAAAACATAACTCACTCTTCTCACAAAACTTATAAATATAATATTTTAAAAATCAAAATAGTTTTGCTAAGCAAGAGGTAGTTTGATTGATTTTTCTCAACTTTTAAGGTATAGAAAGTGAAGAAGTCTCGAGTTAGAGTCTTTCTATCTATCTATTAGCTTTTATAGTGAGGTAGAGGGCTACATTCCGCTGTTTATTTCATTAATTATATCCGGCCAATAGTGCCTCCATTAAATCTAAAAAAAAAAAAAGAAAATCAAAACAGTTTCATAATTTGCTAGATGAATTTCACTCAATTCCTTTCTTGTATTTCTTCTTGTGTCTTTGGAAAAAGGCTTCAACCACTTGTTAAATAAGTTATAGTAAACATTGTTTGTTAGGAATTATAGTTTTCCATATCGATGTTGACTTGTCTTTTAGAGATCCATATACTTATTTTAAGATTATTCACCTTTATGGTGGTGAGAAACGGAAATAGCTACCTCCTACTGTATAGCCCATCAAACTCTTCTTGTGTGTTTGAAAAACGTTTCAACCTCTCCTTAAATAATCAAGCTATAGTACACATTGATTGTTAGGAATTATATTTTTCCATGTTAATATTGACTTGACTTTTAGGATCCATACTCATCTTTGCAATAATTCACCCCTCAACTCACAACTTATCTTGTTAACTTTGTACCATGCCTCACATTGTTGTTTCAAAAACTTTTCAAGCATCAACTTGTTGCATCAAGTCACTTCATTTAAAACTAGCCATAGAGATTTGATCAAGATTTGTCATTTATTGTTTGATCAAATCTCTATGTTAGAAATATCAAATATCATGCTATTAAGTCATTCATAAAGGTACAAAATTAAACCAAGAATCATGTAAAAACATGGCACCACACAAGGGCTACAAGTGGGGCTTAAGGTGTGGTGGGTTGAAAAAGTGGGGGTTAAAGATTTTGAAATATTCAAAAACTTACTTTCTTTAAAAAAAAGAAAAAATAAAGTTCATTTAAAACAGACTGATTTATTCCTTCATTATCTCTCATTAAATAAAGAAAACAAGGTGAGATAAAATGAAATATAATTTAAGGTCTATTTGATATTATTATTAAAATTATAATTTAAAAAATATATTTAATTGAAAAATATTAAAAAATAATTTAAAATTAAATTTAATAAATTTTAATTATCATATGGATGGAGTGAATAGTTTTTTTTTTCAAATAGAATAAGGTAAGATAATAGAAAGGTAAAGAATTAAAACTTCACATCCAAAAGTCGATTAAAAAAGCGACCTTCTTAAAAAAATCTTTCCACTAAAATAAGTTTTTTATTTTATTTTTAATAAATAAAATATATACATAAATAAATTTTAAAAATAAATTATTATTAAAATTATTAATAAGCTCGTATAAATTTTAAAAATAAACTGCTATTAAAATTATGGATAATTTTAATAAGCCCCCTCTTTAAAAACTGATTTTTTTAACATTCCCGCAAAGGCAAAAGTCCAGCATTGGTTACAAACTGACCCACATAGCGATAATTGTAGCCCAAGAAATGGGGTGAAAAAAAGTAGGCCTGCGTCTATAAAGCAATCGCCGAAGACCAGAGCAAAGGAAAGAAGTCAGTCTCTCATAGTTTCTGTGAAAGAAGCCATCTTTGATCTTTCTCGTCCCTTCTCTTTTGCTCTCTGTGGAACAGAGGAAAAATGGCGGTGGGTAGAGAGGAGGTGCAGATATTCAAGCCAAGAACGGACAAAAGAGAGTATAGGAGGATCGTTCTCAAGAATTCACTTCAGGTCCTTCTCATCAGCGATCCCGAAACCGATAAGGCAAATTTTCTCTTCCTTTCAAATTTCACATTCTTGCTTATTGAATTCAATGAATCTAATTACTTTAATTCTAATTCTGATCCTCTCTCAGTGTGCTGCTTCCATGAATGTCAGTGTTGGCTCCTTCAGCGACCCTGTTGGCCTGGAAGGCCTTGCCCATTTTCTGGGTAATCCCTCTCTTTTTTTTTCTTTTTATGGATGGGCGAGATCGTATATCCTTGTTTGTCTTTTTAGGTTCTATGTTTCTGTAATTTTGTTTTTAATTTATTTTTGGGGTGTTACTCTATGTGTTTTGCAGAGCATATGCTGTTTTATGCGAGTGAGAAATATCCGTTGGAGGATAGTTATTCCAAGTATATAACGGAGGTACTTGCTTCAGTGACTTAAAAGTTACATTGGATTCTGTCTTTTCTGTTGATACAGTTTGTAATGCTCCAACTCACTATTTTTTTTTGTGAGGACTTCACTGCTTGCTTCTCAAGTTTATTTCTCTGATGTATGCAATTGAATTCGAAATATGCAAACATTTCTGATTGAGTGATTGTTAATTATGTAAGGTTTTGAATTTGTAGCTTGATTCTAGCTATTGATTTGTAATGCCCTATTCATTGCTGACTAATACTTGCATCATTACATATTTTGGTGACTCGTGTTACTAAATCCCACTTTTCATTTATTTTGTCTTTGTGATGCTTAGCACGGAGGCTGCACTAATGCTTATACATCTTCTGAGCACACCAACTACCATTTTGATGTCAACAGTGATTGTTTTGAAGATGCTTTGGACAGGTAAATCGATGTTTCTTTTACTGATAGTTTGTTATATTCATCATTATACTCATAAAATTTGTGAGCCTGGTTTTGTTGCATTTGATGTACTGCCCAGATTTGCGCAATTCTTTATTAAACCACTAATGTCAGCTGATGCAACCACAAGAGAGATTAAAGCTGTTGATTCTGGTTAGCTTTTGTGTTCAATAGCCACTCTCTTTGATCTTTGTAAACTGATTTAATTCCCTAATTTCTAAGTTTAGTAATTTTTTTTCATGTTACTGTTGATAATTACTTATTCTTGTCTTTCTTTCTCATATAGAGAATCAGAAAAATTTATTGTCAGATGCTTGGAGAATGAACCAGGTGTCAACTGCTGCCCTTGCTAACTTACCTTTGGCCATTTTATATCTGAGAGTTGGTGTGTGCGCATCTTATATGTTATAACATGTACATCTTTTAATGTGTCAATGCCTTTGGTTAAGTTACATCATGAAACTTGATGGATGTAAGCCTTGTATATATTTAATCAACGCATCTTTCTGATAGATAGGAATATATAAGAAAATGAAAAATTAAAATGCATTAAAAAACATTTCTCATTCTTGTATATATATAATGGAATGAGTTTCTAAAATCCTGAATTTTGTCTTAGATCATGAGTCTGTTTATGCTCTTTAAGGGTTTTGTAATTTTTTATCCACTAACATGTTAGATTCTACTGATTCTTTGTCTATGTTAGCATTTAATTTCCCATTAGTAATAAGGTTGTTTGCGTACTTCCCTTCTACTAGAGTTGGCATTTGTTTGACTTCTTCAATAAATTCTTTCATCTAGAAAAGAAAGGAGTCCTCTTGCAACGGGTCTGGACCGTATTTGCCCATCATGAGGGTTGATTGGAAGTGGGCTATATTTTACGAAGGAAAAGAATATGACTTTTTTGACACAAAAGTGTTGAAATTAAAAGCAATATGGGTTTGATCTTGAAGTTCTAGTTTTATTTATTTATTTTTTTATAATGTTGCTAGATTTTACTGCAATTGATTAGGGTATTAGGAGGATTCTTTGTGGGATTATATGTTATGAACTTCAATCTGGCATTGTACGTTATCAAGTTTTTGAATTGATTTTCTTTTTCTACAAATTTTAAACTAGCTATATTGTTTGCTAGTTTCTTTTTATTGAGCAGGTTGGGATGGGGATATATTGAATTTTCATAAAAAAAAAAAACAAGAGCCCTAAATCTTCCAACCTAACATACGGGCAAAACATGACACATTGAGAGGAGTTATCCTATTTTGATAGGGGATCCTCCATTAGCGAACTTCTTGGTTACCACCCTTTTACTGCTTTAGTGGGTTATAGTTTATGCCTTTTAGATGCATTGAGGATAAAATCAGTGTATATTAGGATCCTTAAATATTAAATGTTGCTTAAGTGCAATGTTTCAAATTGTGGAAATCTAGAACATGTCCCTAAAAAATGTCGATATGTAGTTTATTCCTTTGGCATTTCATAGTGAAGTATTTCTATGATTAATGCACTTCAAACTGATTTTCTTTGGGAAATTTGCTACTATATGCAGCTTCATAAACATCTAAGTGATGAAGGCCATCCATATCATAAATTCAGTACTGGTAAGCTGCATGTCTTTACATTGATTATAATTTACGCCTGCATGTGTAATTTCCTCCTTTCTCTTTTAATAAAAAGTTCCTCCTTTTCTTTAAAGAAAATTACACAAAGATGTAACTACCATATTTTCAGGCGTATTGTGAGTTTGTTACCATCAGCTTGCAGTTTAACTTGCCTATGCTTGTTTCAGTAAATCATGATGACTGAATACTTAATGGCTTGATTAACGATATTTGTCAACCATATTCTCAAAAAAAAAAAAAAAAAAGTATTTGTCAACCATTTTGAGTTTGTAACCAGACTCAACTCTTTTGTTCTGAGAAAAATTGGATGTTATTTGTTAGCTTTTGAAATTTATTTCCAATAATGCTTAGTATAGTGTCACTATGGTGGACAGTTCGTTAGTTACCATAGAAAGTGAATGGGCAAATACAAAGTGTGAATGAAACATATGAGAATTATGTAGCTTGCTACAACAATATTTATCATGGTGGGTCACTACACCTAGCAAAATTCCTTTATTTTTTAGGAATGACTGTTGCTGATTTAGATTGCATATAACCTATATAGCTCTCCATGAATCATTTTTACAACTAAAGATGGTGTTTAATATTCTGGAAAGTGAAAATCTCTATCATTTATGAAATAAGTCTAGTGTTTGTCAACCTATAGGGAATTGGGATACTCTGGAAGTTCGACCAAAAGCAAAAGGATTGGATACAAGACAGGAGCTTATTAAGTTCTATGATGAAAATTATTCTGCCAACCTTATGCATCTGGTGATATATTCTAAGGGTCAGTGAAAGAGCTTACTTCCTACAATTATAGCTCAATTCATTTACTTGCTCCAATTATGATTTCTTTGCCATGAAATCTTCAGAAAGCCTTGATAAAATTCAAAGCCTTGTTGAGGACAAGTTCCAGGAAATAAGAAACAATGATAGAAGCTTTTTGTCTTTTCCTGGTCAGCCTTGCACATCAGAACATTTACAGGTATTTGCATAGTACTGGTTTAGACTTGTAGTTATTATGCTTTGGGTGTACATTTTATTTTATTTTATTTATTTATTTTTTTTTTTTTTTTTGTGGAAAGAAATGTTTGCAGCTAAAGGCACTAACTAAACTTTCAAAAAAATGTTTCGTATTTCCTTTACTCTTTGTCACATTTATTCCAGATACTTGTAAGAGCTATCCCAATAAAACAAGGTCACAAATTGAAAATCATATGGCCAATAACTCCAGGCATTCTTCACTACAAGGAAGGTCCATGCAGTTATCTTAGCCATCTTATTGGCCATGAAGGAGAAGGATCTTTGTTTTATGTCTTGAAAACTTTGGGTGGGTTGGCAATAACTTCTACATTTTTTACATTCTTGAAAGCTGAACTACTTTTTCTTTTCTTTTTTCCTAATATGATCTCTTGGAATCCTAATTTATTAAGAGACTTAGTTACAATTTGTATTATTGAGTAATTGATCATTTATTTACACACAGATGGTTTAATTTCTTTCTGGCATAAAACATAGAAGACAAGTAAAAATTGTGCAAGAATTATTAATTAATGGCCACAATTCCCCTGTTTTATTGGGGGTGAAGGCAATATATATTGTCATCTATTTGATTCCATGGGGCATATGTGTTTACTTTCTCTGTGCTCGACACTGGAGAATGTGCATGTTTTTCTCTACACTAATATGCCTGATGTTGGAGACTGGTGCACAGTTTGCATAGTATTTTCTCATAAAGAATGTTTTTCTCTGGGAGCTTGTCATCGGTAGTTTCAGGGCCATGATTTTTAATTAAGGGGGGCAAAAATAATTATCACCATGTGTTAATGAGAGAGAGAGAGTGTGGGCATGTGTATATATAAATATAAACAAACACTTATTTTTTATTCAATTTTTCAAAATTAATTTATTAAAAAATTTTTAATAACGAAATTTAATATTAAATGTGCAAAGGAAATTGATATATATGATTGATGAGATTTAGTCCCTAACCTTTTTTCTAAATCTTGTTTTATATAATAGTAAGCATTATAAACAGATTTTATATATCAAATTAAAGTTTATTATATATGTAATGCAGTATGTAATATGTAGATTTTAGAGGCAATTAAAACTAACTAGAGGCAAATAAAACTAGCTTAATTTTTGCAAACAAAAAAATTAGAAAATCTGAAAAAATATATGTTGATGTTCAAATTAAAATTATCAAACTCTTTAAATGATAATTTTGGACGAGTAGGATTTAAATTGTAATAAACTCATATACATTATGATTTCTTCATAATTAACCCTAAAAATTGTTATATGTTATTAAAAATAAAATTCAGTCATAATAGAAACCATACAACTAATAGTTTTATTTGAACAACTTTTCTATAAAAAATGTAAAAAAAATTAGAAATAGTTAAATTATTAATAGAGATATTTAAGACATCAAAAGTCAGTAATTGAATTAATGATTGGTTCACACAATAATTTGAATCTTATAAAAATTATGTTCTTGTTTCTATTTTTAATTAAATATTTTATTTGGTCCTCTGAAGGGGTATTTTTACTTTGAAGTTTTTTAATTTGATCTTTCTAAATTTTCATACAAAATAAACATAAGGGTTGAGCTGTATTTAGAAAGGGTATACATTTAATTTCTTAAAATTAAAGAGTACTAATTTTTTAAATTTAACCAAAAGTAAGGGAGCAAATTGCCCCCCTTGCTCTTAACGTGGCTTTGTGACTGGTCATTGGCTGTGGATCTAAGGTAATCAGGATCCGGCATCATGCAATCAGTCAAATTATAACTTGGTGAAAACATTTTGGTCCCTCCTGTGATATTGGACCAAAACTTAAGCAGCCAATCTCTTTACACTGGCAATGCAGCTTTAACATTAATGAAAATGAATCCACTCTCAGAATTACTGTTTCGGGACCTCAACTTCACACTCTTCAATGGTAAAAATTTTAAGATGTTCTGAAGTGTTTATTCATGTGAAAAAGCTTATTAAGTCAAAGACATGACTTATGAATGTGGTTTGTACATATCTTGATGCATACCATGCTAACTGAGAATTGGATCGTGTCAGTTAAGATAGTATGGACATGCATAAAGGATCTAATTTATCAAGATATAATTTTAAGCATAAATGTTATACCTTTCCTGTTGAGGATATCTGCAGATAGGATGGAAGTGTATAAATCATGTCTGCTGATGATGATGTATTCTTTTTTTCTTTGTGTGTACAGAGATTAAAATTACAGAGCTTTTTGGTTCCTAGTTCCAACTCCCTCCCCTCTGTTCCACACCCCCCACACACACCCCCTCGGCGCTTTTCCTTTCTGAAAACCAATTGCACTAACCATATATTTGATTTCTTAAATAAAAGGGTGGGCTACTGGCTTGGCTGCTGGTGAAGGGGACTGGGCGACAGAGTTTTCTTTCTTCAAAGTAGTAATTGATCTTACTGATGCTGGCCATGGTTGGTTTTAGTATTCTTCTTCTCGTCAGTTTTATATATGATTTGTCTGCAAGCCTGGGAATCATCTCTTGACAGAACTGCAAAGCTTAATTTTAGCTTATTTGTTTGATAACTGGAGCTGATATGTTTTCTGGGCAAATTAACTATTTTTGATTGAATGCAGAGCACATGCAGGATATTGTAGGGCTGCTATTCAAATACATTCGGCTTTTGCAGCAATCTGGTGTTTCCAAATGGATATTTGATGAGGTATGGGAATGTGTTATGCATCATATGATGATGAATTTCAAACTTTAGAATTAGTAGAACTCATCTGACTTCAAAGTTTGTCTGTAATATTTGAAATTTATCCTGTTATGTATATATGTATGTCATGTAGACTACTATTTTATGGCATTATTGATCACTAGAAAGGACTCCTTGTCACAGACAACTCTTGTTATTTGGAAATCCTATTAACCCTACATGTTATTCGCAATTGAAGCTCTGTATCAGTGCTGGCTGCTTTGATTTTGGTTGGGAAGTTTATTGTAAAATGACTATTGTTATTATTATAAGATTTATTTTTCTCTTTGCTATTACATTATTTTGAAGAAATTAATTTCAAGGATACATGCAGGTTCAACATTCTATTTGTGACATTAGTGATAATCATAAGGATGATTTTGTTTGCTTGGGTCAACAATTTACCTCACAGTCACATCCAGTAAGGGGATGGGAAGAGTTGATGGGAGATAAATTGGAAAAGTTCTAGTAATGGTGACATCATATCATATGGTAATTATGGTTTCTTGGGGGGTCAGGCGATAAGGAGATAGTGGTGAATTGGGTAGGAAGATGACATAACCATACCTTTTATCAACTTTGTTCCTAACTATTATAACTATCTCTTTAACAGAGTTTGCACCCGCATTCAGATGTTCAGTGGTGAATTTCTTTTTTATTTTTTATTTTTCCTGCAGTTGATTTCTGGATCTATACAAAATGAATTAGACCATTTGCTTTAGTGTTCTATAAAAGTTCAGTGGAATGCTGACTTGTTGAGCTTATTTTCAAGCTAAAATAAAACAAAATGTGGCAATATATTAGTTGGCGTATATTAATTTGAGAAAGAATGAATGGGTAGAAAAGTTCTTGATTTATTTTTGCTAGCAACATGGGTTAAAACAATGCTACAATTTGAGAATGACTTTTGAATATGCATCATAACAGCTTTATGTTTCTCCACAGCAAATTATTATTCTACTAAGCTGTGATTTAATTTGAATTTATTAGTTATCTTTCACATTAAGTTTCATTATTTAGGTTTGCCTTTCATTTTCTTGAAGATTCTGAAACTTATCGTTTTGATGAAGCTTGCTGCTGTTTGTGAGACAATATTCCATTATCAGGACAAAACCCCTCCAATTGATTATGTAGTCAAAATTGCATCCAATATGAAGGTATGCTTCTATTCTTTTTCCCTTATCTTCTTTTCTTCCTGTACATATTTTTAGTGTGCTGCCTTTTGAATTTGTATAATTTGTTTCTTTGGTTTGGCGCTATAGCTATAAGATAAAATGTTGTTCTGGTGCAAATTGTGCTAAAATTGCTCTAATGGAAGGGTAGTTGGAACAGTTCCTTGAAACAGCAAGCATTTTTATTTGATTAAAGCCTTCAAATAATGAAAATTAACACCAATTTGTACATGTTTTGTTTTGTGTTCTATGAGTTGGAAGAGTTATTATTTTATGAGGTGTTGTACAGTACTGTGGACATGGTGAAAATCATAATACCTTAAATATAAGGAAGCCCCACCAGGTTGTTTTTCTTCTTTCCCTAGGATCGCTTCCTCAAACTTTTCTGGCTCATTTTTATCAGTTTCTTCTGTAAAATAGGTTTCTCAAAAATTTCCAACTCAAGTCTTACATCTTCGATTTCAACATGTGAAGTCTCAATAATCAAAACTTTGCATTCTATAAGCCGCACTTCGTGCTCTTCATTCTGAAATTCTTGTGTTACATCGAGTTGTAATTAAATCTCGATGAACTCTTGCTAGCGCTTTCAGCCTATCCAAAGTTTCAAGTTGTTGCTTACCTTTTTTCATTAGATTTTTCTTTAAATCAAATATTTGATCTAGCATTATAAGCCAAATAGTTAGAAGTGATTTGTGGCCGAATAAAAGAATATTTCCAATATTCTTGTTTAAACATATATTCCTCTTCCATGCTTCAAGTTCTCTTTCCCTAACTCGTAAAAGTTGTTAGATGATTCGAAATTCTTAAAATAAGTTAGGATTACAATATTTAGCACCACCATGTGAATTCCTTAAATGACATATCTATCTAATTGCACCTTTTAAGAATTGATTTCAGCACACATAGCATCTAATTGTGAAGGAAGAGACAATCTCATAAAAGAAACAATTGGAGCTGTGATTGTGCCTCAAATAATTGTTTATGCCTATAATGGATGTCAAAAATGGAACCACAATGTTGAAATTAGAGGGAAAGGTTCTGTTGAAATTGCTGACGTGGAGGGGTTGCTGATGTGATGTCGTCAACTGACGTGTAGTAGGTGGTGTCGCGGCTAATGTAGCGGGAAGTAGAGCACATGATCAGGTACAAATAGGCACAAAACTGCAATATTGGAATCAATGGCTAGGTGAGCAAGTTGGATCTGACTAGGACATGTGAGCGGGTGGTGGCTTGGACGAGCAATCTAACAATAACAAAACATCGATTGACGTGTAATGAGCTTTAGATGAGGTGTAGAAGTGAATTTGCCTTGTTGATATGGATTCGAGTTTAAACCCTACTTGAATATATGCTATAAGTCGTTTGGTGTTCGGCTATGGTATGGTGGTTGTGTGGCTGATTGGTTTTCAAATGGTGGTGGTTTGTGGGGATAGTGGTGAGGGGCTTATGAGAGAGAGAGAGAGAGAGAGAGAGAGAGAGTTTACAAGCATAGTTTTCAAATCAAGATTCGAAACTTCATTTTGTGAATCGAGAATTGAATCGAATTGTAAGATTCGATAAAAATTCTCAAAATTAAATAAAAATGATATGTGTTCTAAAAAATTAGTAAAATAATATATCACAATGACATGTTTTGATAAATATAGAATTAGCATTTGTTTAATGAGATTGATGCTTTCTAATAGAACAAAATATTCTTATTATGTTATATGGTTTTATGTTAAATTAAAGATCAGAATATATTAATATAAAATGTCATAATTTGACAAATATAATTAGAGAAGTATATTAAAAAAAAAAAAGAAAAAACTAAGCAAGAGAGAGAGGGAAAAGAATGGCTAGTGGAAGAAAAATAGCTAAGATTTTATATGCAATTTTCACAATAAAAAATGAAGTGAAATATTAAATTTTGAAACTATAAGGTCTGACAATTCTCTAGAAAAAGAATCAACTGAATTGGTAGATTCTTATCAATTCACCAAATTCGCTATTGATTCACTAAATTCATTATTGAATCATAAGATTCGGTTAAGATTTTGGTACATTGAGGTTCACCCTATAGATTCGAATCACTAGAGTAGGAAATCGAATCGAATTGTAAGATTTGAATAGAGAATCGTAATATTCTAACAATAGTGTTAGTCAAATGGGACAACAGGGAAAACCACAAACAAAAGCTAAAACAAGATTTATTCTCTAATTGATTTCATGGGAACACAAGAAAAACAAATCAAAGGCATTGATACCAAGTTAATGTAGATCCAAGAACACTAGAAAAAGGAATAGAATAATTCTTATTAGTTCTCAATTGTCAACAATAATCATAATAAACTCTTCTAAAATGCCTAGATGATGAAGGTATTTATGGTATGATAAGTTAATAACTAGTCCTACTAGTACTAGGATTAGGAATCCCAAAATAAGAAATATTAAATCAATCTAACTAGGAAAATACTAAGCCTAATAGAACTCTCTAAATATTCCTAAATTATAATATAATTTCCAAATAATAGAAATCTAAACTTCTTAATTGTAGTAAAAAATCTGAATTAAGGATCTTAATTTTACAATTAACAATCAAATCAAAATAATTTCTAAATCTAGTCTTCCTACACATTTCTATTATGAAAGAAATCAATAAAATAATTATGACCACAACAAAAAAAAGATAACGATACTAGTCCAATAATTATTGAAAAAAAAATTCTAACTACTAATTTAAATAAATAAAAGAAAACTTTAAGGAGATGGTACTTATCTTTAGAGGTGTTCCATCAAATGATGGAGGAATAATCACTTTCTTAGCAAGTGAATAAATGACATATAGAACATTCTGAGCATGTCTAGAGATTGTATTCATTGAGTGTTTTGGTGATCGTTTTGACCAATAATTATAAGAAAAATTGCTAATTGTTTTTGTACTGAAAGGAATGTGGAATCTTTTAATGTTGTCGCTTTTAATTCCTCATAAAGACTGATGATAATTTCTCTCTATTCGAAACAATTCATAACATGTCTTTAGATGACCATTTAATTCTTCAACTATCCATTCATGGCCTGTGGACTTGGAAATTCTTTTTGGGCGAGGTATACTCTTGAAATATAGGATTATACTCACTATTCATATAGATGGTCAATAGTTGCTTAGCCTCCTCATATAGGATTATATGTAGGGAGTGTTTTTTGATCTATTTAGGAGAATACATGAACAAAGCAAGGCCACAAGTGAGCTAAGCTTGCAAAATGATGAATGAATTTAGTGAAGATGCAATTATTAATTACACAATAAGAGGAAAAGCATCACCAATCAAATTGTAAAAGCCATTAAAAAATGGTAAATAGAAAATGGGAATCCATGTTTTGATGTTTCCATATTCCTTGTTTTTCCATTTTACAAATGGTTCTGGATAAGTTAGCTGTACATGTTTGCACTTGAAAAAAATGAAAACCACAATGTTCCAGAATGCTTCTGAAAGTTTAAACTACTAGTTCTATTTGAATCGACTTGGTAATAATGGAAGTTGAATGAATTATTGGAAAACCATGGATTCCATTAGAACTTGGTGAAAAATTTACAAGCTTCAATTGTTTTTGCCCCCTTCATAACAATTCAATGGCATTTCCAATTGTTTCTTTTTAAGTTTTGCAACAGCAACCTTAAGGTTTTTTAAATTCAAAAGATGTGATGTGAAGCATTGCCAATGCAAAGTAGATTTTCTTCCCCTATAATTTTCGTTTTATGTTATAATTAATAAAGCTGGAGTAGATTGGTTATCCATTGGGAGCCTTTTTGTGATTCATATATGGTTTTGTATATTTTATATCTATTGTTTGAGAGTTTCACTTTTTCTTCATAAATGCCTTGTCCTAGTCCTGTACATAATTATATATGTACAAATGTTCATGCTTATGTTTGGATCTCCATAATTCAATTTTTAAAATTAGAACTGGGAGAAAATTCATGTACAGAATAATGATTTAATAATTAATATTTCATTTTTTTTCTTCTAGTTATATCCTCCTAAAGATTGGCTAGTTGGGTTATCCTTGCCTTCTAATTTCTGTCCGAGCACAATTCAATTGGTGTTGGATCAGCTTTCTCCAAACAATGTCCGGTAAGTTTCTTAATACGGAAAGAAGTTACAAATTTGTGTCACTGAAGGTTGATTATGCTCCATCATTATAATTCTTGGCTGTTGTTGAGTGTTGACATCTATCTTCTTTGAGGGTGAAACATCTTTTCCTTAATATCTTGTTGTTTAGCATTTTATTTAGAAAGATAAAAGGTGGAAATTTTCGGAACCTCAAACTAGCAAAGCATAACTTTGGACTTGCATCTAGTAGCATCAAATGCTAGATTTTATATACTATTTTCATTGTTTAGAATGGGTATTTCTTATTGTATTTTGATGAACAAACAATTGGCCCATTGGCCGTTACTTCGGTGGTATTGGTTGTTGTTGATATGAAGAACAAAAACTACAACTTCTTATTTTTGCGAACAACCTTATTCTCACCTACCTAGAAGTTGTAAAACACTTATCTCCTCTTTTTCATTTCAACCTCTAGATTCTAGTTATAGCCTCATGTAGGGGTTGCAATTTTAGGCACAACTCATGAACATAACATGAAAATAGTGGATTAGGGTTGGGCTTATTCTTGTTAATGTTGAAATCTTGTTGACCCGCTTATGTTATGCCAATAATCATGTCGTGTTGCAAGTTTACCTCCTAACCCGATTTGACATATTTATGACACGCTTTATTATTTATTATTTGTGTCACGAGTTGACTAGTGACCTGTTAACTTGTTTTAACGCACTAACTCGCAAAATGACATTATTAGAGAATGATAAATTAGTAAATATAAGCATAATTATATATTATATTAGAGATTTGTTACTTTATTATAGTTGGTTTGGTTTGTACTTTCTATTATATTAGTGAATTTCCTTTATTGAAAATTATTTAGTTTGTGAATTTATTTAACAAAGTTGAAAATTGCATTGTTTTATAGTTTTTTTTTTTTTAATTTGTAGGCTAAAATATTTATTAGCTAAATGTTGAAATATCGTTTCCTTGTTTGATCTTAGATTCCATATTTTTATATATTATTAAATTTATGCATGGTTAAAATATGGATGGTTAAAATTATGTGTAAATTTCATGTTATATAGTGTTTTATAAAGATTAAAAGTGTTGGATCGTGTCAAATAGAGTTATGTTGAGTTGTGTGTGTTAAAACGTGTTTAATGGGGTGATTTGTGTTAAATGGGTTGAGTCATGTCAAAACGTGTTAAATGGTTCAGGTCTTGTTGAATTAATCTAATATGATTTAATACTAATCATTTCATGTGTGTCTATTTAATAAGAGTCGTTTTTGTACTTATATTCTTGACACGGATCATTAATTGTGTCGTGTTCTTGTCAACCTTAATATTATTCTTGTCGTGTATTGACACAAAAAGACAAGCCTTGTCAACCCAAATTGCCACCCCTAGCTTCATGATACTATTATTTTGCTTGATTTGCTGTTATAAGTGGTGCTTTAAAAACCTTTTGCAAAGTTTGGTTTTGTGTTGGTTTTTTAGTTGTTTGGCTATTGATTGTTTGTTTTAAACAACTTCGAATTGTTATTTTAATGAGATTACTACATATTCAGTTGACTTCTTGTTTTAATATTGTTTTGAGTCATTTAGTGAATTTTAAAAAGAATTTTACAGTAGGGTCGGGGGGATGTTGTCATATACATTCAGATGCAGTGTGATACCTCAACTCTGCATCCAAAAGTGATATTGTTATGGACATTGTTATTTAAAACCCTACTTGATGCGAACCTCTAGAACGATGCCTTGAAACCCACGAACAGGTTTGGTTTATAATCCCAATAAAGCCAATATCAAGTTCAGACACTAAAGAATACCTTGACCTATCAATTATATAGAATTGAAAACCAAGATAATTCAACGGTAGAATTAAGGATTCTTGACCCAAGGTTTATAATCAAACAAAAATCAAGAATATCGAGATTGTTAAATTCTACAAGATTAATCACTCTTGAAGAATTTAGTTTAGCTCAAGAAAGAGTTTAGGAAAAATCCCTCTCTTGTATTGATTTAATCCAAAGTAATGTTCTCCTCAAAAAGTATTAAGTTAGCCTTATATATGCGGCTGAAACCCTAATTCCCTAAACTTAAAAAAATAAAATAAAACCCTAAAACTAATAAAAAACCTGGAGTGGGCTGCACTCCTACTTAAGGCCCAAAAACATATAAATAAGGCCCAAAATATATATCTGACCCAAAATAATTAAATAAAACTATTCAGATTTGTCCTAGATAAAAAAAAAACACTAAATTTGCATAACTATCCATCAATTCTGTTCAAATATTTCTTGATCATCACCCATGCAAACTTGGATCAAATTAAGCCACTTCCCATCTTCTTGTAACCCCAATTTATTGGTTGTATCTCCATATTTAGCTTCTTGTGCAACTACTTCCTCAATCAACTCTTGCATCTTCTTAACTCTAATTCTTGTGATTAGAGCTTCTTGTGCAATTGCATCTTGAATCATTTCACGAACATTCCTAGGATCTTGTTGTTCTTGTTGATTTGCATCACTACTGATGCTGAGAAGCAGGAGGAAGGTTCCTAGCTTTAGTTCTGGGCGTATGGTCTAACAGAGTCCAGTACTGCAATACTTACGATACCATTATTTAAAACCTTTTTGGTGAAGGGAACTGAACCTGGTCATGCTGGAGGAAACCTCCCAACTTGGCCTCCAAGCCAACCCTGTGATATAACGTTTATACTAATTAAAAACGTGTTGTTATTTAGCAGTAATTAAATAATAAATAGACAATCCAAGTCCACCACTGTAATACTTTAGTGAGGACAATGTACTAATGGCACTGGAGCAATACTGTGTGCAAGGGAAATCGAATGAAGATACTCCTACATATTTTGGTTTTATCCATCTGACCGTAAAATAGCATATGAGTTTGTCCTAGCTTCCCCTCCCCAACATTTGTTGTAACAACCACTTCACAGTTTGTTGCAGTATATAATAATACAACCAAATAAAAATAGCTCTACATCCCAGTCAAAAAGATCGGCTGCACAACATTCTGGTGGTTTTCCTACTTGTAAAGATGATTGCTGAAGCTGTGAAGAAATATGACCAATGTTAAAGGAAGATATTCTGAGTTGTCCAGTGCACCTATAATTGGAAAAATCAATTTCACATATTATATTTTCTCATAACAGTAATTTAGTTTTATGGCATGCTGTGGTTAGAAACTAGTCGCTGTGTATGTGAACTCTTATTGCCCTGTGTTAGTGCTTTTGGGCTGGGTGCTTAATTTTTACTGACATCATTTTGTATCTTCACCTAACTCAATTTCCTTAGTTCTATTTCATTTGGATGCACAATAAGATGAATACATATTTTGACTTTAATGAAGGTTAAATCATATAGGACCCAGGTGTTACATATTCAGATATTCCTGTGCTCTACTGATTGATAGTTTGTTTCTTTGAATTATACGGTCTTTGCTGACCATTTGCAACTAAGGACACTTTTATGTTTCCATAATGTATTGCCTGATAATCTCTCTGTATTCAGAATCTTTTGGGAATCAAAGAAATTTGAAGGACAAACTGGTAAGGTAGAGCCATGGTATGGAACTGCATATACTGTTGAGAAAATCACCAGCTCCATGATTCAGGTTAGTGATTGGTTGTTATTTATTATATCATTCAACACAATGATAGCAAGTGAAAAAAGTAATGTTACTTGGATGTGCGTAATAGTTTATTGCATACTTTTCACCAATTAGAATATTCTATTATGGAAAAAAAGGTAACTATGGACAGAAGTTTCTGTCTGTTTGCAGGAATGGATGCTGTCTGCTCCTAATGATAAGCTGCATTTACCAGCACCTAATGTGTTCATCCCTACTGACCTATCACTGAAGGATGCTCAAGAGAAGGTTTGATGCAATACAATAATCTGATTCCACATATATATATTTTTCTGCTTGTAGTTTCCGATTTGATGTACCTTTGAAGCAGGTCAAATTTCCAGTTCTGTTAAAAAAGTCATCCTATTCATCTTTATGGTACAAGCCTGACACAGTGTTCTGTACGCCCAAGGCTTATGTTAAGATAGATTTCAATTGCCCCCACGGTGGCAGCTCTCCTGAGGCTGAAGTTCTAACTGATATTTTTACTCGGTTGCTAATGGATTATCTGAACGAATATGGTATGAAGAGAAATTTTATGTTTCTCTTTTATGTTTTGTTTTTAAACAACACCCCACCGAGCCTGCTGGCCCCACCCCACACCCCACTCCACACCCCCCCCCCCCCTCCCCCCAAGCCACCCCTCTCCTTCTCTCTTCCCCCTTTTCCCAAAAGAAAGAAAGTGCTCTTAAGTGGTATGGTGTGCTTAACAGCTTAATTTATTTTGAATGTTTCAGCTTATTATGCACAGGTTGCTGGTCTATACTATGGCATTGCCAATACAGACAGTGGTTTTCAGGTATTTGTCTAACTATAGTAATGTCTGTAGTGAGGTTAATATACAAACAAGGATGAATATCTTCTTGCTTTCACCGTTTTTAATTCTTTCTGGTTGAGCAATCTAGATAATTGGCCTAACAGTCTCACAAGTCATGAAATTGCAAACTAAATTTTTCCTTAGCTGAGATTTAAGTCTTCATGATATTGTAATCATTGTCTGCTGTAAGTGTCAGCTATATTTATTTATTTTGTGTGATTTTTTTTGGGGGGAAAGGGTAATCTTGGGACACATTGTTTCTTGCATGTTTAACTTGCTATTTTTCTGCATTCCTAATTCCTATAGGTGACTGTGGTTGGTTACAATCACAAACTGAGGATCCTATTGGAAACTGTTATTAAAAAGATTGCAAAATTTGAAGTCAAACCCGACAGGTTTTCTGTAATCAAGGTAATGTCTAAGGATCCTTATTCTTCATTAATCTGAATTTTCCAGCAAATATTGTTCTATTTTCTAATGGGTGCACTTTTTGACATCCTTTTGAATCATTGTCAAAATGATGAGAATTTTGTATGGTCCTATTCTCTGGAATATTGAATTCAAGTTTGTTGGCTCTTGTAGTAAAAGGATTATGAGGTCTGAGGGACATTTTTGTTTCCATCATATACCTGATTTTTCATGGTTCTGCTTCTGCCTGCATAAACTGCATACCTTTATTTAATCTAGTAGTTGAAAAGAAGCGAGTTACATTTTTCCTTTTATCCTCTATATTGGCATACCAAAGATATGCAGGAATCTCCACATTTTTTTGTGAAAATATGGAAAGAGAGAGGATTTGTGAAGGGAAAGCTTGATTATTCCCTCAAGCTTGGTTGGGATTTATAATATTACTGAAGAAACAAAATAGGAAGCTTACATGATTGTAGGAGATCCTACTTCATAATTACATCCTGTATTAATGCATAATTACAACCCATTTACAGCAATAAATCAAGGCATAATCAACACTATATCTTAGCATTTTTTTTCCTCTATCATTTCATGTAATGTTCCAATGGGGTTGTGAGAGTAGCTGACGTACTCCATGCACAACAGCACAAGGGCACTTTTTATTCTGGATGATTTTGCATTTTAAAAAGTATGTGTAAATATAGTGTTACAGACAGCATTATACATTTAATGCACTGTTGCTATTAACCAGACAGTCCTTTTCTCAAATTCCATATTAATGACTGGAATATTTAGAGGATAGAAATTAGCAAAGCTGCATATGGATGAAATTATAATGGTTATTCTGAAAAAATCATATTTAATTTGAGAAACAGTACGCCACTTAGATCCCACTAGATTTGTTTCTTCAATGTTTTTCATTAATATTTTCCCTCTTTTTTATGTTTTCTTTGCCAAGTAATTTCATCAACAGTATGCCACTTTCAGATCCCAGGAATTGTTTCTTCCCTTTTTTCCCCTTAAATTATTTATTTATTTATTTTTCTTTACCTAGTATATCTGTTCAAGTGAATGCATTGAATGAATGCATTCAGTCAAGAGTGTGCCACTATTAGAGGCCATTGGATTTGTTCTTCATTTTTCTTGAATTTTTGTTTTGGCTCTCTCTCTCTCTCTCTCTCTCTCTCTCTCTCTCTCTCTCTCTCTCTATATATATATATATATATATATATACACTTTTCAGGTTGATCAGGTTGATCAATGAGCATAAATCTTATCAATTCTTTTTTTCCTCCCTAAATGAATGTTCTTGATAGTCTTCATTTTCTTTTTCCAGGAAATGGTGATAAAGGAGTACGAAAATTTCAAGTTTCAGCAACCATATCAGCAGGCTATGTATCATTGCTCTTTAATTCTACAGAATCAAGCATGGCCTTGGATGGATGAACTTGAAGTGCTTCCTCATCTTGAAGCAGAAGATCTTGCTAAGTTTGTCCCATTGATGCTCTCAAGAGCTTTCTTGGAATGCTATATAGCAGGTCTTTCATCTCAGCTACCTTTCTAATAGTTCAATCCTGTTTCTCTTATGATTTTGAGTATTGTTTTGTTATTACTTCATTTGATTCTAGTATTGATTTTTGATTATTTCATTGTAGGTAACATTGAACGCAGCGAGGCAGAGTCAATAATTGAGCATATAGAAGATGTCTTTTACAAGGGCCCAATTCCTATTTGCCAACCATTATTCCCATCCCAGCATTTGACTAATAGAGTTATCAAGCTTGAAAGGGGAAAGAATTATTTTTATCCAATTGAAGGCTCGAATCCTAGTGACGAGAATTCTGCTTTGGTGCATTATATTCAGGTGAAAAGATTTATTTGCATAGAAATTTGTTTTGAGTGTGAAACTATAATTTTCCGTGCTGGAATGTTCTTTTGTTTGCTAATTTGTTCTCAACAATTCTCTTGCAATTTTTATGAGGAAAATTTTCATCGAAAGCGACGCGCCATGTTGGTGCCCAGGTGATGTTGAATGAGTAAAAGGGTTCCCACATTATGGATGGGTGTGGGTAAAGAAATTAGTCCATAGAACAGATAGTGGAATAGAACACAAGATAGGCATAGAGAACGATAGAAGATATTATAGAAGGAGATCAATTAGGAAGGAGCAGATAGAAGAAGAATCAGGGTTGGTACTTGGAATGTTGGATCACTTACAGAAAAATTAATGGAGCTTGTGGATATCTTGAAAAGGAGAAGGGTGAATATTACTTGCATTCAGGAGACTAAATGGGTAAGAGAGAAAAGCAAGGAAGTGGGTAATTCAGGATACAAACTGTGATTTATCGGAAAGGAGAGGAACAAGAACGGAGTGGGTATGATCATAGACATGACATTGAAAGATGCCCTAGTAGTTGTGAAAAGAGTAGGAGATAGAATTATACTGGTAAAGCTAGTACTAAAAGGAGAAACGATAAATGTAGTTGTGCATATGCCCCACAAATGGGACTAGATAGTGAGAGTAAACAAAAGTTTTGGGAAGATATGGATGATCTAATGTAATGCATACCGAATGAAGAGAATGTTCTCATCGGCGGAGATTTGAATGGACATGTAGGAAGTGATAGGCAAGGTTATGAGAATGTTCATGAAGGTTTTGGTTTTGATAGCCGAAATGAGGAGGGGAAAAACATCTTGGATTTTGTCATGACGTACGACCTAATACTAGCAAATACCTACTTTATAAAAGGGGAGTCGCATTTAGTGACTTTTAAAAGTGAACAACATAAAAACCAAATTGACTTCCTCTTAATCAAGAAGACAAATAAAACTCTATACAAGGATTGCAAGTTTATTTCGGAAGAGGTTTTAACCAGTGTTATTAAAGGCGTGGGAGGCGCCCAGGTGAGGCGCCAGGCGAGGTGAGGTGCCCCTTTGCCTCCTCGATTGGGTCGCCTCTCTTCACACCTCCAGAGTCAACGCCTTAGGCCGGTGAGGTGAGAAACCAGGCGGGCGAGAGGCGTCGCCTCTTTAAAACAAAGCAGAAGGCTTTTTTTTTTTTAATTTTTTAAGACAAATATAAAACCCTACACACTTACCTGTTGCCGACAGTGAAAAGGAAGGCAGTCGCCTCCAGAGTTGCGAGTTCTGGTGTCTCTCTCTCTCTCTCTCTCTCTCTCTCATCTTCTTCTTCCTCCTCTCTCATCCTGTCTTCCTCCCTCTCCTGCTCTTTTCTTTGGAAAATGGCAACCGCACTGCAGCAATTTTTTTTCCCCTTTCCTTCTCCTCCTTCTCCTTCTTCCTGGTTGGCTTTTTCCTACCTTGTTATGCTGTCAGTGTTCAGTGGTCTTCCCTCTCTTTTTTTTTTTTTCCTTCTCCTCTGTGGTTGGATTTATTAATTAGTTAATTATTTGCTATTAATTTAATTATTTTGCCCTTTATTTTTATTAATTAATTATTTAAATTTTATGGGTATTGTTAAATTAATTATTTTACTTGTTAATTATTTAATTATTTAACATGGATATTGTTAAATTAATTATTTTACTTATTGATTGGTTAATTATTTAATATGGTTATTGTTAATTTAATGATAATTAATTTACTTTTTACTTATTATTTTTGTTAATTTGATTAATTTAGCTTTTTATCTTATTAATTGAACATTAGTTGTTTATTTTATGTAGTAATTATTATTCTATTGTTAATTTGATTATTTCACTTTTTGTTCTTGTTAATTTATTGTTTAATTAATATGAGTATTGTTAATTTGTTTGTAATTAATTTACTTTTTAATTGTTGTTCTTGTTAATTTAATTAGTTTTACTTTTTTTTTTGTTAATTAGTTGTTTATTTTATATAGGAATTATTAATTTATTGTTAATTTGATTATTTTACTTGTTGTTTATTTTATATAGTAAGTATTATTCTATTGTTAATTTGATTATTTCACATATAGATATAGTGCAAATAATGTTTTTTTTTTTTTAATATGCTTTTTTTACTTATCATCTATTTAAAAGTATGAATTTCTATGTTATAAGCACACACACACACACACACACACACACACACATATATATATATATTGGCGATTAAGGTTATAATGCCTTGTTTCAAAAAGGCTCTCGCCTCTCGCCTAAGGCCATAAGGTGCTCTGTCGCCTTAGTGTCACCTTTCGCCTTGATAACACTGGTTTTAACAAGTCAATATTGATTAGTGGTCTTGGATAAGTTTAGGAACAATTCAAATAAGGCTAGAAGAAATATTGTAACTCGAACAAAGTGGTGGAAGTTCAAAGGAGTAAAGCAAGTGAAGTTCAAAAATGAGCTTCTCGAGTTCGAAGCGTGGAATCTGGATGTGAAGACTAATAGTATGTGGATACAGATGGCATCAAAGATTAGAGAAATTGCTAGAAAAGTACTTGGAGAGTCTAGAGGACGTGGACCACCCTCAAAAGATAGATGGTGGCGGAATGAGGAAGTGCAAAAGGCAGTGAAGAGAAAGAGGGAATGGTATAAGAAATTACCTAAGTATGATAATAATGAGGCTTATGAACAGTACAAGAGTGCAAAGAAAGAGGCAAAAAAAACGATTAGTCAAGCAAGATTGCAAAGAAAGAGGCAAAAAAAACGATTAGTCAAGCAAGAGTACAAACTTTTGAAAAGTTATATAAGAAACTTGGAACTAAAGAAGGGGAGAAAGATATTTATAGATTAGCAAGGAGGAGAGAAAAGAAATGTCAAGATCTCAATCAAGTTAGGTGCATTAAGGATAAAGAAGGAAAAATGTTGGTGAAATATGAGGACATTAAAGAAAGATGGAGAAATTATTTTGATGACCTCTTTAATAATAGTCAAAGTGGTAATAGTGTGAATATAGACTACAGAGCAATAGAAAAGAATGTGAATTACACTAGAAGGATTAGATCTTCAGAAATAAAGGAAGCACTTAAGAGAATAAAAATGGGTTAAGCCTGTGGACCTGATGGAATACCAATTGAAGTGTGGAAGTATTTGGGAGATGTGGGAGTGGCATGGTTAACTAAATTATTTAATAAAATTCTAAACTCAAAGAGAATGCCTAATGAATGAAGGAGGAGTATTTTAGTACATATTTTTAAAAAATAAGGGAGACATATAGAGTTGATCAAATTATAGGGGAATTAAACTCATCAGTCATACTATGAAGTTGTGGGAGAGAGTTGTGGAACATCGACTACGTTATGACACTTCTATCTCCCTCAATCAATTTGGCTTCATGCCCGGTCGTTCAACTATGAAAGCGATCTTTCTCATTAAAAGCTTAATGGAGAAACATAGAGATGTGAAGAAAGATCTACATATGGTTTTTATCGATTTGGAGAAGGCTTATGATAGTGTTTCAAGAGATGTCTTATGGAGAGTGTTAGAATAAAAGAGAGTATCTATTAGGTACATATAAGTATTGAAATATATGTATAAATAAGTAATTACTATTGTACGCACAGTGGGAGGGGACTACAAGAGATTTTTCTATCTCAATTGAATTACACCAAAGTTCAGCTGTGAGCCCTTACCTTTTTACATTAGTTCTAGATGAATTGACGAAACATATACAAGAGCGAGAATGAGTTTGCCGATGTTTGCAGATGATATAATTATGATAGATGAAGAGCGAGAATGAGTCAATAGAAAGTTAGATTTTTGGAGAAGTACTCTAGAGTTAAAGGGCTTTAAGTAGAACGAAGACTGAATACATGAATTGCAAGTTCAGCGAAGACCGAACTGGGTAATAGGGAAGGAGTTAGTTTGGATGGAGTGGTATTGCTCCAAAATAATCACTTTAAATATCTCGGCTCAATCTTTCAAATAGAAGGGGGATGTGAGAAGGATGTTAGTCATAGGATTAAAGCCGGATGGTTGAAGTTGAGACATGCTATGGGAGTTTAATGAGATCGCAAGATTCCCAATAAGTTGAAAGGAAAATTTTACAGTATAGCCATACGACTAGCCATGTTATATGGCAGTGAGTGTTGGGCAATGAATGAGCCATATGTGTCTAAGATGAGAGTTGCGGAGATGAGAATGTTAAAGTGGATGAGTGGCTATACTATACTAGATAAAGTCCGTAAAGAGAGTATCAGAGAAAAAGTAAAAGTTGTGTCAATTGAGGATAAGTTGAGAGAAGGGAGATTGAGGTGGTTTGGTCATGTGAAGCGTAGACATACGGATGTTCCAGTTAGACAAGTTGAGTATATTGGGTTAGAGGATAGAAAGAAAAGAGAGGGTAGACCTAAACTGACTTGGAGGAGAGTAATACAACATGATCTAGAAAAGCATTACACATTTTCGAGGATTTAACCGAAAATCATTTAGAGTGGAGAAAGAGAATCCATATAATCGATCCCAATAAATTTTTTGATAAAGATTTAATTGAGTTGAATTGAGTTGTATTATAATAGGTGGGGCTTCGCCCCTCTTTTTGGACCCATCTATTACTACAATACTAGCTTTTACGTCCATAACCCCATCTCATAACAAAAGGATATTAAATGAAATATGTGTTAAAATTTTACAAATTAAATGAGGATAATAAAATACTTTGTCAAACTAGATTATAAGTACCAAACGAAAAACTGGTCCCCCAGGCTTTTTTTTTTATTTTTTTTTTTTTGTAGCTTATAACTCTAGAAAATGTTATAAACAAACAAGTAAACTTATTTTTAGAACCAACGTATAAACTAAAACAAACACCCTTTTAGTAACTGAATGTCATGCCTTGATGTCTCTTAGAGAAAGTTCTTGGACTTCCATGGTTCACACATGTATCGTCCAAATATTTATGTTTTCAACAAATCTATGATTTCCATCACTGCAATGCAATTTTAAGCTTTAATTTTGATTCTGACTTTAAAGAAAGCTCCACATGAAAGAGAATATATTTGGTTGTTGGACAGCATGTGATTCAGAAATGTCCAAAAAGGCAAGACATTCAATATTGTGTTCTTTAGTGAAAGTGATTTCTCAAAAGGCATTTATTAAGCTGACTTGCCCCAAGAGTGTAAAGCAATTGTAAAGCATTTTTTCTTTTGTTATTATAGGGATTCTCTCTCTCTCTCTCTCTCTCTCTCTCTCTCTCTTTTCCTCATGAATCCTTCATTCTTTCTTCTTCTTCTTCTTCTTCTTCTTCTTCTTCTTTCCTGATTTTCTCATTCTTCTCTCTTAGTGTAACTTTCATATTCAGCTCTGTCCATTAAAATTCTATCTGCAATCATTTTTGGGATGTTTTGCTTGTAATTATCAGCATTTTCTTGAAGGGGACCAAATTTTAATATGTATTGGCAATTTAACATACCTGAGCCCAAATTTAATGTCTAATGGAAAATTGACAATTAAATGTACTTGAGGACAGTGTATCAATTCCAGGGAATATTTTTGTACATTTGGTCCTTGCCCATAAATGGTGACAAATACAATCGTGATTGGTCAAAGGATTTTCATTATGATTAAGGTCTGTTAAATTTGGAGAGTGTTAAGAAGTGTTGGTCAAATTACAATTTGATTCATTTTAATTCGGGGTTATATAAGTGATTAGATTGCTTTACATCACAAAATAACTAATCAAGTCAATGTTGCAATCTAACCACTTATATTTATCCTTTTATATTTATACTTTCCCAATATGGGATTTAGAATCCCAACACACCCTCCTCCCCCCAAGTGCAACCACATGGTTGTTACTTGACAATTAGTTTGTATTTTTAATCCAATGAGGGCCCAATTATATAGTCTTATGGGCAGCTAAAACCCACAACCCAAACTGGGTTTTGATATCATGTTACATTTGGAGAGAGTATTGATCAAATTACAATTTAAGTCATTTTAATTCAAGGTTATATAAGTTATTAGATTACTTTATACATTAAAATGACTAGTCAATTCAATGTTGCAATTTAACTACTTGTATTTACCTTTTTATATTTATACTTTCCCAACAAGGCCTGCAACTTGGGAGAGATTTTGCAAGGTGGGATGGAATTTTAAGGACGCTGTATTCTTTATATTGGCATAGTTTAGGATGAGTGTTTTTTTTTTCCCTCTTTTACGCTTCATTTCTCCTTTTCTGAGCTAATTAAAATTTACCTTCATGTCCTTCCAACTTCTCAAATTTGAAGATGAATAAATCTGCTTAATATATCCAGAAGGATGAACTAGTGATTCAAACTTGTTAGCTACACAAATACACAATATTTTATACCATGTCAACAATGAAGACCTTTCAAAATTTTTTTAAAATCTCATATTTCAAAGCTTATGTTTCTGTGAGCCTTTTATGGTAATTTGATTTGGGTTGATTAATTATTTGTAATGGTGATTTTGATGAGAGTCTAAGAGAAACTAAAATTGAACTTTCTAGGTTCATCGAGATGATTTTATGCTGAATGTGAAACTTCAGCTTTTTGCTTTTATTGCAAAGCAACCAGCTTTCCACCAGCTTCGGTCGGTTGAGCAACTTGGATATATTACTGTGCTCATGGGCAGGTATCTAAAATTTTGTTTTCTCTAAGTTTTGTATCAAACTTGGGAAATCTGCTATGCTATTTAAGGCTTTACCAAATTTTTCTTAATACAGGAATGATTCTGGCATTCGAGGTGTACAGTTTATTATCCAATCTACAGTGAAGGTATGTCAAACTTCTTTGTATAACTTTTCTTCCATGCAATGTCATCTTATACTCTCGATATTAATCTTGGTAATATTGGCAGGGCCCTCGACATGTTGATTTGAGAGTTGAGGCATTCCTCAAGATGTTTGAAACTAAACTTTATGAGATGACAAATGAAGAATTCAAGGTGACAAATAGTAATATAATAGATGAGCAAATGCCTATTTTTTGGTGAATATTTCTTATAAAATCTATTTGCTTCGCCTTGATTTTGGATCTGGAAAGTCTTGGTAATGTAAAATGAATAACTGCTGAACTGGGTGCTTTGCAGAATAATGTTAATGCTTTGATTGATATGAAGCTCGAGAAGCACAAGAATTTGAGGGAAGAATCTGGATTTTACTGGCGAGAGATATATGATGGAACCCTAAAGTTTGATCGGAAAGACTCTGAGGTATGAGTATCTATCTGATCTTTCTGCTGATGTTTAATATTTGCTCTCCATATTTATGGTTGGAGAATATCACCAATGTATTATATCATGGAAAGGGAGCAAAGGGGTGAGGGAAAACATATCTCTGTGTAAGTTTTGTTTACACTCATTGAATTCTAATGTGAAAACAAAGCAAGCTTCTCTGTTGAGTTTTAGATGATAAAAGAGTAAGCTCTTTAGTCCATAGTTGATGAACATCCTTAAAACAGGTGGCTGCATTAAGGCAACTGGAGCAGCGAGAGTTTGTAGGGTTTTTCAATGAACACATAAAAGTCGGTGCACCACAGAAGAGGACATTAAGTGTTCGTGTTTATGGGTCCCCACATTCATCAGAGTATGCAATAGATAACAGTGAATCAGTTGCATCCAACTCTGTTGCAATAGATGATATTTTCAGCTTCAGAAGATCACAACCTCTTTATGGTTCCTTCAAAGGAGGCTTGGGTCATATGAAGTTGTAGGGTAGGAACTCATTTAAGATTGTTGATAAAAAGGATCAGAAATGGAACTTTTGCCATCTCCTGGTGGATAAAACTTGGTACAAGCTTTGCTGTCTGGAAGTAAAACAAAGCCAAGTCTCAGAATTTTCGAAAACTTTCAAGGGCTGGAGTAGCTTTTCTTGCATGGCATTGGAGATGCGAGTTCTGTTTCTGATTCCTCTTTCGGGTTCCAATCTCAAAATCATATTGTAACTTATCATTGTATCAGTTGACAAAATAAATTATGGCTTATTTGGTGTTTGTTTGCTTTATTCTCTGTTTGGCTGTATTAATCTGAGACTACTACAAACTACCATCCCTTGCTTCCAATGTTTGCTCCCACTATATCACTGAAAATAAATACGTTTCGAGTCTTAATTCACTCACCAAAATTTTAGATTATTCGAAGAGATGGAAGGGGCGATGGGGAAGTGGAGGCAGAATGCGGCTTCGGGGGATTTTAGGTCTTTGATAAAGATTTTACAGGTTTCCTTTGTTGTTGGTACATCAGAAAGTTGGCAGTGCAGAGGATGGTGGTGGTGCTCGTCTTCTCCGACGGTTAGCTATGGACGTGGTGGCCATGGTAGATAAAAGAGCGAACGTGGATTGCAAAGACGGAAAACGATCAGGGTTAGGTCACTAGGGGCTGTAGGGGAGGCATGTGGGGCTAATGCCATGGTGAAATGTAGAGCACTAATCAAAGGGAGCATGTGGGTAACAAGCATTATATTTTTGAAGCTCAATCTGATATGTGGCCTTTCGAAAGCCTTGATTTGATAATGGTTGATTGTGATTTACCTCACTAAAATTATTGCCAAAAGGTTAAAAAAATAAATAAAAAAAGAAAACCTGAAGGTGAAAAAAAAAATCAACAATTTGATTTTAAAATAAATTAAGAAATTTCAATGCAAATAAAAGATTAATAAAGCCATAAAATCAATCATTTGTTTTAAAATTAATTAAAAATTTAATAGATATAAAAGGTTAAAAAAAATGAAATAAATAATTTAATCGTAATAATTATTATTAGATTATCCCTGATGAAATTAGAAAGTAATTTTGAATTAAAAAGGTTACCACATCAATTGTATAAAGATATAGAGAGTGCAAATCCCCCTGATCAAATTATATTAAAATAGGTTTAGATAATATATAATTGAGTTTAAAATATTAAATTATAATAAATAGTATATTTTATATATACTATTAATTAAAATATATAAAATTAAATGGTTCAAATATTACTAGAGTAATAATAATTGAATTTATGGCAAGTTTGGATATTAAAAAGCTAAGTTTAAAATAATTTTTGTGAATGCCTACTCATTACCATTTTTACAGCGAATGTTATATACATAATTAATTAAAAAAAATTAATTATACTTTTTATTTATATATTTTTAAAGTAATATTATATAGTAAAAATTAATATAATAGTGTATAATTAAGCTAGAAAATGTTTTTTAAGGGTGACATTATTAAAAAAATTTATTAAATAATAAATAAAAAATGAAGATAAATAATAAAAATTATTTTGTAGGGCCAATATCTAAAATAAAATAAATTATATAGGGCAAAGTACACTTTAATAACCTGCACTTTGGCTTTTTTAGTATTGAGGGCATATACTTCATTTTGTGTCAATTAAGGATAGAAACTTTAACTAAGGACAAATTGCTAATGGTGTTAAATGATACTGATGTGACATGTTGACATGACACCTATGTATGATGTGGTGATGATGTGGCATGCCATGTCAATATGCCATACTATCAAATTTTATGTCATAATTCATTTTGTCACTAAGTATAAAAAGATGAAAGTACATGTTCTAAATTGTAAAAGTATGAAACTAAATATCATAAATTGTAAAAAAAAAAAAAAGAACAAAGTTCAAATTCTAAATGCTAAAAGCTTAAAAATTTTGAAAATACATGAAAAAATAAGGAAAGAAAAAAAAAAAAAAATATATATATATATATATATAGAGAGAGAGAGAGAGAGAGAGAGAGAGAGAGAGAAAGGCAAATTGCTAATAGTACTAAATGACGTTGACGTGACATGCTGACATGGCACCCATGTATGATGTGGTGCCATGTATTATATATGGCATGCCACGTCAATATGCTATGCCATCAAATTTTGTGTCATAATTCATTTTGTCACTAAGTATAAAAAGGTGAAAGCACATGTTCTAAATTGTAAAAATATGAAAGTACACGTCCTAAATTGTAAAAAAGAAAGAACAAAGTTCAAACTCTAAATGCTAAAAGCTTAAAAATTTTGAAAATAGATGAAAAAATAAGGAAAGAGAAATATATATATATATATATATATATATATATATATATATATATATATATGAAAGATAATGAGAGAGAGAAAGAGAATGAAAGATATGGGGAGAGATAGAGATAGATTGACTCTCCTATGTCTCTCTCTTCATCATCTCTCCCTCCCCCTCTTTCTCTCACTATATCTCCTTTTTATCTTTCTCTCCCCCATTCCTCTTTCTCTTTTCTTATTTTTTCATATATGTTTAAAAGCACAAATGTTTTAAGGGCAAAATATACTTTAGTACCCTGTACTTTGGCTTTTTTTGGCATTGAGGGCATGTACTTTGTTATGTGTCAATTAATGATAGAAACTTTAGCTTCATTTTCACCATAAGGACAAATTGCTAACAGTGTTAAATGACGATGACGATGATGTGGCACCCATGCATAACGTGATGGCGACGTGATGTAGTCATGATGTGGCATGACATGGTACTCATGTCATTTAGTCCCATGTCATACATGGGTGCCACGTCAACATGTCACGTCATCAAATTTTGTGTCATAATTCATTTTGTTATCTAAGTGTAAAAAAATAAAAGTTCATGTCCTAAATTATAAAAATATGAAAGTACAGGTCCTGAATTGTAAAAAAAAAAAAAGAAGTAAAATTCAAACCCTAAATGCTAAAAACGTAAAAATTTTGAAAGTACATGAAAGAATAAGGAGAGAGAGAGATATGGAGAGAGATAGACAAATTGACTCTCCAATGCATCTCTCTTCATCTTTCCCTCTCCCCTTTTCCCTCATTATGTCTCCCTCTCTCTCCATATATATCTCTCTCTCTCCTCCCTATGTCTTTGTCTTTCTCTCTTTCTATTTATCTCTTTCTCTCTCTCTCTCTCTCTCACTATTTAAAACTTTTGTGCTTTTAAATGTACATGAAAAAAAAAGGAAAGAGAAAGGGGAATGGGGGAGAGAAAGATAGAGAGAAGGGAGATACAGTGAGAGAAAGAGGGAGGGGGAGAGATGAAGAGAGAGACATGGGAGAGTCAATCTATCTCTATCTCTCCTCATATCTTTCATTCTCTCTTTCTGTGTCTCATTATATATATATATTTCCTCATTTTTTTCATGTACTTTTAAAATTTTTATGCTTTTAACTTTTAGAGCTTGAACTTTTTTTTTTTTATAATTTAGGACCTTTACTTTCATATTTTTATAATTTAGGATATATACTTTTACCTTTTTACGCTTAGGTGATAAAATGAATTATGGCACAAAATTTGATGATGTGGCACCCATGTATGATGTGCATGCACGTAATCACCGCATTATCTATGGCGCCATATCATACATAGGTGCCATGTCAGCATGCCACATCAATGTCATTTAACACTGTTAGCAATTTGTCCTTACGATTAAAACAGAGCCAAATTTCCTGTCCTTAATTGATGCAAAACAAAGTACATGTCCTCAATGCTTAAAAGGCCAAAGTATAAAGTACTAAAGTGTACTTTGCCTAAGTTTTAAATAGTGAGAGAGAGAGAGAGAGAGAGAGAGAGAGTATGAGAAACTGAGAGGGAGAGATATGGAGAGAGAGGGAGACACAATGAGAGAAAGAGGGAGAGGGAGAGAGAGAGAGATGAAGAGAGACACATGGGAGAGTCAATTTGTCTCTATCTCTCTCCATATCTTTCATTTTCTCTCTCTCTCTCTCTCTCTCTCTCTCTTTCTCTCCTTTTTTTTCATGTACTTTCAAAATTTTTACGCTTTTAGTATTTAAGGTTTGAACTTTCTTTTTTTTTTTGCTTTTTACAATTTAGGACTTGTACTTTCATATTCTTACAATTTAGGACTTGTACTTTCACCTTTTTATACTTAGGTGACAAAATATATTATGGTACAAAATTTGATAACGTGGCACCCATGTATGATGTGGCGCTGATGTTGCATATCATGTCATCATTGTAGCAAGTTAGCACTACATCATACATGAGTGCTGCGTCAACATGCCATGTCAGCGTCATTTAATACCGTTAGCAATTTGTCTTTATAGTAAAAATAAAGCTAAAATTTTTATCCTTAATTAATACAAAATAAAGTAAATGTCCTCAATACTAAAAAAGTCAAAGTATATGGTACTAAAGTGTACTTTACCCAACTATATATATAAGAATTTTGAAGCATTTGGGGTTGTTCCCACTTTGAGCCCTTTAAAAGAAAATATGAAAATTATAAAAAAAAATTTAGATTTGAGTTTCAACTCTAATTAAAAAAAATATATATATACTCAAAATTTGATTTAACGGTAAAAAATATTAATTGCAAATACAAGCACATTCATAATAGTTATTTTTTTTATAAATAATAAAGGGTCCTAGAAATAATGCAAATTAATTTGGAGAGTATTTGATTTCATTTATAACTTAGTTAAATCTGTCTATAAATAGAAAGTTATAAGTAGAATAATATTTAATTTGATTTATAGGTTACAAAATTACTTAAAATAATTTAAAAGTTATAAATAAGATACTTTTACTTATGACTTATTTATTTATTTTAAAATTACCATTTAACTAAGTAAAATATATTTTATCTTAATAATTTTTAAAATTTTCAATATAGTCTTCTTTCTAACTATCACAATATTAAATTATATATCCTTTTTAATTATTTTAATAAATTAAGGTACTTAATAAACATTTATACTATTTAAAATTTACTTTTTAAGTATTTTTGCTAAATAATTAATTATTTATTTTTAATTTAGTTTGACTTGGTCTAGTTGCTAAAATCATATCATTCACTTGGCAAATTCAAGTTGAAGTTTCCACTGTCCATTCTCTTACTAAAAAAATTATTTATTTTTAAATTGACTTACGGATTAAAAATAAATTTTAAGTGAAAAGTAAAAATAACCTAACTAAACACTATCTTAAATGAGTTAATCGGAGTAACTCAACTTAAACATTAAGGGCCAAATTAATTATTGACCCAAATATTAAGAGTCTCTTGAACCTTTAGTTTTTTTTTTTTTTTTTTTTTTATGCGTACTGTAATTTAGACTTAAATGAGTTTATTATAGAATAATTGAGTGCTAATTTGATCTCAAAATTCAATTTGGAAAACCTTAAATATATATGACCTAATTCAGGGTCAAATTAAACTTTATGCCTTATAATTGACATTATTCTTATAATTTTTATTTAGTCTCATCTATAATTATTTTAATTTTAGACAAATGATTTATTTTAACCTTTAATTAAAAGCCTGATAGTCACTTATAAGTAATTTTTTAGCTATACCTAGATATATACACTCAACTAATTAATAATTATTATTTTGATGAAAATTATGATAGATCTCATATAAAAATATACATAAATAATTTTTTTATTAATTAAATATTTATATACCTGAGTGCAGGTAAGAAATTTCCGTCACTTATTAATATTTTAATTCTCAAATACGCGAGTGAAGCGGGCGCTACCTCTAGCATTTACAAAAAATTAAAAAATAAAAATTAACTTTCTTCTTCTTCAAAATCCATAATTAATCTAATCAAAGAAGCTAAAATGAAAAATTTTCACTTAAAGTCAAATTTAATCATGGGATTTAAAAATAAGATGAGTGATTTTATATTTTTATTTAATTTTTCATTTTTTTATAATTTTTTCTTCTCACTTTTCAAATAAAAAAAAATATTACAATTTTATTTATTTTGTAAATACCCGAATTTATTTTATAAACTAGTCCTTCTACTTGCTTGTTGTGTAAATTATTTATTATTTTATTTAATAATATAATTTAATATTTATTTTTATATTTTAATTTTTAAAATTATATTATAACATTTTAATAATTAAAAAATTCTTAACTAATTATGTTAAAAGCAATATAAATGTGTTAAATAGGCTTATCAAAATCACATTAAATTTTTATTTTTTGAAATAATTATCAATTATTTTTCTTTAAATATTCTTCCATGAGAATGGAAGAATATTTTATATTTATAATAGAAAATTAGAATTAAAAAAGAATAATGTATGATCATAAACTATATATAAAGACCCCATGGGCTATATATGCAGCTAGGAATGTACATGATTTTACACTAACGTTATGTTTGGTATGACATAATTAAAGTTATAATTTAATCGCAATTATATTACATATTTGATTAGGTTGTTTGATAACACAAAAAATTTAACGTAATGAAATGACAATTATGTAACGTAATTAATTATACTTAAAATAATGTAATGGTCATTACATTAAAAAAATATATATTCATGATTACTTGTTTTAATTTTTTTATTTATTGTCAATGTTATCACCACCACTATTACTCAGCCACCATTGCTACTACCACTATAACTCTTATTCTGTCACCACCATCACCACCACCATAACCACTACCACCATCTTATTACTATCGTCGCTATCACTATCACTTGATTATAGTTATTACTACTTAGTTATTATCACTTCTACTACTATCTGGCTACTACCACTATCACTAACTCACCTTGTCACTACCACCACCTTCTAACTATCGTTGTCACCACCACCATTACCACTCGACTATCAATTACTACCACTCAATTATCAATTACTGTAACCATTACCACTTATTATTAACATTATAAATAAATTAAATATCAAAATAAAAATTATCATTGCATTTTATTATTTGTATTTTTACTTTGCAACCAAACAGATAAATATAATGATAATTACATTACATTATAATTTTGACTACATTACATAATTAATTATATTGTATTACATTACACTTTATCAAACATAACCTAAGATCATGTTTAATATGATATAATCAAAATTGCAATGTAATTATGATTATATTGCATATTTGATTATATTGTTAGGTAATACAAAAAAAATTTAATGCAATAGAATGACAATTATATAATGTAATTAATTATATTTAAAATAAATACAAAAATAAATATAAGCATAATTGCTTATTTTGATTTTTTTTTTTATTTATTATCAACACTACTATCATCACTATCTCTCTACCACTGTTACTAGTACCATTACTACATCTTGTCACCATTACCATTATCATTACTATCACAGTCACTATCATCACCACCCTATTACTGCCATGGCTATCACCACTTAATCACTTTTACTTCTACCATCTAGCTATTATCACCACCACTACCTCACCTTGCTACCATCACCACCTAATTATTGTTGTTGTTGACGCCACCACTACCACTCATTGTTAACATTATTTATAAATAAATATTAAAATAAAAATTATTACTACATTATACTATTTTTATTTTTATTTTACAGCTAAATATAGAAATGTAATGATAATGACATTACAACTTTTATTGTATTACATAATTAATTATATAACATTATAACATTACATCATACTCTACCAAATGTAACCTAATTGAAATAAAAGCATGTCTTGGCATTGGGAAGATGCTTTGGCATTATACCTGCTGCTGGATATCAAGGCTTGGCTGTGGCCAGAACATTGCAATTGTATTCCATTGTCATCTTAGGCAGCATTATTGTATTTCATATAAATACTTGTTGTTTTATTTATGAATCTTCTAAAACTATTATATTATTTAAAATTATGATATAATTATTATACAAAATATATTTATAAAAAATAGTTATATGTAATTTAAGTTATCTAATTTTATTATAAAAATTAAGTTATTTTTTATATGAGAGCCAATCGAAATCAAACTCATATAGTATGAGCTTCATAATGGTAAATCTAACACTCACTAGCGATATAAATGAATTGAGCTTATAAATGACATGAGCTATATCCATGCGAATTTTACCTATAAGATTAAAGGGTTTGAAATGGAAATTGTTTGTTGAAAATGTTTTACTTAAATATCACCCTAGTTCAATTATTTTATTATACCTTACATCAGTCCGCTTTATTTGTGAAAAAATTATTTATAAAACAAAGAATTTAATTTAATTTTCAGTTAAATCATTTTTAATTTAAGTTTTTTTTAAAAAAAAATAGTTTTTTAATTAAAAAATTTAATTCTTTCAATTATGGGATTTTTTTTAAATATGAAAATTCTTATAAAAAAAAATAAAAATCAGAATTAGTGATACTCAAAAATTGAATAAACATGGATGAAAAATTTTGCTAATAATTCTCTTCAATAAATAAATAATTGAATAAATTGGTCAAAAAAGGGTTTGTGTTGGGCGCCAATTTCTTTCATTCTACATTACAGAATAAAGAATCAAATCGGTGGCATCCAACACATTAGCCGCCTTGGCTCCACAACTGGATATCCGTGTAGAATACTGAATCGGTGCGTGACTAACACTGCTACCGTCATGGCCGTCGTGACGGTGGTGTTCGTTCGAGTTGGATGGAGGATGATAGTACATGCGAGCAGTATGTGGGCAGTGAGAGTAAAATCTTCCGGCAATTCTCACTCCGGCATCCAACAATTCCACATACTTGCCCATCACTATCTCTATAGAAATAAAATCTTCTTGTGTAAATGTCTGTGCGTGAAAACTGAAAAGCTTTTCTTCTTCGTCGTCGTCGTCGTCTTCTTCGTTTGGCTTTAGAGAGAGATGTGAAGGATGGTGGAGGGAGGATTGGTATATATACGAATGTTTCCTGTAATTTTGGCTTCTCTTGCTTCTCTTTCTTGTTTGGTCACTCACTTTTTCAAACATGTTTTTGCATTCTCCCCTCTCAACTTTTCCATATTTGCTTGTAAGCCGCTCTAAAAGTTACCATTTTTGGGATATGCCCCTAATTGATTGCAACGCTAATTTTTTTAATTTATTTATTTTTAGCAAGACACTCTTGTACATTTTATTAAAAACTTAAAAAGACATCAGTTAGCTTTAATTCGATGGTGTTGAAAATTATGAAATCTCGAATTTGAGTCATATTATATTTTAAATTTAAATTTAAATTAAAATTAAAATTTAACAAAAAAAATATCATAATGCATCAATAATATAATAATCTAACAACAACTCGAAATGAACTATATGACATGTTAACAATAAAAACAATAAACTCTACCTCAAATTTTATAGTAAATCATTGTGAATAATAAAATATTAGATTACTCGGATTCTAAAATTTAAATTTCAAATTTAAATTTCACATATTTAATTTAAATTTTATAAATTTAAAAATCTTTTATTTATTTGATTAACAAAAAAAATTTATAGAAGTGCCTAAAAATTTCGATATCATGTATAGCTCATACATTTAATTATTGTGAAATGGAATTGAAATAATAATATAAAATAATTATTTTAAGTTTTAAATTTTTAAACTTATTATTAGTACATGAGATTTAGATCAAAATCCAATTTCATTTTTATTTAAAATATTTAAATAATATATTTAATAGAGATTTTATTAGATACTCTCAAAGCACATACTCTTTCTCTCACAATAAGATGATCAACTTTTCATAATTAATGAAATAACTGAATTCTTATAAAAGTAGCTAAAAATTAATATATATATATATATATATATATATTATATAATTTTCCTATTTAATAAAAATTTAAATTTATAAGGCTAAATCCCTTCATCCTAACATAGCATTAATGAATTACTTATTATTTTTTCTTCTTAAAAGTAGGTATCCTCATTACACAAGGGTATTTTGGATTGGTCGCATAACGACTCCTTCAATTTAAGGACCCAATCTCTCTCTAGAAGGTCCAAAGGATGGTGATTAGTCACAAAATTTTGACTTGGTTTTATAATTACTTGGAAAATGTTCCAGAAAGGAAAAAAACAAATATATATATATATATATATATATATATATAAGGGGCAAAATATGAAATATATGAAAGTAGAAGGATGCAAAGGCAAAAGAGTCAAAAGACTGGTCCACAAGTCTGACTGAGTAATGGAATTCGACCTGCCGTTCATTTTTTGCTATGTGGCGTTAGGTGGGGTCCACTTTAGACCGCGTCAGGCTTAGACTTTACGCGCTGATTTTTTGTCGCGTGATTTGACGGCGCTGTGTTGGGGTGACTTTACGATTGGGAAACTTCTCTTCTGCTCTCGGTCTAACAACCCTAGAAAATTAATTGATTTTTCTTATACTTGACCAAATTTATTGAGATAATTTTTATAACACCCTCTAGAAAATTAATTGACTTTTCTCATACTTTACCAAATTTATTGAGATAATTTTTATAGCACGCCCCGAATTTTGTTCTGTATTTTATTTTAATTTTTTAACTTTAATTTATTATTAAAAAACTCTTAAAGTTTAATTTTATTCAAGTTAAAAAAATAATAAAATTATATTTTTATCTTTTTTCCTCTTACAATTAAAAAAAATGATCATTTCAACTATTATTTGAGCCTATCATAAAAATATTAATATTGTTACAATAATCTATTTTCTGCAAAGGAGAAAAATTTATCTTTTATTATAAAATATTAAAATTACATTTATAAATGTTACATCCTAAGTTAAAAGAAAATTTTTAAATTTAAAAACCTGTTATTGCAAGTTAAAGGGATTTTTTTAAATAAAATTAAAAATTTAAAAATTATTAGTAATAAAATAAAAATAATGAATAAAAATAAAATATAAGATAAAATTCAGTGACAGACCGTAAAACTTACCTAATTTATTGGTCAATATTTCATGTTCTAGATTCAAAGGGACTTGGGTTGGAGCAATTAAGCCAAGCTGAATTAGTTGATTTCGTCCTTGAGATTGACAGCAATTTGCAATTTTATCTTACATTGAAATGAATAGAATGGAAACTATTTGTTTCATCTGGTAAATTAGAAGATGACAAGTAATATGCAATGCGCCTAAATCTAATATATATATATATAACTATATATTATATTTTAAAAAAAAATTAAAAGGGATAAATTACAATTAAGTCCCTAAAATTTAACAAAACTCATAAATTACTCTCTTGTGTAAGTTTAGTAATGAATTGGCCTTTAAATTTTATTTTTGTTAACAATTTAGTCCTTACATTTTACTTATATTAACAAATTGATATACAAAATTCATTAGTCATAAGAATTAATTTATTAATAGAAGCAAAATGCGATGACCAAATTGTTAATAGAAATAAACTTTAAAGACCAATTCATTATTAAACTTGTATCAATGATTAATTTGTGGGTTTCGTTAAACTTCAAGGATTAATACCAACTTTGTCAATATACTTCCTTCGTCCTGTTTCTATAAGTTATTTTGTACAATTATCTGGTGTTTTAAAAAAAAAATTAACGAGTATTAATTTTTTTTTAATTTACCCTTGTGTATATATATATATATATATATATATATATATATATATATATATATATATATATATATCAAACATAATAATTATTTATACAATTTTTTAAAACTTATCTTAACTTCTCCTTTAAAATAAATAGTAATTTAGTCAAACCAAGAAGTATTTTATTAAAATTTAGATGATTTAGAACGTATTTAGTTTGATTATGTACTTATAACTTTTGACTTAAAATTTATTTTTTAACTTATAAATCAATTTAAAAATAAGTAGTATATTGTTTGGTAAAATTATTTAAAAGTTAATTTTAAATAATTTATATAATTGGTTAAAATGCACTTAAAAATAATTTAATTTGTCAAAATGATAAAAAATATGTCATAAGTAAGGATATTTTTAGAACTCATTAGAGTAAATATAATTTTTTTACTTAATCAAATAGTAGTTTTAAATAAATACATAAATTATAAATAAGTAGTACATTTCTTATTACTTCTGACTTATTTTAAATAATTTTTTTTTAACTTATAAGTCAAACCAAATAGTAATCTACTTAAATTTCTATTTATAAATCTATAAATTAAACTAAACAACCTCTTAACTGTTCATAGCAGATAAAAAATAAATGATTTAGAGAGGTAACTATGTAGGCTCTATGCCATATGATTATCATATTCCTAATTAAATATATGTTGATTGTGCAGTAGAGAGGGCCTATGCACTATTTGCACACTAGCTACCTACAAATTAATTAATTTGAGGCCTTCTTGGAAGCAATAGGGTGGTTCAAAGGATTGCTTCAACTCCTAGATTGGTGGATCTTAAAAATTTTTTGGATATGATAGTTCTAGCTTGCTTAGACTAGATGTCCGGAATCACTTGTTGATATTTAACTTAACTTCATAGAAAAGGACTTATCACTAAACTTGGAATGACATATAATAAGATGCGCAATTAGTCAACCTACTGCCGACTCGTTCACACTTTTAAGTAGAGACAATATTTAGTCATCAATACTAATGTGGAGAATCAAAACCGCAATAGAATAATGTCATCTCATCAGATTAACCAATAAGCTACTACTGATTTTCAAGGGAAAAGTTCATTAAAAGCAAAATGATATTTCTAATTTTTACGGCTAAACAATACACTTTAATTTTTGTTTTCTTATTTTCAATTTAGATCGATTTAATTTATGTTTTTTTAAGAATTTAATTTTTTTAATTTCAATTTGGTTTGAAATCGAACCGACTATTCGCATACTCTAGCTGCATGCAAATGACACAATGAACCCATTCTCTTCCTTTAAATGAATTAACCCTCCATTCACATTTAGAAGAAAATGCCTAGAAGTACACTTATTTAACTGTATCAACAACCATGCAGATGAAAATATAGGCATGGATTGCAAGCTGAAGCATGTCTCTGACTTCCCCAGCAGTCCTTACTAAACTGTATCTCTAATCATCCCACTTTAGGAACACTAAGTGGAATGATTAGAATGCTAAAAAATTAGCTGGTGTTTCTGGGTCAAGCTCCCTAATTAAATTCTCATGCTATCTGCTAAAAAGAAAATCATTCGGAATATTAACAAAAATTATTTTTGGCCATCACTGTTTATAGATTTTGAGACCTTTTTATAACCTATTATACCCTCTAATTTTAGCACTTTGAGTTTTTGAGGTTGGATTTGAGTTTCTAATATAATATCAGAATGATTAAATTACTCTTTAAACTGTTTATTAGCCATTAAATTAAATTTTGGAAAAAAAAATAGAAATTGAAAATAAACACAAAAACTTAAATTCATGAACATAGTTGTTCAAATGTTATTTAACTCAGTAATATTGAAATCAACCCTAACATTATGAGGTTTTGAATTTAAATTTCAATAGAAACTAATTATACTTAGACGATTTAAACAAGAACTTATAAGCAATTTAAACATGTACTTTGCTGTATATATTTGATTGTAGAATCATTAAAAGGAAAGATTGATAGATAGAGTACCCATTAAACATAATTTTAACAGGCACATAAATTTAAGGCATACATGTAATCATATAATCACACAGTATAAGAAAAAAAAAATGACACAGAATTTATGTAGTTCAACTGTAAGGTTTATATCCACGACTAAAACAAGATAACAAGTTTCCCTATGATAAAAAAAAAAAGAAAAAAAAATAAGGTATAAATCCCAATAGAATCACAGCGCTAAGCTTTCGAATCAAGTCATAATTTAAATGCATGAAGATATATCCAAAATTCAAATCACATAAAAATAGTATTTACAAATCCTCACACAAAATCACTGTCCCAACAAAGACATGACCTAAACCTGAATGGATATGGTATTAATCCCAGTGTTTAAGGATCTTCTTCACTCTTTCATGTTACCTTGAGGTGGTAAAAAAATCAGTGATTTTTGAAAAAAAATATCTCTGATTATTGTTTGAACAAATGTTTTAAATAATCAAATGTTACATTTATAAAATCATAGTAAATCGTCCTCCAATTATTGAAAAAGCATATAGATAAATAAATAATATCACACCTTTTAAAAATGAAAGGCCTTATTAAAATAATAAATATAATTTAGCCCCACTTTTAATTAAGGGTATAAATACATAGTTGGCTCCTCTAAATTAAAGAGGGACTTAACATGTAATAAAAAAACGCTGAAACACATAAATAAAATAAATTTAAAATTACATAAATTAAATACGCATAAAAATAAATAAGTCAATAAATGTTAGTAAGTCAATCATCAACTTAAATCAGTCACGTAAAGGGGTAAATTACAGTATCCCGACTTAAGAGTATATAATAATAATAATATATTTTAATTTTAATTTATAATATAAAATTTTTTGACTTTTAATTTAATATAAAATCATTATTACTTTTAGTAATTGATTTTCCCATTATTTTCCCCATGCTAATTTGACACTTAACATAAAAAGATTTTAATTAATTGGACATAATATTTTATAATTAATCTTTCTTTAGTTTCTTTTTGTTATTCTCTCTCTGGTCATGACAATTCAAATTGCATCAAAACTTATTTATTTGAATATATTAATTTATGAATATATATATATATATATATATTAATTTGATAAATGTCATGTCAGTATAAATGATCTAAAAACTAGCTTACTAGAGATTACATGAATTTTATATTACTTAAGTTAAATATTAAAAAAATTTATATTATAAATTAAAATTTAGATATCTTATTATTATATACACATAAATTTAAGTACCATGTGTATAATTTATTCGTCATGTAAATAAAATAAAATAAAATATTAAAATTAAAAAGATGAAAAACTCCAAATTATTGCGTGCACTTATAATTATAACCCATTCTTTAAATTTTTTAGATCATAATTTAATTTTTATGAATAGTAGCCAAAGAGTTAAACTAAATTTAGGAAAGTTAATAATAAATTATAATATAATTCTTAAACTAATAAAATAGTCTATTGATTTCAATTTATATTTATAAAGAAAATATATTTTATATTTATCATGTGTAATAATTAAATTATTTATTTAATTTTTAATTAAATTTTATATTAAAAATCATTTTTATTAATTGAAATTAACTTAATTATTTTTGAATCAAACCAAATAAATTCATGCATTCAAAAATAAAATATAAAAATAAATTTATATAATTTGAAAAGGATATATCACGCATGAATTTTGGCATCTATTAAATAAAATACACATATTTTATAAAATTATAAACATAAAAAAATTTGTCTCTTAAGTTTGAATTTGAAGGTTAAAAAATATTTTTGAGAATGATGGAGATTTTAGGACTTCTCAATGGATAATAAGAGAGAGTTTCTCTCTCACAATTTCTTGATTTAGAAATTGATATCAAAATTGAAGCAAATTTCTCAATCTCTCTTATAGATTTCTCATTGATTGGAGTCTTTTGAGTTATAATTATTGAGAAAAACTTGATCAACATGCTCAGCAGAAAATCACCATGAGAAAGAAAGCTTGAAGTAGAAAACATAGTCTCAGCTAATTTAAAATGACTTGTCGTTTCACTTCTCCGCCCATCACCTGCAACCCTTCATCACGGGCTGTTAAGCATTGCTGGTGGAGTTGCTATAAAAAAAAAAAAATCACTTTTTTAAATACATTATTAAATAGTATTAAAAATAATTTAAAATTAATTTTAATAAATTTTATTTATAAAAATATTAAAATAATAAAATATTTTTTTAAAGTGTTTTTCTAATAGTATCTAAAATATTTTTTTGTTTTAAAAACAGTTTTGGTCTTTAAACCTTTAGGGAAAACAGAAACTTAGATGATTAACTCTGCATTTTTCTTTTTTATTTTTCAAACTTCAAAAATTTGTTTTAACTCTTACAAAAAAACCTAAAGCCTCCTTTGGTGCATATTAACGTATTACTATTCGGATATGATAGACCAATTCCTTTTATGATGCATGACTGTGTTATATGCAACAGAGTTTGAAGGATAATCTCTCCTGAGCTTCTACTATTTGCACGAAGGAAGGGGCCTTTTTCGTTATCAAATTCTTCCAAAGCAAAATCACAAATGCAACTCAATATAAATTGCAAATATCATAAACTTAATTTATCATTTCCCCTTCTTTAGTTTATTAAACTCCAAGTTTCAAAAGACATCAATGAGTTAACAAAATTTTGTGTCCACTTTTGCTTCAAATAATAATAATAATAATAATACTCCGTTTGCTCTATTAAAAATATTTTTCTAAAAACTATTTTTTTTTATGTAGGGAAATCACATTTCTGATCATGGAAAATCTTTTTTAAATTTGAGAAAATGACTTCATGTTTCAAGATTGTGAAGTCATTTTCCTATTACTTATTTGATTATTATTGGGTTTTTTTCTAGTTATAGGCCCACTTAAAATTCTAATTACAGGGACTATTGACCACTTAGTATTTTTATTTTTCTTTCCTTTTTCACTTAATTTTTTTACAATAAATTTAATTATTTTCCAATTGATTTTTAATATCATACTAAATAGTAAAAAATAATATATTTTTTTAAAAAATATTTTCATAAATAAGTTATTCTTTGTGAAATAAACAAAGCCTAAGCATTGAAATATATTTAATTATTACAAAATACAACAAATATAATTATAATTAATTTTACTTACAAAGAACAACAATAATAATAATAATAATAATAATAATAATAATAATAATAATAATAATAATAACTATTATCACTATTATTTAAATAATTTTTTTTAAAAAAAAAATCAAGAGTTCATTCTGGACATGATAGATCAACAATATTCAACAATATTTTGCAAATATAGACAAAATCATAGACAAAAGGAAAATTACCAAATAAAATACTACCTAATTAGGCTATTACCACCAATCAAGATAAATATTGGATGACCAAAAAAATTTGCTAACCTAAAAGGCAAAAACTCCAAGAAAATAAAGACTCACCAAAATTAATACTAATACTAACTGTTACAGCTCAATCCTATGGGCTAGACTGGTACTAGAACCTGAGCCGATATAAAGTCCCCAAAGGGTCGTAGTAAGTCTCACTATTCCTAAACCCATAATCATGACCAAAATCAAGGCCCAACATGCAAACAAAATAACATAAAATATTATAAATTTATTTAGGCCAACCCGACCCAATAACTATTAGAAAAACTAAAACTAGGGGAATCCAACTCAACCCTGATATCCATCATGCACAAACTACTTAATCTCTATTAATTAATATAATACATTTGTTGGTGTCACAGCGAGATTCTAATAGTTAAATAAATGGATAAATAAATAAAAACTACTGACTAAGAACCACTACAATATGCAAAGAAAAATATAGGTTAGACCCAAAAATAAACTTGTTCCTCCTGCAATTTGGGAAAAATATTTAAATAGGAATGAGAGTTTGACTTACCGAGTTTAAATATTGATCATATATTTAAATTTCTGTAAATATCTATAACTAGTGCAATCCTACAATAAAATATACATACAACACATATAATAAACAATTCACTCAATATTCACACGAGAAGATAATTTAGAGTTACTCACGCACCTAGTGTATCTCATCAATATATAAATATGGAAACTGATCTCCTATACAGCTCTCTCAATCCAAATCCTGCCAACGAGTTTAACCAAAGTCGGACTTTGGCTTAAATTCAATTGCAGGGGCCAACGAGATTAACTTAAAGCCATGCCTTACCCCGACTTTCCATATCCATAAGGACCAAGTTCCAGTGAGACTTGCTCAAACCGTGACTACTCGTCCAATCCATATCCATATATACCATATATAAATAACACACACACAGAGCTCTAAATTATCTTCAGGGCAGCAAATATAAGTAATTATCAACAAATAAATATGCAATAGTGAAAAGTGCTCCTAATTTATTTAACTAAGTATGAAAATATATTTATAAAATGCATGAGCATGCCAATAATATATAAATAATATTATGTTGTAATTTTGAGTTCTCAACCCAAAATCATTATTTCTCCTCTTTAAATCAATTTATATCAAATATAAATTAATTAATTAATCTCTATTAATTAATTTTTCATAATTAAATTGATATTTAAACACTTTAAATATAAATTTAACTTATACTATACATCCAATAACCTAGATTTGATCTCCAGTCATGCTAGGGACTTTGCAATCTTATTGCAAACTAAACCTATTTAATTAATCAATTAAACTCTTTAATTAATCAATTAAATCAAATTTTACTTGGTGATTATCTTGTGTATGTGTGTGTAACTCATTAGGCTCATCACTAATTGGCAATGAGATATGATATTAACTCTTAATATCATCAGAACTCTTTCTTACCATAAATGATTTCTCTAAATCATTTTAGGCATCTCATAGACCATGGTTGACACCTAGCATAGCATGCCATGACCACCCAATCAGTAACAAGGAATACCTTAAATGAACCTTTAATCATATGTTACCATGCACTAGAATCTCTCTGTTACAAAATCCCAATTCGAGCTAGAGTCATGGTTTATGTCAAACCCCATTTGCTATGAACATTATGTTTTCTTTTAATTCCAGTTCTTGATTAATTAGATTTTCCTGTCATAAACTATTTTCTGACTAAATCTGTCTGTCCTGGCCAGGAACTTGAAATATCAAGAACAATTAAATGAACATAGGACTTTATCCCTATTTACTTAGGGTAACAGATTCCATCTTTATCAACACCTACCTCCATATTTAACTAGTAGGAGCCAACACATATCCATATACCCATACACAGTATAAGTATGAAAGCAGTATCAAACTCAAACCACCTATATAGAAGATAATTGTGTTATCTCAGGTCTAAAGATTATATGCACTGATATGATATATGACAATGCATTGACAAGAGTAAACTCCATATGCTTGTCGTATGCGTCACTGATTCGGCCTACTTATCATGTTTGTTATATGGCATGAGACTCACCATTCCATCTTATTTATATCTCATATAAATACCTTGGGAATAAACATGATTATAATCTTTCTGGATAAGTCATGTCCTTATTGTGAAGTATCCTCGATTATGAACCAATTTATGATACTTTGTGCTAGAAATATTATCACTCGTATTCTTAATAACTTAAGAATAGAATTTCTAACAAAATATCAATGGACCTTTTCTATTACACATAAATATATTATGTAAACAGAAAAGTGAAATTTCCTTTTATTAATAAAATATGTACAAGATACATACTAAATAATATGCTCTAGGGCATACTACTAACAATCTCCCACTAGCACTCGAGCCATTCATTTGCAATATCTTAGACCCATCTTCTCAAGATGTCGGTCTAACTGAGCTTGTGACATAGGCTTGGTAAATGGATCAGCTGGATTTTCAGCTGATGCTATTTTTTGCGTGGCTTAATCGCCTCGCCCAACTATCTCTCTGATAATATGGTAGCGCCTTTCTATGTGTTTGGATTTCTAGTGAGACCGGTGTTCTTTATATCGAAACAGCCTCTTTTGCAGCATCTGATGCAGCAATGTACTCGGCCTCTGTAGTGGAATTAGCAGTCATATTCTGTTTGGAACTCTTCCAACTGACTGCACCTGTATTACAAATGAACACAAAACCAGAGGTAAACTATCTATCATCGATATCTGATTGGAAATCAGAATTAGTATAACCATCCAATTGCAAGTCACCACCTCCATAAATCAAGAATAAATCCTTAGTTCTTCTCAAGTACTTAAGGATATTCTTGACAGCTATCCAGTGTTCCAAACCTAGATTGGATTGAAACCTGCTAGTCAAACTAACAACATATGCAATATCCGGCCTAGTACACATCATTACATACATCAAACTTCCAATAGCCGAAGCATATGAAATCCTGGCCATTTTATCTCTTTCTTCATATGTCTTTGGAGACATCTCTTTAGAAAGGTGGATACCATGTCTTATTGGTAACAATCCTCTCTTGGAATCAAGCATGTTAAACCTCTTTAACAGCTTTTCCAAGTATAGATATTGGTATAAACCAACTATTCTTTTCGCTTTATCTCTATAGATGCAAATTTCAGGAATATAGGTTGTCTCCCCTAAGTCTTTCATGGAGAATGTATTTGATAACCATACCTTGACAGTTGTTAACATACCTATGCCATTACCTATCAACAGAATGTCATCCACATATAAGACAAGAAAAGTGATAGCACTATCACTAACCTTCTTATATACACATAGTTCATCCACATTTTTTATAAAACCAAATGACTTAATGGCTTCATCAAAATGGATGTTTCAATTCCTCGAAGCTTATTTTAACCCATAAATGGATCGCTTTAGCTTGCACACCTTAGAATTATTTGAAGGAGCGAAAGTATGAAAAATACAAGTTTAGATCATTGAATTCAAAATTTTTTTATCTAGGATCACATGCATCATGCAAGATTCATTTTTATCTATTTGATTTCAATGATAAACAGTACATTAAAACTCTTTTAATATATTTTTGGATCTACATTTGCCATTTAAGATTTTAGAATTAACAGATTAATTTATTAGAACCCTATATTAGATCAAGAACAAGTGCACTAACCTTTTTGACTCACTGCAGTGTATTTGACACCTTTGGGATGTGCCTATGACATCAGATGTTGTCCCTCTAGCTTGTCTATACCAAGATTACCAATCGCAGCCCCTTGAACAGCTTCTAAAGCTTTTCCAATCAATTAAAAAAATCAGATTTTGCCTTTTGAGATATTACAAATGTAAACAGGACACTAGAATCAATTTCTAGTATTTTTAATTCAAGAGATTGTTGGTAAATCTCTTTGAATTGTTGAGAGATGAAGAAGAAGAGAAGGAGAAGCAACCAAGGGTGGCGGCACCTTTGTAAGAATGATCAAATTGTATTTTTCTTTTTCATCATTTTCCTTATATAGCTAGGTCACCACTTAAAACCCTTGCCACATGTCACCTTCTGATTGGCTCTAGGTTTAATTGACCCAATCACATTGTGCCAAGTGTCAAACCTATATTTAATCTTGACTTTGATCATCTTACATGATTAAAAGACATATGGCAAGCTTATGTGTAGTGCCATGTGTCACCAACTCATGGTGCCACATGTCACCCTGTGAAATGACCAAAATACCCTTGTGTTTTAATTTTGAGTTCTTAACCCAAAATAATTATTTCTCTTCTTCTAATCAATTTATATCAAATATAAATTAATTAATTAATCTCTATTAATTAATTTATCATAATTAAATTTCATATTTAAACACTTTAAATATAAATTTAACTTATATTATACATCCAATAACCTAGATTTGGTTTCAAGCCATGCTAGGGACTTTACAATCTAATTGCAAACCAAACCTATTTAATTAATCAATTAAACTCTTTAATTAATTAATTAAATCATATTTAATTTGGTGATTACTTGTGTATGTGTATAACTTACTAGGCTCATCACTAATTAGCAATGAGACATGATATCAACTCTTAAATCATCAGAATTCTTTCTTACCATAAATGATTTCTCTAAATCATTTTATGCACCTCATAGACCATGGTTAACACCTAGTATAGCATGCCATGGCCACCCAATCAGTAATAAGGTTTACCTTAAATGAATATATAATTATATGTTACCATGCACTAGAATCTCTCTGTTAGAAAATTCCAATTTGAGCTAGAGTCATGGTTTATGTCAAACCCTATTTGCTATGAATATTATATTCTCTTTTAATTCCAGTTCTTGATTAAAAAGATTTTCTCATCAGAAACTCTTTTCTGAATAAATCTATCTGTCTTGGCTAGGAACTTGAAACATTAAGAACAATTAAATGAACATAGGATTTTATCCCTATTTACTTAGGGTAAGAGATTTCATCTTGATCAACACCTACCTCCATATATAACTAGTAGGAGCCAACACATGCCCATATACCCATACATAGTACAAGTATAAAAGCAGTATCAAACTCAAACCACCTATATACAAGATAACTGTGCTATCTCAAGTCTAAAGATTATATGCACTGATATGATTTATGACAATGCATTGACAAGAGTAAACTCCATGTGCTTGTCATAAGTGTCACTGGTTTGACCTACTTATCATGTATAAGTGCCTATCATATTTGTTATATGGTATGAGACTCACCATTCCATCTTATTTACATCTCATATAAATAACTTGGGAACAAACATGATTACAATCTTTCTGGATAAGTCATATCCTTATTGTGAAGTATCCTCGATTGTGAACCAATTTATGATACTTTGTGCTAGAAATACTGTTACTCATATTCTTAACAACTTAAGAATAATATTTCTAACAAAATATCAATGGACTTTTTTTATTACACATAAATATATTATGTAAACGGAAAAGTGAAAATACCTTTTTTATTAATAAAACATGTACAAGATACATACTAAATGATATGCTCTAGGGCATACTACTAACAATCTCCCACTAGCATTAGAGCTATTCATTACAATACCTTAGACCCATCTTCTCAAGATGTCCGTCTAACTGTGCTTGTGACAAAAGCTTAGTGAATGGATCAGCTGGATTTTCATCTGATGCTATTTTCTGCATGGCTACATCGCCTTGCCCAACTATCTCTCTGATAATGTGGTAGCGCCTTTCTATGTGTTGGATTTCTGATGAGACCGGGGTTCGTTATATCCAAACAACTTCTTTTGCAGCATTTGAAGCAGCAATATACTCAGCCTCTGTAGTGGAATTAGCAGTCATACTCTGTTTGGAACTCTTCCAACTAACTGCACTTCCATTACAAATGAACACAAACCTAGAGGTGGACTTTCTATCATCGATATCTGATTGGAAATCAAAATCAGTATAACCATCCAATTGCAAGTCACCACCTCCATATATCAAGAATAAATCCTTAGTTCTTCTCAAGTACTTAAGGATATTCTTGACAACTATCCAGTGTTCCAAATTTGGATTGGATTGATACCTGCTAATCAAACTAACAGCATATGAGATATCCGGCCTAGTACACAATGTTGCATACATCAAACTTCCAATAGCCGAAGCATATAGAATCCTGGCCATTTTATCTCTTTCTTCAAGTGTTTTAGGAGACATCTCTTTAGAAAGGTGGATACCATGTCCACTGGTAACAATTCTGTCTTGGAATCAAGCATGTTAAACCTCTTTAACACCTTTTCCAAGTATAGACTTTGGGATAAACCAATTATTCTTTTCGCTCTATCTCTATAGATGCGAATCCTAAGAATATAGGTTACCTCCCCTAAGTCTTTCATGGAGAATGTATTTGACAACCATACCTTTACAGTTGTCAACAAACCTATGTCATTACCCATCAACAAAATATCATCCACATATAAGACAAGAAAAGTGACAGCACTATCACTTACCTTCTTATATACACATGGCTCATTCTCATTTTTGATAAAACCAAATGACTTAATGGCTTCATCAAAACGAATGTTCCAACTCCTCGAAGCTTGTTTTAACCCATAAATGGATGGCTTTAGCTTGCGCACTTTGGAACCATCTTGGGATTCAAAACTCTTAGGTTGTTCCATGAAAATGTTTCTTCAATGTATCCATTGATAAAAGCTGTTTTGACATCCATCTGCCAAATCTCATAATCATAGTATACAGTTATTACTAATAGAATCCTAATTGATTTAAGCATAGCAATAGGCGAGAAAGTCTCCTTATAGTCGATTCCTTACCTTTGGCGAAACCCTTTCACTACTAGCCTTGCCTTATAGGTCTCTACCTTTCCATCAGAACCAATTTTCTTCTTGAAAACCCATTTGTTCCCTATAGGTACAATACCTTCAGGTGGGTCAACAAGATCCCAAACTTGATTATTATACATGGAATCAATCTCGAATTTCATAGCATCAATCCATTTTGAAGAATCTATATCTGATATAGCTTCTTCATAGGTAAGTGGATCATCTCCATGATCTACTTCTTTATGAGTAAACAACTCTTGTTCTTCTTCATGAAAGAAACCATATCTCACTGGTGGGTGAGATACCCTGGTTGATCTACAAGGAATAACTGTAGATATTTCATCAATAGATGTAGGTTGACTAGATGGATCTATATCCATCTGATATGTTGGTTGGTCAGAATTCTCCAATTCTAACTCTATTTGCCTTCCTTTACCTCCTTTTTGAACAAACTGTTGTTCAAGAAATGTGGCATCTCTACTTATCATAACCTTTTGTGATGTAGGCAAATAAAAATAATATCCAAAACTATCTTTTGGATATCCAACAAATCGACCCTTTTCTGATCTGGTTTCCAATTTATCAGTGTTCAGCTTTTTGATATAAGCTGGATAACCCCAAATCTTAACATGCTTAAGACTTGGTTTTCTTCCATGCCATATCTCATAAGGTGTGGAAGATACTGATTTTGATGGAATCCTATTCAGAATATACAAAGATGATTCTAATGCAAATCCCCAAAAGGAGATTGACATATCAGTATAGCTCATCGTACTACATACCATATCTAATAGAGTAAGATTTCTCCTTTCAGATACACCATTCAGCTGTGGTGTTCCCGGAGGAGTCAGCTGGAAAACAATGCCATGCTCTCTCAAGTATCCATCAAATTCAGTACTCAAGTATTCACCTCCACGATCTGATCGAAGAGCTTTAATACTCTTTCTTGTTTGATTTTCTACTTCAGATTTAAATTCTTTGAACTTTTCAAAGGATTCATGTTTGTATTTCATCAAATACAAATACTCAAACCTTGATTTATCATCAGTAAAGTTAATAAAATAATGAAAACTGCCTCTAGCCATTTCTTTAAATGGACCACATACATCACTATGTATTAGCTCCAAAATATTTTCAGCTCTCAGCGCTTGTCTAATAAAGGGTGATCTAGTCATTTTGCCCTGAAGGCAGGATTCACAGGTTGGAGTAAGTTCAGAACCCAATGAGGATAGAATTCCCATTTTCTCTAGTTTTGCAATCCTATCTTCTGCAACATGACCTAACCTTAAGTGCCAAATATATTTCGAACTTGAGTTGATTTTCACCATGGCATTGCATTCATTTAGATCACTTGCATTCATTTTGTATTTGTCATTATTATCCAAATAATAAAGACCATCATTCATATAATCTAAACCAACATATTTATTTCCAAAATAAATATTGCAAACATCATCTGTGAACTAAAATTCATAGCCATTTCTAATCAAACTAGATATAGAAATGATGTTCTTAAAAGCATCAGGTACATATAAAATATTATCCAAACACAAAACATGTCCAGACATGTAAAAAGATTTAGATTCTATGGCTAAAGCTTCAACAGTTGAGCCATTGCTAATTCGGAGTCTAACATCTCGAGAACGCAAGTTGCTACTATTTGTGTAACACCCCCGTTTGCATAGCCTGGTAGATTTCACTGTTCCGGTGACCGGTGTCAGTCCGGACAATTAAGGAGATTAGAGCCACACTTAAGACAACTTGAGAAGCCATAAACACAAATAATTAGTAATGTTTAATTAGTTAACTATAAATAAGAAAAACAGAACATAAGAAGTTAAACAAGCTGAGAGTCACAGCGATGAGTGACCTCCTCGAGCATCACGAAGTCATTTTAAACTCAAATTTCGAACCGTAAAAAGTGACGCTGCGGTCCTTAAGACCCTTATGGACACAGTGAAAAAGAGAAAATCACGAAAAAGAACTGTTAAGCCAGTCAAATAATTAGGTCAGGGAGCCGAAAGAAATATGGAATTAATTGCAAACCAGGATGAACCGGCGAGGGGCAATTTGGTCAATTGACCCGGAGAGCTGACTCCTGACCTAACTGTCCAATAAAATTGGAGAAATAAAAATTTTTGAATCAAGGATTAGATTAAATAACTAATAAGAAATTTAAGAAAATTGAAAAAGAAAAGAAAAAGGTTTATTGCATCATGTGGATGACATCATTGTGATGTCAAAAATCAATTTTAATTTCCCAACTTTTTTAACCAAGTCAAATATATAAAATTTCACTTAAAATACTTAAAAAATTAGAAGGAAAAGTCATTCCTTCTTCTTTAAAAAAATTCAACCGGCTCCCCTTTCTTTTCTCTTTCTTTTTCTTTTCAATTTCCTCCATTAATGGTCATTTAAGCTTCTTAAACCCTATTATTCCTTCACAAATTTCATACTCACCAAAGTAAGGTCTTGCTCTTTGGCTTTGATAGAGAGATTTGAAATAAGAAGGATAAAAAAGAAGTGACGATTTGGAATTGCAAATTCTGCTCAACAAGTAAGTCCCTCTCTCTCTAACTTAATTTGAGCAAAATGCATAGAAATGAGCTTGAATAAGTAGCAAATTACATAGAAACTCAAGAAATCACTCATGTATGAAGCTTTATGAAAGTTGGTCTGCATGAAATTAATTAGGGTTTGATAGAAATTGTTAGAATTAAAGAGTTACTCATGCTTGATTGAGTAAGTAAGTGAGACTTGTACACTTAGAATTCATGAATTGAGGAAATTGAGGAATTAGGGTTCTTAACCCTTAGGGTTTTGGGAGAAAATTTAAGAAATTGGTAAATGATGACTTTGATTTATTGTGAGATGAAAAATGGTCAATAATGACCAAAAGAGATGTGTGGGAATTGTTGGAAAGAAAACCAAATTCGTAGGTCAATCGTCATGCTGCTGGCAGCATGACCAAACCCACTTTGAAGGACCAAAACTCAAATTTTACAAGTCCAATTGATATGCCAAAAATTGGGGATGAAAATAGACATAAAAGAGCACAATTTTCATTAAGGAACCATGCCCAAAAACTAACCAAAACTGGGTGAACAAATTGACCAAAGTGAAATGAGAGCAGGCTGCCACTGTACCAAACTGACCAAATGAACAGTAACTGTTCATTTGGTCATAACTCGAGGTAGGAAGGTCAAATTGACCTGAAATTTTACCAGAAATTAGATAAGGTATAGATCTAAAACTGTTATGAAGAATACCACCCCAAATTATGCCATTAACCCATTCAAATTATTGAGCAAAGTTGAGTTACCAAACCTGCAACTCTGCAGAATTTCTATTGAGCAGTAATGTTTGAAGGGTTATAACTCTCTCTAGAAAACTCCTATTTAGGCGATTCTTGAACCGATGGAAACCTAAGACATAGTAGAACATTTCGTATGAAGGAAATTAGGCCAAATTATGGACTTAACTTGATCAAATCACTGAACGAAGTTGGATCAAAAATCTGCCAGCACCTAAATTGTAGTATGAACAGTGCACGTGAACAGTAATCTTATTTTGGCTATAACTTGAGTTACAAAACTCCAATTGGGGTGATCCAAAAATGAGAATACACTTAAGACAATAAGGAACATTTTCTATGAAGGAAGTTTTGTCAAATTTCAATAGTAGATTGACCAATGGAATAGTGCAACTTAGAACTCCAAAACCGAAAATTGGCAATTTTGCCAAAATGACCTAAGCTTTGAGAAAACGACCAAAACCAACAAGTTTAATGACTAAAATGTGGTATGTGGGTGAAGTTAGAGTTCCCATACCTATTAAGCCTTAGAAAGTCAACTATTTGACTTGAATAGTGCAGTGAATAGTAACCCGAAACACAAAATTTCGAGAACGTCGAATTTAACACGTTAGAACTAGATAAATGCGAAGCTAAAATTTATTTTGGATTTATGTTAAGTTCTAATACTGAAACATTGTAAAATTGTGTGTTTCAGTTGAAAAGAATATCGGGAAGGAACCCGAGGAACCGAGTCAAGGCTAAGGGACGACTCGCTTGAGGTTTGTGCACAACATCTTCATGCTTTAAAATTCATTGATAAAGTGAACGAAATATGTATTTTACTTGTGATTTGGAATTGTTGAAAGTTTATTTGTGACATTATTTATGATGTTTTGATTAAACTGTGAAAGTTATTGTGTATATTTGAAATAGCAATGTTTAGCAAATTGTTAAGATAAGTTTTGAAACCACAGTGCCATGACCATATATTTGAACACCTCACTAGCACGACTAGTGGGGGTAATTAGTTTCGAATTTTGATTCCTTCTCCGGATAAGTGTTGAGGTGTGCCAGTAGAAGAGGATGTGAATGGATATCCATATATTTGAGCTAGCTAGCCTTGTGATGTGATTTCTCTTTAGTCTCTGGCTATTGAGATTCTATTTGTTTCGAATGGCATGATCTAACTGTGGGTTTTATGAAATGTGTTTTGATATTTTGAAATGAACTTGGTTTGCATTAAAATCTCATAATTCATGTTTTGTGTTTAATGCTCATGTTTAGTCAAATTTTTGAATAAATGTGATTTTATTTTTGCATAAAGATTATTTTAGTATGTTGTGTACCACTGAGTCCTAGTACTCAGCGATAGCTCTATTCTTTGTGAATCTGAGAGACTAGAAGAGGAGCAGATCGAGTCACGAGGTGTGAGGAGCTATCATCTTGAAGTCTTGGGTATAATTTATACCACACTTTGTAAATATTTATTTTGATGTATGTATTGCATATAAAGGTATGGACATGTAAATGGGTCTTGAGCAGCTTGTACAAAATTTGTATGAAGTTTGTAATAAAATTTAGTTTGTATTTCTTTTGATGTGAATTTTGTAAGGATGTATATAAATTGTTTTGTCTCAAATGAAATGATTGTGGAATTGTTGAAATTGATAAAGTTTGATTATGAAATTAAAGTTGTGGTTGAGAAAAATTTTTAGAAGTGCTTTTTACAGGTATTTGAAGAACGGTTTTCTCAAAATACAGAGGAAACTCTGTCAAAAGTTTTATAAAATTTGCGGAAAAATAAAATGGGCCAAAATTTCCAACTAGCTTTTCGCTTAAGTACATGTTTTAAATACTTATTAGAAATGCTCACCACTTACCAAAAGTAAGAAATTGTTTTAAAATCCCTTGTAGGGTGCTTAATGAGTTATCGGTAGGTGAAGTTCGGTAGTTCATTAAGTATTCTACGGGATCATGTTATGCCTTACAGAGGGGTAAGGTGTGACATGTTTTAGTGGTATCAGAGCAAATTTTTGAAGTATGTTTTAACTTGTGAATTTGTGTTTTTCCTTGTTAAGTACAACTGCTCAATGTCCATAATTGTTACATACAGTGCATTACATCATAAATATGAACTAACGGAGGGAAATCTCCATGTGTTATTTGTTCAGGAGATACCCTACTCGGTATTATGGAAGAAGGATCGCTCGATTGAGCGATGCTGAAGCCGAGGCACAAGGAAGCCCGACTTTACGAATGTTAGTGGGTTAGCGGCACCGACCCCACAAATGCGCGATTCCTGCACATTCGCAGCCAGATGGCTGCGATGTTTGATAAATGGTGGGTATGCTGCTCAAGCTCCACCACAACCACCTGTGGCACAACCATTGCCTCCAGCCAGACAGTATGACAAGTTATTGCAGTATGGGGCTGCAGAATTTACGGGTACAGTGGACCCTTTAGAGGCAGAGAAATGGCTGGAAAGAATGGATGAGTGTTTAAGAAAGCGCCTTTGCCAAGATGAGCTGAAGTTTGATTATTCCGTGTCTCTCTGCAAGGTGATGCGTATGATTGGTGGAAGACCATCCCCACGGCTTGGTGAACCACGATGTTGACACAGGATGACTTCATCAGAGAATTCAGATAGAAATACATCCCAGATGCATATGTTGACCAGAAATTGCAAGAATTTGAGTCTGAAACAAGGGAACCGATCGGTGGCAGAGTATGAGAGGGAGTTCTCCCGCCTGAGTCACTATGCGGGGAGTCTCCTTACTACCAGCAAGGCAAGGTGCAAGAGATTTGAAACGGGTTTGAAGCCCAGCATACGGATGCAAGTTGTAGGATTTCGACACAGCAACTTCTCAGAGCTTATGTCTCAAGCACTTGAACTAGAGAGAATTGAATCAGAAGCAACCCCAGTGAAAGAAAAATCAGAAAAAGCTGAGAAATAAGAAAAAGACAAGGGGGAAAAATCAGTTGAACAGAGTTCTGGTGCTACCGCTGGAAAGAGAAAGAAGTTTAGTGGACCTAGCAGGGGTCGAGGTGGAAGATTTGGTAGGGGCAGATTCTCCGGACAGAGACCCCCTAGGTCTGGTCAGCAGTCGAGCAGGGGTTCACATTCTGCCCGCCCTTGTGAGACTTGTGGCAAGATTCATGGGGGGGAGTGCTACTGGGCCACTGGAGCCTGCTTTAACTGCGGAGGCAAGGGCCATATAACTAAAGACTGTACTAGTGCTCCGAGATATAGTCCAGCTCCTACTACTGCCGAGAGATCTATTCAGAGTCCTGCTCTCAGAGGTTCACAGTCAGTTGGCAGAGGAAGAGGTAGAGGTAGAGGCACTACTTCAGGCAGTCAAGGCACAGTTGGTCAATCAGGACAAGGAAGTGCTTCGACCAGAATCTACACAATGAGACAGCGAGAAGAGGCCGAGACTTCTGATGTGGTAGCTGGTACATTCTCTATCTTTGATCAAGAAGTATTTGTGTTGTTTGATCCGGGTTCAACCCATTCATATGTTAGTGCTAGCATAGTTAGTTCACTTGCTGTTCCATGTGTGCAAATGGATTTTGAAGTGCTAGTAACTAGTCCATTAGGACAAGAGGTCCGGGTCAACAGAATTTATAGAGACTGTCCTTTGGTGATCCAAGGACATGTTTTCCTGTCAGACTTGATTGAAATGCCCTTCAGAGAGTATGATATCATATTGGGCATGGATTGGTTAGCCAGGCATCATGCGATGATTGGATCAGAGATCAAGACAGTCACTTTTGGTCTCCCTTTGTACGGTGATGTGGTAATACATGGGGAGAGGCATTTACTGCCATCAAACATCATTTCGGTTGCACTAGCCAGAAGAATGATCAGAAAGGGGTGTGAAGCATACTTGGCACATGTGATAGACACCCAAGTGGGGAGTCCAGCATTGAGGGACATCCCTACTGTATGTGACTTTTCGGATGTATTTCCTGATGAATTGCCAGGATTACCTCTAGAAAGAGAGGTGCAGTTTGAAATTGATGTTATGCCTGGTGTGGATCCAATATCCATAACACCATATAGAATGGCACCAGCAGAATTAAAAGAGTTAAAAGTACAGTTGCAAGAGTTGCTTGACAAGGGCTTTATTCGCCCTAGTGTGTCACCTTGAGAAGCCCCAGTATTGTTTGTAAAGAAGAAGGATGGCACTCTCCGGTTATGCATTGATTATCGGCAGTTGAATAAGGTGACAATAAAGAATAGATATCCATTGCCCCGCATTGATGACTTGTTTGATCAGTTGAGGGGTGCAGCTGTGTTCTCCAAAATTGACCTGAGATCAGGTTATTATCAGCTAAAAGTACAAGAGCAGAGTATTCCTAAAATTGCCTTCAGAACCCGCTATGGCCATTATGAATTCCTAGTCATGCCATTCGGGTTAACTAATGCTCCGGCTGCTTTTATGGATCTGATGAACACTATCTTCAGACCATACCTCGACCAGTTTGTTGTGGTATTCATAGATGATATATTGGTCTATTCGAGGAATGCAGAAGAGCATGATAGACATCTGCGGATTGTACTACATACTTTGAGAGAGAAACAGCTATATGCTAAATTGTCGAAGTGTGAATTTTGGCTGAAGGAGATATCCTTTTTGGGGCATGTAGTATCAGAAGAGGGCATTAAGGTAGATCCAAGCAAGATTGAAGCTGTCCTTAATTGGAGGCCACCCAGAAATGTCACAGAGATTCGATTTTAGGTTTAGCTGGATACTACCGTAGATTTATGAAGGGATTCTCCATGTTGGCATCTCCATTGACCAAGCTGCCTAGAAAAGATGTAAAATTTCAGTGGACAGATAAATGCCAACAGAGTTTTGATGAATTGAAGAGATGTTTGACAGAGGCTCCAGTCCTGACTTTACCTACTCCAGGTAAAGAATATACAGTATATAGTGATGCTTCTCACAATGGGTTAGGCTGTGTATTGATGCAAGATCGAAATGTCATTGCCTATGCATCACGCCAGCTAAAACCGCATGAGAGGAACTATCCAACACATGATTTGGAGCTTGTAGCTATTGTGTTTGCTCTTAAGATCTGGAAACACTATTTGTATGGGGAAAAGTGTTACATCTATACAGATCATAAGAGTTTAAAGTATTTGGGCACCCAGAAAGAGCTGAATTTGAGACAGAGGAGATGGTTAGAATTGATAAAAGACTATGATTGTCTGATAGACTATCAGCCAGGGAAGGCTAATGTTGTGGCTGACGCCTTAAGTCGCAAGACTATGGCAAGTCTACGGATTACTCCTTTGTCTTTGGTACATGAGTTGAGATCATTGCATGCCAACTTAGAGATTAATGATGATGGGCAGACAGCAGTTCCATGGCATGTACAGCTAGTGTTGATTGATCAGATTAGAATGGCTGCTCAGAATGATCAGAAGTATCGGAAGCTGATGGAAGAAGTTCGACAGGGCAAGAAACCAGAATTCTCAATCATAGATGATGGTCTACTGCTACACCAGGGTAGAATATGTGTTCCCAATGATGTTGATTTGAGGCAGACCATTTTGAAGGAAGTACATGAGTCTCCTTTTTCCATGCACCCTAGTGGCACAAAAATGTATAGAGGGCTAAAGAAGCATTACTGGTGGATGGGTATGAAAAGAGATGTGGCAGAGTTTGTATCCAGATGCCTAACTTGTCAACAAGTAAAGGCAGAGCATCAAGTACCTACTGGGTTGTTACATCCACTACCAGTACCAGAATGGAAATGGGAGAGAATAACGATGGATTTTGTGATGGGACTTCCGAGGACACAGAAGAGTCATGATGCAGTTTGGGTCATTGTTGACAGACTGACTAAGTCTGCTTATTTTCTGCCAGTTCGGATGGATTATAGTTTGGAAAGATTGGCCAAGTTATACATCGATGAGATTGTGAGACTGCATGGAGTGCCAGTATCCATCGTATCTGACAGAGATCCTAGGTTCACTTCTAGATTCTGGGGTAGTCTTCAGAGAGCCCTAGGAACTAGATTGAACTTCAGTACGGCATTCTAGCCACAGACGGATGGCCAGTCTGAGAGGGTAATTCAGATCTTGGAGGACATGCTACGGGCTTGTGTGATTGAGTTTGAGGGCAGTTGGGATACACACTTGCCTTTGATTGAGTTTGCTTACAACAACAGCTACCAATCAAGCATTGGGATGCCTATATGAAGCTTTGTATGGCAGAAAATGTAGAACCCCGTTGTGTTGGGATGACGTGGGTGAAAGAAAGATGATTGGACCTAAATTGTTCAGCAAACTGAAGAGAAGATCAGGGTGATTCGAGATCGACTTAAGACTGCATCAGACCGTCAGAAGTCCTACATTGATTTGAAGAGAAGAGATATTGAGTATGCAGTGGGTGAGAAAGTTTTCCTCAAAGTTTCTCCTTGGAAGAGAATTATGATATTCGGCAGAAAGGGGAAACTAAGTCCTCGTTTCATAGGGCCATATGAGGTTTTGGAAAGAGTGGGTCCTTTGGCTTATCGTTTGGCACTACCTCCAGAGTTGGAAAAGATACATAATGTCTTCCATGTGTCTATGTTGAGGAGGTATCGATCAGACCCATCTCATGTACTACACGTAGAAGAAATTGAAGTGAATCCAGACCTCACATATGAAGAAGAACCCATAGAGATTCTGGCATATGAGGTGAAGCAGCTACGGAACAAGCAAATACCGTTGGTAAAAGTGCTGTGGAACCATCATTCGGGCAAGGAGGCTACTTGGGAACGAGAGGAGGACATGAGGAGACAGCACCCACAGCTGTTTAGAAATTGATACCAGGTAAAATTTCGAGACGAAATTTATTTAAGGGGGGGAGAATTGTAACACCCCCGTTTGCATAGCCTGGTAGATTTCACTGTTCCGGTGATCGGTGTCGGTCCGGACAATTAAGGAGATTAGAGCCACACTTAAGACAACTTGAGAAGCCATAAACACAAATAATTAGTAAAGTTTAATTAGTTAACTATAAATAAGAAAAACAGAACATAAGAAGTTAAACGAGCCGAGAGTCACAGCGATGAGTGACCTCCTCGGGAACGACTACGAAGTCATTTTAAACTCAAATTTCGAAACGTAAAAAGTGACGATGCGGTCCTTAAGACCCTTATGGACACAGTGGAAAAGAGAAAATCACGAAAAAGAACTGTTAAGCCAGTCAAATAATTAGGTCAGGGAGCCGAAAGAAATATGGAATTAATTGTAAACCGGGATGAATCGGCGAGGGGCAATTTGGTCAATTGACCCCGAGAGCTGACTCCTGACCTAACTGTCTAATAAAATCGGAGAAATAAAAATTTTTGAATCAAGGATTAGATTAAAGAACTAATAAGAAATTTAAGAAAATTGAAAAAGAAAAGAAAAAGGTTTATTGCATCATGTGGATGACATCATTGTGATGTCAAAAATCAATTTTAATTTCCCAACTTTTTTGACCAAGTCAAAAACATAAAATTTCACTTAAAATACTTAAAAAATTAGAAGGAAAAGTCATTTCTTCTTCTTTAAAAAAATTCAGCCGGCTCCCCTTTCTTTTCTCTTTCTTTTTCTTTTCAATTTCCTCCATTAATGGTCATTTAAGCTTCTTAAACCCTATTATTCCTTCACAAATTTCATACTCACCAAAGTAAGGTCTTGCTCTTTGGCTTTGATAGAGAGATTTGAAATAAGAAGGATAAAAAAGAAGTGAGGATTTGGAATTACAAATTCTGCTCAACAAGTAAGTCCCTCTCTCTAACTTAATTTGAGCAAAATGCATAGGAAATTACATAGAAACTCAAGAAATCACTCATGTATGAAGCTTTATGAAAGTTGGTCTGCATGAAATTAATTAGGGTTTGATAGAAATTGTTAGAATTAAAGAGGTACTCATGCTTGATTGAGTAAGTAAGTGAGACTTGTACACTTAGAATTCATGAATTGAGGAAATTGAGGAATTAGGGTTCTTGACGCTTAGGGTTTTGGGAGAAAATTTAAGAAATTGGTAAATGATGACTTTGATTTATTGTGAGATGAAAAATGGTCAATAATGACCAAAAGAGATGTGTGGGAATTGTTGGAATGAAAACCAAATTCGTAGGTCAATCGTCATGCTGCTGGCAGCATGACCAAACCCACTTTGAAGGACCAAAACTCAAATTTTACAAGTCCAATTGATATGCCACAAATTGGGGATGAAAATAGACATAAAAGAGCACAATTTTCATTAAGGAACCATGCCCAAAAACTGACCAAAACTGGGTGAACAAATTGACCAAAGTGAAATGAGAGCAGGCTGCCACTGTACCAAACTGACCAAATGAACAGTAACTGTTCATTTGGTCATAACTCGAGGTAGGAAGGTCAAATTGACCTGAAATTTTACCAGCAATTAGATAAGGTATAGATCTAAAACTGTTATGAAGAACACCACCCCAAATTATGCCATTAACCCATTCAAATTATTGAGCAAAGTTGAGTTACCAAACCTGCAACTCTGCAGAATTTCTATTGAGCAGTAATGTTTGAAGGGTTATAACTCTCTCTAGAAAACTCCTATTTAGGCGATTCTTGAACCGATGGAAACCTAAGACATAGTAGAAAATTTCGTATGAAGGAAATTAGGCCAAATTATGGACTTAACTTGATCAAATCACTGAACGAAGTTGGATCAAAAATCTGCCAGCACCTAAATTGCAGTATGAACAGTGCACGTGAACAGTAATCTTATTTTAGCTATAACTTGAGTTACAAAACTCCAATTGGGGTGATCCAAAAATGAGAATATACTTAAGACAATAAGGAACATTTTCTATGAAGGAAGTTTTGTCAAATTCCAACAGTAGACTGACCAATGGAATAGTGCAACTTAGAACTCCAAAACCGAAAATTGGCAATTTTGCCAAAATGACATAAGCTTTGAGAAAACGACCAAAACCAACAAGTTTAATGACCAAAATGTGGTATGTGGATGAAGTTGGAGTTTCCAGACCTATTAAACCTTAGAAAGTCAACTATTTGACTTGAATAGTGCAGTGAATAGTAACCCGAAACACAAAATTTCGAGAACGTCGAATTTAACACGTTAGAACTAGGTAAATGCGAAGCTAAAATTTATTTTGGATTTATGTTAAGTTCTAATACTGAAACATTGTAAAATTGTGTATTTCAGTTGAAAAGAATATCGGGAAGGAACCCGAGGAACCGAGTCGAGGCTGAGGGACGACTCGCTTGAGGTTTGTGCACAACATCTTCATGCTTTAAAATTCATTGATAAAGTGAACGAAATATGTATTTTACTTGTGATTTGGAATTGTTGAAAGTTTATTTGTGACATTATTTATGATGTTTTGATTAAACTGTGAAAGTTATTGTGTATATTTGAAATAGCAATGTTTAGCAAATTGTTAAGATAAGTTTTGAAACCACAGTGTCATGACCATATATTTGAACACTTCACTAGCACGACTAGTGGGGGTAATTAGTTTCGAATTTTGATTCCTTCTCCGGATAAGTGTTGAGGTGTGCCAGTAGAAGAGGATGTGAATGGATATCCATATATTTGAGCTAGCTAGCCTTGTGATGTGATTTCTCTTTAGTCTCTGGCTATTGAGATTCTATTTGTTTCGAATGGCATGATCTAACTGTGGGTTTTATGAAATGTGTTTTGATATTTTGAAATGAACTTGGTTTGCATTAAAATCTCATAATTCATGTTTTGTGTTTAATGCTCATGTTTAGTCAAATTTTTGAATAAATGTGATTTTATTTTTGCATAAAGATTATTTTAGTATGTTGTGTACCACTGAGTCCTAGTACTCAGCGATAGCTTCTATTGCTGTCGCAGATACAGAGACTAGAAGAGGAGCAGACTGAGCTGCTGAGGTGTGAGGAGCTATCATCTTGAAGTCTTCGGGTATAATTTATACCACACTGTAAATATTTATTTTGATGTATGTATTGCATATAAAGGTATGGACATGTAAATGGGTCTTGAGCAGCTTGTACAAAATTTGTATGAAGTTTGTAATAAAATTTAGTTTGTATTTCTTTTGATGTGAATTTTGTAAGGATGTATATAAATTATTTTGTCTCAAATGAAATGATTGTGGAATTGTTGAAATTGATAAAGTTTGATTATGAATTAAAGTTGTGGTTGAGAAAAATTTTTAGAAGTGCTTTTTACAGGTATTTGAAGAACGGTTTTCTCAAAATACAGAGGAAACTCTGTCAAAAGTTTTATAAAATTTGCGGAAAAATAAAATGGGCCAAAATTTCTAACTAGCTTTTCACTTAAGTACATGTTTTAAATACTTATTAGAAATGCTCACCACTTACCAAAAGTAAGAAATTGTTTTAAAATCCCTTGTAGGGTGCTTAATGAGTTATCGGTAGGTGAAGTTCGGTAGTTCATTAAGTATTCTACGGGATCATGTTATGCCTTACAGAGGGGTAAGGTGTGACATGTTTTAGTGGTATCAGAGCAAATTTTTGAAGTATGTTTTAACTTGTGAATTTGTGTTTTTCCTTGTTAAGTACAACTGCTCAATGTCCATAATTGTTACATACAGTGCATTACATCATAAATATGAACTAACGGAGGGAAATCTCCATGTGTTATTTGTTCAGGAGATACCCTACTCGGTATTATGGAAGAAGGATCGCTCGGTGAGCGATCTGTTGAAGCTGAGGCACAAGGGAAGCCCCAGCTTTACCGAATGTTAGTGGGTTAGCAGCACCAGCCCCACAAATGCCGCAGTTTCCTGCACAGTTCGCACAGCAGATGGCTGCGATGTTTGATAAATGGTCAGGTATGCCTGCTCAAGCTCCACCACAACCACCTGTGGCACAACCATTGCCTCCAGCCAGACAGTATGACAAGTTATTGAAGTATGGGGCTGCAGAATTTAAGGGTACAGTGGACCCTTTAGAGGCAGAGAAATGGCTTGAAAGAATGGACAGAGTGTTTAAGAAACTGCACTGCCAAGATGAGCTGAAGTTTGAGTATTCCGTGTCTCTACTGCAAGGAGATGCGTATGATTGGTGGAAGACCATCCCCCACAGCTTGGCTGAACCACCAGTGTTGACCTGGGATGACTTCATCAGAGAATTCAGATAGAAATACATCCCAGATGCATATGTTGACCATAAATTGCAAGAATTTGAGTCTGAAACAAGGGAACCGATCGGTGGCAGAGTATGAGAGGGAGTTCTCCCGCCTGAGTCACTATGCGGGGAGTCTCCTTACTACCAGCAAGGCAAGGTGCAAGAGATTTGAAACGGGTTTGAAGCTCAGCATACGGATGCAAGTTGTAGGATTTCGACACAGCAACTTCTCAGAGCTTATGTCTCAAGCACTTGAACTAGAGAGAATTGAATCAGAAGTAACCCCAATGAAAGAAAAATCAGAAAAAGCTGAGAAATAAGAAAAAGACAAGGGGTAAAAATCAGTTGAACAGAGTTCTGGTGCTACCGCTGGAAAGAGAAAGAAGTTTAGTGGACCTAGCAGGGGTCGAGGTGGAAGATTTGGTAGGGCGATTCTCGGACAGAGACCCCTAGGTGCAGTCGTGATCGGCGAGGGTTCACATTCGCCCACCTGTGAGACTTGTGGCAAGATTCATGGGGAGTGCTCTTGGGCCACTGGAGCTGCTTTAGCGGAGGCAAGGGCCATATAGCTAAGAGCGTACTAATGCTCGAGATATAGTCCGGCTCCTACTACTGCCGAGGATCTATTCGAGTCCCGCTCTCGAGAGGTTCACGATCGGTTAGCGAGAGGAAGAGGTAGAGGTAGAGGCACTACTTCAGGCAGTCAAGGCACAGTTGGTCAATCAGGACAAGGAAGTGCTTCGACCAGAATCTACACAATGAGACAGCGAGAAGAGGCTGAGACTTCTGATGTGGTAGCTGGTACATTCTCTATCTTTGATCAAGAAGTATTTGTGTTGTTTGATCCGGGTTCAACCCATTCATATGTTAGTGCTAGCATAGTTAGTTCACTTGCTGTTCCATGTGTGCAAATGGATTTTGAAGTGCTAGTAACTAGTCCGTTAGGACAAGAGGTCCTGGTCAACAGAATTTATAGAGACTGTCCTTTGGTGATCCAAGGACATGTTTTCCTGTCAGACTTGATTGAAATGCCCTTCAGAGAGTATGATATCATATTGGGCATGGATTGGTTAGCCAGGCATCATGCGATGATTGACTGTAGACTGAAGACAGTCACTTTTGGTCTCCCTTTGTACGGTGATGTGGTAATACATGGGGAGAGGTATTTACTGCCATCAAACATCATTTCGGCTGCACTAGCCAGAAGAATGATCAGAAAGGGGTGTGAAGCATACTTGGCACATGTGATAGACACCGAGGGACATCCCTACTGTATGTGACTTTTCGGATGTATTTCCTGATGAATTGCCAGGATTACCTCTAGAAAGAGAGGTGCAGTTTGAAATTGATGTTATGCCTGGTGTGGATCCAATCTCCATAACACCATATAGAATGGCACCAGCAGAATTAAAAGAGTTAAAAGTACAGTTGCAAGAGTTGCTTGACAAGGGCTTTATCCGCCCTAATGTGTCACCTTGAGGAGCGCCAGTATTGTTTGTAAAGAAGAAGGATGGCACTCTCCGGTTATGCATTGATTATCGACAGTTGAATAAGGTGACAATAAAGAATAGATACCCATTGCCCCGCATTGATGACTTGTTTGATCAGTTGAGGGGTGCAGCTGTGTTCTCCAAAATTGACCTGAGATCAGGTTATTATCAGCTGAAAGTACAAGAGCAGAGTATTCCTAAAACTGCCTTCAGAACCCGCTATGGCCATTATGAATTCCTAGTCATGCCATTCGGGTTAACTAATGCTCCGGCTGCTTTTATGGATCTAATGAACACTATCTTCAGACCATACCTCGACCAGTTTGTTGTGGTATTCATAGATGATATATTGGTCTATTCGAGGAATGCAGAAGAGCATGACAGACATCTGCGGATTGTACTACAGCTATCTCTTTTCCTTTATTACTTGGCATATTCTTTTGGGCAATAACCAGCATGTTGAGTAAACTAGCCAAGGTGCATTCCTGCTTAGTCATATGGAAATTTGTCACAAAATTCCCAAATGACTCAGAAAGGGACTGAAGGATCAAATCTGTCTGTAGTTAGAAATCCATGTTAAAGTCAAGATGTTCCAGTTGCTCAATCAGCCGAATCATCTTGTGGACATGATCCCCAATATTCTGTCCCTCAGACATCCTCTTGCGGAACAACTGCCTCGATATCTCATACCTAGTATTCCTGCTGTGCTCACCATACAACTCTTATAAGTGAAGGAGGATCTCACTCACACTCTACATGTTCTCATGCTGCTTCTGTAACTCATTACTCATAGAAGCAAGCATGTAACACTTAGCTCTCATATCATTCTCCTTCCACTTGTCCAAAGTTTCATGTTCCTCTTAAGTGGCCTCTGGAGGTAAGGGATCAGGAACATTTGAATCTAGAACATATCCTATATGTTCAAGGTTCAGGACAAGTTTCAAATTTCTTAGCCAATTAGATAGATTAGGTCCTGTCAACCTATTTCGATCAAGTATGCTTGCAAGGATATTGGATGGTGGTGGTTGTTCTATGCTCATTATTATCAGAAAATTAACTGCAGAAAATAACTTGATTAATTAGTAAATGTATCATGTATTTAACCAAAATGATTATGGTCTTTTAATCAAATTGGTCCTCCCACTAACTTAGCGAATCCTACACTTCCAAAGTAAAAAATGGAAATCCTAGTTGGATGGATTTTTAGTGGCTGATTGAATTCTTATAATTCTATTGATCATCCTCAGATACATCCATTATTGGAATTACAATAAACTATAAGTGAGCAACTCCTTGCCCATCACATCTCATGTGAGGTTCAATCCTTTACCTAGCCCTTAATGCTCAAAATCTTAGGTACATCCATTATTGACTTATCTTGCATTAGTTAAGTTGATCCCATTGAGCCAGTAATTATGCAAATAATTTTAATGTCCTCAGATACATCCAATATTGGCCACCAAACCATTTACATATTTACAACATCTCATGCTTAATAATTATTCTTAAGAAAATCTCTTAAATTAATTACATCTTATGTAAGTATTTAAAATTTCTTAAAATAATTGCCTCAATGGAGGATCCATATTATAATTATTTTAATTATAGCATTTTCAACTTAATCTTTTGTTTGGAAGATTTTGTAGTCGTCCTAATTACTATTAAGGTCTCACTTTTCACATTATCCAATTAGCATGCATATATCATATACTTGCATACATTCCCATACATCTCATGCTTTTATGGATAATAAATAAATATGGTATGATCATGGACTTTTCTAAGGGATTCAATTCTGAGCCACCAAGAATTGAATCAGGGCATTCCTAGATGCATTTCATTCATTCATATTACAAGAGTTGTTGAAGGAGTACATAATCAACACTTGATCTTGAATTCCTCCCACTAGTCCCACCAATGCTCTTGACCTCCTTGAACTTCTTGCAATCCAATTATATAATAATCCTTGGCATACCAAGGCGAATTTACAAAAACTAAATAAATGAAATTACAACCCAGAAAAAAAAATATATTACAACCTTTATAAAACATGCCCAAAATAAATTAAAATAAATTAATTAATTTACAACCCAAAGAAAAATAAAAGAAATAAATCCAATCACATTGATATTTTATTGTCCATGATCATCCATCATGCATATCACTATTTAACAATTAAATAAAACATACATACTTAAATTAAATTGAATATCTCATATTCAACTTAAAAATCCAGATTTGAATATGATTCAAACAAACTTAAAAATTCAGATTTGAATCATATTCAAACAAATTTAAAAATTCAGATTTGAATCACATTCAAACAAATTTAATTGTGTAATTATATTTCTAATTAAACAATTTGATTATACATAAAATGGACCTTAGATCATGCAACAATTGCACATTCACCATTCATTTACCTTTGCACACCATTGTGGTGCATCAACCATGCGCACCATGGTGTTCATCAAACATGCCGCCACCTTGCTTTGCAACCAGCAATAAACTTTTGATCTCATGATCAAATCACACAATTAAATCATATAATCAACAATCTAAATGGCAAATATAGTGGCTCTGATACCAATTGAAGGAGCGAAAGCATGAAAAACACAAGTTTAGATCATTGAATTCAAAAATTTTTTATCAAGGGTCACATGCATCATGCAAGATTCATTTTTATATATTTGATTTCAATGATAAACAGCATATTAATGTTAGTAGTATGCCCTAGAGCATATCATTTAGTATGTATCTTGTACATATTTTTATTAATAAAAGGCATTTTCACTTTTCCGTTTACATAATATATTTATATGTAATAGAAAAGGTCCATTGATATTTTGTTAGAAATATTATTCTTAAGTTGTTAAGAATATGAGTGACAATATTTCTAGCACAAAGTATCATAAATAGGTTCACAATCGATGATACTTCATAATAAGGACATGACTTATCCAGAAAGATTGTATTCATATTTGTTCCCAAGTTATTTATATGAGATATAAATAAGATGGAATGGTGAGTCTCATGCCATATAACAAACATGATAGGCACTTATAAATGATAAGTAGGCCGAACCAGTGACACTTATGACAAGCACATGGAGTTTACTCTTATTAATGTTTTGTCATAAATCATATCAGTGCCTATAATCTTTAGACCTGAGATAGCACAGTTATCTTGTATATAGGTAGTTTGAGTATGATACTGCTTTCATACTTGTACTATGTATTGGTATATGGGCATCTGTTGGCTCCTACTAGTTATATATGGAGGTAGGTGTTGATCAAGATGGAATCTGTTCCTCTAAGTAAATAGAGATAAAATCCTATGTTCATTTAATTGTTCTTGATGTTTCAAGTTCCTGGCCAGGACAGATAGATTTATTCAGAAAAAAGTTTCTGATGAGAAAATCTTTTTAATCAAGAACTAGAATTAAAAGAGAACATAATATTCATAGCAAATGGAGTTTGACATAAACCATGACTCCAGCTTGAGTTGGGATTTTATAACAGAGAGATTCTAGTGCATGGTAACATATGATTATAGGTTCATTTAAGGTAAACCTTATTACTAATTGGGTGGCCATGGCATGCTATGTTAGGTGTTAACCATGGTCTATGAGGTTCATAAAATGATTTAGAGAAGTCATTTATAGTAAGAAAGAGTTCTGATGATATTAAGAGTTGATATCATGTCTCATTGCCAATTAGTGATGAGCCTAGTAAGTCACACACATACACAAGTTATCACCTATTTAAATATGATTTAATTAATTAATTAAAGAGTTTAATTGATTAATTAAATAGGTTTGGTTTGCAATTAAATTGCAAAGTCCCTAGCATGACTTGAAACCAAATCTAGATTATTGGATGTATAGTATAAGTTAAATTTATATTTAAAATGTTTAAATATGAATTTAATTAATGAGAAATTAATTTATAGAGATTAATTAATTAATTTATATTTGATATAAATTAGAAGAAGAAAAATAATTATTTTAGGTTAAGAACTCAAAATTAAGACACAGGGGGCATTTTGGTCATTTCACAGTGTGACACGTGGCACCATGAGATGGTGACACATGGGATTACACATAAGCTTGCCAAATCTTTTTTAATCATGTAAGATGATTAAAATCAATATTAAATATAGGTTTGACACTTGGCACAATGTGATTGGGTCACTTAAACCTAGAGCTAATCAAAGGGTAACATGTGGCAAGGGTTTAATGTGTTAACCTAGCTATATAAGTGTTGTTATGAAAAAGAAAAACAACCAGCAGCCACTCCTCTCCTTTGTCACGCCATTTTGAGGCTCTCCATCTATTCTTCTTCATCTCTCATCAATTCAAAGAGATTAGCCATCAATCTCTTGAATTAAAAACACTAGAAATTGTTTCTAGTGTCCTGTTTACATCTCTAATCTCTTAAAAGGCAGATCTTGAATTTTTAATTAATAGAAAAAGCTTTAGAAGCTGTTCAAGGGCTGCCATAGGTGTTCTTGGTGTGGACAAGCTAGAGGGACAACATTTGGTTTCCTGAAGACAAATCTCAAAGCGCAGAACATTGCGATTGCATCAAGAGGTTAGTGTAATCGTTCTTGATTTAATCTAGGGTTCTAAAATTAATCTGATTAATTTTAAAATCTTAAATGGAAAATACAGATCCAAAAACATATTAAAAGAGTTTTAATATATTGTTTATCATTGAAATCAAATAGATAAAAATAAATCTTGCATGATGCATGTGACCCTAGGTGAAAATTTTTGAATTCGATGATATAAACTTGTGTTTTTCACGCTTCCGTTCCTTCAATTGGTATCAGAGCCACTATATTTGCCATTTAGATTGATGTTTATATGATTTAATTGTGTGTTTGATCATGAGATCAAAAGTTTATTGCTGGTTGCAAAGCCAAGGTGGCGGCACAAATGATGAACACCATGGTGCGCACGGTTGATGCACCACAATGGTGTGCAAAGGTAAATGGATGGTGAATGTGCAATTGTTGTATGATCTAAGATCCATTTTATGTCTAATTAAATTTTTTAATTAGAATTTTATCACACAATTAAATTATGATGCAAATCAGAATTTTAAAAATTGTTTGAATGTGATTCAAATCTGAATTTTAAAAGTTGTTTGAATGCGATTCAAATCTGAATTTTTAAAGTTATTTGAATCATATTTAAATTTGATTTTTTAAAATTGATTGATTAAAATTCAGATCTGATTTCTAAAAAAATGTTTGAATGTGATTCAAATCTGATTTTTTAAAAAATGTTTGAATGAGATTCAAATCTGAATTTTTAAAGTTGTTTGAATGTGATTCAAATCTGAATTTTTAAATTTGTTTGAATGAGATTCAAATCTAAATTTTTAAATTTATTTGAATCATATTCAAATCTAGATTTTTAAGTTGAATATGAGATATTCAATTTAATTTAAGTATGTATGTTTTATTTAATAATTAAATAGTGATGTGCATGATGGATGATCATGGACTATAAAAGACCAATGTGAATGGATTTATTTCTTTTATGTTTCTTTGGGATTATAAATTAATTAATTTATTTTGGGCATGTATTATTAAGTTTGTCATAACTTTTGGGTTGTAATTTCATTTATTTAAGTTCTTGTAAATTCGCCTTGGTATGCCAAGGATTACTATATAATATTGGATTGCAAGAAGTTCAAGGAGGTCAAGAGCATTGGTGGGACCAGTGGGAGGAATTCAAGATCAAGTGTTGATTATGTACTCCTTCATCAACTCTTGTAAAATGAATGAATGAAATGCACCTAGGAATGCCCTGATTCAATTCTTGGTGGCTCAGAATTGAATCCCTTAGAAAGTCCATGATCATACCATATTTATTGCTTATCCATGAATGCATGAGATGTATGGGAATGTATGCTATTATATGATATATGCATGCTAATTGGATAATGTGCAAAGTGAGACCTTAATAGCAATTAGAATGACCATAAAATCTTCCAAACAAATGATTAAGTTGAAAATGCTATAATTAAAATAATTATAACATAGGCCTTCTATTGGGGCAATTATTTTAAGAAATTTTAAATAGTTGCATAAGATGCAATTAATTTAAGAGATTTTCTTAAGAATAATTATTAAGCATGAGATGTTATAAATATGTAAATAGTTTGGTGGCCAATATTTGATGTACCTGAGGACATTAAAATTATTTGCATAATTACTGACTCAATGGGATCAACTTAACTAATGCAAGATAAGTCAATAATGGATGTACCTGAGATTTTGAGCATTAGGGGCTAGGTAAAGGATTGAACCTCACATGAGATGTGATGGGCAAGGAGTTGCTCACTTATAGTTTATTGTAATTCCAATAATGGATGTACCTGAGGATGATCAATAGAATTATAAGAATTCTATCACCCACTAGAAATCCATCCAACTAGGATTTCCGTTTTCTACTTTGGAAGTGTAGGATTCGCTAAGTTAGTGGGAGGACCAATTTAATTAAAAGACCACAATCATTTTGGTTAATTACATGATAATTTACTAATTAATCTGGTTATTTTCTATAGTTAATTTTCTGATAAAAATGAGCACAGAATAACCACCACTATCCAATAAGCTTGCAAGCATACTTGATCGCAATAGGTTGACAGGACCTAATCTGTCTGATTGGCTAAGAAATTTGAAACTTATCCTGAACCTTGAACATATAGGATATGTTCTAGATTCAAATGTTCCTAGTCCCTTACCTCCAGAGGCCACACAAGAGGAACATGAAACTTTGGATAAGTGGAAGGAGCATGATATGAGAGCTAAGTGTTACATGCTTGCTTCCATGAGTAATGAGTTACAAAAGCAGCATGAGAACATGTTGAGTGCGAGTGAGATCCTCCTTCACGTACAAGAGTTGTATGGTGAGCACAGTAGGAATGCTAGGTATGAGATATCTAGACAGCTATTCCGTATGAGGATGTCTGAGGGACAGAATGTTGGGGATCATCTCCACAAGATGATTCAGCTGATTGAGCAGTTGGAACATCTTGACTTCAACATGGATTTCCAACTACAGACGGATTTGATCCTTAAATCCCTTCCTGAGTCTTTTGGGAATTTTGTGACAAATTTTGATATGACTCAACAGGAATGCACCATGCTGGTTTACTCAACATGCTGGTTGTTGCCCAAAAGAATATGCCGGGCAATAAAGGAAAAGAGGTAGCTTTGATTGCATCTTCTTATGCTGGAAAGTCCAACAAGAAGAAGGGCAATAAGAAAAAGAAACCTCAGATTTCTGGTCCTTCTAAGAAAATAGCTAAACAGAAAAGGAATACTAAAGCTGATGGAGGCAAAGGAAAGTGTTTCCACTGCCAAAAGGATGGGCACTGGAAAAGGAACTGCCCAGAGTATCTTGCTTCTCTGAAGGACAAGAAGGATACACCTTCGGAAAGTATGTCCATATCTTGTTATTTAGATTCTGATGATACTCATAGTTCATCTACAGCTTGGGTTTTAGATACTGGTGCCAGTTCTCACATTTCTAATGATATGCAGGAACTAACAAATAGTAGCAGCTTGCGTTCTCAAGATATTAGAGTCTGGATTGGCAATGGCTCAACTGTTGAAGCTTTAGCCATAGGATCTAAATCTTTTTACATGTTTGGACATGTTTTGTGTTTGGATAATATTTTATATGTACCTGATGCTTTTAAGAACATCATTTCTATATCTAGTTTGACTAGAAATGGCTATGAATTTCAGTTCACAGATGATGTTTGCAATATTTATTTTGGAAATAAATATGTTAGTTCGGGTTATATGAATGATGGTCTTTATTATTTGGATAATAATGATAAACACAAATTGAATGCAAGTGATCTAAAAGAATGCAATGCCATGTTGAAAACCAACTCAAGTTCAAAATATATTTGGCACTTAAGGTTATGTCATGTTGCAGAAGATAGGATTGCAAAACTGGAGAAAATGGGGATTCTATCCTTATTGGGCTCTGAGCCTACTCCAACTTGTGAATCTTGCCTTCAGAGCAAAATGACTAGATCACCCTTTGTTGGACAAGGGCTAAGAGCTGAAAATATTTTGGAACTAATACATAGTGATGTATGTGGTCCATTTAAAGAAATGGCTAGAGGGGGCTTTCATTATTTTATTACCTTTACTGATGATAAATGTCACGACCCAACCTATGGGCCGGACCGGCACTAGGACCTGGGCCGGCATAAAGCCCCCGAGGCCCGTAGTAAGCCTTACTGTTCTCAAATCCATAACCAAGGCCCAAAAAAAAAAAACTTAGGCCAAACATGTAAATAAAATTAAATAAAATAAAATATTTTTATTCGGGTCAACCCAACCCGATAGCCATCAAAAACTGAAATAAGGGGAGCCTCGCTCAACCCTGTTATCTCATTTACAAACCGTTTAAATACCATATGAATCTTCATTTATTAGTCTCAAAATTTTAAATTAACACAATTTCTAACAAGGTCCACACTATTACTAACACATGCGGAGTTCTAGATTTTAAATTTAGAAAAGATAGTAACACAATTAAATAACCGACGTTAAACCTGCGAGGAAGAAAACAGGTTGCTCTGTAAAATAACTCCTCCTGTGGCCTGGAAAAAATATTGAACAGGAGTGAGCGTTCGACTCAGAGAATAAAATATCAATTTTAACCATAATCTCTATAACTATCTAAAACTAATGCATCCTGTGGAGTGGAATGCAACATCAACAATATTTTCACATCATAACAGCAAAAAGGTAATTTGGAGCACTCACGCACCCAGTAATATCAATCATAATATATATGGGAGCTGATCCCCTATACAGCTCTCTTAATTCCAACTGTGCCAGCGAAGAACTCAGCTCGGACTTCCACTTAATAACCAAATCGGGGTCCCAGCGAAGAACTCAAGCTGTGTCTACCCCGAAGGACCGGGTCCCAGCGAATATCTCAAGCCGTGTCTACTCGTCCTATCCATAGTCCACACCACATCACACGCATGCCAACGCACGCACACTGCTCCAAATTACCACAACAACATCCAAGGCACTTTAACAGTTATGAATGCAACATAAAACGTGCCTAGAGTTTAACTACATATATACATACATATAAGTGATGCATGGGCATGCTTGAACATATAATAATAGTTAAATTACAATTAAAATTAATATTTTAATCACAGTACACCGATGACTATTGTGGCTGCTGGATGCAGAAAAATAGCTGACCTCGATCACCTAATAATTAAATTATAAATTTATTAGTACTAAGTTAAGATAAAACTCTAAAGAGGCAATAGACAGCCTAATTCATACCGGATATCCAGCAGAGTTTCCCCTATACCTGGAACCTACCCAACCTGCAAAAAGGCTCAAATAACACTTCTAAATTCTCAATTTCCACAATCACATCTCATCAATATCACATGGCCCCTCCTGGGCCCTCCAAATCAGACAATACTCAAAATCTTAAAAATTACATTTTAGTCCCTATAATTGATATTTTTCAAAAATCCACTCAAATAAGCTCTAAAAATTCTAAAATTTTGCCCCGCGGTCTTAATAATATTATAAGGCTATTGCAAAATGAATTGAAATTTTCTAATCACCCATGAATATTTTATTCAAGAATTTTACTCAATTCCGTAAGTTTCCAACATCTAAAATATTCTAATTCAACCCAATTAAATATTCACATATTTAAACCTCCATCCTCAAGTTTCAACCAATTATATAAAATTTAATTATCTAAATTCAAATAATCTTATATGCCCATATGCTAAAAATCTAACTAAAATCCATCTATATTTTTCAAAAATATTCTACAATCACTCAAAAATTCAACAAACACTATAGAATATCTCCAAATAATTTTACTTTCATCATATATTTTTCTTAGAATTTTTCTCCAATTTTTCCTGTTTAAGAAATACTGTATTTATGCTCCACAGACAGAGAAATAATAGAAATTGTCTTACCCGAAGTTTATCTGTGTCTCAAAAATTCCAAAAATTTACGAGGAAGCCTCTGGAAGTTGAATTATCTCCATAGCCCACCGGAGTCACCGCCAGAACCACCGCGCACGGTGGCCGGCCGCCGACGACATTTTCCGGATCTGATCATACTACCATGTTCCTCTCCTCTTTCTCAGTCCATAGGTGGTCTCGGATCATCGATCCAACGGTCGGATCTTCGTAGATCTGACGAAAAAGCTTGAAAAACCCGAAACTTCTCTCCTCCATATCTCACTCATCCGACCTCCATTTGTTGCAAAATTGGTATCAAAAGAAAGCACTCGGAACAAGCTTTCCAACGCCACCAGAATCGCCTCGATTGGACGTCAGACGAAGCCGGAATCGCGCCGGAAAGCCGCTGCCCACTGTGCGCGCATTTTCTCTCTCTTCTCCCTCTCTTGCCGCCGTTTCTGGTGTCTGGCCATCGCCGGAGGGTCACCGGTGGGGTGGGGAACTGCTTGGGACGTCGCCGGCCGGTCGCCGGAGAAAGGAAGAAGAAGAAGAGAGGGAAGGAGAGGAGAGAGAAGAGAAAGGGGGGGGGGGGGGGAGTTCCTCCTCCCGTTTTTGAACCATTTTTTTTTTTTATTTAAAGTTGGCAGTGTGACAGTGGAAATCCACTGTCACACGCCAAGGTCAATTCATTTTTTTTTTTGTTACATTCTTTCCCCCTTAAAAAAAAAAAAAATTCGTCCTAGAATTTTCGAATAAATAAAGAAATAAGGAAAAGAAGGTTATTAGGACAAGCACAATCATTACTCCTCCAGTTATACAGAGATTGGTAAAACATTTATTCTTCAAACTCTTCGTATATTATATATGATATTCTATTACTCTCTGATTCTACTATGGTGTCCTATTTGTCATCATCTCTATCTAGAGATGCTCTTATCTCTTGGCTATTCATTGACCATTCTTCTGTCATCTCAGGTATTCATTATAACTTCATTACTCTCGACTTGATATCTGATAACTTTAATTAACTTTGGCGCTTACCTCACTTTTATTACGCCCTAACATGTCTCTTGATGATTTCAGTCCTCATCCCTTTGTTTCAATAATCTCTGTCTTTCCCAATGACATAACTTATGTTCCTTGTTCCATGGTATCTTATGAGTAGCTTTCCTGTAGCACCTAATCTAGGCATCCTGTTCGAGATCTTGACTCTTCTTATGGCCTCAGTGGTCAATACCTATAAATCTTCTTACTCCCATGATATTTCAAATTTTTAATCTCTTTTTGTGTCATTACTAAGATACTTAGACCAACCTCTGTCCATCTTATGTAACCAGTCAGGTAGAGTCTCCTCCAAAGGCCAAGTGTATCATTTATCAATATTGGAAAGTGAACTGGGTCTCTCCTTCTAGGAACAAAAGTGTTGATATTCCCTGACAACTCAATCCATGCGACTTTATCGATTCTCACTCCTTCTCTGGAATGGAAATATCTAGACTTCTTCCTTTAGCTTCTTAGTATGTGGCCTATTTCTGACACATTGGCACTCAGATCGAGGCTCCACTACTCCTTTAATCTATCATCTCATAATAACTTATTTTAAACATCTCTTGGTGTGTTCCTAACATACCTATTCCTTCTTATCCTCATTATTATAACTAGCTTCACCGAGCTTTCTTCCTGTCCTTTGGATCTTATCCACTCCCTTTTCCTATTTCTGCTATAATTGATATCTTTTCGACCTGTTGCACTTATTCCCTAATCTTAATCCTATTTCACCCTTACACCTTTTTTCTTCAAGGATGTCCATCCCATTATCAACTTTAACTTTTATTTTATTTCTTAGTCTTATCTTGATTACTAGTTCTATTACTTCGAGAATTCTAACCTTACGATTTACTCCTACCAGCACATTCTTCACCTTATGTAACACTTATAATTAACCATAGAAAATTTTTCTTGTATCCCCTTTTTCCAACTTAACTATCAGAACATTATCATTCCCTACCAGCCTTAGTAGGAAATTGCTTATCCTGGATGAATATGAGCCCCATAAACTATAAGTTCCATCTGAACTAACACGGCTGTGGGAAATATGTGTCATGCCTTATTTCTAAACAAGATACTTCACATGTTCATTCTCCTTAATATAATCACATATACTGCCCATAGCTTTTCAAACTTCAGCCTCATCTTTTCCTATTAGCAACAATCTCATTCGCTGTAACTCATTCACAATTAGTATTCTCTCCAGCTCATAATTTAAAATAGTCACAAGCCTTAGTAGCTAACTCAATTTGACTCCTGTTATTATTCTGATCGTCCTTTCATACTTAACACTAGGTATGCACTTACAGTCATTTTCATATCACGAAATTGTATATGAATTGGTGCCTACCAAACTCTTAAATAACTAGGTCTCCTTGACTCAGTCTCTGTTCCTAATATAACCTTCTAGAACCAAAAGCACAAGCTAAACTTGAAAAGAAAGAAAAATATCCTCTTATATTCAACTACGCCCGATTGTCCATATAATAACATCTAACCTATGTTTCTTAGTCTTTCTCTTCAAATTTCATCATCTCCCAGCACAATTGTGCTCTACCCATAATGCATCATCTGCATGAACCCTTTACCGTACCATTGTCCTTCCTGATATAATATTTTATAATTTATTAACTTTACTTATACTCGACCTGTGATTCATATCTATCATCATTTATATTGTGCCCTTAACTTTTGTTGATTCCTGAAAGAATTCTCTCGCTAATAAATTCTTCCAACACTAATCCCACCCTTATCTATGATCATTAATTTGATCCTTGAACTTTCTAGCGATTTATAACTACCTAGACTCCTCACTTTTCGTTCTACCCCTACTGTTGTCATGTCGTTATTGCTTCACTACAAAGTGATTCTGTTGATCACACTAAAAATGTTTGCCTGACATTCATAATGAACCTCTAACTACCTTGTCACTATCTCAAAAGTCTAACTTAAAGCCTCTGTGTCATTATCTATCATTCTTTTCCTCTCATCATACCTTTTTGATCCCTTAGATTAACTTTTATTCAACTTACTACTTACTAACTTCTTTTTCTCTGCCTCCTTAAATAGTCCGCAATACCATCGTACACTTTCTAGCTTTTACTCATTATTATTATATTCCATACCTCCATCACTGTTCTCACTAATATGGTCCCATTTTGGGTTCTCCATCCTTGTCATTCACCTTGTCAATAATAACACATAGCCTACCCTATATCTTAACTTTGTTCCTTTTATTATGCACTCTTTATATTGTCCTTTCATTTATTTCCTTTGTCTTACCCAAAATAGAACTTGACTATTCTATCCCTGGTTCCATTCTTCTTCCTAACATAATAGCTGTACTTGCTAACAATATCTTTCAGAGTCTCTACCACGTTATCACATATCTGTGCTATTCAGATTCGGTCCTTTGACCACCCTAGCTAGTACTTCCACTGGAATTTAGAATATATTGCATATGCAATCAATTGTCCAAACCTTCATTCTGCACTTTCTCTATCCATTGGCCTTCTATAATTTATCTTTGCTAATTTATTTCTCTTAACACTATTATAATTAGATTATACTATTGTTTTAAACAATATGAAGTTAGAAAGGAACTCAGGAAATTACGGTCATACCTTCATTGTATGATCTATATTCTTATCCTTTAGCTTACATGATATCCTTACTACCTCGAGAACTGATTCTGCAGTAATTTTATTTATTTGTTATTATTATTATCATTATTATTATTTATTTATTTTATTATTATTATTATTTTCCATGTTTACTCAATTAGCCAAAACTTAAGATTCCGAGCACACAAACCCGTCATCCAATTCAAAGGATTTACATCCATCGTGATTTGATTATATATGATTCCTATAATGAAACTTGTATCCTCTGCAGGATACCCGAGCCAACTACTCTCTACCACACTCTACAGTCCCATTTGGAACACTATTCTATAAGTCATCATTATCAGTAATAACCTTCGATCCCTTCTGAAAAGATAGGTCTATACCCTAACTTGCTGTAACAAAGGTACTACATTTACCACCTTGCCCAAAACCATGTCAAATTAATGTCTCTTTTATCATATCATAGCTCTGTAAATCATCAATTCATAATTTCGACCTTCTCTAGGTAGTAGGATTGTACTTTATTCCATACTGATACACACAAGGTATACTATTCTCACTAAGCTCTAAGCACTAAGCAAAATGTTTGTCATACTGCAGACACCATCCAAAATTCCATACCGAATACTAGATAATCTCACTCTATAGGTGTTACCTTTAATTTATAACTATACTGAAACCGCTAGTCTTTCAGCAATTCCTGCTGTAACTGTAGCTCATGTTATGGTAACTGAGTCATTGACTCTAGTTATCACCCAACTGTGATCTTTCAATATTCTAACTCTAGACCCCTAACCAGGAGTTCCCAACTCCTCTGCAAATATAGAACTCTGTTCTGGCATAGCTGTACCAAAACAGAAGCCATCCGTAAACACCCTCATTATGGAGTACCACGGGGATGCACACAGCTCTACATAATAATCTCATGTCGGTACTGTAATCTGCAGCTTACAGAGCAGACATCGAGAACATTGTATAGTTACTACGATACGTCCCGACATACTAGGTCTCCCAACTTCTTATCTCTCTTGAATCTTCTATTATCAAAAACTTATTCTGACTGGGTCATCTACTGATGATTGCCAGCAGTGGTATCCTCATCCTTATCTAGGCCAACTATACTTTCAAGACTCACTTTTATGTACTCGTGCCTTGCACGAAATGGGCACACCATTTAAACCCATACTAATAAAAATATAGTATTTATTGGAGTACATATCCTCATGATAGACGTCAACATGTCTGCTAACTCTATTTCACCTTTCTATGTACTCCACGAAAATCAAGACACTAACTGAGGCACTTTTATAGTTCCCGAGGTATAACGCAGAATCTAGAAACAAAGAATTACAGAAAAAGACGAAACAGAATCATATACTCCGCATGTAACATCCTAACAAGACTCCTTTTACACTACCAAGTATATTCTTTCCCATGAATCTAGAGCCTAAGCTCTGATACTAACTTTGTCATGACCCAACCTATGGGCCAGACCGGCACTAGGACCTGGGCCGGCATAAAGCCCCCGAGGCCCGTAGTAAGCTTTACTGTTCTCAAATCCATAACCAAGGCCCAAAAAAAAAAAACTTAGGCCAAACATGTAAATAAAATTAAATAAATTAAAATATTTTTATTCAGGTTTACCCAACCCGATAGCCATCAAAAACTGAAATAAGGGAAGCCTCCCTCAACCCTGTTACCTCATTTACAAACCGTTTAAATACCATATAAATCTTCATTTATTAGTCTCAAAATTTTAAATTAACACAATTTCTAACAAGGTCCACACTATTACTAACACGTGCGGAGTTCTAGATTTTAAATTTAGAAAAGATAGTAACACAATTAAATAACCGACGTTAAACCTGCGAGGAAGAAAACAGGTTGCTCTGTAAAATAACTCCTCCTGTGGCCTGGAAAAAATATTGAACAGGAGTGAGCGTTCGACTCAGAGAGTAAAATATCAATTTTAACCATAATCACTATAACTATCTAAAACTAATGCATCCTGTGGAATGAAATGCAACATCAACAATATTTTCACATCATAACAGCAAAAAGGTAATTTGGAGCACTCACGCACCCAGTAATATCAATCATAATATATATAGGAGCTGATCCCCTATACAGCTCTCTTAATTCTAACTGTGCCAGCGAAGAACTCAGCTCTGACTTCCACTTAATAACCAAATCGGGGTCCCAGCGAAGAACTCAAGCCGTGTCTACCCCGAAGGACCAAGTCCCAGCGAAGATCTCAAGCCGTGTCTACCCGTCCTATCCATAGTCCACACCACATCACACGCATGCCAACGCACGCACACTGCTCCAAATTACTACAACAACATCCAAGGCACTTTAACAGTTATGAATACAACATAAAACGTGCCTAGAGTTTAACTACATATATACATACATATAAGTGATGCATGGGCATGCTTGAACATATAATAATAGTTAAATTACAATTAAAATTAATATTTTACTCACAGTACACCAATGACTATTGTGGCTGCTGGATGCAGAAAAATAGCTGACCTCGATCACCTAATAATTAAATTATAAATTTATTAGTACTAAGTTAAGATAAAACTCTAAAGAGGCAATAGACAGCCTAATTCATACCGGATATCCGGCAGAATTTTCCCTATACCTGGAACCTACCCAACCTGCAAAAAGGCTCAAATAACACTTCTAAATTCTCAATTTCCACAATCACATCTCATCAATATCACATGGCCCCTCCTGGGCCCTCCAAATCAGACAATACTCAAAATCTTAAAAATTATATTTTAGTACCTATAATTGACATTTTTCAAAAATCCACTCAAACAAGCTCTAAAAATTCTAAAATTTTGCCCCGCGGTCTTAATAATATTATAAGGCTATTGCAAAATGAATTGAAATTTTCTAATCACCCATGAATATTTTATTCAAGAATTTTACTCGATTCCGTAAGTTTCCAACATCTAACATATTCTAATTCAACCCAATTAAATATTCACATATTTAAACCTCCATCCTCAAGCTTCAACCAATTATATAAAATTTAATTATCTAAATTTCAAATAATCTTATATGCCCATATGCTAAAAATCTAACTAAAATCCATCTATATTTTTCAAAAATATTCTACAATCACTCAAAAATTCAACAAACACTATAGAATATCTCCAAATAATTTTACTTTCATCATATATTTTTCTTAGAATTTTTCTCCAATTTTTCCTGTTTAAGAAATACTGCATTTATGCTCCACAGACAGAGAAATAATAGAAATTGTCTTACCCGAAGTTTATCTGTGTCTCAAAAATTTCAAAAATTTATGAGGAAGCCTCTGGAATTTGAATTATCTCCATAGCCCACCGGAGCCACTCCCGAAACCACCGCGCACGGTGGCCGGCCGCCGATCACCGGCGACATTTGCCGGATTTGATCATACCACCATGTTCCTCTCCTCTTCCTCAGTTCATAGGTGGTCTCGGATCGTCGATCCAACGGTCGGATCTTCGTAGATCTGACGAAAAAGCTTGAAAAACCCGAAACTTCTCTCCTCCATATCTCACTCATCCGACCTCCATTTGTTGCAAAATTGGTATCAAAAGAAAGCTCTCGGAACAAGCTTTCCAACGCCACCAGAATCGCCCCGATCGGACGTCGGACGAAGCCGGAATCGCGGCGGAAAGCCGCTGTCCACTGTACGCATGTTTTCTCTCTCTTCTCCCTCTCTTGCCGCTGTTTCTGGTGGTATGGCCGTCGCCGGAGGGTCGCCGGCCGGGTGGGAAACTGCTTGGGACGTCGCCGGCCGGTCGTCGGAGAAAGGAAGAAGAAGAAGAGAGGGAAGGAGAGGAGAGAAAAGAGAAAGGGGGGGGGGGGAGTTCCTCCTCCCGTTTTTGAACCTTTTTTTTTTTTTTTTTTTTTTTAAATTGGCAGTGTGACAGTGGAAATCTACTGTCACACGCCAAGGTCAATTCTTTTTTTTTTTTTTGTTACAATAAATCAAGATTTGAGTATTTGTATTTGATGAAATACGAACATGAATCCTTTGAAAAGTTTAAAGAATTTAAATCTGAAGTAGAAAATCAAACAGGAAAGAGTATTAAAACTCTTCGATCAGATCGTGGAGGTGAATATTTGAGTACTAAATTTGATGAATACTTGAGAGAGCATGGCATTGTTTCTCAGCTGACTCCTCCAGGAACGCCACAGCTGAATGGTGTATCTGAAAGGAGAAATCGTACCCTATTGGATATGGTACGTAGTATGATGAGCTATACTGATATGCCAATCTTCTTTTGGGGATTTGCATTAGAATCAACTTTGTATATTCTGAATAGAATTCCATCAAAATCAGTTTCTTTCACACCTTATGAGATATGGCATGGAAGAAAACCAAGTCTTAAGCATGTTAAGATTTGGGATTATCCAGCTTATATCAAAAAGCTGAACACTGATAAATTGGAGACCAAATTAGAAAAAGGTCGATTTGTTGGATATCCAAAAGATAGTTTTGGATATTATTTTTATTTGCCTACTTCACAAAAGGTTATGATAAGTAGAGATGCCACATTTCTTGAACAACAGTTTGTTCAAGAAGGAGGCAAAGGAAGGCAAATAGAGTTAGAATTGGAGAATTTTGACCAACCAACGGATCAGATGGATATAGATCCATCTAGTCAACCTATACCCATTGATGGAACAGATGAAACATCTACAGCTGTTCCTCGTAGAACAACCAGGGTATCTCACCCACCAGTGAGATATGGTTTTCTTTATGAAGAACAAGAGTTGTCTATTCATGAAGAAGTAGATCATGGAGATGTTCCACTTACCTATGAAGAAGCTATATCAGATATAGACTCTTCAAAATGGATTGATGCTATGAAATCCGAGATTGATTCCATGTATAAGAATCAAGTTTGGGATCTTGTTGACCCACCTGAAGGTATTGTACCTATAGGGAACAAATGGGTTTTCAAGAAGAAAATTGGTTCTGATGGAAAGGTAGAGACCTATAAGGCAAGGTTAGTAGCGAAAGGGTTTCGCCAAAGGCAAGGAGTCGACTATGAGAGACTTTCTCGCCTGTTGCCATGCTTAAATCAATTAGGATTTTATTAGCAATAGCTGCATACTATGATTATGAGATTTGGCAGATGGATGTCAAAACAGCTTTTCTCAATGGATACATTGAAGAAAACATTTTCATGGAACAACCTAGGGGTTTTGAATCCCAAGATGGTTCCAAGGTATGCAAGCTAAAGCGATCCATTTATGGGTTGAAACAAGCTTTGAGGAGTTGGAACATCCGTTTTGATGAAGCCATTAAATCCTTTGGTTTTATCAAAAATGAGGATGAGCCATGTGTATATAAGAAGGTTAGTGGCAGTGCTATCACTTTCCTTGTCTTATATGTGGATGACATACTGTTGATGGGTAATGACACAGGTATGTTGACAACTATAAAGGTATGGTTGTCAAATACATTCTCCATGAAAGACTTAGGGGAGGCAACCTATATTCTTGGGATTTGCATATATAGAGATAGAGCGAAAAGAATAATTGGTTTATCCCAAAGTCTATACTTGGAAAAGGTGTTAAAGAGGTTTAACATGCTTGATTCCAAGAGAGGATTGTTACCAGTGAGACATGGTATCCACCTTTCTAAAGAGATGTCTCCAAAGACACCTGAAGAAAGAGATAAGATGGCCAAGATTCCATATGCTTCGGCTATTGGAAGTTTAATGTATGCAATGTTGTGTACTAGGCCGGATATCGCATATGCTGTTAGTTTGACTAGCAGGTATCAATCCAATCCAGGTTTGGAACACTGGATAGCTGTCAAGAACATCCTTAAGTACTTGAGAAGAACTAAGGATTTATTCTTGATTTATGGAGGTGGAGACTTGCAATTGGATGGTTATACTGATTCTGATTTCCAATCAGATATCGATGATAGAAAGTCTACCTCTGGATATGTGTTCATTTGTAATGGAGGTGCAGTCAGTTGGAAGAGTTCCAAATAGAGCACGACTGCATATTCCACTACAGAAGCTGAGTATATTGCTGCATCAGATGCTGCAAAGGAAGCTGTTTGGATAAAGAAGTTCGTGACAGAATTTACAGTAGTTCCTTCCATTGAGTCAGCAGTTCCACTACACTGTGATAACAATGGAGCAGTCATATAGGCTAAGGAACCAAGGTCTCACCAGAAATCCAAACACATAGAAAGGCGCTACCACATTATCAGAGAAATAGTTGGGCGAGGTGATGTAGCCATGCAGAAAATAGCATCAGCTGAAAATCCAGCTGATCCATTCACTAAGCCTATGTCACAGACTCAGTTAGACCGACATCTTGAGAAGATAGGTCTAAGATATTGTAATGAATGGCTCTAGTGCTAGTGGGAGATTGTTAGTAGTATACCCTAGAGCATATCATTTAGTATGTATCTTGTACATATTTTTATTAACAAAAGGCATTTCCACTTTTCCGTTTACATAATATATTTATGTGTAATAGAAAAGGTCCATTGATATTTTGTTAGAAATATTATTCTTAAGTTGTTAAGAATATGAGTGACAATATTTCTAGCATAAAGTATCATAAATAGGTTTACAATCGAGGATACTTCATAATAAGGACATGACTTATCCAGAAAGATTGTATTCATATTTGTTCCCAAGTTATTTATATGAGATATAAATAAGATGGAATGGTGAGTCTCATGCCATATAATAAACATAATAGGCACTTATAAATGATAAGTAGGCCGAACCAGTGACACTTATGACAAGCACATGGAGTTTACTCTTGTCAATATTTTGTCATAAATCATATCAGTGCATATAATCTTTAGACCTGAGATAGCACAGGTATCTTGTATATAGGTAGTTTGAGTTTGATACTGCTTTCATACTTGTACTATGTATGGGTATATGGGCATATGTTGGCTCCTACTAGTTATATATGGAGGTAAGTGTTGATCAACATGGAATCTGTTCCTCTAAGTAAATAGAGATAAAATCCTATATTAATTTAATTGTTCTTGATATTTCAAGTTCCTGGCCAGGACAGATAGATTTATTCAGAAAGAGTTTCTGATGAGAAAATCTTTTTAATTAAGAACTGGAATTAAAAGAGAACATAATATTCATAGCAAATGGAGTTTGACATAAACCATGACTCCAGCTTGAGTTGGAATTTTGTAATAGAGAGATTCTAGTGCATGGTAACATATGATTATAGGTTCATTTAAGGTAAACTTTATTACTAATTGGGTGGTCATGGAATGCTATGCTAGGTGTTAACCATGGTCTATGAGGTTCATAAAATGATTTAGAGAAATCATTTATGGTAAGAAAGAGTTCTGATGATATTAAGAGTTGATATCATGTCTCATTACCAATTAGTGATGAGCCTAGTAAGTCACACACATACACAAGTTATCACCTATTTAAATATGATTTAATTAATTAATTAAAGATTTTAATTGATTAATTAAATAGGTTTAGATTGCAATTAAATTGCAAAGTCCCTAGCATGACTTGAAACCAAATCTAGATTATTGGATGTATAGTATAAGTTAAATTTATATTTAAAGTGTTTAAATATGAATTTAATTAATGAGAAATTAATTTATAGAGATTAATTAATTAATTTATATTTGATATAAATTAGAAGAAGAAAAATAATTATTTTGGGTTAAGAACTCAAAATTAAGACACAGGGGCATTTTGGTCATTTCATAGTGTCACACGTGGCACCATGAGATGGTGACACATGGGATTACACATAAGCTTGCCAAATGTTTTTTAATCATGTAAGATGATTAAAATTAAGATTAAATATAGGTTTGACACTTGGCACAATGTGATTGGGTCACTTAAACCTAGAGCTAATCAAATGGTGATATGTGGCAAGGGTTTAATGTGTTAACCTAGCTATATAAGTGTTGTTATGAAAAAGAAAAACAACCAGCAGCCACTCCTCTCCTTTGTCACGCCATTTTGAGGCTCTCCATCTATTCTTCTTCATCTCTCATCAATTCAAAGAGATTAGCCATCAATCTCTTGAATTAAGAACACTAGAAATTATTTCTAGTGTCCTGTTTACATCTCTAATCTCTTAAAAGGAAGAACTTGAATTTCTAATTAATAGAAAAAGTTTTAGAAGCTGTTCAAGGGCTGCCATAGGTGTTCTTGGTGTGGACAAGCTAGAGGGACAACATTTGGTGTCCTGAAGACAAATCTCAAAGGCGCAGACACGCTGCAGTGCATCAAGAGGTTAGTGTAATCGTTCTTGATTTAATCTAGGGTTCTAAAATTAATTTGATTAATTTTAAAATCGTAAATGGCAAATACAGATTCAAGAACATATTAAAAGAGTTTTAATATGTTGTTTATCATTGAAATCAAATAGATAAAAATAAATCTTGCATGATGCGTGTGACCCTAGGTGAAAATTTTTGAATTCAATGATATAACTTGTGTTTTTCACGCTTCCGTTCCTTCAATTAAAACACTTTTAATATATTTTTGGATCTACATTTACCATTTAAGATTTTAGAATTAACAGATTAATTCATTAGAACCCTAGATTAGATCAAGAACAAGTGCACTAACCTTTTTGATGCACTGCACTGTATTTGGCACTTTTGGGATGTGCCTAGGACACCAGATGTTGTCCCTCTAGCTTGTCCACACCAAGATTACCAATCGCAGCCCCTTGAACAGCTTCTAAAGCTTTTCCAATCAATTAGAAAATCAGGTTTTGCCTTTTGAGATATTACAAATGTAAATAGGACACTAGAAATAATTTCTAGTATTTTTAATTCAAGAGATTGTTGGCAAATCTCTTTGAATTGTTGAGAGATGAAGAAGAAGAGAAGGAGAAGCAACCAAGGGTGGTGGCACCTTTGTAAGAATGAGCAGATTGTATTTTTCTTTTTCATCCTTTCCCTTATGTAGTTAGGTCACCACTTAAAACCCTTGCCACATGTCACCTTCTGATTGGCTCTAGGTTTAATTGACCCAATCACATCGTGCCAAGTGTCAGACCTATATTTACTCTTGACTTTGATCATCTTACATGATTAAAAGACATATGGCAAGCTTATGTGTAGTGCCATGTGCCACCAGCTCATGGTACCATATGTCACCCTGTGAAATGATCAAAATACCCCTGTGTCTTAATTTTGAGTTCTTAACCCAAAATAATTATTTCTCTTCTTCTAATCAATTTATATCAAATATAAATTAATTAATTAATCTCTATTAATTAATTTATCATAATTAAATTTTATATTTAAACACTTTGAATATAAATTTAACTTATACTATACATCCAATAACCTAGATTTGGTTTCAAGCCATATTAGGGACTTTGCAATCTAATTGTAAACTAAACATATTTAATTAATCAATTAAACTCTTTAATTAATTAATTAAATCATATTTAATTTGGTGATTACTTGTGTATGTGTGTGACTTACTAGGCTCATCACTAATTGGCAATGAGACATGATATCAACTCTTAATATCATCAGAACTCTTTCTTACTATAAATGATTTTTCTAAATCATTTTATGCACCTCATAGACCATGGTTAACACCTAGCATAGCATGCCATGGCCACCCAATCAGTAATAATGTTTACCTTAAATGAACTTATAATCATATGTTACCATGCACTAGAATCTCTCTGTTACAAAATTCCAATTCGAGCTAGAGTCATGGTTTATGTCAAACCCCATTTGCTATGAATATTATGTTCTCTTTTAATTTCAATTCTTGATTAAAAAGATTTTCTCATTAGAAACTATTTTCTGAATAAATCTATCTGTCCTGGCTAGGAACTTGAAACATCAAGAACAATTAAATGAACATAGGATTTTATCCCTATTTACTTAGGGTAACAGATTCCATCTTGATCAACACCTACCTCCATATATAACTAGTAGGAGCCAACACATGCCCATATACCCATACACAGTACAAGTATGAAAGCAGTATCAAACTCAAGCCACCTATATACTTGATAACTGTGCTATCTCAGGTTTAAAGATTATATGCACTGATATGATTTATGACAATGCATTGACAAGAGTAAACTCCATGTGCTTGTCATAAGTGTCACTGGTTTGACCTACTTATCATGTATAAGTGCCTATCATATTTATTATATGGAATGAGACTCACCATTCCATCTTATTTACATCTCATATAAATAACTTGGGAATAAATATGATTACAATCTTTCTAGATAAGTCATGTCCTTATTGTGAAGTATCCTCAATTGTGAATCAATTTATGATACTTTGTGCTAGAAATACTGTCACCCATATTCTTAACAACTTAAGAATAATATTTCTAACAAAATATCAATGGACCTTTTCTATTACATATAAATATATTATGTAAAGGGAAAAGTGAAAATGCTTTTTTTATTAATAAAACATGTGTAAGATACATACTAAATGATATGCTTTAGGGCATACTACTAACATTATCTTGGAATTCAAAACCCCTAGGTTGTTTCATGAAAATATTTTCTTCAATGTATCCATTGAGAAAAGCTGTTTTGACATCCATTTGCCAAATCTCATAATCATAGCATGCAACTATTGCTAATAAAATCCTAATTGATTTAAGATGGCAACAGGCGAGAAAGTCTCCTTATAATCGATTCCTTGCCTCTGGCGAAATCCTTTCGCTACTAGCCTTGCTTTATAGTTCTCTACCTTTCCATCAAAACTAATTTTCTTCTTGAAAATCCATTTATTCCCTATAGGTACAATACCTTCAGGTGGGTCAACAAGGTCCCAAACTTGGTTCTTATACATAGAATCAATTTCAGATTTCATAGCTTCAATCCATTTTAAAGTGTCTATGTCTGATATAGCTTCTTCATAGGTAAGTGGATCATCTCCATAATCTACTTCTTCATGAGTAAACAACTCTTGTTCATCTTCATGAAGAAAATCATATCTCACTGGTGGGTGAGATATCTTGGTTGATCTGTGAGGATTTACTGTAGATGTTTCATTAATAGGTGTAGGTTGACTAGCTGGATCTATATCCATTTGATCTGTTGGTTGGTTAGAATTCTCCTATTCTAACTCTATTTGCCTTCCTTTGCCACCTCTTCAATGAACTGTTGCTCAAGAAATATGGCATCTTTGCTTACCACAACCTTTTGTGATATAGGCAAATAAAAATAATATTGAAAACTTTCTTTTGGATGTCCAACAAATCAACCTTTTTCTGATCTGGTTTTCAATTTATCAGTGTTCAGCTTTTTGATATAAGCTGGACAACCCCAAGTCTTAACATGCTTAAGACTTGGTTTTCTTTCACGCCATACTCATATGGTGTGAAAGATACTGATTTTGATGGAATCCTATTCAGAATATACAAAGCTAATTCTAATGTAAATCCCTAAAAGGAGATTGGCATATCAGTATAGCTCATCATACTACATACCATATCTAATAGGGTACAATTTCTCCTTTTAGATACACCATTCAGCTGTGGCGTTCCCGTAGGAGTCAGCTGGGAAACAATGCCATGTTCTTTCAAGTATTCATCAAATTCAGTACTTAAGTATTCACCTCCACGATCTGATCAAAGAGTTTTAATACTTTTTCCTATTTGATTTTCTACTTCAAATTTAAATTCTTTGAACTTTTCAAAGGATTCATATTTATATTTCATCAAATATAAATACCCAAACCTTGATTTATCATCAGCAAAGGTAATAAAGTAATGAAAACCACCTCTAGCCATTTCCTTAAATGGACCACATACATCACTATGTATTAGCTCCAAAATATTTTCAGCTCTTAGTCCTTGTCCAACAAAGGGTGATCTAGTCATTTTGCTCTGAAGGCAGGATTCACAAGTTGGAGTAGGTTCAGAACCCAATGAGGATAAAATTCCCATTTTCTCCAGTTTTGCAATCCTATCTTCTGCAACATTACCTAATCTTAAGTGCCAAATATATTTTGAACTTGAGTTGATTTTCATCATTGCATTACATTCATTTAGATTGCTTGCATTAGATTTGTATTTAACATTATTATCTAAATAATAAAGTCCATCATGCATATAACCCGAACCAACATATTTATTTCCAAAATAAATATTGCAAATATCATTTATGAACTGAAATTCATAACCATCTCTAGTCAAACTAGATATAGAAATAATGTTCTTAAAAGCATCAGGTACATGTAAAACCTTATTTAAATACAAAACATGTCCACACATGTATAAAGATTTAGATCCTATGGCTAAAGCTTCAACAGTTGAGCCATTGCCAACCCGAAGTTTAATATCTCGTTACTGCAAGCTGCTACTACTTGCTATACTCTGGGCAGTTCCTATTCCAGTACCCATCCTTCTGACAGTGAAAACACTTTCTCTTGCCTTTGTCAGCTTTGGTCTTTGTTTTCTGTTTGGCTATCTTCTTGGAAGATCTTGGAACTTGAGGTTTCTTTTTCTTATTGCCCTTCTTCTTATTGGACTTTCTAGCAAAAGAAGATACAATCAAAGCTACCTCTTTTCTTTTATTGCCCGACATATTCTTTTGGGCAATAACCAGCATGTTAAGTAAACCAGCCAAGGTGTATTCTTGCTTAGTCATATGGAAATTTGTCATAAAATTCCCAAATGACTTAGGTAGGGACTGAAGGATCAAATCCGTCTGTAGTTGGAAATCCATGCAAAAGTCAAGATGTTCCAGCTGCTCAATAAGTCAAATCATCTTGTGGACATGATCTCCTACATTCTGTCCCTCAGACATCCTCATTCGAAATAGCTGCCTAGATATCTCATACCTAGCATTCCTGCTATGCTCACCATACAACTCTTGCAGGTGAAGGAGGATCTCACTTGCATTTTGCATGTTCTCATGCTGCTTCTATAACTCATTACTCATAGAAGCAAGCATGTAACATTTGGCTCTCATATCATGCTCCTTCCACTTGTCCAAAGTATCATATTCCTCTTGAGTGGCCTCTGGAGGTAAGGGACCAGGAACCTTTGAGTCTAGAACATATCCAATACATTCTAGGTTCAAGATAAGTTTTAAATTTCTTAGCCAATCAGAAAGATTAGGTCCTGTCAACCTATTGTGATCAAGTATGCTCATAAGTATATTGGATGGTGGTGATTATTGTGTGCTCATTATTATCAGAAGAATAACTATAGAAAATAACTAGATTAATTAGTAAATGTATCAAGTAATTAACCAAAATGATTATGACCTTTTAATCAAATTGGTCCTCCCACTAACTTGGCGAATCCTACACTTCCAAAGTAGGAAACGGAAATCCTAGTTGAATGGATTTCTAGTGGGTGATTGAATTCTTATAGTCTTATTGATCATCCTCAGGCACATCCATTATTGGAATTACAATAAACTATAAGTGAGTAACTCTTTGCCCATCACATCTCATGTGAGGTTCAATCCTTTATCTAGCCCCTAATGCTCAAAATCTCAGGCACATCCATTATTGATTCATCTTGCATTAGTTAAGTTGATCCCATTAAGCCAGTAAACATGCAAATAACTTTAATGTCCTCAGGCACATCCATTATTGGGCATCAACTTATTTACATATTTACAACATCTCATGTTTAACAATTATTCTTAAGAAAATCTCTTAAATTAAATGCATCAAATGCAAGTATTTAAAATTTCTTAAAATAATTGCCTTAATGGAGGGCCCATGATATAATTTAATTATACCATTTCCAACTTAATCATTTGTTTGGAAGATTTAGTGGTCGGCTTAATTACTATTATGGTCTCACTTTGCACATTATCCAATTAGCATGCATATATCATATACTTGCATACATTCCCATACATCTCATGTATATAAATATGGTATGATCATAGACTTTCTAAAGGATTCAATTTTGAGCCACCAAGAATAGAATCAGGGCATTCCTAGGTGTATTTCATTCATTCATTTTACAAGAGTTGTTGAAGGAGTACATAATCAACACTTGATCTTGATTTTCTTCCACTGGTCTCACCAATGCTCTTGACCTCCTTGATCTTCTTGCAATCCAATTACATTGTAATCCTTGGCATACCAAGACAAATTTACAAGATCATAGACTTTAAATTCCTCAAATAAATGAAATTACAACCCAAAGAAAAATAAAAGAAATAAATCCAATCACATTGGTCTTTTATTGTCCATGATCATCCATCATGCATATTACCATTTAATAATTAAATAAAATATACATACTAAAATTAAATTGAATATCTCATATTCAACAAAAAAATTCATATTTGAATCTCATTCAAACAAATTTAAAAATTCATATTTGAATCTCATTCAAACAATTGAATAAAAATTTAATTGTTTGATTAAAATTCTTAATTAAACAATTTAATTAAGTGTGGGCCTTAATTCATATACAACAATTGTATAAAGAATCACCAAACCATGCGCACACTTTAAATGTAAAAACCATGCGCACACTTTCATGGATACAACACCATGCCACCACATATATGAATGCAACCAGCAATGAATCAATCAAAATTGATTAAATCACATAATTAAATCTCATATCAAACAATTTAAATGGCAATTATAGTGGCTCTGATACCAATTGAAGGAGCGGAAGCTTGAAAGTTGTTCATTAGAGCATTGAATTTCAAAAATTTTCTTCTAGGGTTACATGCATCATACCATATCTGTTATGCGCCTAATTAATTTCAATGCTCAATTGCTTATTAAAACACTTTTAATATATATTAGGACCTATGTTTGCCATTCAAGATTATGAATTAACAAATTAATTCATTTAAATCCTAGTTTAAAAGAGGAGTTAGAGCACTAACATCTTTGATGCACTATGAATGTGATTGGTACCTTTAGGAAGCACCTAGGACCCCAAGTGTTGTCCCTCTAGCTTTTGCACACCAAGATCACCAATGGGCAACCCCCAATTTTCTTCTCAAGCCTTTGCCAACTAATTATAAATTGGGTTCTTACCTTTAGAGAGGTTGTATGTGTGTATAGGACACTAGAAACAATTTCTAGCAATTTTAATTCAAAGGGAATGGAGTGATTCTCTTTGAATTGATGAGAAAAGATGAAGAGAGGAGAGGGAGGAAGAGGTGCTGCCACACATAAGAGAGAATAAGAGTGTATTTGTTTCTTTTTTTCTTTTCCCTTTTATAATTAGGTCATCACTTAAATCCCTTGCCACATGTCATCACCACATTTAATTTTAATTGACTTAATCACATTAAGCCAAGTGTCAAAGCTAGATTTAATCTTGACTTTGATCACCTTGCATGATAGGAAGACAAATGGCAAACTTATATGATGTCATGTGTCACCATCTCATGGTGCCACATGTCACCCTGTGAAGTGACCAAATTACCCTTATGTTGTAATTTTGAGTTCTCAACCCAAAATCATTATTTCTCCTCTTCAATCAATTTATATCAAATATAAATTAATTAATTAATCTCTATTAATTAATTTTTCACAATTAAATTCATATTTAAACACTTTAAATATAAATTTAACTTATACTATACATCCAATAACCTAGATTTGGTTTCAAGTCATGCTAGGGACTTTGTAATTTTATTGCAAACCAAAACTATTTAATTAATCAATTAAACTCTTTAATTAATCCATTAAATCATAGTTTACTTGGTGATTATCTTGTGTATGTGTGTGTGACTCACTAGGCTCATCACTAATTGGCTATGAGATATGATATTAACTCTTAATATCATCAGAACTTTTTCTTACCATAAATGATTTCTCTAAATCATTTTAGGCATCTCATAGACCATGGTTGACACTTAACATAGCGTGCCATGGCCACCCAATCAGTAACAAGGAATACCTTAAATGAACCTTTAATCATATGTTACCATGCACTAGAATCTCTCTGTTACAAAATCTCAATTCGAGCTGCAGTCATGGTTTATGTCAAACCCCATTAGCTATAAATATTATGTTTTCTTTTAATTCCAGTTCTTGATTAATTAGATTTTCCTATCAGAAACTCTTTTCTGACTAAATCTGTTTGTCCTGGCTAGAAACTTGAAACATAAAAAACAATTAAATGAACATACGACTTTATCCCTATTTACTTAGGGTAACAAATTCCATCTTGATCACACCTACCTCCATATATAACTAGTAGGAGCCAACACATGCCCATATACCCATACACAGTATAAGTATGAAAGCAGTATCAAACTCAAACCACCTATATACAAGATAACTGTGTTATCTCAGGTCTAAAGATTATATGCACTAATATGATATATGACAATGCATTGACAAGAGTAAACTCCATGTGCTTGTCATATGCGTCACTGATTCGGCCTACTTATCATGTATAAGTGCCTATCATGTTTGTTATATGGCATGAGATTCACCATTCCATCTTATTTATATCTCATATAAATACCTTGGGAATAAACATGATTATAATCTTTCTGCATAAGTCATGTCCTTATTGTGAAGTATCCTTGATTGTGAACCAATTTATGATACTTTGTACTAGAAATACTGTCACTCATATTCTTAACCACTTAAGAATAGAATTTCTAACAAAATATCAATAGAACTTTTCTATTACACATTAATATATTATGTAAACAGAAAAGTGAAATTGCCTTTTATTAATAAAATATGTACAAGATACATACTAAATGATATGTTCTAGGATATACTACTAAAATTTAGCCAAATTAAAAGCTCAACAGGCCCGGGCATCTTCAAGTTCCTTCTCCAGCCGAGTTGTCTTTTCTTCGTAGAACCTCACTTGCTCCTCCAGTTTGATGATCCGTTCATTAGCAGTAGAGACTTGGGTCTTCATAGCCGCCGCATCCTGGACTGCCTTTGAGATCTCCCTCCTTAAGAAATAGGCCTTTTTTCTGAGCATCTGTTGGTTCACGATTGCCTCTAGACCCAAACTCATCATTTGAGTGAGGAGATCCTCTATGCTTTTCGGGCCCATCCGAGTTCAATCTTCAGGGAAGCAGATGGAAGCGCCCAAGACTTTAGCTAAGTCGGTGTTCCGTCATACTGAATGGTTCCTCTCTAGCGATTGAAGCAAAACTTGAGTGCCTCAAGAGACTGGTCGCCTGGCTGATGCTTCCTTACTTGAGGATCCGATCCCTGCAGTCAAAGAGACTAGAGGTTGGGGAGGAGGTTCAATGGGTTGAATAGGAGGCTGCGCAGTGAGGATCTGCACTTCTAAGGTTGGTTGCTCTTTAGTTTGGACTAAGGAGCTCGACACTTCCACTTGAACTCGTCTCTGGGCCTCTGCAGCGTCAGCAGCCTCCTTCAATTCCAACACCTTCCTGGTGAGCTTCCTCTTCCGTTTCCAACTTTCTTTTGGGCTCACCTCCCGCCATACCTACACAAAAAAAAAAAAAAAGAGTTAATAAATTTGCTAGGACTAAAAGGTTAAAGATTCAGGTTTTACCCTTCCTGGGACCGAAATCAGAGAGTTACGGCCGGATGTTCTCATGGCTGATCACGTTCATCATCCACCACTTCAGTTTGGCCATGATTATGTCCAAGCATGAATATTTGCAAGAGATCGGCTGGCTCTTAAGCTCCTTCACCATAGTGCTCTTGAAATTATTTAGAGCGATCCTTTTTTCGATCCTTTCAGTAAAATAACTCCAACTTTTATGGGATCCCCTTAAAGCCATGGGGATCTTTACTTCGGAGGACGAAGAATCGATCTTTCCAATTTTTTAGTGAAGAAGGGAGGTCGGTGAAGAGCCCACAGTGTGGCTTTGCTTGGAAGAATCAAAATTCGTATTCTTTTCGTCGAGCAAGTCTATGTAGTTTAGCGAAGACCTTTGCTGTGGGCTCGAGTCCTTTGGCCGGTATAATCCTTTGAAGGCCACCAGAGTTGGCCAGGAGTTTGGGTGCACTCGGTTGTATTTCAGGACGTCCTTGTAAAATGGCTCTAAAGGAAATCACAATCTGGCATTCAATTGTTCTTCGTATACTATAATCAGATCTACTTTCTCGAAGAAGTGATCAGCTCAGAGATCCCTGTGACACCAAATGAGTTTGAATGAGTCGGTTGGAAGATTGAACTCTAGGCTTATGAGTTTGCGATGGGGCATCCCAAGGATTGAAGATAGCTCACCCACAAGCAGAGGCCCCCTCCTCATGATCGAAGCCTGCTGTTGGCTTGACCCGGCAGGCTGACTAGTGGTCAAAATGATAGCGGTAATAGTTTTAAATCGCCCACTCAGTCTGGCCTCGCCACCTTCATCAGAGGACTAAGAAACGCAAATGGAAGGTAGGCTTATAACTCTCTGATCGTCAGTACCGCTCATTTTCAGGCAATGAAGGTAAAAGTGACTAGAAAAAGATCAAAACTATTACCTAATTACAAATCGGCACAGGAAAGCTAAGAAATTGAAAGAGTCTTTGAGAGGTTTGACATGAATGGAGAATGCAAAAGTGAGAAATGACTGAGCCCCTCCCCTATTTATATAGGTTCGAGCATTATATGCTCGCGAGACCCTAGGTGGTGCTTCAGTCAGTGGAAAACTTAATTGTATCCTAATTTTCGATGTGCTAGATGAATGAGATCGATTGAAAAGGGTAGGACTAGAGATCGGATAGGAAATGGTCTGAATGAAAGAGATCAACTGAAGAGGGTATTAGATGGAAAGATCGGAAGGATGATCAGAGCAAAGCAAATAATAAAGAACATGATAAATAAATAAAAATAGAATGAATAAATAAATAAAATAAGATTGAGCTTAAATAAAAGACCATTTCATTTCTAAAAGATCAGATTACATCATTGGGCAGTTGTCCCCAATCTGATCATTAATTACAGATGCACCGACATTGTAACACCCCCACTATAGCAATTACGTACATTCTACTGTTCCGGTGACCGGTGTCGGTCCGGACAATTAGAACGTTTGGAAAAATATTTAAACTAAAGTGAGGAACCATAATTAACTCAAATATTAATAAGAAAAATTTAGAAAAAATTTTAAAAATAAAATACAACCAAGTTAAATGAGCCGGTGCCCTAGCGATGGGCAACCCAATGGAAAGTTGCGGTCCTCGCAACTAGGAGCCCTAGACCCTGGAAAAAATTCATAAAATAATTTTTGGGACTCCAGAGAAGGGTCATTGAGGTTTCTATGGCATTAGAATACCAAGAAAATACTTAGAAAAATTTTTCAATCGGTACGGATAATTTTAGTCTGTTAAGCCAAACAAAGGGCATTTTGGTCATTTCGCCTTCAGAGGTGATTTTTGGCCGACTTGTCCAGTTAAGTAAATAATTATTATGACATAAAATATGAATAAATATTGCTTAAAATTTAATTGAAAATGAGTAGAAAAGAAAAGGAAAGAAAAATGAAAGAAATAGGAAATTATGACATCATATGATGTCATTAAAAGTGCTCCCACCAATCACATTTAAACAAGCCATTACAAAATAATTAAAAAGAGATAAATACAATTAGAAATCTGCTCTTTCTTCTTCTTCCCTTCATTTTGCCGAGATTCCACCATTAGAGGTCCCTCCCACCATTTTCCTTCACCCAAAGTTGCATCTACCACTTACTTACTCCATAAAATCCCTTGCCTTCTTCACAAAAACTACTCCTTATACCTTGAGTGATTTGAGCCAGCAAAGAAAGAAAGGAAAAAAAGAGGATTTGCAAGTGTAAGAAAACTTTCCAACAAAGGTTAGTGTCCAATTCTTGTTCCATTTGTTTTAATTCATGTTCAATAGCATGAATTGTATAGGAAATATAAGAAAATAAAACAAAAAAGTGTGTGTGTGCACCTTACAAATTTTGGTAGCTAGGGTTAGCTAGGGTTTGATGATTTTTCTTGGTATAAAAATGGTTATGAGCAGCCTTTGGTAGTGGATGAGGGATTGAACATAATTAAGTAAATGAAATGCAAGAATTGTGCATGTATGAAATGAAAAAAAATTGGACACTTGAACAATTCTAGGGTTTACTCATGTGATGGTTTATTAACCTTTTAATGGTCAATTAGTGACCATTTGAATGTGTGTGAGGAGGAAATGAAGTGAGTTATGGCTTGGTATTTGAGTTTGGGTGAGCTGCCTTGGCTGACCTGCAAGACTGAGTGTGAGTCCAGCAGGTTTGGGCAGCTGTAAATGGAGTTGTAGAGGTTCAATTGGTGCAAGGCTAATTGGACATGAAACTAGACACATAATGGCACAACTTTGGTGAAGAAACTCTACCTAGAAAATCAAACCAAGTTGACCAAAAAATTGCCCTAATCCGGGTGACATGCATTCCGCCTGGGCAAAATGACCAAATGAACAGTGTTCATTCATTTGGTCATAACTTAGTGTAGAAAGGTCCAATTGACCTGAAATTTTACCAGCAGAAAGCTGAGACATAGACCTACAACTTTCATGAAGAAACAAAACCCAAATGTTGATCATAACATGTTCAAAACTGACCTACAGTCAGTGCACAAAACCTGCAAAATTGGTTTTACCTAAAAAAATCTGGAAAATTGCAATCCAGCCAGTTATGGTGTTTAGGCCATAACTTGAGCTACAAAACTCCAAATAGAGTGATTCGAAAAAAAAAATGTAACTAGACACAATAAAGAACAACTTTCATGAAGACAACTTTGCCAAAATCCTACTGTACGAATGAACAATGGAACAGTAAATATAATGTTTGAAATCTGAAAATTGTGAATAACTAACACTAAGCTTTGAAATGATATTGGCAACCAATACCAACAACTTTAGAATGCAAAATGTGGTATGTTGGGGATATTAAAACCAATATACCTATTGTCTATGAAAAAGTCAACATTTTAGTTGACTAATGAAATGAATAGTAACCTTACATATAAAGTACAAATATTCAAGAAATGACTTTATAATATGCCCTAGTAGGCCTAATGTGATTGGTTTGGATAGGTTGGCATGCCAATAGGGTTCTGATAGCAGTACTGCGTATGATGTATGGCTTCATTGCCATTCTGTGATGTGATAGCCTATGGCTATACTGATTATGATGTTTTACTTGGCTTTATGCCTTATTGCTTTTATGGGTTATTAGCCATTCTGTTTGCACACTGGGAGACACATTGTGACCGATGGTATGACGGCCCGAGGTACCTAGTACCCAGTGCTAGTTTACCTATTTATCCAGTCCGGTCAATTTGTATAGGTTACTTGGGCATGGAAAAGTATAATTGTAATTGAATTAATTATTAAAGAAAATACTGAAATTAAATATCAAGAATGATTACAATAAAATAAAGAAGCTCAAAATCATCAAGAAAACAATTAACAAAATGCATGAAGAAGTTAACATCATAAAATGCAGTTAGCCTCGACTAAACAATAAGTTAGTAATTTTTTTTTTGAACATAATAACTAGGAAATTATTATTTTTATTTGCATATTTTATTTTCTTGTATTATTGGTACTACTAAGCTTTATGTTTAGCACGTTGCTTTTACAACGCGTAGGCACTGAAGATTTGGACAAAGGGCCAGTAGACCACAGATTGGGTAAGGCCATTTACAGTTCTGCATAGTATCCGTGTCACCTCACGGACTACAGTATCATTGGTAGGACACTAGGTACCATTTTGTATTTTGTGATTTTTGTAAGTTTTATAATTAAACTCTTATTTTATCATGTATATTTGAAACCTATGTAATATAATTTTGTATTAATGTAAGTATATGTAACTTTGTGATTATAAATACCATGTGAGAATTTATTTATGATTTGAGCATGATGATGATGTGAAATGAATGAATGACAAATGGAGGAATTGTTAAGAAATTGTTGTGAATTGATGTGATACAAATGGAGTTTGAGAATGATTGGAAATTATTGGAAGTGTTTTCTACAGGTTTCGAAGAACTGTTTTATCCATTTTTAGCCGGTACTCCGCCAGCTTTTCTATAAAATTTTTGGAACCCCAAATGAATTTATAATTTCAATAAATGAATTAAATGAGTTAAATTTCACAAATTGCACTTCATATCCATGAAGAAATAAATTAAGGAAGAATAAAAATGATTGAAATAAAATATGGTGTTCCGGTATACTGTGTGGCATATCTTGCTCCGCTACACTATAGACGGGTAAGAGGTGTCACATACATTCTACCCTACATTCTACCCATCTTGTTCCCACAGTTCCAACATCTCCGTAGGCTAGACACCTCCCGATCTTAAGAGGCCGTTCAAGAGATACGCGGAGATCGGGAAGGTAGCCCTCGTCAACTATGGTAAAGATTACAGAAAGCTTGTTATCATCATCAATGTCATTGACCAGAACTGAGCTTTAATCGGGACCCCAGAGATGGTTAGGAGCTAAATGAACTTTAAGAGGTGGTCACTGATATCAAGATTGAAATTAGTAATTCCTTTGCCCAAGATCGGTCTTTGGCTTGGACCGGTAGGCCGATTAGAGATCAAAACAGTAGTTATTTTTTACCCAGATTGGCTGTTTAGTCCGGTTCCCTCGCCATCATCAGATGACGTTCTCATAATTCTCTGACCATCGGTGCCATCCATTTTCAGGTGACAAGCAAAGGAAGTTATCGAAAAAAGATCAAAACGATCATCATGTTGAAAATCGGTGTTGAAGATGTAAGGCATGGTGGAAGAACACGTCAGAAATTGACCAGAGAAGGAAGGTGGAAATGTAAGACTGGCAACCTACTACCCCCTAGTATATATAGGCCTAGGTATTTAACGCTAGCAAAACTCGAAGCTACTCATCGATAAGTGGAGAATTTAATGCTTCCCCAATATTCGATGTTCATTGACATAAACCAGATACAGGGGATGGGTAGAAAAGAGATCAGAGAAGCAAGAAGAGATCAGACATGGAAAGGGTTGGTATAAGAGGTCAGGTGAGAAGGTCTCAAAGTTGCCAACCATAATGAGAGATCGGGTAGGGGAACAAGATACAGAGATCGGGCATATGGAGAAATGGCCAATAAAGATCGAAAGGAGGGGAAAATCAGAGGTTCAAAAGTTACTTTCAGTCATGACCCTTGATTTATAAGATCAACTCCCCCACCATTGGATCTGAGTTAATTAAAGCATTTGGGGTACGATCTAATCTCCACCATCCACCCCATTTGTAAGGATGAACCAGAACCATTGGATCTGAGGTGGTTAAAGCATCCTAGTATGTCTCAATCCACACCATTGATTTCATTGATAAGGATAGATTTCGGGCCATTAGATTAAAGTAAATAACAGGTTCAACACCTTTCATTCCCAGCCATTAGATTAGAGAGGAAAAGACATGAGAGTCTTGAGCTAAATCTCATACTTCAATTCTTGGGCTCTTTAATTCTTGACCTTCAGATTCGATCCCTCAAAATCCACACCCTTCAATCTCGCCATCTCAAATCCTTGTCGTTCATTTGAAGACCCCTGTCCCCTATAAATACATGCTTCACTGTAGAAGGGGTCTTTGGGAAGGAAGTTGGAAGTTCTTGGTCTTTACTTATTAGAGAATGCTTTTGGTCTTGAACCTTGAGTCTTTTAAGCTCCAATCCTAAGCTTATTTGTTTCTCTCCTGAATATAGAGTCGTTAAAAAGGGCTTTAAAAACGTGTTTTCTGAAGAATCTTGGCTCTGTAAATCCCAAATACACCCTGGTCCCCATCTTTAATAGATTTGTCTAAAAGCTCAATGTTCCATTTTCAGGGTTTTTAGTGGTCAAAATCCCGTCCCCGTTGCTCTCATCACTTCAAAAGGAACTTTGATAGGCCCGACACCCAGTGGTCCCATTGTGACGCCAGATATCAACACCCGCTCTCTTACTACTTTTAGAGTTCTTCATAGGTAAATCCTTTAAAATAGTTCTTCTTTTTATTGGGTATGATTAGGTTGCCTTTGTGGCATAAGCTAGAATCTAGACTTTCAAAATGCTTAAATCACACTGAACTTTGAGTAGATTAGAGTTAGATTAGCCTATCTCATAAATATTACTTTTTGCCTGACATAGTGACATGTACGTCGTTTCAAAAGTATATTCCTCTTTACTTTTAGGTGTAAGAATAAGAGTTCGTGTGGTATAAATGTTGCTTGAAATTCGGAAGGATAGTGAAGAGTTCGGATAGGAGGAGTAAGCTAAGTATGAGAGGGTGTTGACATGGAGAGTTCGGATTTAAGAGATCAGGAATAATGAAAGGGAGGATCTGACATAATGAATTCGTCTCAACATAAAGAGTTCAAATCTGGTTAGAGAAATCGAAAATAATAAGGGCACTGATCATGTGTAAATATAATGAATTCGGGTAAATATAGAGAGTTCGGATGGCTAATAAGAGATCGAAAATAAAGAGAACGAAAAACGAGATCGGATAATGATAAAAAAAAATAGTGTACAGTTAGTCATTCGAGTACCCACACATAGAAGTTAGAAAGTAGAACTCTAATTCTTTACATCATTTTATAAACATTCCTATCTTTTATCAAACTACAGTGTTCAAATAGCAAAAGTTCGGGAGAGAGTCCTCTCCTAAAGCGCATATTTGTAGAATTAGCATCCAGTAATGTTTCTCTAAAAATTTCCCAGAGAGGGAAATCCTTCCTCTATAATTTTCTTAATGGTTTTCAAGAACTTTACAACTCAATGGATTCACAGGAGAGTCCTTACATGAGCCTTCTGCTTTATAATTTTGGTTGGGGCCCAATGGAGAGTCCTTCTTGGAGCCCTGCATTTATAACCTATCTAAACATGAGGGAGAGTCCTCCCATGAAGAATATCCAAAATTAACTAATTATTTAATTAACACGTAAATAATCTGAAAGTGGATTAATGCCGGTAGTGCCTTATGAATAATTATGCTAATGATAAGACCTTTCTTCATTAACTGAGAATCCTCATTAATGAAGAAAACTCTCTAGGATATAATTAACACATTTCTTTCGAATTAGAGTGCTAATTAAAAAAAATAAAAGTCTTTACCCGTATTAATCCAAGTCCTCACACACGTTTCACGCCCTCAATTATTTGGTCGCCAATAACGAGGTAAACAATGGGTGGGCCGAGAGTCCTCCTTGCTCAAAGTTAGTCTCTAGGGGCTTAAATAAAACCTCTTCGGAATTAGAGTCCTAATTCAAGGAGCGAAGAACTTAATAAAATACATAACACTTTAAACAAACACAATACCAATTCACTTTAAGGGCATCCTATTTACTCGTGTTCTTGGGGCACCCGAAATAGTAAAATATCAAGCGTTTCTATAATAAATATTGGGAACCAATATTATAATTTTAATCCCAAAATTATTAGCTTGAAATTATACAGAGAACATCATTAAATCCATTTGCCCCCGTTGAGGGATTATATGGGGTGCCTAATATTTTCTCCACACGTATACGGACCCCAAACCTAGAATCCCTATTTTTGAAGTGGTTAAATTCTTTTAAACAGTAAGTGATTTTCTTTAATTTCCCTTAAAATTTAAGTGACGACTCCTCACTTTTTCACTTCGTGAGAATTGTCTGGCAATCACAAAACCCTTGCGACAATCATAAAAATATTCTTGGAGGTCCTTTACATCGTTCTTGTAGTAATTAAATTTATTTCACTTAATTTTACTATGTCAAGAATATTTTACAGATTAATCAGCTAGCTTAGCCAAGCTAAAAACTATAAAACTTGAGTTTGGGACTACCTTTACAAATTCTGATACTTGGAACGCTTCTGAAATGTTTGAAAACGTTGGAAATGACTATAAATATGATCACCTTCTGATTCAGCCTGTCGGGCGTCCAAACCGAGCTGAAAACTCAGTCCCGATGGCTGGTGAAATATCATAGATTCGATTGCACCTATACGAAGCCCATAAATTGTTAATAATTATTATATAATTATTTTTAATTTACGAGAATTGAAAGGCTCCAAAATCTCACAGTGTGATCTGGACCGTAGAATGATCACCTTTTTCCAACTGTGTCCAATCAAAGCGGGGTTAATTCCATCTCGAAGATTTCATCGCACTGAGTTCAACGGTAATATCAGATCACCGATTCGACAATTGGATTGTCAGGTTATTGGCCAGAAAGCTCACTACCACCCATTTTCTCTCTCCTCTTTCACTCGTCGAATCTCCTTCCTTCAGCCACCAAATGGAGCACCACAAGTCCCATCTGAAAGCTTGTCATCCCAGGAGTTCATAACACTTGGAATCGCCAGAAATGGCCAAAATGACGTTTGAAAGTCAGCCTCACTTTTTACTGCATTGCCGATGGGGCCTTTATTTATTTATTTTTTTTAGTCAAATCCGGTAACGAGCACGTGAACATCTTTTCAAACTTTTGTTTTGTTTTTCTTTTAATATTAAATTATTATTAAACTTAAAAGATTCAAAACTTTAAAATAATATAAAATAAAATACTTTAAAAAAATAATAATAATAAATATCTTTTTTAAATAATAATTTAAATAAAATTTAATTAATTATCATAATGTAATATAATATAACTATAATTTTCTTTGAAATATTTACAATATGAATAAAATAATAAAATTAACAATTAAAATAAAGTATAAAATCTAATAGTAAAATAATCTTTATTCAATATAATTAATTCTATCTAATAATTAAATTGAGATCTAAAATTTAGTTTAATTTAAAAATAATAGTTTTTAAATGAGATCTTTAAATTATAATAATATCAATAAAATAAAATTAGAATAATAATAATAATAATAATAATAAATTATTTTATTATTTTTTAAAAAATTTAGGTCATACACTAATCACTAAGCTTGCAAAGGCTAAAGTATACTGCTTTGAGGTTGCTTCTCATCTGCGCACATATTAGAGAACTACATATAGACATAGTGGATATTCTAAACTCAACTCAACTCAACTCAACTAAGTCTTTATCCCAAAAATTTGGGGTCGGCTATATGAATTCGCTTTCTCCACTCTAAACGATTTTGGGTTAAATCCTCAGAAATATGTAATGCTTCTAGGTCATGTTGTACTACTCTCCTCCAAGTCAATTTAGGTCTACCCCTTTTTTCTTTCTATCCTTTAACCTAATGTGCTCTACTTGTCTAACTGGAGCCTCCGTATGTCTACGCTTCACATGACCAAACCACCTCAATCTCCCTTCTCTCAACTTATCTTCAATTGGCACCACTCCTACCTTTTCTCTAATACTCTCATTACGGACTTTATCTAGTCTAGTATGGCCACTCATCCACCTTAACATTCTCATCTCTACAACTCTTATCTTAGACGCATACGACTCTTTCAGTGCCCAACACTCACTACCATATAACATAGCCGGTCGTATGGCTGTACAGTAAAATTTTCCTTTCAGCTTATTGGAAATCTTACGATCACATAAAACTCCCGTGGCACGTCTCCACTTCAACCATCTGGCTTTAATCCTATGACTAACATCCTCCTCACATCCCCCATCTACTTGAAGGATTGAACCTAGATATTTAAAGTGATTACTTTGGGACAGTACCACTCCATTCAAACTAACTCCTTTCCTATCATCAGTTTGGCCTTCACTGAACTTGCAATGCATATATTCTGTCTTCATTCTACTTAACTTAAAACTCTTTGACTCTAGAGCACTTCTCCAAAACTCTAGTTTTCTATTGATTCCTTCTCGTGTCTCATCTATCAGAACAATATCATCCGCAAACATCATGCACCAAGGAATACTCTCTTGTATATGTTTCGTCAATTCATCTAAAACTAATGTAAAAAGGTAAGGGCTTATGGCTGATCCTTGGTGTAATCCAATTGAAATCGGAAAATCTCTTGTGTCCCCTCTCACCATACGCACAATAGTAGTTGCTCCTTCATACATATCTTTCAACACTTGTATGTACCTAATAGATACCCTCTTTTGTTCTAACACATTCCATAAGACATCTCTTGGAACACTATCATAAGCCTTCTCCAAATCAATAAAAACCATGTGTAGATCTTTCTTCACATCTCTATATTTCTCTATAAAGCTTCTAATGAGAAAAATCACTTCCATAGTTGAATGACCGGGCATGAAACCAAATTGATTGAGAGAGATAGAAGTATCATGACGTAGTCGATGCTCCACAACTCTCTCCCATAACTTCATAGTATGGCTCATGAGTTTAATTCCCCTATAGTTTGTGCAACTCTGTATGTCTCCCTTATTTTTAAAAATAGGTACTAAGATACTCCTTCTCCATTCATCAGGCATTTTCTTTGAGTTTAGAATCTTATTAAATAATTTAGTTAACCATGCCACTCCCATATCTCCCAAACACTTCCACACTTCAATTGGTATTTCATCTGGTCCACAGGTTTTACCCACTTTCATTCTCTTAAGTGCTTCATTTACTTCTAAAGATCTAATCCTTCTAGTATAATTCACATTCTTTTCTATTGTTCTATAATCTGTATTCACGTTATTACCATTTTGACTATTATTAAAGAGATCATTAAAATAATTTCTCCATCTTTCTTTAATGTCCTCATCTTTCACCAATACTTTTCCTTCTTTATCCTTAATGCACTTAACTTGATTGAGATCTTGATATTTCATTTCTCTCCTCCTTGCTAATCTATACATATCTTTCTCTCCTTCTTTAGTTCCAAGTTTCTCATATAACTTTTCAAAGGCCTGTGCTCTTGCTTGACTAACGGCCTTTTTTGCCTCTTTCTTTGCTATCTTGTACTATTCATATGCCTCATTATTATCACATTTAAGTAATTTCTTATACCATTCCCTTTTTCTCTTCACTGCCTTTTGTACTTCCTCATTTCACCACCACTCTCTTTTGAGGGTGGTCCATGTCCTTTAGACTCTCTAAGTACTTTTCTAGCTACTTCTTTAATCTTTGATGTCATCTGTATCCACATATCATTGGCCTCCATATCCAGCTTCCATACTTCGGACTCGATAAGCTCATTTTTGAACTTCATTTGCTTTACTCCTTTGAACTCCCACCACTTTGTTTGAGCTACACTATTTCTTCTGACCTTACTTGAATTGTTCCTAAACTTGACATTCAAGACCACCAACCGATGTTGACTTGTTAAAGCCTCTCCTTGAATGACCTTGCAATCCTTGCATAGAGCTCTGTTTGTCTTCCTGGTTAAGAGGAAGTCGATTTGGCTTCTATGTTGCCCACTTTTGAAAGTCACTAAATGTGACTCTCTTTTTATAAAGTAGGTATTTGCTAGTATTAGGTCGTATGCTATAGCAAAATCCAGAATACTTTTTCCCTCCTCATTTCGACTTCCAAAACCAAAACCTCCATGAACATTCTCATAACCTTGTCTATCACTTCCTACATGTCCATTCAAATCTCCACTAATGAAAACATTCTCTTCATTCGGTATGCTTTGCATTAAATCATCCATATCTTCCCAAAACCTTTGTTTACTCTCACTGTCTAATCCTATTTGTGGTGCATAAGCACTAACTATATTTATTATTTCTCCTTCTAGTACTAGCTTTACTAGTATAATTCTATCTTCTACTCTTTTCACAGCTATTACTGTGTCTTTTAATGTCTTGTCTATGATTATGCCCACTCCGTTCTTATTTCTCTCCTTTCCGGTAAACCACAGTTTGTACCCTGAATTACCCACTTCCTTACTTTTCTCTCCTACCCATTTAGTCTCCTGAATGCAAGCAATATTCACCCTTCTCCTTTCCAAGGTATCCACAAGCTCCATTAATTTTCTGTGAGTGATCCAACATTCTAAGTACCAACCCTGATCCTCCTCCTAACCTGCTCCTTCCTAATTGGTCTCTTTCTATGATATCTTCTATTGTTTTTTATGTCTATCTTGTGTTTTGTTCCACTATCTGTTCTACTATCTGTCCTATGGACTAACTTCTTTACCCACACCCGTCCATGATGTGGGAACCCTTGCTCACTTAACACCACACCCGGGCACCGGCATGGCACGTCGCTTTCAGTGAACGCCCTACACCCTTACATATTTCTCACAACACCCGGGCTCCGATGTAGCGCGTCGTTAGTAGAGGATGCCCCAACATTTATATCATTTGAATCCATATCATAAGGTGTGACGAAATTTTTACGCTGGTTGTCACCTACCGCAACCCTCCTCCTTTATTCGAGCTTGGGACCGGCTAAGCGCAAACTACTTAAACAAAAATTGTAATTACCAAAAATTGTAATAGTGGATATTCTAATTTACCAAAAATTGTATAGCAAAATCATGTAATTAATTAGGACACTTTGGTTTGACATCTCTTTATTTTTGAATTCAAGTGATGTAAGAGATATGACATTTGAATGGTCTAAGGTGGCATCATTTATTACTGACTGTGCTCTTATTCTACCCCAGAAAATGACCAAAATGATCAAATCATCCCTCTTCTTCCACCTCTCTCTCTCATCATCCTCTATCCTTTCCACCCTTCCTTCCTTTGCACCAGCTCCACTCTCTACTTCTACAGTTCACTAGGCTGATACTCTTTGTTTAATAAAATAGATTCCTCTCCAATTTTTTTCTCGCGATTCCCCCTAGTAAGTGAGCTATAAAAAATGACGATTTGAGAAATGATAAAAGCAAGTTGGGGTTTGAAGAATAAGTTGCATTTGGCAGTTTTTCTCCTAGCAGTGGAGTTCTATTCTTGTATCCATGTCAGAGTCACGATTTTGAACTAAAACCTTTGATCGAAATTAATTTCAAGCTTTTAATTGTCACACCTTACCCCTTTGTAAGGCATAACATGATCCCGTAGTATACCTAATGAATATCAAACTTTACTTACCGATAACTCATTAAATACACTACAAGAGATTTTAAAATAATTTTCTTACTTTTTGAAGGTGGTGAGCATTTCTATCAGGTATTAAAAACATTTAATTAAAGTTTAAAAGCTATGTAAAGTTTTTGACAAATTCTATTTTTCTGCAAATTTTATAAAAATTTCAGCAGAGTGCCGGCTGTATTTGAGAAAACAAAAAATTTTTTATCTATAGAAAACACTTCCAAATATTTTACTTCATCAAAATCAACCACTATCATAACTCAAATCAACACAATTTTCCCCAAACTCCACAATTCAAAGCAATTCTCAATTCAAATATCTTCAAAAATAATACTAAATAATTTCATTCACATTCCATTAAAGAAAAATTAATTTACATTCATCAGTATAAATTTACAGCAAAAAATCCAAAAATAATATTATTACAATTTCTGTACAAACTACTCAAGACCAATTTATAATGTACATACAGTCATTTACATAAATATATACAATAAGGGTACAATGTAATACCCGACAAAAGATCCAAAAGTAGTACTAGCTCACTCGGCTGCTTTACTAGTCTCTCTCTCTACGACAGCAATAAAAAGCCATCGCTAAGTACAATGACTCAGTGGTGCACAACATACTAAAAATACTCCTTTATGCATAATTAAATCACAAATATCCAATTATAATGATGAAGTCAGTAAATAAATACAAATCACAATTTTAAATTTTTATCAAAGAATTTTCGTTTCAGAAGTCACAAAACAAACTTTATAAAAATACACAGTCATATCATGCCATCGATATAGTGTTCATCTCAATAGCCAGAGGCTTATGAGGCATACCAAGGCTAGCTAGCTCAAACTATGGGTACCCATTCAAATTTCTTCCTCTACTGGCGCACACCTCAACACTTCAGCCAGAGAGGGAATACAAAACTAATTCCTCCCACTAGTCAGACTAGTGAGGTATTCAGACATTTGGTCATGACACTATGGTTTCAAACCATTTAAATAGTTTTCTAAACATTCAAATGTCAATAATTCACATATAGTTTATTTTCTCAACATTTTGGGTCAATAACACATTTTTCCTTTCAATTCAATTTTTCAGTATAAATAAAGTCACAATTTAATATTCACAATTCATTCAAAATAATTTGCAAAAGAAAATTCACATAAAGTTTCTATGTTGTGCACAAACCTTGGGCGAGTCGCCTCTAGGCCTTGACTCGATGATTCAGGTTTTTTTCCGTATTCTTTTCAACTGAAACACATAATTTGCAGTGTTTTAGTATCACAACTTATAATAAATCCAATAAATAAATTCACATTTACTTAATTCTAGCCCTAATATGCTAAAAGTAATGTTCTTTAAAATTTGTATTTCGGGGTTACTATTCATGGCACTATTCAAGTCAAAATATTGACTTTTTCATACTTAATAGGTATGTGAATTTCAATTACACCCACATACCATATTTTGGTTACCTAATTTGTTGGTTTTGGTTGCCCCTTCAATTTTTAGGTCTCCTAATGACAATTTCAAATTTTCAGTTTTTGTGCCCTGTTTTGTACTGTTCCATTGGTCTGGTTACTATGGAAATTTGGCTAAGTGTCCTTTATCAAAGTTGTTCCTTATTGTCTTATCTTTAATTTCCTTTTTGAATCACTCCATTTGGATTTTTTTAGGCCAAGATATGGCCATTTGAATAAGGCTGACCGGATTGGTGTTACCCAGAATTTTTGGGCACCTAATTGGTTCTGGCAGTTTTGAACCACTAATTTTGGGTGACAATTTCACTTGGTTATGGGCAGAATTTGGGTTGGGTTTCTTCATAAATATTGTAGTTCTATGTCATACCTTTTCGATGCCACAAAAATCAGGTCATTTGGACCTACCTGGGCCAAGTTATGGCCAAATGAACAAACACTGTTTATTTGGTTATTTTTGTACAGTGGCAGTGCATATTACCCATATTTGACCTAATTTTTCACTATCTAAATGTCATTTTCTGGGCATGGTTTCCAAATGAAATATGTGTCATTATGTGTCTACTTTCATTCCCAATTAGCATCATACCAATTGGATTGATAAAATTTTAGTTTTGGTCCCTGAAAAGGGACCTAGGTCAAGCTGCCAGATTGGGACCGTAACCAATCTGAATTGCTTTTCAATTCTACCAATTTCAACACATCACAAATGGCCCCAATTAACCATTTCTAACCTAAATTAAGGTCATTTGCATCAATTGACCATTTCCTTCTATTTTTCTCCCAATTTTAAGAGGCTGAAGAACCCTAATTCCTCAATTGTGTAATCTAATAAAATTAAAGTGCATAGATCTTGTTTACATGCTTAATTCAACTAAATTTACACTTTAATTCCATCAAATTCATGCAATTCCATTTCCCCCTATTGCTGGATAAATTTTCCATTTAGTCCCCCATAATGGTTTTTGTTTGAATTTAAGTTAAATTCTAAGTTAACTAAAAAAATAGAAATTAAACAACAAAATTCAAGTTTACTTACTAACCTCAACTTTGATTTCTAATTCTCCAAATCTTCACTTTTCTTCCTTACTTTGTTTCTTCAATCTCCTCATCTACTTGCCAAAGTAGGGTTTATGGGAAAATTTTGAGGAAATTCGGGTTAATTTATGGGATTGAAAATCTTGGATCAAGCTTTAATGGTGGTTTTCATGGAAGTTTGTGAGAGAATTGGAGAGAGAGGGACGGCACAAATTGAGGAAGATGAAGCAATTTTTATTTCTTTTAATTTCATATGTTTTTATGTTAATTTAACTTAGTCAAAAATTTAAGGAAATCAAAAATTTATTTTGACATCATAGATGATGTCATCAAAGTGATGTAAGAATTCCTTTTCTTTTCTTTTTCTTTTTTTTTTCATAGTTCTTTAATTTAATTCTCTATTCTGAAATTTTCATTTCTCCAATTTTATTGAAGAGTTAGGTCAAGAGTCACCTCTAGGGGTGAATTGACCAAATTGCCCCTGGCCAGATTGATCCGGTTTGCAAATAATCTGGTATTTCTTCCAGAGTCATGACCTAATTATTTGACCTACTTATCTACTATTTTCTGTGATTTTCTCTTTTCCACTAGGTTCGCAATAGTCCTTAGGACCGCGACATTACATTTTTCAATTTAAAATCAGGGTTAGGACTGACTTCGCAGTCACTTTCCGGTAAGGTCACCCATCGTTGTGACCCCCGGCTCATTTAACATTTTATGTTCTGTTTTTCTTATTTATACTTAACCATCTGGCAATCACTATTTATTTTCATTCAAGGTTTTTCTAATTGTCTTAAATGTGGTTCTAATCTCCTTAATTGTCCAGACTGATACCGATTACCGAAACAGTAAAATATACCAAGCTATGCATATAGGGGTGTTACAATTCTCCCCCTCTTAAAATAAATTTCGTCTCGAAATTTTACCTAGTATCAGTCTCTGAACAGCTGTGGGTGTTGTCTCCTCATGTCCTCCTCTCGTTCCCAAGTAGCTTCTTGGCCCGAATGATGGTTCCACAGCACTTTAACCAATGGTATCTTCTTGTTTCATAGTTGCTTTACCTCATATGCCAGAATCTCTATGGGTTCTTTCTCATATGTGAGGTTTGGATTTACTTCAATCTCTTCTACTGGTAGTATATGAGATGGGTCTGATCTATACCTCCTCAATATGGACACATGGAAGACATTATGTATCTTCTCTAGCTCTGGAGGTAGTGCTAAACGATATGCCAAAGGACCCACTCTTTCCAGAACCTCATATGGCCCAATCAAATGAGGACTCAGTTTCCCCTTTCTACCAAATCTCATAATTTTCTTCCAAGGAGAAACCTTGAGGAATACTTTTTCACCCACTGCATACTCAATGTCTCTTCTTTTCATATCAATGTAGGACTTCTAACAGTCTGATGCAGCTTTGAGTCGATCTCTGATCAATCTAATTTTCTCCTCTGTTTGCTGAACAATCTCTAGGCCTATCATTTTTCTTTCACCTACTTCATCCCAACACAAAGGAGTTCTACACTTTCTACCATACAAAGCTTCATATGGAGGCATCCCAATGCTTGATTGGTAGCTATTGTTGTAAGCAAACTCAATCAGAGGCAAGTGTATGTCCCAACCACCCTCAAACTCAATCACACAAGCCCTAAGCATATGCTCCAATATCTGAATTATCCTCTCAGACTGACCATCTGTCTGTGGGTGGAATGCCGTGCTAAAGTTCAATCTAGTTCCTAGGGTTCTCTGAAGACTACCCTAGAATCTAGAAGTGAACCTAGGGTCTCTATCTGATACAATTGATACTGGCACGCCATGCAATCTCACAATCTCATCTATGTACAATTTGGCCAATCTCTCCAAGCTACAGTCCATTCGGACTGGCAGAAAATGAGTAAACTTGGTCAGTCTGTCAACTACTGCATCATTGCTCTTCTGTGTTCTCGAAAGTCCCATCATAGAATTCATCATTATTCTTTCCCATTTCCATTCAGGTACTAATAGTGGATGTAATAAACTAGCTAGTACTTGATGTTCTTCCTTCACTTGCTGACAAGTTAGGCATTTGGAAACATAATCAGCTACATCCCACTTCACACCCATCTAGCAGTAATACTCCTTTAGCCCTCTATACATTTTAGTGCCACCAGGATGCATAGTAAAAGGATATTCATGTGCTTTAATGATTTGTCTCAAGTCAACGTCATTAGGAATGCACATTCTATCCTGGTGTAGTAGTAGGCCATCACCTCTCATTGAGAATTTAGTTCTCTTGTCCTACCAGACTTCTTCCAGTAGCTTCTGATATTTCTCATCATTCTGATTAGTCATTCTAATCTGATCAATCAATATTGGCTGTACATGCCATGCACTTACTGTCTGCCCCTCATCATTAATCTCTAAGTTGGTATGCAATGCTCTTAACTCATCTACCATAGACAAAGGAGAAACTCTTAGACTTGTCATAGTCTTACGACTTAAGGTGTCAGCCACCACATTAGCTTTTCCTAGCTGATAGTCTATTAAATAATCATAGTCTTTAATCAGTTCTAACCATCTCCTCTGTCTCAAATTCAATTCCTTTTGAGTACCCAAATACTTCAAACTCTTATGATCTGTGTAGATGTAGCACTTTTCCCCATATAAGTAGTGTCTCCAGATCTTAAGAGCAAATACAATAGCTCCAAGCTTCAAGTCATGTGTCGAATAATTCCTCTCATGCGATTTTAGTTGGCGTGATGCATATGCAATAACATTTTGATCTTCCATCAGTACACAGCCTAACCCATTGTGAGAAGCATCACTGTAAACTGTGTATTCTTTACTCAAGACTAGAGCTTCAGTCAAACACCTCTTCAACTCATCAAAGTTTTACTAGCATTTATCCGTCCACTGAAATTTTACATCTTTTCGAAGCAGTTTGGTCATTGGAGAAGCCAACATAGAGAATCCCTTCACAAATCTATGGTAGTATCCAGCTAAACCCAAAAAACTACGAATTTCTGTGACATTCCTGGGTGGCTTCCAATTAAGGATAGCTTTAATCTTGCTGGGATCTACCTTAATACCCTCTGCCGATACTATGTGCCCCAAGAAAGAAATTTCTGTTAGCCAAAACTCACATTTCGACAATTTGGCATATAGTTGTTTCTCCCTTAAAGTCTGTAGCATAATCCTCAGGTGCCTATCATGCTCCTCTGCACTCCTCGAATACACCAAGATGTCATCAATAAACAGCACCACAAACTGATTTACGTATGGTCTGAAGATAGTGTTCATCAGATCCATAAATATAGCTGGAGCATTAGTCAACCTGAATGGCATGACCAACAACTCATAATGGCCATATCGAGTTCTAAAGGCAGTTTTTGGAATACTTTGCTCTTGCATCTTCAGCTAATAATAACCCGATCTCAGGTCAATCTTGGAAAACACAGCTGCACCCCTTAACTGATCAAACAGGTCATCAATGCAGGGCAATGGATATCTATTCTTTATTGTCACCTTATTCAACTGCCGGTAGTCAATACATAAGCGAAGAATTCCATCTTTCTTCTTAACAAACAACACTGGCGCTCCCCAAGGCGACACACTAGGCGAATAAAGCCCTTATCAAGCAACTCTTGCAAGTGCACCTTCAACTCTTTCAATTCTGCTAGTGCCATTCTTTATGGTGTTATGGAGATTGGGTCAACACCAGGAATTACATCAATCTCAAACTGCACCTCTCTTTCCAGAGGTAATCCTGGCAACTCATCAGAGAACACATCCAAAAAGTCACATACTGTAGGGATGTCCTTCAATGCTGGACTCCCCACTTGGGTGTCTATCACATATGCCAAGTATGCTTTACACCCTTTTTTTATCATCTTCCTGGCTAGTGTAGCCGAAATGATGTTGGATGGTAATAACTGCCTTTCCCAGTGTATTACCACATCATCGTACTGAGGGAGACCAAAAGTGACTGTCTTCAGTCTACAGTCAATCATGGCGTGATGTCTGGCTAACCAATCCATGCCTAAGATGATATCATAATCTCTGAAGGGCATTTCAATCAGATCTGACAAAAAAACATGTCCTTGGATCACCAAAGGACAATCTCTATACATTTTATTGACCCTGACCTCTTGTCCTAATGGACTTGTTATTAGCACTTCGAAATCCATTTTGACACACGGAACAGCAAGGGAACTAACGATGCTAGCACTAACATATGAGTGGGTAAAACCCGAATCAAACAACACAAGTACTTCTTGATCAGAGATAGAGAATGTACAGGCCACAATGTCAGAAGTTTCAGTTTCTTCCCTCTGTCTCATCGTGTAGACTTTAGCCGGAGCACTACCTTGTTCTAACTGGTTTACTATACCCTGACTGCCTAGAGTACTGCCTCGACCTCTGTCTCTACCTCTGCTAACTGGTTGTGAACCTCTGGTAGTAGAACTCTGAATAGACCCTTTTGCAGTACTAGGAGGTGGCCCAAATCTACGGGCACTGGTACAATCTTTATCTAGATGCCCCGTACCCCCACAGTTAAAACAGGCTCCTGAAGCCCAATAACATATTCCACCATGGGTCTTGCCACATGTCTCACAAGGGCGGGGAGAGTGAGAACTCCTGATCGTCTGCTGACCAGACCAAAGGGGTCTCTGCCTAGAAAATCTACCCCTACCAGACCCTCCACCTCTGCTTGATCCCCCAAATTTCTTTCTTTTTCCAGTATTGCCACTAGAACTTTGATCCACTGCCTTTTCACTTTTCTCTTTTTTTGATTTCTCTGTCTTCTCTATTTTCTCTTTCACTGGTGCCCCTTCTGACGTAATTCTTTCTAACTCAAGTGCTTGAGAGATGAGCTCAGAGAAGTTATTATGTCTGAATCCAACCACTTGCATCCTCAGACTGGGCTTCAAACCAGTTTCAAACCTCTTACATTTTTCTCTGTTGGTAGAAAGTAAACTTCTCGCATAGTGGCTCAGGCGGGAGAACTCCCTTTCATATTCTGCCACTGATCTACTTCCTTGTTTTAGGCTTAAAAATTCCTGCAACTTCTGGTCCACATAAGCATCTGGGATATATTTTTGTCTGAACTCTCTGAGAAAGTCATCCCAGATCAGCACTGGAGGTTCCATCAAACTATGAGGGATGGTTTTCCACCAATCATACGCATCCCCCTGTAGCAGTGACACTGAATACTCGAATTTCAAATCATCCGTGTAGTGCAATTTCTTCAACACTCTGTCCATTCTCTCTAACCATTGCTCTGCCTCTAAAGGGTCCACTATACCCTTAAACTCTGTAGCCCTATAATTAAGTAGTTTATCATACTGCCTGGCTGGAGTCGAAGGTTGCACCACAAGTGTCTGAAGTGGAGCTTGAGTAGGCATGCTTCCAGCCATTTGTTGGAACATCGTAGCCATCTACTAAGCAAATTGTGCAGGAAACTGTAACATTTGTGGGGCTGGTGCCACTGAATCACTGACATTTTGAAGGGTTGAGGCTTCCCCTTGTGCCTTAACCTCTACCGATTGCTCAACTGAGTGGTCCACTTCTTCCATTTCAAATCGGAGGTAGGATATCTCCTGGACAAATAACACAAGGAGATTTCGCTCCGTTAGTTCATATTTATAATGTAATGCACCGTATGTATCAAATAAGGACATTGAGCAGTTGTACTTATCAAAGAAAATATACAAATTCACAAGTCAAAACATACATTAAAAATTTGCTCTGATACCACTAAAACATGTCACACCTTACCCCTCTGTAAGGCATAACATGATCCCGTAGTATACCTAATGAATTATCAAACTTCACCTATCGATAACTCATTAAATACACTATAAGGGATTTTAAAACAATTTTCTTACTTTTTAAAGGTGGTGAGCATTTCTATCAGGTATTAAAAACATTTAATTGAAGTTTAAAAGAATTGTAAAGTTTTTAACAAATTCTATTTTTTAGCAAATTTTATAAAAATTTAGGCAGAGTGCCGGCTGTATTTGAGAAAACCAAAAATTTTTCACCTATAGAAAACACTTCCAAATATTTCACTTCATCAAAATCAACCACCATCATAACTCAAATCAACATAATTTTCCCCAAACTCCACAATTCAAAGCAATTCTCAATTCAAATATCTTTAAAAATAATGCTAAATAATTTCATTCACATTCCATTAAAGAAAAATTAATTTACATTCATCAGTATAAATTTACAGCAGAAAATCTAAAAATAATATTATTACAATTTCTATACAAACTGCTCAAGACCAATTTACAATGTACATACAGTCATTTACATAAATATATACAATAAGGGTATAATGTAATACCCGACAAAAGATCCAAAGGTAGTACTATGATCCTCAGCAGCTCTCTCGGCTGCTTTACTAGTCTCTCTGCCTACGACAGCAATAAAAAGTCATCACTGAGTACAATGACTCAGTGGTGCACAACATACTAAAAATACTCCTTTATGCATAATTAAATCACAAATATCCAATTATAATGATGAAGTCAGTAAATAGATACAAATCACAATTTTAAATTTTCATCAAAGTATTTCTGTTTTAGAAGTCACAAAATAAACTTTATAAAAACACACAGTCATATCATGCCATCAATATAGTGTTCATCTCAATAGCCAGAGGCTTATAAGGCATACCAAGGCTAGCTAGCTCAAACTATAGGTACCCATTCAAATTTCTTCCTCTACTGGCACACACCTCAACACTTCAGCCAAAGAGGGAATACAAAACTAATTCCTCCCACTAGTCAGGCTAATGAGGCATTCAGACATTTGGTCATGACACTGTAGTTTCAAACCATTTAAACAGTTTTCTAAATATTCAAATGTTAATAATTCACATATAGTTTATTTTCTCAACATTTTAGGTCAATAATACATTTTTCTTTTCAATCCAATTTTTCATTACAAATAAAGTCACAATTTAATATTCACAACTCATTCAAAACAATTTGCAAAAGAAAATTCACAGAAAGTTTCTATGTTATGCGAAACCTTGTGCGAGTCGCCTCTAGGCCTTGACTCGATTATTCAGGTTCTTTTCCTGTATTCTTTTCAACTGAGACATACAATTTACAGTGTTTCAGTATCACAACTTATAATAAATCCAATAAATAAATTCACATTTACTTAATTCTAGCCCTAATATGCTTAAAATAATGTTATTTTAAATTTGCATTTCAGGGTTACTATTCATGGCACTATTCAAGTTAAAATATTGACTTTTTCATATTTAATAGGTATGTGAATTTCAATTACACTCACATACCACATTTTGGTTACCTAATTTGTTGGTTTTGGTTACCCCTTCAATTTTTAGGTCTCCTAATGACAATTTCAAATTTTTAGTTTTTGTGCCCTATTTTGTACTATTCTATTAGTCTAGTTACTGTAGAAATTTGGCTAAGTGTCCTTCATTAAAGTTGTTCCTTACTGTCTTATTTTTAATTCTTTTTTTGAATCACTCAATTTTGAGTTTTGGATGCCAAGATATGGCCATTTGAATAAGGCTGGCCGGATTGATATTATCCAGAATTTCTAGGCACCTAATTGGTTCTGGCAGTTTTGGACCACTAAATTTGGGTGACAATTTCACTTGGTTATGGGTAGAATTTGGGTTGGTTTTCTTCATAAAAGTTGTAGTTCTATGTCATACCTTTCTAATTCCATAAAAATCAGGTCATTTGGACCTGCCTAGACCAAGTTATGGCCAAATGAACAAACAATATTCATTTGGTCATTTTTGTACCGTGGCAGTGCACATTATTCAGATTTAACCTAATTGTTTACTATCTAAATGTCATTTTCTGGGTATGGTTTCTAAATGAAAAATGTGTCATTATGTATCTACTTTTATTCCCAATTAGCCTAATACTAATTGGATTGGTAAAATTTTAGTTTTGGTCCCTGAAAGGGACTAGGTCAAGCTACCAAATTGGGACCATAACCAATCCGAATTGCTTTTCATTTCTACCAATTCCAACACATCACAAATGGCCCCAATTAACCATTTCTAACCTCAATTAAGGTCATTTGCATCAATTGACCATTTTCTTTAATTTTTCTCCTAATTTCAAGAGGCTTAAGAATCCTAATTCCTCAATTATGTAATCTAATGAAATTAAAGTGCATAGATCTTGTTTACATGCTTAATTTAACTAAATATACACTTTAATTCCATCAAATTCATGCAATTCCATTTCCCCTATTGCTGGAAAAATTTTCCATTTAGTCCCCCACAATGGTTTTTGTTTGAATTTAAGTTAAATTCTAAGTTAACTTAACTAAAAACATAGAAATTAAACAACAAAATTCAAGTTTACTTACTAACCTCAACTTTGATTTCTAATTCTCCAAATCTTCACTTTTCTTCCTTACTTTGTTTCTTCAATCTCCTTATCTACTTGCCAAAGTAGGGTTTATGGAAAAATTTTGGAGAAATTAGGGTTAATTTATGGGATTGAAAAGCTTAGATCGAGCTTTAATGGTGGTTTTCATGGAAGTTTGAGAGAGAATTGGAGAGAGAGGGACGACACAATTGAGGAAGATGAAGCAATTTTTATTTCTTTTAATTTTATATGTTTTTATATTAATTTGACTTAGTCAAAAATTAAAGGAAATCAAAAATTTATTTTGACATCATAGATGATGTCATCAAAGTGATGTAAGAATTCCTTTTCTTTTCTTTTTTTTTTTTATAGTTCTTTAATTTAATTCTCTATTCCAAAATTTTAATTTCTCCAATTTTATTAAACAGTTAGGTCAGGAGTCACCTCTAGGGATGAATTGACCAAATTGCCCTTCGTCGAATTGATCCGATTTGCAAATAATCTGGTATTTCTTCCGGAGTCCTGACCTAATTATTTGACCTACTTATTAACTCTTTTCTGTGATTTTCTCTTTTCCACTAGGTTTGCAATAGTCCTTAGGACCACGACATCACATTTTCCTGTTCAAAATCAGGGTTAGAACTGACCTCGCAGTCACTTCTCAGTAAGGTCACCCATCGCTGTGACCCGGCTCATTTAACTTTTTATATTCTGTTTTTCTTATTTATACTTAACCATCTGGCAATCACTATTTATTTTCATTCAGGGTTTTTTCAATTGTCTTAAATGTGGTTCTAATCCCCTTAATTGTCCAGACTGACACCGGTCACCAGAACAGTAAAATATACCAGGCTATGCATATAGGGGTGTTACATTAATTCTCTACTCACTATCCCCCAACTCCCCATCTTCCGTCTATCTATCTTTCCTATAATCCTCTTCTATTATGAATCCAACTGAACATACCCTTTCAGACATCATTACTATGACAGAATCTCTCAGTTGTGAAGAACCGTTCCTTGAATTGATATCAAGTGCGGATGCAGGGAAAAAGCACACAAATGAGAAACTGATCGGAAAAGTAATATCAGCAAAAAAGTATAGTCCATGGGTGTTTAGATCCACCTTCAGCAAGATTTGGGGTAATTAGGTGGAGTTTTAAGTGACGCGAGGTCCTATGGGGCTATTCATCTTTGGGTTTGCTAGAAAACATATAGTAGAGCAAATTCTAACAAAAGGGCCTTGGTTAATTGACAACAATCTTATAATTCTGAAGAAATGGCCTCCGGACAAAATGCCTCAAGAGATTGACTTTTCCACAAGTAGCTGTTGGGTGAAAATTCAAGGGCTACCACCAAGCACTTAGAATAAAGAAAATGCAGAAAGGATTAATCGGCTTTTTGAAGGTCTCATTGAGGTAGATGAATTAGGAACAAATTCTGAAGGATGGTCATTTTATTTGCGTATCAAAGTGTGGTTAAATGTAAATAAACCACTACCTATGGGGTTCTTTCATTCGAAGGATGGGATAAAAAAAGATTAGGTGCGATTCAAGTATGAAAAGGTACCAACTTTTTGCTTCAGATGTGGGCGTATTGGCCATATTATGAGAACGTGTTCAGAAAGCCTCATTCCTCTGTCTCAATCAGAGTAATCCAACCAAACGTTCAAGTTTGGTCCATGGCTAATAGCAAACAATAATCTAGGTAATCCTTCTATTTCTAGTACCCTGATTCAGCACTCACATGCCCAGGGAGTCTTATGAGGATCAAATAGAGTCCTCAAACTTCCATGCAGCCAAGATCCAACTAAGCCGATAGCCATCCCAGAGGCACGTCCTCATTACGCTCTACCATCGCTACAATTGTCTCTTTCATCGAGGAAAACTTAGAGTATTAATTATGATACCTTGACCTTCAAAGAAGAAAAGTCGAAGGACAGTAAGCAATCTTCAGATATCAGCTCTAGCACACTACTCAAGGAAGTTTTAAGCCGTAAAAATGTGAAACAGTTTATATGCCCCCCGCAAGTGCTTGTGATTCCAGATGACAGATCAATCTCTGAGCAACACATACTCTTGACAAAGGAAGCTTCAAAGATAGGAGATTAGGAAGGAGTTAAGGCAGACAGGCAATAATTTAGTAACCATCAACTTCAAGAACGAGCAAGTAAGAAATCTCCTTTTTTCATATCCTGTGACGAGAGTGGCTCCCAGGTAGAACAATAGAAGATGGGCCTAGTGGGCCAGAAGAGAAATGTGCATTTTATATCCAGTCTGTCCCATATTGATAGCCCATTTCACAAAGAGAATCAAAGCCTCTCAACATGGGAAGTAAGAAAAAGACTCTTCATATTAACATGCCTAAGCTAGAGATAACCCAACCCAACAGTCCACATTCTGATGTGATCGACCCTCGGCCTTTCGATTTCCTTGTTCACCTGGCATGCAGTATGAAAAAACCAGAAACTATTATTTCTGGCCCAAAGCCAACAGTTATTGCTAAGATTCTAGGAGCTTAGCATCTCCTTCCTCAATCCTCTAACTTGGAAGTGCCCCAAGGAATCTAGCATAGTAAGGGTATTAGTCTTGAATCTACCATTGTCTCAGAGGAAGTTAAGAAAATTGGAGACAAGATAAAAGGGGAAATGGTGCTGAAAAAATGAAAAAGAAGGGCTAGGGAAATTAAACAGGCTGAAACAGAAGCCAGTGAAGAGCAATCCAGTTCCAAGGATATTAAGAAGCCAAGAGATCGAGAAAATAATACTGAAGCTCTGTCATATTCTGAGGCCTTGGTAGCTAGCCTAAAGCCACCATAGGTGCCATGACATCCTTAGCCTGGAACTGCCAGGGGTTTGGGCAGCCCCAAGTCGTTCGAGCTCTGAGGGAGCTCACAAGAAAATACCGCCTCTCCATTGTCTATTTAATGGAGACAAAAAATAAGGAGAAAAGTATGGAGAAAAATCATAGGAGACTTGGTTTTGGTCAAAGTTTCTATGTTGATCCAATTGGAAAATCTGGTGGTCTTTCCCTCTGGTGGTCGGATGAAATAGATATATGTGTGATTGAAGCTTGTCATTTTTATATTAACACGGTGGTCAAGTTAAAGGATAGGAATATTCCCTAGCATGCAACCTTCATCTATGGTTGTCCTCAAAGAGAAGATAGGCATGGACTATGGGAAAAAAAATTAAAGGGTTTAAAAATGGGCAATCAGAACCATGGATTTTTTTGGGGGACCTAAATGCTATTCTATCACAAGAGGAAAAGTGGGGAGGCAGTCAAGTTCGATGGTCTCAGGTGCGAGACTTTCACAACTTTATAGCTGAATGCGATTTGATCGATTTGGATTTCAAAAGACCAAAGTTCACCTAGTTCAATAAACGTTTTAAGACTACTTCCATACAAGAATGGTTAGATAGAGTCTTGGTGAATGTTGAATGGAGGGAATTATTCCCAAAAGCTTGGGTTTATCATGAAGCACTTCTCGCTTCTGATCATAGACCAATTCTGCTAAATGTAGAGCTTGAATCTCCTAAGAAATGCTTCCTCTTCCGATTCGAGTCCAAATGGCTCAGTCATCAGGATTACCATTTAGTGATTTCTGAAGCATGGCAGTCAAATCAACGAGGTTCTCCTATTTTTAAACTAATGAAGAAGTTAAAGGGATGTCGAGCTAAGCTAAGTCGCTGGAATAGGGACCATTTCCAAGTGAATAAAGTAGAAATCAGTAGACTTCAACAACACCTAGAGTCCATCTATACTGATCCCACAAATGTTGAGAGAGGAGAAGAGGAAAGGGAAACTTTATCTCGTCTTAAACAGTTATGGAAATGGGATGAGGATCATTGGAGACAAAGGTCTCAAATCTCTTAACTTCAATCTAGAGATCAAAATACCAGGTTTTTTCATATGACAACAATTTAAAGGCGGCGCAGAAACAATATTTTGAGGTTGAAAAATCAGCATGGAAAGTGCCTGGAAACAGACGATGAGATCAGAACTGAAATTATTTCTTTCTTCAAGCATGTATATCAAAGCTTTCCTGCCACAAATTATGATTCAGTTATTCAACTTCTTCCAAGGCTTGTCTCTCAGCACATAAACGACCAACTTACAGCTTCTGTTAGTAATCATGAAATTCATTCTGCTATTTTTGAGTTAGGGGGAATGAAAGCCTTGGGTCCCGATGGTTTCTCTGGATTATTTTATCAAGCCAATTGGGATATTATAAGGGAAGATGTATGCTCTGCTGTTAGAAGTTTTTTTTTGAACAGGGGTTTATGTCCAGGTAAATGAATAGAACAAATATTGTTCTTATTCCAAAATGTAACAACCCAATTTCAGTCAATCAATATAGGCCTCTCAGCCTATGCAATTTCATCCATAAAATGGTGTCCAAAATTATTGCTAATCGTTTAAAACCATGGATGAACTCTCTTATTTCGCAGGATCAGGCAGCATTCTTTCCCAATAGAGCAATCCAAGACAATATCATAATTGCTCATGAAGTTTTCCATTATCTTCGCAGATCCAAAGCTAAGAACCATTATAAGGCCATTAAACTAGATCTCCATAAAGCTTATGATCAGGTTGATTGGGGTTTTCTCCAAATGGCTCTTGTTCAATATGGATTTGATCACAAATGTGTGCAATGGATAATGCAGTGCATCACAACAGTTTCCTATTCTATTTTAATTAATGGGAGACCATCTGAAACCTTCTCCCCATCTAGAGGCTTTCATCAAGGTGATCCACTCTCCTCGTTTCTGTTTCTATTTGTGTCTCAAGCTCTGTCCTGCCTTATACAAAAAGATCTTAATGAGGGGAATCTACAAGGTATTTAGTTAGCAAGAAGTACACCAAGAGTTACTAATATTCTTTTTGTAGATGATTCTCTGCTGTTTGGACATGCTTCCCATTGTGAGGCTAGAATTATTAAAGATATTCTTGCTAAATATTCTCATGCAACAGGGCAACAAATTAATATTCACAAATTCAGTGTTCGGTTCAGTAAGAAGACCCCTCAAAACCTGAAGAAAGATATCTTATTGATTTTAGGCATGAAAGAGATGGATAAGTCAGAAAAATATCTGGGGCTTCCTTAGATGTGGGGCAGGTCAAAAGCACAAGTTCTTGAGTTTGTGAAAACCAGAATTATGGAAAAAACACAGTCTTGAAAATAATCCTTGCTTTCTCAAGCTGGTAGAGAGTTGCTCATCAAATCAGAGTTAAATGCAATTCCTGCATACTCCATGTCAATATTTAAATATCCTAAAAGTTTATGCAAGCTCTTGAACAAGGCAATTGCGAGCTTTTGGTGGGCAGAAAAGATAAGGAGAATAAGATGTGTTGGGTTAACTGGGATAAAGCCACTTGTCCTAAATTTTTGGGAGGAATGGGTTTTAGAGATTTTGATAAATTTAATACTGCTTGCCTAGCTAAGCAGAGCTGGTGCCTTTTGAATAATCCTACTAGTGTATGGGCAAGGATTCTCGAAGGCCTATATTTTCCTCATAAATCTTTCTGGCAGGCTCGAAAGTCTCCAAAGTCCTCTTGGATTTGGTAGAGTCTCTTAGCGAATAGGAGGGTTCTATAAGAAGGTTTTCGCCATAATATAGGGGATGGAAGGAAAACTTTAATTTGGGAAGACCCTTGGGCTCCTTCCCTTCCTAACTTCAGAGTCCATCGGCCCCCTCATTGCCCATTAAATATCAATTTGGCGTCGGATCTGATTGACCACAGACATTTGGAATGGAAGACCACCATGATCAACTCATTATTCAGTCCTGATGTGGCACAAGCCATCCTTTCTATTCCAGTTGCTCCTCGAGGTTATGAAGATCAAGTAGTATGGCATTTTGAGCAGAACGGGAGGTATACAGTCAGATCAAGGTAGAGGGTGCTTGTAAAAGAATCTATTGCTTCACAAAATTCTACTCCACAGACCTCTAGCTATACTCCAACTCAGGTGTGGAAGGGTATTTGGAAAATGGATGTTCAACCTAAAGTTCAAACTTTTATATGGAAGTCCATGCATAACACCATCTCGGTCCGAATGAATCTCAGAAGGCGGGGGATTTATATCAATCCTATGTGCCCAATCTGTAACAAGGAGGAGGAAACATTAGAGCATACCCTTTTTTGGTGTGATCATGCAAAGGCAACATGGTTTCTAAGTCCTTGTAGCTATAAGCCAAATCCTATAGGCTTCTCCTCTACTAGAGAGTGGTGGACCAAGCTGTTCCATGAAGTATCAGCAGGCCAACTACCTCTAGAGTTGTTGAAATATGCGGCTATAACATGTTGGCAAATTTAGAAGAAAAGAAACAACATGGTATTTGATTCAATTATGCCAAATCCTCACTCAACCTTAAGGAGAATTCTATTTGACATTCAAGAATTGGAGATGGATGGCGGGCCCTCCATTGGGTATGGTGCAGATCCAAGTCCAGATTCCACTCCTGTGACCTAGTCCAATCCTGAAAGAGGAATTATCAAATTCATGTCACACCTTACCCCTCCGTAAGGCATAGCATGCTCCCGTAGAATACTTAATGAACTACCGAACTTCACCTACCGATAACTCATTAAGTGCCCTACAAGGGATTTTAAAACAATTTTCTTACATTTTGGAAGTGGTGAGCATTTTGGTAAGAATTAAAAACCATTTATTCAAAGTTTAAATACTAGTAAAAATTTTTGTCCATTCAAATTTTATCGCAAATTTTATAAAAATTTTGTGAGTTCCCTCGTATTTTGAGAAACCAGTTCTTCAAATACCTGTAAAAAGCACTTCCAAAACTATTTTACAACTCCCAACCTCCAATAATTCACAATTCAACTCAAGTCAATCCATTTCAAAACAGTTTCACAATCCAAGTCAAATTTGTCAACTCAGTATGTTCAATAATTCCATTCACAAAACATAAGGCAGAAAATCCATATGTACAAATATCAAATTTCTGTAAGAAAATCTAAAATAATATTATTATAGTTTATTTACAACTGCTCAATTTACATTGATACTTATGACATTACAGTATTTACATCAAAATAACCATAAGGGTATAAAACAATACCCGTACAAAAGGGATCAAAAAGATCTTGTCAATCCCGCAGCTCACTCTGCTGCTTTCTTCTTGCTTTTATCTGCGATAGTAAATTAAACTATCGCTGAGTATAAACATACTCAGTGGTGCACAATAAAGATTTAAAATGCGATACATAAATCATTTATTGATGAAACATAATTTGAATACTTCACAATCACATTTCGCAAATATCAAAGCTCATAATAACTCATTTTGTCAAATAATATATTAAACAACAGTTTAGTCAAACAATTGCATAAACACAGTGTTGCCAAAGTCGTACACAACTTAAGCCATGACACAAAATTTCCGATCAATGCCGTGTTGTACATCACGACAAAGCAATCTCAACCCCATTAATCGAAACCAATGAGGGAGGTGGCTAGCTAGCTAATGAGTACTCATCCGATCTACAACCTCAACTGGCAAGCCAGAGAGAGAGGAAAATAAACGATCTCAACCCCATAAATGGAGGAGGAATAATAAGTAACTGTCATGCTAAGTGTGAATCAAAAATTTGTTTCAAACATTTCATTCAAATATTGCATACAAAAATCAAATCCATTTCCAAAGTTACAATTTGATCACAAGGTGGCAACACAAAAGTTCATAAATTCATAATGCGTAATAAATCAATTTTTCAAGGATAAAATGCTTAAATAGGGTTTATTGTGCACAAACCTCAAGCGAGTCGTCCCTTAGCCTCGACTCGTTTCCTCGGGTTCCTTCCCGATATTCTTTTCAACTGAAACACAAAATTTTACAATGTTTCAGTACTAGAACTTAACATAAATCCCAAAATAAATTTTAACTTCGCATTTACCTATTTCTAATCTAACTTGGAGTCAATCGATGTTAATTGCTTTACAGCTAAAGATAAATTTGGTTTTATCAATGACAAAGTAGTAAAACCTAGTATTGTTAAGAGATTATTTGGCTTCTACCCATTAAGAAAGAGGCTTTGGCCTAAGGTGGAGAAAAAGCATATAATTCAAGTGGAATGAATTCTTATCAATTGAAGAGCAGGCTATTGCCTATGTAATTGAAGACACTTGTTATGATGTACAATGTAGTTAAAGTATTAAATATATTAAATTATGTCTAGAGAAGACTGAGAGAGACTAACTAATTTATTCATTATAAGTAGTTTCATGCGAGGGTTCTCATGGATGTAATTATGTTAAAGTCTCAGTTTTAAGTTTGCAATTGTATGAATTATTTGAAGATAGTGAAAAGTGATATACTTGTGGAAGTAGTCAATATTGAGAGGGTGGATCATGTAAATATTATTATTGTAGTTTGTCTGCTTTGTTTCTTTATGGTTTACATGCTTCCACAATTTGCAACAAATGGTATCAAAGCCTGGGAACAATCTTAATGAATTTGATAAAAGGTAGAGGAAAGTTAAAATTATGGTGGAACTCTTGATGCAAAATTAAAAAAGTTGATAATGTGAGGATATCTTAAAGAAAAAAAGTAAGTTACATCTATGTTGAATTTGAAAAGTTAAAGGGGTTCAAGCTTAAGAATGATTTCGACGTTCTCGAAATTTTGTGTTTCGGGTTACTATTCACTGCACTATTTAAGTCAAATAATTGACTTTCTAAGGATTAATAGGTATGGGAACTCCAACTTCACCCACATACCACATTTTGTTCATTAAACTTGTTGGTTTTGGTCACTTTTTCAAAGCATAGGTCATTTTTGGCAAAATTGCCAATTTTCGGTTTTGTGATCCGAAGTTGCACTATTCCATTGGTCGATCTACTGTTGGAATTTGACAAAACTTCCTTCATAGAAAATGTTCCTTATTGTCTTAAGTGTATTCTCATTTTTGGATCACCTCAATCGGAGTTTTGTAGCTCAAGTTATGGCCAAAATAAGTTTACTGTTCACGTACACTGTTCATACTGCACTTTTGGGTTCTGGCAGATTTTGGTTCAACTTTGGTCAGTAATTTGATTAAGTTAAGTTCATAATTTGGTCTAACTTTCTTCATATGAAATGTTCTACTATGTCTTAGGTTTCCATCGGTTCAAGAATCGCCTAAATCCAAGTTTCCTAGAGAGAGTTATAGCCATCCAAACATTGCTACTCAATGAAATTTCTGCAGAGGTGTAGGTTTGGTACCCTAACTTTGATCAATAATTTGAATGGGTTAATGGCATAATTTGGGGTGATGTTCTTCATGAAAGTTTTAAATCTATATGCCCTCTAACCCCTGGCCAAATTTCAGGTAAATTTGACCTGTCTAACTCGAGTTATGACCAAATGAACAGTTACTGTTCATTTGGTCGCTTTAATCTTGAGCGACTGCTATCAATTCACTTTGGCCAATTGTTTCACCAAGTTTTGGTCAGTTTTTGGCCATGGTTCCTTAATGAAAATTGTGCTCTTTTATGTCTATTTTCATCTCCAATTGGTGGCATATCAATTGGACTTGTAAAATTGAGTTTTGGTCCTTCAGTGGGTTGGTCATCTGCCACGAAGATGACCATTGACCTACGAATTTAGCTAAATTTTCCACCATTCCCATACAATTTATTTGGTCCTAATTGATCATTATTTCATTTCACAATAGGTCAAATATGCCATTTATGCATTTCTCCAATTTTTGGTTCATAAACCCTTGCATTGAAACCCTAAACTCACTAACTCTTGCATTTAACCATAACTAGTGCACTTAACCTTAACTATTCAACTAATCAAAGCTTTTAAACTCATTCTAATGCATCAATTTCATGTAAATCATACTCCTATCAAGCTGCCCAAATTTCAGTTTGGTCCCTCTCCCATGTTGGTTTCATTTAAATCAAGTTCTAAGCCCACTTAATTACCTAAACATGCATTTAAATGGAAAAATAAAGAGTTTGATATGCTAACCTCACTTAAAGCTTCAAAACCCTAACCTTTGCTCTTCTTTCTTCTTGAAATCTCCTTCTTAAGTAGTAATAACAAGCTTTAGTAGTATTTTTAGGGGAGTTATGAGAATTGAGTGGGAAAATTAAAGCTTATATGTAAGCTTTAATGGTGGCTTTCCATGGAGGAAAATGAGAAGGGATGGGGACGGCACAAGGAAGAAGAAATGAGGCTTTTCTAATTTTTTTTTTCTTTTGTTTCCTTTTGTTTATTTTGCTTTGGAAGACCATAAATATCAATTTAATAAATATTTAACAAATTTGTTTATGACATCATTAGTGATGTCATCAACTTTGACTATTCCATCCTTTTTCTCTTTTTTTTTTCTATTTATTTTTCTATTAGTTCTTTAATTTAATTATCGATTTCGAAATTTTCTTTTCTCCAATTTTATTTGACAGTTAGGTCAGGAGTCAGCTCTCGGGGTCAATTGACCAAATTGCCCCTCGCCGGTTCATCCCGGTTTGCAAATAATCCCATATTTCTTCCGGCTCCCTGACCTAATTATTTGACTGGCTTAACAGTTCTTTTTCATGATTTTCTCTTTTTCACTGTGTTCATAAGGGTCCTAAGGACCGCAGCGTCACTTTTTACGGTTCGAAATTTGAGTTTAAAATGACTTCGCAGTTGTTCCCGAGGAGGTCACTCATCGCTGTGACTCTCGGCTCGTTAAACCTCTTATGTTCTGTTTTTCTTATTTATAGTCAACTAATTAAACATTACTAATTATTTGTGTTTATGGCTTCTCAAGTTGTCTTAAGTGTGGCCCTAATCCCATTAATTGTCCGGACCGACACCGGTCACCGGAATAGTGAAATATACTAGGCTATACAACGGGGGTGTTACAATTCAACTGTGATGTTGCTTGGGCAGTATCCTCCCCCCTTTCATCAATAGCTGTAATAGCAAGGAATTTCTTAGGTAGAGTAGTTGATGGGATTGTTAAGAAAGTCAGGTGCTCCTCCCCTTTGATCGGTGAAGCTCTTATTGTGCTGCAGGCTATTCGGTTAGCTTATGCTATGGGTTGTTCTAATATAATCCTTGAATCAGACTCCCTCATCCTCATGAAAGCATCAGAAAATCAAAGTAGTAATAGCAACCCTTGGAAAATCCGAGCCATTGTTAAGAATATTCAAGCTTTCATCCCGCGGTTTCAAATGGTTATTTTTTCTTATGTTAAAAGAGCAGCAAATGAGGCTGCTCATGTTCTAGCTCAGCTAGGCATGAAAAATCTGTTGCCATGTAATTGGCTTGATGTTTTTCCGTTGCCTCTTAGCGTAGCCTGTTGTAAAGATGCCCAAGGGGCTTGGTAATGCTAAGTTTTCTGCTTTCATTGTCAAAAAGTTGGGGTTTGAAGAGAAAGAGGATGTCACAGTGTAGTTATTAAATTCGGATAGTATTGGCTAATTAAATCAGTAAACAGGTGAAGTGACTTTCAAATGGATTTGAATTTATAATTGAATTAAATAAAGAAGTGACCTAATGTGATTGGCCATTTCAATTATTCGATAGTTTTTTTTTTTGTATTGATATGAAAATTTAAATTCAAAACTTCATAAAAAATTTTTAAAATCAAAATCAATTGAGTTAACTTGGTGGTTATATGATTTTTATTTTAATATATTTATTTTTTAACACATAATTAATATTTGATAAATATTAAAAAGAGAAATATATATTTATAGAATTTTTTTATTCATTATATTACTTAATACTTTTATATAAAAATTAAAAATATTATCAAAATTTATGTAAATATAACAAATATTATTAAAATTTATGTAAATATAACTTAATAAATAGTAAAGTTTTATTTTAAATAATTTATATTTATTTATTGTGTTATATTTAATTATTTTTTTAATATTAATTCACTCATCTAATTTTTTTATTTAGTTAATCTCCAAGCTAGATTTAATAACACTAGGTGAAAGCATACGAAGTGTCTAATATTTAAAATACTTAAAAAATAAATCATCAAAAAATATTTTATTAATTAAAAAAAATTAAATTATTTTTTATTTTATAAATTTTAATAATTTTATTAAAATATAAAAAAAATTATAAATATATGAAATAATGCGTATAATTAATTTAATATTATAATTAAATACTAAAAAATATTTTTTATATATAAATTATATTTTGTGAAATAAATAAATCTTAATTTCTAACTATTAAATTATTTAGCCTCCATTTATTTTACGAAAAATATTTTTATATTTTTTAACATTTGAGATATTTTAAAAATAAGTCAATAAAACATATTTTTCTTCTCAAAGAAAAATATAAGTCATTTAAAAAAATAATTTTTTTTTAAAAAGATTTTTTTTATTTTTTAAATTTTAATAATTTTATTAAAATATAAAAATATTTATATATAAATATATATTATTAATTTAATATTATAATTAAATAATAAAAATATTTTTTTGTCAAATATATTTTTTATATAAAATATTTTTTATATATAAATTATTTTTTATAAAATAAATGAAAATTTAATTTTTATAATAATAACTTATTTCTCTTCTTAATATATTAATTAATAACAAATTTAATTTAAATTAATAAAAGAGTTTAAAGAATAAATAGAAAAAGATATAAAAATTAAATAATATATTTTTTAAATAAAAAAATTAAATATATTAATTTAAAAGAATTAAACAATAAATTTTAGAGTGGTTAACGACATGACAGATGAGCAAAGCTTCAGCCAACCTGCTAATTGCCAAATTACACTAATTATTAGCGAATTGTCCAGATCAGCCATCATATAAGTATCAGAAGTCCATTAAATATGTACACAAGTTGATAGAGAAAGAAGAAAAGGAAATTGTGACAGTGACTGTGACATTGACAGTGACTGTCAGCCGACCCCACCCACCAAAACCAGAGGCAGGTACGTTACATTACATTATTATATTAAAGCCTAAGAAACCCCCACCGTACCATTTCCGTCGGCAACCAACGTCTGGCCCCCTGAGCCACCACTCACAGTCACAGCGACAAATGGGCTTGTAGAGAGAGGAAGAAAAAGAAAAAGATAAGATTTAGAGAGAGAAACCGACAAAAACGAAAAAGAAATGTTTTTTATTTACACATAACTGAAAAGACTCGGTCTTTAGGAGGAGTAAAGATTGGAGGAGATTCAGAAGTTCTAGCTTTCAGTCTTTCCAGTTACTGAGCTCACAATTTGCTCTATTGCTGAGAGACGGGCAAAGGGTTGGTGTGTGTGTGTTTCCGTGTTAAGTAATTTTCAGAAATTCTTTTGGGGGGTCACCAATGTTGGTCCAGGGCCGTGCAGCAGCCCCCAAATCCTCAAGACCGCTTCCTACCACCCTCCATCCAAACCACAACAGCAACCACCATCACCACCACCAACACCAGGATTACCGTTTCTCTCCCTCCAAATCCCTTGATTTCTCCACCTGGTTCTCTGAAAACCTCTACAAGATCATCATCTGTTTTTTCCTCATTGCCACCGTCGCCGCCGTCTTCTTCCTTCGGAATACTGGTGACACTGCCGCCTTTCTTTATCTTCAATCCAAGTCTCAACCCATTGAGAAAACCCTCCCATTTCCCCATATTAACTGGAATCACATCCCACCTATTGCTGATACGGCTTCTACCTATGCCAATTTTCGCACTGAGAGATGGATCATTGTTTCGGTCTCTGATTATCCCTCTGATTCGCTTAAGAAACTCGTTAAAATTAAGGGCTGGCAGTTGCTGGCTATTGGGAATTCGAAGAGCCCGAGAGATTGGGCGTTAAAGGGTGCGATATACTTGTCTTTGGAGCAGCAAGCGAGTTTGGGGTTTAGGGTTGTGGATTTTGTGCCATATGATTCTTATGTTAGGAAAAGCGTTGGGTATTTATTTGCTGTCCAGCATGGGGCCAAGAAAATCTTCGACGCTGATGATCGTGGTGAGGTGATTGGAGGAGATTTAGGGAAGCATTTTGATGTGGAATTAATTGGAGAGGGAGCTAGGCAAGAGACTATATTGCAGTACAGTCATGATAATGAGAATAGGACTGTGTTGAATCCTTACATTCATTTTGGGCAGAGGTCGGTTTGGCCTAGAGGGTTGCCATTGGAGAATGTGGGTGAAATTGACCACGAAGAGTTCTACACTGAGATTTTTGGTGGGAAACATTTTATTCAGCAAGGGATTTCGAATGGATTGCCAGATGTTGATTCTGTCTTTTATTTTACTAGGAAATCTGGTTTGGAAGCTTTTGATATTAGGTTTGATGAGCATGCCCCTAAAGTGGCATTGCCCCAGGGGATAATGGTGCCAGTGAATTCATTGAATACAATGTACCATTCATCGGCTTTTTGGGGTTTGATGCTTCCGGTTTCAGTAAGCTCAATGGCCTCTGATGTGTTAAGGGGCTATTGGGGGCAAAGGCTTTTGTGGGAGATTGGTGGGTATGTTGTGGTTTACCCACCTACTATTAATAGATATGATAGTATTAAGGGATACCCTTTTTCGGAAGAGAAGGATCTTCATGTAAATGTAGGGAGGCTGATTAAGTTCTTGGTAGCATGGAGGTCGAATAAACATAGGTTGTTTGAAAAGATTTTGGAGTTGAGTTATGCAATGGCAGAGGAGGGCTTTTGGACAGAGCAGGATGTGAAGTTTACTGCTGCTTGGCTTCAGGACTTGATTGCTGTTGGATATCAGCAGCCTAGGTTAATGTCACTGGAATTGGATCGGCCAGGGGCAAGTATTGGCCATGGGGATCGAAGGGAGTTTATCCCTCGTAAGCTGCCATCTGTGCATCTTGGAGTAGAGGAAACAGGGACCGTGAGTTATGAGATTGGCAACTTGATTCGGTGGAGGAAGAATTTTGGAAATGTTGTGCTTATTATGTTTTGCACTGGGCCTGTGGAACGGACTGCTTTGGAATGGAGATTGCTTTATGGGAGGATATTCAAAACAGTGGTTATTTTGTCACAGCAGAAGAACGAGGATCTTGCTGTTGAAGAGGGCAATTTGGAGCAATTATACAAGTAAGTTTTGATATAATAATGATATACATTTTGCTTGTTTTGCATTATAATTGACTATTTCTGTGAAAGAGCATGTAATGCCGACCTTCTATTTGTTTATCTTCTGTCGAATTAGACTGTAACTGGAATGATCTTTCAAATTCAGGTAAATTTGAATCTAGGTTTAGATAGTTGATTACTCAACCTTGATTGAGCAGATCGATGAATTCTAATTATGACTTGCACTTTTCCTTCTGTTGATGAGGAATTCAAAGTATAAAAAGTTCTGAGGGCAGAACTTTTGTGTTAGCTGGGTTAACAGAGTATCTTGGTGGGGCTGATTTTCCTTAGTTGTATTAAAGTGTCTCTGGAAACCATAGAATTGTCTCTAAGAAATTGATATCTGAGTTCATCATGTTGAAGTCCTGTGCATTTGGATGTTAAAGCATGAAATTTGATGGTTGTTGCTGTCACATGAAAGTGTATGCATGTGTTTATTGCATTTGTATATACATGCATCATTTGTGTCCAAACTAACCTCTGAATGTCAATGATCAATTAGGGGTTAAAATTTCATCAACATTTTGAGAACATAAATAATTATGTTTTCTTGAGGTAACTTTAAAACCTAAACTTGTTTTTGTCCTTGGTGCAATGGTAAGGTGTGTTTCTGCAGGTCACAATTTGATAACATAGAAATAGCTTCCTTGCAATGAGCAGACCTCATGCATGAGTCCCCCCCTTTTCCCTCTTTTCTGAAGTTTCTTAAAGAATTTGATTTCTATTTGCTTTAGAGTCCATTTGCTATTTGCATTGCCTAGTAAGTCAAAATATGAAGTTCATTGCCTCACGCATGCCTGCACTCATAGATCAGGCAAAACTTGCAATTGGTTTACTATAAAATGTTGCCAATTAGAACATCTGAACATTTTAAAAAAGTAGTGTCCCAACTTTGTGGCTTTTTCTTAGGAATCCTTTCCTGTTGATTTATTTAGATTCTATCACATAAGTCATCACAGCCAATATAAACCTGCCTCAAATTATTGAAATTCATTGAGTGCAGATGACAAAACGTTGTTTGATTTTGTAAATGAGTATGCTGACTATGTGTTTGGCTGTTTCTTCAGTAAGGATTAGGACAATGAAGTTAACACAGAAACTGACCACGTCTCTTTTCAAATTTTTGGTTTTGAGTTATCATTTAATCCTGGAAAAAAATTTTTAATTCTTGTTATATTCAGATTGTTTTACTGGGAATATATGGCCTTAGGGATCATAATTGGTGAGTCTAATCACCCACCTGCCCTCCAAGTTGCCTTGTTGGTTAGGTATTTTGCAATCAGCAGCAAACATGATATTTTGGCCTTGATGTTCAAGTCAGGACAAATTATATCACTGTTAGTCCATCCGTATTGTTGGTGCTGATTTACAAGTGTGAGCTTTTGAATTTACATATATCTAATTCTGAAGGGGGAATTGGATGCTGGAAGAAATATATGTTTGATAATTAGTGCAAACTGCAACAAGTACTTTTGAGTTTTTTCTAATTGGAAGACAACTACTGACTTGTTGGTATCCCTAGTTAAATCTAGCTAAGGTAGGCACAAAAATCATGGTTGGCATCTTATTGCAGCTAACTAAGTAGCTGTTGCTGAGTATGAGGTGGTCAATTACCTCCTGTGAGCGTGGGGAGGGGGGGAAGGTTTGTTCCTAGCCTTAGAAGGCTCAGCTCTCACGACGATGTTAGTTCCCCACCGTTTTACTTGTGGTATTACAATTTCAAACTCTAGCTAAAATTGCATATGTTATCGTGACCATGTTTGTCTTTTCCTTTATGGATGCATTTTTATCTTTTCTCATCTCTCTCTCTCATACCATAATTTAGGCAAAATTTGTTCAAGGGTCTTCTCAAATTGAGGTTGTTGCTGTTATTATTTTTAACTTCTCTTAGAAGCTACACTTGGGTGTTACGTTGTCAAAATCTTGGTTTCTAGGGATGCATTTATTGTTGATGATCATGGAATAGGCAAAATGAAGTTTTAGCCTCTTCCCTACTCAACAATATCCCATGTCTTTCACCGCAAATTGATTTTAACTTCTTTACCCCCTTTTTTTTGTTTTTTGGTTACAGGCATCTGCCCAAGATATTTCATCGGTTTGCTAGTGCAGAAGGCTTTTTATTCCTTAAGGATGATACTGTCCTCAATTATTGGAATTTGCTTCTGGCTGACAAGAGTAAGCTATGGATTACTGATAAGGTAACTTTTTCACCCCTTCCATTGCCCCATTTTCTTGTTCATCTTACCATTTTCCTTTTAAGATAATCTTCTTTAGAAAAAAAAAATCTTTTGTGCTTTTGAACATGAATCTGAACCTCAGAAATTTGTTGCTAATTGAATCTTGTTGCTACTGTATTTCGTTATACTAGAATGCACATGTTATCAATATTACAAAGACGGGCAATACTCTGGTTTTATAAACAGCATTGTAGATTCAATGGTTCTTGATGATACCTTATGCATATCATGATTCTAACAAGTCTCTTTGGTATAGATTTCGAAATCCTGGCTTACTGTGTCAACCAAAGGAAACTCAGATTGGCATGGCAAACAAGCTGAAATGGTAAAAAAAGTTGTTGGTTCAATGCCTGTTCACTTCCAAGTAAATTATAAGGATGCTATGAAGAGTGATCAGAGCATCACGATATGCAGTTCTGAGATATTCTACATTCCTCATCATTATGTAGCTGACTTTGTAGATCTTGTCAGCCTTTTGGATGATCTGGAAATCCATCACAAAATTGCCATACCTATGTTCTTTCTTTCAATGGATTCGCCTCAGAATTTTGACTCTGTGCTTAGTACAATGCTATATAAACAGAAGCCACCGTCAACTAATTCAACAATTTATTCTGCTCGAGCACCTGCTATTCACCCGTGGAATGTGTCAAGTGAACAAGATTTCATAAAGCTGGTAAGAATAATGGCAGAAGGTGACCCTCTCCTAAAGGAGTTAGTTTTAAGGTAAAAGCATCTTTTTGATAAATAGAGACAGAAACTGTACCATTTTGTAACTCTTATACCAAAATTCTGTTTAATTTTTCTCAATAGGGAGGGCTCTTTTCTTTTTATACCTTTTGTAATTGTAAATTTTTTATTTCTTTGTAGATTTACCTTGTATGATTCATTTACTGATTGGGTATTCCCTTTAATGATAAAATGTTTCAAATCTTTTGCTGTCTCAAGAAATAGGAGTACAAAATACTGGTTACTGGTTATAGTCTGATAGGAGCTGAGGCAATATTTTCATTTGGTTGATATGGAGTGGGATCATTGTCATTTGTCATCAAATTATGCCACTTTCTTCTTCGAATTTGGCAGGAACCGAGTAAAAAGATTTTGAAAAGGGGAATTGGATTACAACCCCATTTTTATAAACAAATTTTACATCTCAAGAGAGGAAGAGCTCAGGTTCATCACCTAAATCAACAATGTCTATCAATATTTGCACTTAGGCTTCCTGTTTACCTATCAATGCCTTCAATCTTGTCTTCAACTTCTGAGTAGAGCTGCCTCAACTTCTCAATATTTTCCTGTGAAGTTTCCCAATACCCGCGGCCATTGGCCTCTAAGAATGTCTGCACTAACTTCCTAAATGAATTCGGATTAGTGCTTATCAGTCTATTCAGCATCTCCTCATCTTGGATGAAAGTTGAGTTTGCCTCTTCATACACCCAGTTGTCGACTTGGCCTGAGGTTGCACTCCATCCAACTGTATTTGTTAGCCGCTTCTCAATTTCACGAACACCCTCATATCCACTAGACATCATTCCTTCATACCACTTGGGGTTCAGCAATTTGGTTCGTGCATCAAGTCGTACAGTCTCAGATAGTGTGCGAACCTGATGGAGACAAATTTGAAATTGGTTAGCTCTAGCACAAGTGATTTTGATCTAAAATCTTAGGAATTGCTAAATTGCTAACCTGAGCATTAGCAGTTGTTGTGTCTGCTATATATGCACTAGGCTTCTTTTTATCCTTCCTCAAGTTCTGCACTAGGTTTGTTGGGTCTGAATCAAAGTAGTGGCTTACATCAGTGAGGGAAATTTCTGAGGAATCAAGGTTTTGGAATGTGGCATCTGCTGTGCTCAGAACCATCTCAAACACTTGTCTTTTCTCCATCATGCCTGCACCTGGAGCATCACAATCAAAGGCAAAGGACTTCCGGCTCAAATACATGTCTTGAAGTTGATTTTCATCATTCCAGGAAGAATTCTCCACTGCAAGGTTTATGTTTGAGGAGTAGGATCCAGAGGCATTAGAGAATACTCGAGTTGCAGCTTCTCGAACATCAATGCCAAGGGCTTCAGCTTGTTCTAAGGCATGCTTCCTGACATAGTTTTGGTCAGCTGGCTCATCAAGTTCAGCCACCATCTTCACTGCACGGTCCAAGAGGTTCATCTGTGGACAAAGTAGAACAATGGACATGTTAAACATCTACAAGAATATAACATGATAACTAATTTTTAAGCACAGGATTGTCAAGTGATTCCCATGAGCTTCTCTTAGAAACAAAAGCAGAACATGAAAAGACTTTCTACCTGGTTGATAAAAAGATCTCTGAAAACTCCTGAGCAATTGACAACAACATCAATCCTAGGCCTTCCAAGCTCTTCGAGACTGACTGGTTCCACCCGGTTAACTCTACCAAAGGTATCAGCAACTGGCTTCACGCCAATCATCCACAAGACCTGAGCTAAGGACTCACCATAAGTCTTGATGTTATCAGTTCCCCACAATACAAGTGCAATTGTCTCAGGATATTTTCCACCATTGTCAGCCTTCTGCCTCTCAATTAATCTATCCACCACAACTTTTGCACTCTGCATTGCTGCTGTTGTAGGAATGGCTTGTGGGTCCAGTGCATGGATATTCTTTCCTGTTGGCAACACCTTTGGGTTTCTAATTGGGTCACCACCAGGACCTGGCTCCACATATTTGCCCTCTAAAGCTTGTTTCAGACTCCCTAACTCATTATCAGCAACAACCAATTTCAAACACTCTCCAAGGAACTGGAACAATGTTCTCAGCTTCTCTCTATCTGCCCGGTAAAATTTGGTGTTTGACAAGTATTGGACCCATGGTTCATTGATACCAAATCCAAGGATTGAGCTAAGTTTATTAGTAACATCTACAACTTGACCCTTCTTATTTGTTGTTCTCTCTACAAAGGCAGAGATGGCGCCACGTGATGCCTCAGTTATTTGCCGGAGAAGCTCTACATCCTTCAAGATTCCTTTGTCACTTCCTCTATAAACTTCCTCAATGTTTTGTCCAACAGTTTCAGCTAAAATAGTTGGAAGTGAGGAAATCCCATCTTCAGGACGATTCAGTGCTGCAATATTGACTAGAGTTGCAACTGCTTCCATGGCAGATGGAGGCTCCCCAATGACATGAAGCCCACATGGCAAAAGCCGGGACTCAATTTCCATGATTTTGGAGTACACCTTTCCAACCACAAGATCTCTCTCCTTTGCAGGGATCTCCTCCCCCTCATCAGGAAGTTCGACATCCTTGTCAAGATTACATTGCTTTGCAGTACTAATAATGGAGCTTACAATTTGCGGTCCACGGCCTGTGTCTTTAAGTGACTGGTATGAGGAGATAAGCTCACTCAACTGCTTGAGGCCCTTGTAAAGCCCAGCATTTTCAGCTGGAGGTGTCAAATAGCTAATGGTGTTTGCGTAGCTTCGACGTTTTGCAATGGTGGCTTCAGATGGGTTATTAGCTGCATAATAGTAGACATTGGGGATATTCCCAATGAGACTGTCAGGATAACACACATCACTCATTCCCACTTGCTTTCCTGGCATAAATTCAAGTGAACCATGAGTACCAAAATGAAGTACTGCATCAGCATTGAAAATTTTCTCTACAAAGGAGTAGTAAGCTGCAAAGCCATGATGTGGGCTAGCAGATTTGGAGAATAGCAGCCGCATAGGATCACCCTCGTAGCCAAAAGTAGGCTGGACTCCAATGAAGACATTACCATACTGTTTTCCATACACCAAGAGATTCTCTCCATCAGAATTCAAATTGCCTGGAGGTTTTCCCCAGTTTTCTTCCAATGCTGTGGCATAGGGAGTAAGACTTTGGTATTCCCGAACACCCATTTTGTAAGCAATGTTCAGGTTTGGACTGCTAAATTGAGCCTCTTTATCATGAATTATGTCTTCAATTAAAGCTTCTGAAGTCTCTGGAAGGCCCTCAACATTGTAACCATCTTTTTTGAGGTCCTTTAGAACTGAGTAGATGGAGGAGAAGACGTTAAGGTAGGCTGCTGTCCCAATATTCCCCTTGTCCGGAGGAAAACTGAATACAGTGATTGCCAACTTTTTCTCAGCCTGCACTAGTGTACAAACTTGTCAAAACATGCTTATTAAAATAAATTGAAACAAGTTCATGTATGATCTTATTGGATAAAAATGAGAAAAGAAATGAGATGTTAATCTTCATGACTAGAAGACTTTGTTTTCTAATGGAAATAATGATAACAGTCAGTAAGTCCCTAAAACTATCATCGCATTCACATCAGAGGTAACTCTAGTTCCATTAAACTCTCTGTCGTAAAGTGAGATGAACCCCCAAAGGAAAAGGTAGAAGAGGGGGCAACTTGTCCAGTTCTCCTTATCTATCTTTTCCATCAGCATCAAGCTGAGATGCTAAACTTTTATTAAAGCATGCAAATTATAGCTTATTAAGTGTGTGCGTGCGTGTGTGTGTGTGTGTGTGTGTTTGGCATTTGTCTTATGTGAGTAAGATGGTAGCTATGGACAACATATTCCCCCCATACGTTTCCCTTTTGTCATAAGCAAGCATGGATTCATAAATAAATTAAAGGTTATTGACAAAAAAAGTCCAAACTTTTGCTCTTATTTACAATTATGGTCAATCCTTTTAAAATTTTAATTATATACACAACTTGTCATATTGGTGTCAATTATAGCCAAAGTTAGAAGAGCACAAGCAATAACTCCCAAAATTGTTAACATGGCGTATAAAAACTTCAGAGAAATATATTGTGAAGGAAGGAGTAGAGGGAGAAGACATAGTGTTTGGGAAATGATGTATTCTTTAATATGATTGTTAAAGTTTGGAAAATGACTTTTATGACAAGGGAAAGTCATTTTCTTTCAAAATGTTTTAGTTTTCCTACTGATATACCATATAATATGCTAACATGAAAAACATCAATAAAATATAAATCATGTTAGCAATTTGAGAAGTTCAGCATTTGCAATTCCAAATTTAGCTACAACTGATGCTAACACGATAGGTTATGTATATAATTGATAAAATTAAATTGATCATTCATAATTCCAAATTTGAGTGAACAATCTAGACCTGGCCAATGGCCGATTCCAGATCGGAAATGGTCAAACCTGTCTATGACTCAAACCATAAAAGAATCGGATTGGAATTGAACTAGAACTGAACCGGATGGTTTCGGTCTGAACCACCTTTTTTATATTTAAAAAAAATCTGAAAAAAATTATAAACCTTTCGATTTGGACCTAGATTGAACCAGAACCGAAACCGAAACCGTAGGGGTTCATGGTTTCGATTTCGATTCACCCTTTTAGGTGAACCGGAACCAGCCCAGTGGCCAGGTCTAGAACACACTTCAATAATTTCCAGTCTCTGATTCCATAAAATTATCATTGTACTTTTCAAATAATGAAATCAAGGTGGGATAGGGCAATGAAGTGTATAGGAAGATTGTCTAAGCATTATGCACTGTTGCAGAAGACTTTATCTATTCTTGTAAATAAACTCAACTCAACCCAACTCAACTAAATTTTTATCTCAAAAATTTGGAGTTGGCTATATGGATTCTCTTTCTCCACTCTAAACGATTTTGGGTTAAATCCTCAGAAATGTGTAATGCTTCTAAGTCGTGTTGTACTACTCTCCTCCAAGTCAATTTAGGTCTACCCTTTTTTTTCTTTCTATCCTCTAACCTAATGTGCTCTACTTGTCTAACTGGAGCCTCCGTATGTCTACGCTTCAAATGACCAAACCACCTCAATCTCCCTTCTCTCAACTTATCATCAATTGGCACCACTCCTACCTTTTCTCTAATACTCTCATTACAGACTTTATCTAGTCCAGTATGGCAACTCATCCAACTTAACATTCTCATCTCTACAACTCTTATCTTAGACGCATACGACTCCTTCAGTGCCCAATACTCACTACCATATAACATAACCGGTCGTATGGCTGTACGGTAAAATTTTCCTTTCAACTTATTGGAAATTATGCGATCACATAAAACTACCGTGGAACGTCTCCACTTCAACCATTCGGCTTTAATCCTATGACTAGCATCCTCCTCACATTCCCCATCTACTTGAAGGACTGAGACGAGATATTTAAAGTGATTACTTTGGGATAGTACCACTCCGTCCAAACTAGCTCCTTCCCTATCACCAGTTTGGCCTTCACTGAATTTGCAATGCATGTATTCTATTTTTGTTCTACTTAACTTAAAGCCTTTTGACTCTAGAGTATTTCTCCAAAGCTCTAGCTTTCTATTGACTCCTTCTCGCGTCTCATCTATTAGAACAATATCATCCGCAAACATTATGCACCAAGAAATACTCTCTTGTATATGTTTCGTCAATTCATCTAAAACTAATGTAAAAAGGTAAGGGCTTATAGCTAATCCTTGGTGTAATCCAATTGAGATCGGAAAATCTCTTGTGTCCCCTCCCATTGTGCGCACAATAGTAGTTGCTACTTCATACATATCTTTCAACACTTGTATGTACCTAATAGATACCCTCTTTTGATCTAACACATTCTATAAGATATCTCTTGGAATACTATCATAAGCCTTCTCCAAATCAATAAAAATCATGTGTAGATCTTTCTTCACATCTCTATATTTCTCCATCAAGCTTCTAATGAGAAAGATCGCTTCCATAGTTGAACGACCGGGCATGAAGCCAAATTGATTAAGAGAGATGGAAGTATCATGACGTAGTCGATGCTCCACAACTCTCTCCCACAACTTCATAGTATGGCTCATGAGTTTAATTCTCTTATAGTTTGAGCAACTTGTACGTCTCCTTATTTTTAAAAATAGGTACTAAAATACTCCTCCTCCATTCATCAGGTATTTTCTTTGAGTTTAGAATCTTATTAAATAATGTAGTTAATCATGCCACTCCCATATCTCCCAAACACTTTCACACTTCAATTGGTATTCCATCGGATCCACAGGCTTTACCCACTTTCATTCTCTTAAGTGCTTTTTTTACTTCTAAAGATCTAATCCTTCTAGTATAATTCACATTCTTTTCTATTATTCTATAGTTTATATTCACGCTATTACCATTTTGACTATTATTAAAGAGATCATTAAAATAATTTCTCCATCTTTCTTTAATGTCCTCGTCTTTCACCAATATTTTTCCTTCTTTATCCTTAATGCACCTAACTTGATTAAGATCTTGACATTTCCTTTCTCTCCTCCTTGCTAATCTATAAATACCTTTCCTCCCTTCTTTAGTTCCAAATTTCTCATATAACTTTTCAAAGGCTTATGCTCTTACTTGACTAACTGCCTTTTTTACCTCTTTCTTTGCTATCTTGTATTGTTCATATACCTTATTATTATCACATTTAGGTAATTTCTTATACCATTCCTTTTTCTCTTCACTGCCTTTTGTACTTCCTCATTCTGCCACCATCTCTCTTTTGAGGGTGGTCCATGTCCTTTAGACTCTCCAAGCACTTTTCTAGCTACTTCTCTAATCTTTGATGCCATCTGTATCCACATATCATTGGCCTCCATATCCAGCTTCCATGCTTCGGACTCGAGAAGCTCATTTTTGAACTTCAATTGCTTTACTCTTTTGAACTCTCACCACTTTGTTCGAGCTACATTATTTATTCTGACCTTGCTTGAATTGTTCCTAACTTGACATCTAAGACCACTAATCGATATTGACTTGTTAAAGCCTCTCCTAGAATGACCTTGCAATCCTTGCATAGAACTCTATTTCTCTTCCTGGTTAAGAGCTGAAAAGGAAGCCTCTAATTGACTTGTTAAATTTATCTATTCTTGTAAATGCAAGGTGAAAAGGAAACCAGCAAGCCTCTAATAAACAAAATATAGAAAGGTCAGAAAGCAAATTACCTTGGATTTCCTTTTCAGTTCAGCCCATCTGATTGCCCTGGTGCATAGTTGCTCCACCCTCTTGTGGAGAGCATGTGATTTCCCTGCAGTCACATTGAATTTTCTATTAACCCTTAAAAGAATGTGACAAAATATATGAACATATAGAAATTTCTAGAAACGTGTTAGTGACCAAAAACTTGGCTTCAACATGTAAATAAAAGCAAGTAAAAATGAATAAATTGCCTAAACAGCACTGATTATCCATCTTTTTGAAGTAATTCCAGAAGCTAGTGATTTTACATAAATTGAGTAAACCAAAAAAAAAAAAAAAAAAATCAGACACAACAAACAAGAAAATGGAACTTGCCTGTTCTTGGGTCCCGGCCGGCAAAAACAATGGGCTCCATGCCACCATCAAGCTCAGGAAGAGCAACTTGCAAAGCCACCTGAATTGGGTGCAGCCCCAAAGTACTATTTAACCATTCCTCAGTTGTTTGAAACACCAAAGGCAATGCAACAATGTAAGGCACATCAAGCTTTCTCAGTGCCTCAACAGCTCTAGGATGGTCCTGCCTTGCTGGGCCTCCAACAAGAGCAAAACCAGTCAATGATACCACTGAATTCACCATTGGTTTCTTAGTAACTGGATCGATCAAAAACCTCTCAACTGGCCCTGAAAAGTCGAGGGCACCGGCAAAAATTGGGATCACTTTAGCACCTCTTGCCTCCAACTCCATAATCACAGCTACATAGTGACCATCATCACCAGTTACAATATGACTTCTTTGCAAGATCAACCCAATAACTGGTACATTAGGGCCTTTAAGCTTCTCATTAGCATCCTTTCTAGTTCCATACCAATTCAAATACTCCTTCACATCATCAAACATAGTTGGAGCCAAAGGGTGCCAAATTCCATTATCTAGGAACAGAACTGGATCAGAATACTCAATCTTTTTCCCTTTCAGTGCAGGCACATAAGAGACAGATATCATTTTCAAGAAATTCTGCAAGTTATCTGGCGATCCACCAAGCCAAAACTGCAAACTCAAGATATAAAGCCTAGCATCTTGAGCCTTGTCACTAGGCAAATACTTCAAAACCTTAGGCAAGGTCCTGACCAACTTCAACATGCTCTCAGCAAATCCTGCACCTTGCTTCTTTCTCTTCAACAATTGGAAGAAAGGACTCTTTGATTGGCCAAGCTGTGACATACTGAAAGAACCCAATTTGTTAAGCCTCATTACCTCAGGCATTGAAGGGAACACCAAAACGGCATCAAGCCTGTCCCTCTCTTTCTCCACAGCGGTCTTAACCTTCAATGCTAGCTCTTCAACAAAAATCAAAGACCCAATAAAGATATTTGCATCTTCAAGGTCTTTGCAGAAAGTTTTGTATGTGGATTCATCACGAAGCTCCTCCACCAAGTAACCAACAACTTCATATGAGGCAAATTTGGAATTCTCGTTTAGAGATTGAACTGCAGCAGTAAGTGAGGATTGGTACTGGGCTTCAAGGACTACGTAGACAATTTTCACAGTGGGGAGGTTCTGGTTATTTTCAGGCACTATTCGGCGAACTTCTGGGGTGGTTTGTGTGAAAAGGCCATTGCCAATTGCAGCACATTTTACTTTCATGGAGGATTTGGGGTTTGTCTGTATGGTTTTCTTGGGTAGAAACGAGTGAAGAAAGTAGTGCTTTTGAGAGAGTGAAGAGAGCTGGTCAGCTTTTAAAGATGGTAAGGTAAATGGTGAAGACACTAAAGAAGCCATTATTGATAAAATCTCACAGCAAGCAACTCAAAAACAGAGTCCTCTGTTTCTCCTTTCTGCTTCTAAATTAGAGAGGAAGAGATAAGTAGGTAGAGAAAACAGAATTTGGAAGCAAAAAAGGGTATAAATTTATTTCTGATTCTGTGTAGGTTCTGGTTTTGCAGTAGAGTGTCTTCTTCTTCTCCCTCTTTCGCTCTTCAGGAAGTGAAAGATTATGGGCTTATATTTTCGTTTGTGTGAAGAGAAGGTGAAGAGAGACATTTAGAACTGCAACGGTTGGTTATTATGGTTAGTGGTAGGAGGGAAGTACACGTGGCAGAATTGGTAGTCACTGAAATTATGATGGGAAGTGTATTTCTGAGGTTGAGTTTTGTTTTCAGGTTTTTGGAGAGAGAAACTGGGGTATGTACACTTATCTATCTATTGGGGCTTTTATGATGGAGTTCCTTGAATTCTGATTGGATGAATTGGATTTCCACAAGTACCACATCATAAGGGGAGTGTAGCATATGGATGATGATAGGGAGAGGGACTTGATTTTTCTTGCAGTGTAAGAGGTGCCTTTTTGCCTTGTAATAGAATTTTTATCTTGAGTTTGTCTCTCCATTGACAAGGAATTTGATATTTTTTTTTCCCCTTCTGACGTCAATGGACCATGTTTACTACTCGCTAGTGCCAAGCGAACTGCTGTCCTTTTATCTCCTCCATGTGACTGGTACTCTATACTCACACAGGTTAAAATTGCAGAAGGAAAATGATATTATAGTTAAAAAGCAAGCCCATGGCGTAGAAAAGGCAGTAAAACTAGCTTGGTTTCTCTGTTCCAAGAAGAATCTGCACATTTCACATGAGGCTGTGGATTTTCTGTTGCCAATTTTCTTGATCCTGGTGGGGAATGAATACTTACAAGAAAATGGAGAAGGTAAACTCGGTTTTGGCATTTTGCTTTGTTTGCTCTGGTATTTCAAGACTTAACAAAGAAAAAAATTTTGCAAGAATTTTCTAGGTATTAATTATTTCCATGTTTCATTATTCTTCTGTGTTCATAAATATGAGAATTACAAATGTTTTGAGCCAAAAAATAAATAAATAAATAAAAGTTTTCTCAAGAACCAATTTGCACATTTTCCCTGCTGTTTCCCTTATAGATGCATAATCCATCAACTTGATGGCACTAAAGTCGTTTTCAAGGCAAAGCTGTGAAATCTTGAGTTTGAGCTCCAGTCAGATCCAATTACATATAAGAACTTAATTTAAAGACAGAAAAAGAACTTAATCCATGTATAATATTGCCAGCATCAAACACCCATCTTTTTCTTTTTACTGAGAAAAGCCGAAAATTGTTATTCATGGCAATTTTGCTCTCAAAAGTCTTTATTGCCCTGTCAAAATATTACAGCTGAATAAAGTTTGCATGGCTCATCATGGAATTGAAACAAAACCTAATAGCCCAATACAATATTACTTCATAAATAATTTGAAGCATCACAATACACATTGTCTTGGTGTCTCTGCAAAGGCCTGGGAGCTCTACTAAAATATCCAAATAATTTCAGTAGTGCTATTTCTGATTCTAGTTCAAGAGCAACGATCATCTAATAACAGGAAAGAAAAAGATCCACAGAAAACACACCAAAAGTGAAGATTTTTTTTCTTTTGTCCCTTTTCTTCCTAAAGGGAAGGGGAAAATGACAACAAAGTGAACAAGTTGCCACAATAACTATGATGTGTCCAGTTAGTCAGCCAGGCAAAAAGTGTGGCTCAGGTTGAGTTGTGGACATCTACCACAACAATTAATCAACCAGGCACGTGATGCTGGAGAAATATGTCAGTAATCAAGTTATAGTAAATGATGTGAATTTAATATGTTGAAGACATCAAGTGAAGCTCCAAATCAGGAAAGATAAATAAAGCCTTTGTTAGTGGAATTATTTAATTGGCACTAATGGAACTCCAGTGAAACCACCCTATATTCATTCTTGACAGAAATTTCTCGTCAATTGTCATAAAGATAGAACAAAAATGCAACAGAAATGCTTTCTCACAAATGCAACCAAAGTTCACTACCAACTCCAGCATTTGAGAACCTCTCTTAGCATTACTAGGTTAATTTAAAGGTAAACCACCACGCACGAGCAGACTAACGAATTGGACATTCTCTCAGCACATAAAAATAAAACCTAATCAATCTCCATACCAGAAACGGCCTCATCTAAAATCTTTTTAAGTTCCTTCACTCTTTGCCTTGTTAATGCAACACAATCCTGCAACCACAGCAAGCCACTTCTTAATCAAACAAAAAAAGGATATTCGGCCCTGTTTGGGGTTGAATTGGGAGGCCAAAAAAAGCATATTTGGAAAAACATTACTTTAGATGCTGTTAAAAAGATGCAATTTGAAAAAAAGTTGTTTGAGTTCTTATAACTAAAATGTGTCAAATTAACACTATTTTAGATGTTTAAAAATGCAGTGAAAAAAGTTGTTCGAGTTCTTATAACTTAAACGTGTCAAATTTTAAACGAATTTTTAATATCCTATTTAAGGACATGTTTTTCTCAATAGCAGCTCCAACTTTTACTGCCATTAGATAGAAATTTTATTGGCATTAGATAGATCCCTTCATGTTGACTTTGAATTTTGGGTTCGTATCAAATATATTTAGAAATAAACCTACCTGAACAGCTGATGTATAGGCAAGAACTGGTCCACCTGGCTTGTAAAAGGACACAAGTCTAGAAGATGAATCCAAAACCACTGTTACAAGAGTTTCCATGATAGACTCTTCCTCTGCAGTAGGATCTGCCAAGATGTAGTTCTTGTGAAGAATGCATGTTAATGAGAATGGCAGGCTTCTCAGCGTGAGCTTCCTCTTCTCCTTATTGACTGGCTCCTTATCCAACTTTCCTCCCTCACCTTCCTCAGACACAACTACTATCTTTCCATCATCATTCAGGGAAACTATGGGGATTTGCACTGCAAGATATCAAAAGTACTAAACAATGACACAAAAAATTATGATAATAACAACATCAACAATTATAATAATAAAACAAAGAAACCAGAAAGTTTTTAAGTTCAATCTAAAAAGGAGCAAATGAAACTGTTATGGAAAGTCAATCACTATGTTATGGAAAGTCAATCACTATATTATTTCTCTGTATATTCTGTATTCCGTATTCCTATTTAGGATTTCTTATTTATGATTTTTTCTTAATTAGTAGAACACAATTATAGGAATCAATTGTATATATATACCCATGTACAGATTAATTGATATCAATGAGAATCATCTCTTTCTACATGGTATCAGAGCAGGTCATCAATCTAGGGTGACTATTTGTTCTCACTACCCAGCTCAGGAGAGACCTTAGCCGCCGACCGGCCGTTTCAACCCCATCATTCCACCACTGTGTGCTGTTACCTGATCCAGTATACCATTAAAGGACTTCTGAGGTTTGGCTCTCAGATCCTATTTCGGTATTTGCTTGATTTGTTATTTTGGGTTATTTTGCTGCTATAAGCACTTTGGATTAGCGTTTCGGTTAGTTTTCTTTGTCTCAACAAATGGCAGACAATAAGAATGTTATTTCTGATGTGATTCCGGTGATGACTAAGATCACGGAACACAAACTTAATGGTTCGAATTACCTGGAGTGGAGTAAGACTGTTAGGGTCTATTTGCGTAGCATTGATAAGGATGATCACCTTACTAAAGATCCACCCACTGATGATACACGACAAACTTGGCTAAGGGAGGATGCTCGGTTGTTTTTGCAGCTTCGGAACTCGATTCATAGTGAGGTAATTAGTTTAATTAATCACTGTGAATTTGTTAAGGAATTGATGGATTACTTAGATTTTCTCAGATTCGTAAAGGGAATATCTCCAGTATTTATGATGTTTGTAAGGCATTCTACCGTGCTGAGAAAGAGGATAAGTCTCTCACGGCTTATTTTATGGATTTTAAACGGGTATATGAGGAACTTAATGTATTGTTGCCTTTTAGTCCTGATGTAAAAGTTCAGCAGGCCCAACGGGAGCAACTAGCTGTTATGAGTTTTCTTGCAGGCCTTCCTTCAGACTATGAGGCTGCTAAATCTCAGATTCTCTCCAGTTCTGAGATTTCCTCTTTGCATGAAACGTTCACACGGGTCCTTCGTACAGAGAGTACTCAATCTTCACAGCTTGCGAGTAGTGCTCTTATTAGCCGTAATCCAAATGGACAACGTGGTAATAGAAGAGGAAGTAGAGGAGGAATTACAGCAAATGTATAATCAGCGTAATGGAGAGGCTAGTTCTAATCAGGACTCAAGAGGAGTCATTTGTTATTATTGCCATGAGCCTGGCCATACAAAATATAATTGTCCGCAACTTCAGAGGAAAAATCAGCGATCACAGATGGCAAATATTGCAGCAGAGAATTCTACAGTATCCTCCTCTGAGAAAACTATTTTAGTATCTGCAGAGGATTTTGCACAATTTTCCCAGTATCAGGCATCTCTAAAGCCTACCAGTTCCTCACATCGCGATCACGAGTCGAGTAAATCCACTACATGCCTTGTGTCTTCTTCATCCAAATGGGTTATTGATTCTGGTGCGACAGATCACATGACAGGTAATTCTAGTCTTCTATATGCTTTTCAGTCTAATCTCACTTCCTCTACTGTTACTTTAGCTGATGGTTCTACTTCTTGTGTCATGGGTTCTGGAACTGCGAACCCGACTTCATCAATTTCTTTGTCTTCTGTTTTGTGTCTACCAAAATTCTCTTTTAATCTACTTTCTGTTAGTAAACTTACTCGTACCTTAAATTGTTCTGTTTCCTTTTTTCCTGACCAGTGTTTATTTCAGAATCTTACGACGAAGCAGATTATTGGTAGAGGACGCGAGTCAGGTGGTCTCTACATTCTGGAAAATCATGTACCGCGGTCGCTTGTTTGCTCCAGTACCTTAACACCTCTTGAAGCTCATTGTAGATTGGGTCATCCTTCTTTGTCTACCATGAAGAAGCTGTGTCCTCAATTTCAGTCTTTATCAGTACTAGAATGTGAGTCGTGTCAGTTTGCAAAACATCATCGTTTGCCTTCTGTGTCTAGAGTCAATAAACGGGCTTCATCCCTTTTTGAGTTAGTTCATTCTGATGTTTGGGGTCCTTGTTCTATTACATCTAAAACTGGATTTCGTTATTTTGTTACTTTTGTTGATGATTACTCTCGTGTTACCTGGTTATATTTAATGAAGAATCGTTCTGAGTTGTTTTCTATCTTTTGTGCCTTTTGTAATGAAATCAAAACTCAATTTAATATTTCTGTGCGCATATTAAGAAGTGATAATGCCACAGAATATTTTTCAGCACAATTTCAGTCTTATATGACACAAAATGGCATTCTTCATCAGTCTTCCTGTGCGGATACCCCATCCCAAAATGGCGTGGCCGAAAGAAAAAATCGTCATCTTCTTGAGGTAACTCGTGCTCTTCTTTTTCAGATGAAAGTACCTAAACACTTTTGGGCTGATGCAGTTTCTACGGCATGTTTTTTGATCAATCGTATGCCGTCTTCTGTCCTTAATGGGGATATTCCTTATACTACTTTGTTTCCTACAAAATCTTTATTCCCTATTGAACCCCGTATTTTTGGTTGTACCTGTTTTGTGCGTGATGTTCGTCCACAGGTTACTAAATTGGATCCAAAATCTCTCAAATGTGTCTTCCTTGGGTACTCCCGGCTCCAAAAAGGGTATCGTTGTTTCTCTCCTACTCTTAATCGTTATCTTGTTTTTGCAGATGTCACATTTTTTGAGTCCACTCTATTTTTTCCTCCATCATCTATGTATGAGAGTCAGGAGGAGGAGGATGATCTCTTAATATATACTGTCCAACCAATGTCTAGTCCTCTCCCACAGCCTGTTCCTTCTGTCTCTAGACCTACTCGACCTCCCGTTGTTCATGTTTATTCCAGGAGATTGGAGATTCCTGACTCAGATCCTCCACCAGCTACTTCGTTGGGCGATCCTGTACCTCATACTGATCATAATTCTGATCTAAACTTACCCATTGCTTTTCGTAAAGGTAAACGTTCATGTACTTACCCTATCTCTTCTTTTGTTTCTTATAATCAATTGTCTTCTTGTTCTCGGTGTTTTATTACTTCTTTAGACTCTGTTCTTATCCCTAATAATCGCTCATGAGGCCTTTGTCTCATCCCGGGCCGTGTGATGCTATGAAAGAGGAAATGGAGGCTTTAGATGCTAATGGTACATGGGAACTATTGCCTTTGCCCACTGGTAAGAAAGCTATTGGATGCAAATGGGTATTTACAGTAAAAGTAAATCCTGATGGTTCTGTGGCTAGGTTAAAAGCACGCCTTGTAGCAAAAGGATATGCTCAGACATATGAGGTTGATTACTCTGATACTTTTTCTCCTGTAGCTAAACTTACTTCTATTCGCTTGTTTATCTCTTTAGCAGCTACATATGATTGGCCCCTGCATCAATTGGATATCAAGAATGCTTTCCTTCATGGTGATCTTCAGGAGGAGGTGTATATGGAGCAACCACCTGGGTTTGTTGCTCGGGGAGTTGGGTAAAGTTTGTAGGCTTTAAGTCTCTTTATGGCTTGAAACAAAGTCCTAGGGCATGGTTTGGGAGGTTCAAAGAAGCAAGACAGAATTTGGTATGCAAAAGAGTAAGTGTGATCACTCAAGATTTTATAGGCAACTGAGGTGGCATAATTCTCTTGGTAGTCTATGTGGATGACATTGTCATCACCGGGAGTGATTCTGCAGTATTTCATCTCTTAAAACCTTCCTCCAAACTCGATTTGGACCAAAGACTTAGGATTGTTAAAGTATTTCTTGGGTATCGAAGTTATAAGAAGTAAGAAGGGTATTTTCTTGTCTCAAAGAAAATATGTCCTCAATCTATTGACAGAGACAGGAAAATTAGGTGCTAAGCCTTGTAGCGCACCAATGACTCCAACTTTACAATCAAGTAGCGGGGATAGTGAGTTGTTTGAAGATCCGAGAGATACAGGAGATTGGTAAGAAAATTGAACTACCTTACAGTCACTCGTCCTGACATTGCTTATGCCGTTAGTGTGGTAAGTCAGTTTATGTCTTCCCCAACTGTTGCTCATTGGAAAGCCTTGGAACAAATCTTGTGTTATCTGAAGGGCGCTCCAGGAAGAGGTTTGCTATATGGCAATCATGGGCATTTGAATGTTGAATGTTTTTCAGATGCCGACTGGGCTGGATCTAAGGTTGACAGGAGGTCAACTCCTGGATATTGCGTTTGTATTGGAGGAACTTTGGTGTCTTGGAGAAGTACGAAGCCGAGTGTAGTTTCTCGATCTAGTGCTGAATCCGAATACTGAGCCATGGCACAATCGATGTGAGGTAATGTGGATACTTCAATTACTAGATGAGACCGGTTTTAAGACCTCTCTGCCTGCGAAATTGTGGTGTGATAATCAAGCTGCTCTTCATATTGCTTCTAATCCGGTGTTTCATGAGCGGACCAAACATATTGAGATTGATTGTCACTTTATTCGTGAAAAAATTCAACAACAGATCATCTCAACAGGACACATCAAAACTGGAGAGCAGTTAGGAGATATTTTCACAAAAGCTCTGAATGGAGCTAGGATTGACTACATTTGTAACAAGTTGGGCATGATTAACATCTATGCTCCAACTTGAGGGGGAGTGTTATGGAAAGTCAATCACTATGTTATGGAAAGTCAATCACTATATTATTTCTCTGTATATTCTGTATTCTGTATTCCTATTTAGGATTTCTTATTTATGATTTTTTCCTAATTAGTAGAACACAATTATAGGAATCAATTGTATATATATACCCATGTACAGATTAATTGATATCAATGAGAATCATCTCTTTCTACAGAAACAAATAGCCAACACACTTTTCTTTCGGAGATAATTACAACACAATTACCAGAGAAATAAGCTTGAAACTGAGTGTGAACAATTGTAAGAACACTACACTTTTCATTTGATGTTAGACAAAAGAATGGCTGAATGGGTTAAGGTTTGATATCCAACATAGACATGTGAAGTCATGTGATATTCAATTTAAACATTCTTCTAAAGTTGAATTGGCTTTTACTTTTTTCTAAAAGATATGAGCAGTTAACGTTCAGCAATACAACAACCTTAAACTAGCTAGTCCTGGCCACCGGCTAGTTCCAATTCATGGAACTAAGGACCCTAAACTAGACCGCAACTGCAAGGTTCAAATGGTTTCAGTTCGATCCAGTTTGAGTCAATCTAACAGTTGAAAATTTTTTTCATTTTTTTAAGGAAAAAAAAGTGGGCTCAAACTGGACCCAAAACGGAACCGCCCAGTCTAGTTAAAGGAGGGAAGGAAATGGTTCTGGTCTGGTTTGGGCCCGAACTGGACTGTGGCTGGCTTTAAAACTAGCTTTAGAGCACCAAGCACAATATTTAAAGGATGAATCCAGTCAAACTGTCAAAGCCAACCAAATTTGGTGTTCCATTTCCACACAAAGCTGCACTACAGGGAACAATTTATAGACAAGTGTCACAAAGTTAAGGTGCAAGGCTTTTAGGCAAGCATATTTATTTTCACAGGCTGTACCAGTTCTTCAATGAGCCACACAACACAAGATGTGAAAACGTGAAAAAGGCTGCAAACTTACAATGGGAGAAGGCAGCCACTGCTGAAAGCAATGCAGCATCAAAAAGAGCACCATCAGCATCCAAACAGTATATGTCCTGCAGGAGACATTTTTTAGTGTTTGTTTGTCATTTGACAGAGAACAATCACTTACATGTCAATCTTGTTACAAAAAAAAAATGAAATGAGTTAACTACAGTCGTACAATATAACTTCCACGTGTTAAAACAAAAAAAAAACTCAATTCTCTAATGATGTGTGTGTGTCTCTGCATGCATGCACACACTTTTATATTCTTCCTCAAAAATTAAAAAGAAACAAAAGAAGAGGAAGGAGAATGTGAAATTAATTTAAAGGCAAAGACGAAGAAAGAAGACAAAATTATTATTCCTTACAAGGTATGCCATCCACGCCGCTTTTCCACTGACCAAAGATAGTTCCTTTAAATTAATCATGCCAGAACTGCGACAATCCAAAAAATAATTGTTAACAGTGAATGAAATTGATCAAGTGAAGGAAGAATCCAGTAAAATTAATAGGGCTGTTAAGCAACCCAAAGTATCTAAGACATAACGCTTAGGTGTGTTATCTCAATATCTAAATGTTTCTTCAAGTCTAGCCAAACTTTATTCAAACTCCCCAAAAGGAATTTTTTGAAGATATGGTCGAGCCTATAGTTGCTAGATCCATGGATTTATCATGTATCACAGCCACCAGTCTTTAGGACATCTACAAAATCAAGATTTTACATCAAAAAAGCAATAGCATAGGAAAAAGTCTTCACTCCTCACCAAAGTTGTATACCTCAGCCACCAATGAATTTATTACAGATGACAACATTATATATACATGCATTCACCAATACATAATGCCTCATAAATATACCACTCCTGCCAACGAATTACATGAAGATATCATTACCTTGATAGAAAATAATAGTTCATATTCATGAGTTACATTGCCATAATCATCAGTTAAGGAGCTTTACACATGCCTAGATTCTTACTGGAGAAAGAGAACTAGTGAAACGGGTAAGTGAAACGGGTAAGTGAAACGGGTAATGGTATTTTTAGTCTTTTGTTTTTCAGTATTACATATTACAGGCTACAGTCTTGAGCACATGAGAGTCTGACTTTGCAAGCAAGAAGATTACAGGTTCAAATACTAAGAACCAGCATTTCACGCAAAAGCATTTACAAGTAGGATTATCTAGAGTTCTGGACAATGATTATAGCAATGACCTTTTCTTAAGTCTTTCTATTCATATTATTTCACCACCTACATACAATTATGACGCCATCCCTATATAACTAAAAATCTCGACATTATACAAAAATTGACACAACATGAAGCTCAAATAGAACATCTCACACACAATACACAAGTATTGAGAGAAAAACTCTGCAGATTTTATTAATCAAATCTCAAAATCTGAAAATACATAGAATATATGAGCTACAACTAATAGAGTTTTGATCTCCTAAACCTAATAGGAAAATAAATCTACCAATTAGGAAGCATGGATTTAAATTATAGTCGCGTTCGCAGTCATGGTCGCCTATGTAAACGCAGACACGGGGAAATGTGAAAAGAAAACAGCATTTTAAAAAAATATAAGAAACGGAAACGTGGGGGAAACGTTTGTGTGTGTGTGTGTGTGCGTGTATATATATATATCTCCAAATCATGATTTATACACAAATTAAAATTATATAACTTTAATTAAACAAATTGTTGCAAATTATATAATATAAATTACACAATTTATCTACAATTTATATAATTTAAATTAAAAAAATTACATATAAATTATTATTAAAATAAGAATTAAAACACAAAACCCATTAAACCAATATACTAAAAACCAATCATAGTTTTAAATTGCGGTCGCGGTCAAGGACAACGGAAACAAGTTTATAAAGGCCATAACGTAACGGAAACGTCTTGGCGTCACATAAATTTTTTTGAAAAATTTGCAAAGTTCATAAAATGAATAGATATTGATAGATACAAGTAAAACCAAGATATACAACTATATAATAAGCATAATACATCAAATTATATGCTATTAATAATGTATTTTAGTAAAATTACTTCTAAAAATAATTCAAATTAGAAAAAATACAAAAACATATAGATCGGCAAACCAATGTTTCATACTATAAACTTAACAACAAAGTCTAATATTAAACAAAATTTTCTTTAACAAATATGTATAAAAAACAAATAATACTCAACTTTGGCAAGAAGTAGTTGTAGAGAATACAAACATTTGATGATCTTACCTTCAAAAAGAGTAAGGGAAAGATTTGTAGAAAGAAGGAGAAGTTTAGGTAAAATTTGAGAGAAAATGTGATAGAAACAGCAGTTAAAAGGCCAAAACATACGAAGAATCAAAAAAAATAAATAAATAAAGAAAACACTGCAAGCATATGTTTTTTGTCAACTGAATTATTAAGGCCATGGTCGCTACCGTTACTTAACGGTAAATAACAGCCATTATCGTTATGCAACAGTGGTAATGGCCGTTACCAATGCAACTCAATGTCTGCCTTTAAATAAGGGGGTAAAGGATAACGGCCTCTTGAAAAACCCGTAAATAACGGCTGTTACGTAACGTAAATGCCGTCATTTAGAACCAATCAACCAATCAATCACAAATTCAAAACCATTAATGTAATATAAAAACCTAAAATTTACCAATACCAACTTCTTTGAAATGCTCTGTGCAAAAGCTTGTGTGATACTGTGAACCAAGGGAATGCTCTGCCTCACATGGGATGGGATGGGATGGGATGGGATGGGAAGTTGGGAACTTTGGGAGGCAGGAAGTTAAAAGGAGGCAGATCCACTCATTTGCGATTCTGTGATGCTCACTGCCGTCAGTGGCCTCGCAATTGTCATCACTAGCAACAGGTAATTGCTCCAATGCTCTTCTTTTTCTTCTTATTCTTCTTCTTCTTTGATGCGGCACACAACATATTTAAGTTAACCTTTTTTTTTTAAATTAAAAACACGCCTTTCTTCTCTGAATTTCCGGTTCTCCATATTTGCGAAAATGGCCTAGAAACTTCTCGCCAACGTTTCTTCATTTTTTACACGGGGAAACTCCACCCGTTGCCATTTCCATGCATCATAGACGATCATAGATAACGGAAACAAGCCTATAATGGCCGTAACTTAATGATAACTGCCTATTGCTATGCAATTTGTTTTGAAAATTTTACAAAAGTTCATGCAATTAATATATTTTTAAAAATATAAGTAAAACTAAGATACACAACTAAATATTAAGCATAAATACATCAAACATGACATTAAATCCATCATTATTAGACATCATTAGTATTAATCAATTTAAAGCTTAAATGACAATGTAGATAGTAAGGAGTTCACTCTATAACTATGTAAATCAAGCAAATTAATATTTGATACCATAAATTTAACAACAAACCTAGCATCAAACATAATTTTTTTCAACAAATAAGCAAAAACAAAAAGAAAAAAAAAAAAACAAATAACTCACCTTTTGCAAGAAACAAATGTGTAGAACTAAAAGGGTTGTTGATAATAACTCAAGAGAGAAGAAGTAAAAGATTTGTAGAAAGAAAAGTTTAGAAGGAAATTTGAGAGAGAAAGTAAGAGACAACAGCTAAAAACACTTAAGAGGAAAAAAAAATGAGGAATAGTTACTACCCCCATCTGACTTAAAATAATAAATGAGAAAATGGATCATTACTATTACTTAAAATAACAGCCTTTATAGTTAAGTAACGGGTGTAATGGCTGTTACAGAAGCAAACTTTTTTATGCCTTTAAATAATGAGTGTTACAGTAACGGGAGGCAAAAAACCTATAAATAATAGCCGTTACATAACGTAATGGCCTTTTTTTAAAACATGTTAAAAACAATAGGAAGATATAAATAAAATAGGAATTAACCTAATCGTAGATAGAATAGGAAAACGTAATTAAATCCTAAATAAAGTTGGAAGCTTCCTAAATTAATTCTAGCTGTGATTTTGCTGCTGTTGCTTAATAAACAAGAAGTATCAAGTGAATTAGGACAGCTGGACATGCGATTTACCAAAAAAAAAAGGCTGACTTTCACCACTGGACAGAACCGCACGCCACAGGCATGTGGCAGAGTGCTTTTACACGCCCAGGGCGTGTACTACACTGCCAAAACTCCCCAAACTTGCTGCCACCACGTTTTTGTCCCAAAAGCCCAAAATAGGACCACGTCAAAAATACAATAAGAAAGCCCAATAGATACAAAAATAATGATCAACATAGCCTAATGAAATATTTGCAGAAGACATAGCCAGACATAGATATGACAATGATGAGACATTCTTCAAGAATTAAAGACAAAGGAATTAAACAGGATATAGAAAAAAAACTGAACATAGCATTCACTTGCCTCAGTATTGTGTCAGATAACTGCTTGGACACAACTGGTGCAGCCTCAACAGGCCTACCAGGCCTAACAATTGGAGAACAAATTGGAGGCATGTGGAAATCAATAGCTGAAAATAAGAGATTTATGTATTCACATCCAATAAATAAAAGAAGAAGAAGAAAGGACACAAAAACTAAAATAAAAAAAATATTAACCTATGCAGCCCTCGTCTGGTGAATCGGTGGAAGGGCTCATGACTTCCATCTTTATTGCAGCCAACATGGTCTGTGCAGGAAACAAACTATAATAAGTTCAACAATCAAGATGCGTGCATGCGCACCTTAAAGAAAGAGAGAGAAAGATAAAATAAAGAGTGATGCACTTAACAGTTGAACCAATCTTTGCCAGTGCTGACCCATCAGCAGATGCAACAGCCCCTATAAATTAGTCAGGTTCAATTACAATTAGCTATATAAATAATATTCATCTACATTATAAAGTGAAAAATGGGCAAATTCTACAAAAAGAAAAAGGCTTAATTAAACTAACCAAGAGCCAGTGTTGTATCTCTAGCTCTTCCAAGTGGTCTGGCATCAGGGCGAATAGACTCTGAAAGATGACGCTCGTAAAAGCGAAGAGGGAAAAGGCGTCTAAAAGCATCAACCTCCATCTCTGCTGATAAGTCCCCAGAGACATTTGGCAATCCCATTCTCCTCTAGCTCTTGAATAAGCAGCTTTGCTCAATGCAAATGCAAATTAAAGGACCTAACAGGAATGCAGAACTATAAAGACCCTCCAACCTTATTATTTATCGCAAATAAACCACAAATTCAATCCAAAAGAAATGAAAGAAAATGCAAAGAAATGAAAGGAAAACTATTGACGGTCCTTTAAAAAAACAGGATTTTTGCATTAAAGATAATAAAATTAAAATCCCAGAAATATTTTGCATAGATATCAAAATGGGTAACACGAAATCATGGATTTATTAAACAAAACTACAAAATAAGAAGTGTCAATAATAGATAAAAGCACAACGAAATATGAAACCAGACCTGGGTTTTGATGATTCTGAGTTTTTGTAGGTGAATCTGGTATAGTTTTCGTGAAGTATAGATGAAATCGAGGCGAAGGACCCCTGCCGAGTGCGAGCTCTGAGAGAGGCTTAGAGGAGTGCTAAAATAGGTAACGAATGCAGGAGAGGGATAATTAAAGAGTGGAGTTCTTCCTCTCCATTCCGATGTATAAAAAAGATAGGTAAAATTTCAATATAGTTTACGAGCTTTGGGCAACCAATAATTTAATTTGTATTTTTAAAATCAAATAAATTAAACTAATAATTAAACAATTATATTTTTAAAATTAAACAGGCTAGTGTTTCATTTTTTAAATTTTATATTTAAATAATAAATATATTTTATACTTAAATAATTATATATTATATTTAAAATTTAAATATAAAATAAATATACTTACATTATTAAAAATAAAATAAATATAATTTTTTTATAAAAACGCATTTAAAATTAAAATAATTAAAATAATTTCTTATATTTTTTATTAATTTATAAATAAATATTGTATTGATTAAATTAATAAATTTTCCCTAAATTAACTTAACTCTGCCCACTTTTCCCAAATCGCTCATCTTGAAATTGAATTCCTACCTTTCCTTCCCTCTGCTCCTTCCTCTTCAATCTACATAACTATTTCTGTTCCCATAACATCTACTCCTACTCCACCATCATCCACATCGCCCAGTCTATTATTCGGCCTGCTCTCGCTCCACCTGTGTTGTTTGATCACATTGATGCCTTGATGAAATTCTTTGAAGTGCTAGTGAAAACGTATATGGAATGCGATTCTGCTCCATTTGTGTTTAATATGTTCATAAAATCAGATATGCAAATTGCTGATGATGATCACGTGTACTAGAATATCTTGGTGCATGAACTTGGGTAAATTTATATTAAAAGTAAATTATATTTTAATTTTTTTATCAATTTTTAAAATTTAAAAAATTTATTTATCTCCAAGATAGTAAAATTACTTATTTGATTTATTTTTAAAATTTAAAAGACTCATTTAATTTTTTTTAATTTAAATGATTTATTTAGATTTTAAAATATTTTAAAAACTTATGACTGTTGGCCTATACTTTAAATGTTGAAATAGGCCTTTTACCAGTTTTAATGCGTTTGATTATTGGGTTTTTCAAAAGATAGTGAATGGAGATGGTAGGGAAGGCGTGGAGTGAAATGGAGAGATTTGGATGTGTTCTAAATGAGCTTAGTTATAATGTCTTGATGGCTTTGTTTTGTGTGGAAAGGAAGTTAAACAAACAAGACAAGTCATGGGAGGAAATGAATAGGGATTTTTGCGGGTACTCGATCCGATTGAACCCTAATAATATGTGTTTCAGTAGTATATAATCGGGTTTGAGACGGAATTGGATTTGAAATTTAATACTCGTGATAGTTTAGAGTCGTGCTCGGGTTTTATATGTTGGGTATCAATTACCTAAACCCATTTATATAAATATTTAATTAAATATAAAATATATATTTTTTTAATAATATTTATAAATTTGTATATATTTTATTTTATATAAAATAAAATTGAAATATTTTTTGAAATTATTACATTTTTAAAATATAAATTATTAATAAAAATAATTTTTTATATAGATTATTAATTAAATATATAAAATTAAAAGGTTTCGGGTATTTTTCGAATAATAACAATCGGATTTGGGATGGATTTGGGTAGTTGAGAATAAATTTTAATCGGGTTTGGGACGAATTTGGGTTTTGAGAATATTAATCTGGTTCGTATTCGGTTAGAGTGATTTTCACGGGTACTCTACCCTTTGCCATCCCTATAAATAAATTTAAAGATAATAAAGCATGACATTACGGCTCAATGGTAGATTAATTTAGGATTTGGGTTAAGTTGATTGAACTCATGGTTAAATTGTAGTATGATGTGAAAATTAATAAAAAAATAAAAATTATAAATAAATTCCACATGGACTGTCAATGGATAAAATTGCATTATCAGGAATTAATTTTTAAAATTGAGCATAATTGTACCCAAAATGTCAAATGTTAGGATATCAAAATAAAATTGAAATCCTATGATAAAATTATAAATTCATATAAACACTTACAAATAACTTCTAGACAATTTTCTCTCTTTGCTGACCAACACATTATTACAAACTTAACCTCATTACTTTGAAAACTATGCGTAATTGTAGAATGAATATATATATATATATATATATATATATATATATATATATATATATATATATATATATATATATATATATATATATATTTATTTATTTATTTATTTAAAATTTTTCCTAAAGGGGTAACTATAAAAAAAAAAAACTATACTTTCAAATTTTTGTAATTTTACTCCATCCTATAAAATTTGCTAATTAAACCTTGAAATTTTTACTCTTATCAATTATAGTTGACTGTCAGCAAAATTGTTATCTCACTAATAGAGATACTACATTAGCTATTACATAATGCTTATGATAGGGTATAATAGATAAAAATCGAAAGTGTAGAGTTTAATTGGCAATTTAATTAGTATAGAGTATAATTAAAAAAAAATTAAAAGTAAATTTATTTTTGGTAATCTATTCTAAATATTATTAAATTTATAAAAAATAAATTAATTATAAATATATTTAATGTAAATAAATTTTCACATGTACTTTATATGTTACCATCCCTAACATAATCAAAAGACTAAAAATAAATTTTTCTTAAATATTTACTAATAAAAGTTATATATAATTAATTAAAACATATCCAATAATAATTACAATTAAATCTTTAAAACTAATTAAAATTAATCATATAAATTATTTTTCGCTATTCAATCATATTCGAAAATCACTTTCATATCAATGTCCAAATATTATAAATTTTTTTATATTACTTACTTTGATATCATTTTAGATATTTTATTTTCTATTCATATTTCTTTTATCATTATTTTATCATATTTTTGTGTTGAAATATTTTCAAGTTAATCAAATTAATTCAAATTAAATTATTAATTAACTCCCAATTTTAAAACTAATTTGAAATTTTGCATAGATTAAAATAAATTGAAAAAATTATAAAAACAAATCTTATACTTATAAATTTTTTAAAATTATACCTTATATTAAAAAATTATCAATTAATTCTTTTTATTTTTTAACTCTTACCAACTATATCCTATCATGATGTGTGACATGACATCTAATGTAATGAGATAACGATATCATTGATGTTGTGGTAAAATTGGTAAAATTTAAAAATTTAAGGTTTAATCAGTAATTTTCATAATTCTCCCACCTATTTACATAAATAGGAAGACTCGGCGGCTCACCCAACTTAACGCTTATTTGCTGTTCCAAACAGCCATGGCGTGCAATTCGTCAAACTGCCAGTCTAATTGCTACAAAAACGACGACGAGCAATAAGAAGACATGCCACCACCAACCGATCGGAATTCGGGTAATACTAATAGTAATGGACAGCAGAATCTCTGCATTAAGTGCAAGGCCAAGCCGCCCATTTCTAGTGCCTCTGCTGCTGGTGGCGGTGATGATGCCCGCTTCTGTGCCGAATGCTTTCGGAACATTCTTTATGGGAAGTTCAGACTTGCTGTTACTTCTCATTCCATGATAACCCCTTCTGATAATGTCCTTGTTGCTTTCTCTGGGGGCCCTGCCTCCAGGTTTCTCTTCTATGCTTTATGTGTCTCTGTATTTGATTTTACTTATAGCTGGTGATTGTGTTTTGCTCTTAAGGGTTTTGTTTGGTTCTCTGCATCCTTTGGCCTCTTGGAAATAAAATTTAGCATGGATTGTTCCGGAATTTGCATTTTTTTTTTTTTAGATAATTTGAAGCAACTTTAGGATAATATTCTCAATAACACATTCAAAGATTGATTTCCTTTAATGAAAAAGTGTTAAATGCTATTTTATTTGGAAATTCGCCATGGGATGTTCCTTTCATGGTGCCTTGTTTGGAGTCTTCAACTTCATTTTCTGAGCAGTTGTAGTGGTGTTTCAGGGTGGCCCTACAGTTTGTACATGAAATGCAGCATAGAGCACAGAAGAATTATGATGAGATTAAGGACAGATCATTACCGGTGTTTGGTGTTGGAGTGGCATTCATTGATGAAAGTGCTGTCTATCCAGTTGCTTCTGAGAAAGTGGATGATGCAATTAGAGAGATGAAATTGGTCGTCTCAAAGCTAGCCTCACCTACGAAGCAGTTACATGTTTTTCCAATAGAAAATATATATGCTTCGGATTCAATTGATGGAAAAGACAGATTGATGAAGTTACTAAGTGTTGTGAAAGATGCAACAGGGAAAGAAGACATTCCTGCTGCATCTGCGAGTGGTGGCCTTGCAAAAGGTTTTCCAAGAGGTTCATATTTCAATTGCAATAATAGAATGATGAGAATAAGAATCCACTCATGGAGGACCTTTTTTTTCCCTCTTTCTTGCGTTCATTTTGTAGGTTGCTTCTGAAAATGGATACAACAGGCTCATTTTAGGATCATGCTCATCAAGGATGGCTTGCCATGTCCTTGCAGCAACAGTGAAGGTTTGTTTTTCAAAGGCTTCAAGTTGAAGTCTCTTTTTTTGAATTATATATCATATGTTTCCCTTGGAGTTACAGTGAACTATGTAAGCAATTTCTATTTCTTGTTTGTGGTATATAACTGAGAGATGCACTCACAGATAAAAGTTTCATATATTTGCTATTGAGATGGGCATTCTTGACCTAGTTATTTTGAAGTCACAGGAGAATAGAGCGCTCTTTTCCATTTACATTACAAAATAGAGTAATGTTGGATGGTAAAACAAGAATATTCTAATTTGTGGAACATTATAAAATTATGAACTGTCAATGTTGGTTTAGAAACCTGAAACTAAATCATAAGTTGAAGGTGAAAAGATGGATAAAAAGCAGTGCTTTAGCCTCTTTAAAGAAAGCATTTTAATTGACACTTGACAGTCACTAGGTTGGTGCATTATTGGGTTATGCATGATTTTATAATTCTTACATGTTTAACTTTGGGGGTGAGATAGAGATGTTCCAGAGACAATTTCAAATAAGTCCTCTTCTCAAGCTGCCTTTGTGTGATTTCATCACCCTGACAAAACAAATGTTGCAGGAGACCTATGGAAGGGTTTGGTAATAGAAGTAATAGGGACATAATTTTTGCAACTTGGTTTCATGATGACCAAGTAAAAACTTCTGTTGCAGTTGAAGAATTTAATTCCTCTGAATTCATGTTTTCACTGCTTTGCAGTCATTTGTAAATGTAGCCCTCAATATAAAACTTTGAAGAAAAAAGTCAAATGGAAATAAATTTATTTCAACAAACGCATTCCAGCTGCACTTTAAGTAATTTGAATAGAAATAAGGTAACATATAAAAGTTGTGAAACGTCCTGCATTGCAAGACTGATTGTCTCGAAAACCATGAATATGCCTGGTTTATTAACTTCTCATTCAGCTTAGGTTTTCATGAATTTTTTGTTATTTACATTGTAGATTATTGATGACAAGTGAGTGATGACAACCATTAAGATAAGTTTTTATGTCAAATGAGGTATCTTTAACTGTCTTTATTTTTTTTGTCTTTTAACAGGGCCAAGGATATTCTTTATCAGCTGATATACAGTATGTTGATGCCAGATGGGAGATCCCAGTAGTGCTTCCACTGCATGACTGTACTGCACAAGAACTGAAGTTGCTATGCTGCATTGATGGGTTTGTGTCTCATTCCTTTCCAGTTATCATCATATGAAATTCTCTTGTGGTATAGTTTTCTGTATAGATATAACATATTTGAATAAATCTAGTCTGCTGCTAAGTGAAGGCTCTGTTCTCATCTTGGCAGGGCAGTCTAAAGACTTTGCAATTAATTAATAGTCCTCCCTCTGGAATCAACAGTTTTGGTATCTTCATTTGTGACCCTTTTGCAGGTACAAAGTTTTATTCTTCTCATAATTTGAATGTTTCTTACACAGTGTCTTATGGCCATTGGAGAGGGCTAAATTCTAGTGACCGGTAGAGCTTAATTAGACAATAAGCGCTTTACTTGAAGGGCACTAGTATCATTTGTTTTGTTAAAGCTGATACTGCCCGGTACCTGCTTCTTTGATAAATACAAAATAAAAGGTTTTGGTGTTGAGGTTGCTTTTAGCTACTTGAAGATTATTCTTCTTTCAAAAAGATAAATGAATCTATGGTTGGTTGAATAACTTGAAATTGAATACTCTTTCTTGAAAAGTCTCTTTTGTGGGCTTTTAGTATGAAGTGCAGTGATACTTTTCCTTTTAAGAGAACATTGGTTAGCAGATCACTGTTAAAACTTTTGGGTTGCAGGAAGAAAATCCTTCTCGAGAGTGCACGATTGTAAGAACAGCTGGAAAGCTTACTCCATTCCATTTCAATAGGATTCCTGAAATCAATGATTGTGATGTTCCTTTAGCTACTCAAAGGCATCAGAAAAGATACAATATCAAGCCCATGGAATCTATGTCATCGGAGTCATTCTGTCCTATTTGCAATAGCCCTCTCAACAATTCTGATTTGTTGAGTTTGAGCAGTCCTGAAAGTTCCCAAAGTTTCAAGGTTTGGTGCCGCCTGTTGTTCAAGTTGCTGTTTTCAGATACTCCCCAAGGACCCCTCATCAATCTAACATTTCTATTTGTCCTTACCCCAACATTTGGTTGCCCGGGTAAAGAATGGCAGCTGTGACAATTTTAGTTTGCTAAGGTAAGAAATTACTGCTTTATTGGATACTAAGAAGCTTCTATGTTGGACACATCAGTCCAAGGCTGAGAGACAGCTTTGGCATGCTGCAACTCTGGAATCTGGAGGTCCACATGCAAGAAAAAAATGTTTGTGCTTGATTTTAGTTAATTTTCTGCTCCAGGCAAATAATTTTTTTTATGCCTCTTCAGAACTTGACGCTTCTAAACAGGATTTTCTGCTTGCATGCAGCAAATACAAGATTGCCTACTTTCAGGCAGTTAAGATGAAACTTGAATTCCACATGCCTGAAATCACCATTTTCATTTTTTACATGACATCAATCATTATTGGGTATAGGGTCCTGCAGACGGTTCTGAGAAATCAACTCTGGCTACCTGGAATTTTCAACTTCAAATTGCTTACAAATAACCTCATAGAGCCCTTGCAATTTTGAATTTTCATACATGTCTAATATTTATTGCAAGTAGTTGTATAACAAGCTTTGCGTATTTTTCAAGTTTGATTTTGATACGATGTCATTTGGCTTTGGCTACAAGTTCCCGTTCTTGGGAGAAGACCTTGCTGTTGCAGTATATTGCACTTGGCGGGAATTGACAGAGAGAGAGAGAGAGAGAGATGGTCAAGCCACGTTAAAGAGCTGTATTAGCTGTAATTCTTGAGATTGTAATCATTCTGGAATTTTGATGCTATGGAATAAGATTTCTCTCTCATTCTTCTTCTATGACTTCTCCCCTTTTTTTCTGATTCTCTCTCATTTTCTTGGATTTCTCATTCTTTCTTTTCTGAATCATATCAGATTTATTAAAAAAACAAAAAAAGATGTAACAAGTTTTGTTCCATTTTTGTTCCACCTATGGAACATATGCTGCAGAAACAAAGGACTAGGCTATTTGTGAAGAGACCTCTACGGCATCAGTGAGCAAGACATGATTCAATTGTTGGGTAGGTGAATGTGGAATCTGATTCCGGTGGGTTGCCTGGTTGGGTGCGACGGAGAATTGGCTGGAGATTAAAGGGAGATTAATTGGGGTTATAAGAGAGGAGGTTGGGTTTTAGGCCCAGTTCTTGAAGCCCAGCCCATTAAGGTGCAAAATTGATCGGATAAGTCCTTGTTTCTTTATTTTACTATTATTTATTGGTATGAATTATGCATTACAATCTCTCTTTTTAAATTATTTTAATACAATTTTCTCTTAATTTTTTTACGTGTTTCATAAGTTGTAAGAATTTTAAGCTATTATTATAATATATAAATTTTTTTTCCCCCTAAATTCTTGACCAAATATAAGCTTCAGCTAGATTATCAAAACAAAAGATGAAATAATAAAACAAAATTGCCAACATTTCCATCCTTCATATGAAATTCTGGGTTTGCCTCTCAAATGCATTAGAAAATCCAACTTCAAGCATAACCCATGAGCATTGCTCGACTGGCTGACCCACAAAACTTCAAATCATGGTCCAGCCTAGCCCATGGGCCACAACAACTTGCTTTGTTTTGAAATTTATATATACAGATATTCGCAGAAAATAACTTATATAGGAAATATTTTTCATTGAAAATATTTTATAAAAAATATATATTTTTTATAAAAATATTTTTTATAAAAGTATTTTTTATTATTTGATTGTAATATTAAATTAATGGTATGTGTTTATGATATATATGTATAAGTGTTTTCATATCTTAATAAGATAATCAAAATCTAAAAAATAAAAATGACTTCCTCTTTTAAAAAAAGAAAATCATTTTCCTTATAAATGATTTAGTAAAGGAAAATATTTTCATTGACCCATTATTCTGAATACCACAAATATTAAAAAATATAAAAAAATTTTCAAAAAATATTTTTTGAAATAAATGGAACTAACAAGCGTTTCAATTAGGTCAATAAAAATAATATATTCTATTTTAATTTGGATTAAAATAAGAAGATAATAAGTTTGGTCAAGCTTAGAAATTTTATCAATCTTAATATTTTTTTATATTAAAGTAAATAAATTGAATTAAATTACATAAATTAAAATTGAAATCATAGTGATCTTAGTAAAATTGAATTAAAAAATTATTGATAAGAAAGGTATTGTGAAAGAGAGGGAGAGAGGGGGACCCTTGATGCCCAAAGGAGGAGAGACAAACCATGATACAAGGGTAATGATGCATGTCTAGTAAAGGGAGAGCCCAATCTCAATCAACACAGATTCTATAGTGAAATCCCATTCGCTTTTATTTTTATTTTTATGGTCATAAGGATGACAATAGCCAAAAGTGGCTCCCCCACACCATCACCCATGCACATGCCATTGGAAGAAGGTGAGGAGTGGAGTCATGTCTATAGAAAGTGAAAAAGGTGAAAGCTCATGAGATGTGAGGATTAGATCTATGTTTGGTTGCTCTTAGTACAAGTAGAAGATTTTGTTGTTGTGATCAGAAATGCATATGTTTATGAAAGAATTTTGATTCTTCAAGGACCCTTCTATCAAAAATTGAAAGCTTGTGTTCATCATGTAGGACCTATATTTATATAATTAGGATAACATATTAAAAAAAATAGAGGCCCCATATTTGAATTCTTATATTCATTAATTATTTAATCTCTTGTATTAGTTGTGAAACTGAATTGACTCAGTCGATTGAACTGTAATAACCATAAACCGGTTCATTAAATGATTTAATTTACCCTCAAAATCTGCATATTATCAAAATAGAGAAAAATTCATCGGATTCATCAGGTACCAGTCAATCCATTTGACCCGTTACGAATTTAACGAGTCAAGCGAATCTTCATTATTGTTTTTCCATCAAGCCAATTTAATCAAAATGAGGTTGTTTTGTTAAACCATTTCTTTCAAAAAAGTAGCTCAAATGCTCCATTTTTTTTCTTTAATTCTTAAACTATTATTATGTTGTAGGGACTTATTTTGAACATAGTTTATATGGATATTTATTTTTTTAATAAAACATGATTTATTGACATTTATATTAAATATAGTGATTTGTATTAGATTGATAACATTATATAAGATTTTATACTGTAATCCAATTCAATTGGAGTTCTTTGTTCAACTTCGATTGAACCTTAAACTCTTGATTCTCTTCCTTTATTAATTTTTAGACTGAATCAAATATGAAAACTATGTCTCTCTTATGAATTACAAAATATAGCACTATTTAGTGTAAGTTAGAACTATGATTAATGGGTTTCGTTTCATTGATAAAGTCATCTAAATTATTTCACCAACACAGTTTTAATGATAATAATAATAATAATAATAATAATAATAATAATAATAATAATAATAATAATATTTATATTATAAGTGATAAATTTTTATTCGATCCATCAAACTATTACTATTGATTAGCAATGGAATGTGTCATTAATGCAGTGAATTCTCATTTTATCAAGCCATAAGATTTGGGGCGTTATGCATCATTTCCTACTAACACTCTTATTCTTGCCCACGATTGAGTGCCTCTCACATCCGGTCGTACTCAAAATCACCTTAGATTTTCAAGGTGAGCGACCTCTAGTCAATGAAATAATGTAGATAAGAGAAGTCGGTAAAATGGATATGTAACCTTGAGAAAAGAATTGATTTTGAGAGATGGATTTAGGGATTCTAGTCTCAAATCCATCAACTATCGACAAAGCTACTCTTGTTACATATCGGTCAAGGGACATTAAAAGCCTTGAAGCCTTCTCTGATCATCGAATAATTGACTCAGAACTTATACGAATAAAGGGAATGTAACCGTTTAATTAAAACACTCATTTTTCTATCTTATAATTATTCAAGTGTATTTAAAAGAATAAAAAGTAAAAAAAAAAAAAAAATTGATCTTTTCTTTTCGTTAGGTCAAAAACCATCATGGCATTACAAAATGCAGAAGTATCCAAAGTTTTTTTTTTCTTTCTCAAAAGAAAATTTTAGAAAAGAGAAGGGGAAAGAAAACTATATAAAACCGCAATATTTGACTGCAGAAAAAGACAGAACAAAGACAATTTTTCATTCTAGCATCTTAGGCCTTCTTTATAATTTTAGGGTATAATATAATAGTTGGAGGTTTGCTTTACAAGCATGCATTCTCATGAAGCCCTTCCTTTTTATTCCTTGTATGCAGTCAATGTTCATATGCCACTAATGAGGCTATCATGGAAAATAAAATTGGCAAATTATATAATGAGAGAGATATTTTTTTATTATTTAAAAGAATTTTAAATCACTAATGAACTTTAAATTAATGATGTTGAAGTCGTCTCCAAACCTATAAAATTTCGATTTTGAATTTTAGTCGAAATCAATTATCTAAATAAAAGATATGGAGACGGAATAAAGAAAAATCAAATCAAGTTAACTTTAATTGATTTTTTTTTTATATTTCTTTAAAATGAATTTAACAAAATTTAATTTTGAACATTTTAATGAAAATTATAGATTAAAGATTTAAACAATTCTTGAGAGATTTAAGGCCAAAGTAGAAAAATTTTAGAGACCCACTAAATTGTTGCCATAAGCACACAAGAAAAGATTAAGAATGAGTGAATTGGAAATGGCTAGTGTGATAGAAAATGATTAGATCACCCTTGAATTGAGGTAAAAGTGATATCACCATGGCAATACATAACATAGTGTAAATAATAATAATAATAATAATAATACCTAATTCCTGCAAAATTTCTGCCTATGGTTTCTCTCTATATTTATAAAAATTATAAAATTTAAAATTAAATGTGATTATTTAGAAAGTTAGTGTAAAGTAGCATACTAATAATTAGTCTAATTTCCTTTAATTTTCATAGATATTCTCATTGTTCTATGCATTACCAAAGTCATGAGCAAAAGGTGGCAAGGTATATATGATGTTGTCTAAGCTCCTTTTAGCTAAAAGTCTATTTAGAAATAAGATTTTAATTTAATTTTTTAGAGGGAATGTGAACATTGTAACATTTTTTTTTTTTTTAAATCTTTGCTTTACATTAATATTTATATAGTTTAGGTGGTGATGGTGGTCAGCAACTCAGCATAGCTTCTGTCCCTACTTTGTCTAGGAGATGCAAAACCCTAACCCATTTAATTAGGGTCCCCCACACCAAATGAAATAATTTATTTTGGGTTTTATTTATTTATATTTTTTTTAAAAAATAATTTTAATTTGTTTTTGTAGGATGCATGGGAATGAGATGGCAGTACTTCAAAGAGACATGAGTTGTTCAATAATTCACTAAGTACCAAAAGAAAGTCACATTTGAAACCAATATTTTGATCAATTATTGATGTGTTTGGTTAGAAGTCTCAGAATTGATTTGATATTTTGAAAATAAATAAATAAATAAATAAATGGGTAGGTGAGATGAGATGAGATGAGATGAGATTACTTAATTCATTTAGTTAATTAAGGTTATTAGGAGGATGATAATTTAAAATCCTAAATGCAGATTATGAATAACATTCTGTATCACCTATTGCATCACTATTTGCTAATATATTATGTGTTAATTATTAAGTTCAAATCGAATCAAATTAAATTATTAAAATTGAATTAATCAAATTATCATATTTAAAAAATCGAATCGAATCGAATTAAATTATCAAAACTGAATTAACCGAATTATCATATTTAAAGAATCGAATCGAATCAAATCGAAATGAATAAAAAACAAATCAAATCGAACTGCTCTATTTCAGTTCGGTTCGAACTAATCGATTTTTGAGTTTTGATTTTTTTATTTATTTTAGATTTGATTTTTAAATTATTTGGCCTGATTTTGACCTTAGTTTAAATTTAATAATCACCGATGAATGAAATTAAACAATTTATATATATATAATTATATATGATTCATAAATTTCTTATATAAATAAATTAATTTAAAAATCAATAAAGTAATTTAGTTAATTTTCATTTATGTTTAATTAAAAAAACTACTTAATTTTCATTTATATTTAATTAAATAATTTTCATTAATAATGTAGCCAATTATTAAAATTCTTTAACAAAAATTAAAGGAAATAATCAACCTAATGATTTATTTAAAAAAACAAAGCATTCACTTTCCTAAACTTTATTTTAAAAAAAATAGATGTCCCAAAGTCAAATTAAGATATATTAATCATTTATTTAAAATTATATACATAAAAAATTATCCTCAAAATTGAAGAAGCCCTTGAACTTCAATTTTTAGCGACTGCCCACTTCTTTTGAGGTATGCAATAACAATTAAATTTTAATTTATATATATATATAAAATTTAATATTCAAAATTTATAATTTTTTTAGAGCATATTTAATTTAACTTATAAAACTTAGTTAGTCCTTATAATAATTTAAAATTTTAAGTAATTATGTGATTGATTAAAATACTTATAAATGACTGATAAATAACTGATAAACAGTTGATGTGTTTGGTAATAAATAATTTATAAATACATTTATATTAAAATAATTAAAAATATATTAAATGAGATTTTATGATATTTTAAAAACTAAATGAGATAATATTATAAAATATTTTATTAAACTAACTTATAAATATCAAAATAAAAAGTTAATCTCCTTTGCTTTTTTTTATAACTCATAAACTTAATTTTTAAGCTCAAAAATATTATAAATAAATAAGTAAATTTATTTTTAAAGTTTATAAGCTAGTTTAATCAATTTATAAGTTAAGAAAAATACTCTTTAATAACTTTTTTCATAATATTTATATATTTTTTCTTTTCATTTATTTTATCATTAATTTATTATATTTTTATATAACAATTTAATATCTTAAACTATTTAAATTTCTCATTTAAAGAAGGGTATAGCTACTAAATTTTTCTTTTTTTTTTTTCTTAACATTTCATTTTAATACTTTAATTTTTTTTAAATTAATTAATGTACCACATTAATTTATTTTATCAGTGTTAGGTTAAAATGCCATCATCAATTAAGGAACTTTTGCCAATTATTATTATTATTATTATAGAAAAAAGTCAAATATACCATAAGTCCATTATTAAATATAGGTTATATAAAAAAAAATTTTTTTACTATATTATTATGTACTTTTTCTAATATTTTAAATAATGTGAAGAAATTAATTAAATTATACCTAATTAGTTAATTTGACCAAAGTTTTATGTTGCTGTTACCATCATAACCATAAGCTGAGACCATAAATGTTATTAATTATCTTCACAATTACAAATCAATGTAGCCATTAATTAATGGGAAGAATGATGACACTAAGGGAACAAATTAGAGGACAAAGTGTACTTTCCCAATGAGAAATTTAAAATAAAAAAAGAATCAGCATTTTATAAAGTGACAAGGCAGTGATAGGAGATGCAAAGCGTCCTGCCACATCAAGATCATGGCCCTTTAGCGAGTTGCCACTTGTTTGAATTCTAGTGGGTTGTCTCGTTTTCTTTTGATGTAGTGCTGTCATCCTTTCATTGTGTTTCCTAAAACTGTAATGAGCCTAATGACTTAGAGAAGATGAAGTATGGTTAGATTTTTCATGTTTTCTCCATCTAAGAGATTGCCTTTCCCAAAATGTGCATAGAATCTTGAGTCACCTTGGAGATTTTAATCCTTTTTCAAGAGGACTAAGTAGAAAGCAACTTGAGTTTGTTTTTGCCATGAAATTAAGTATTTGTGGAAATTCCAACCTCATGAAAATTTTATTATTAGGATCATTATGGTTTGATTAGTTATCTTTTATTGCATTTTGATTAATCAATTTATCTCTTTTAATGATAGAAAAATTCAAATATATATATATATATATATATAAATATATAATTTTAGTAAATTCTTTTTCAAATTTGTCAATTATCTATGTTGATAATAACTTTTGGTCAATAATTAATGATATCGTTGTGGTTCTATGAGTCACCAGATGATGGATATCGAGTCTTTGACTTGCCCAAAACTAAAGAATATGTGAGCTCTAGTGGCTATTCGATAGTCACTCTTATGCTCAAGTTAGTAATTAAATTTTAAAATAATGCTAATGAAACAATGAATTAATTAAATAGTATGTAAAATGTACTTGAGTAGGCTAGCCTCATGCTTGAACTGTTACCTGAATTCGATTTATGGAAACTCGGACATGGGTTTAGCTACTCTGACCCAAAGATTAATCTAAACAATATTATGAACAAAAAAAACCCAATTGAAAGAGCTATGTAGGTTTATTAAATTAGCCAGAATTAGGCAATGGACATAGTTCAGTGGTAACTGCATATATGTTGGATATAAAAGACCGAAATTCAACTCCCTCCTTCCTTATATATGTAATAAAGAAAAAACTAAAATTATTATAAATATCATAAAAATAAACTAAAATTAATAGATTAAAAAAATAGCAAATTTTTTTTTTATTATTAAAGTTTTAGGTAAATAAAATTGTAAGTTCTATTGAACATCAAATGATTTAACTAAACAACTGGAATTGTAACATAGTGGGAAGATGATATACAAGTGAAGGTGACTGATTTAGATCCTTCTAGAATTTGTATTTATTTACTTATTTTACAAAGTTAGAAAATTAATGAGATTGTAATTTAATAATATTAAAGTTGTGTTTAAAATTATAATTTTTGAACTCAAATTTTAATTGCAATTATATGAAAAAAATAATTATCTTATGGTATTAAAAAAAAGGAAAAATTTAAGGGTTGAGATGTCCATTGAAAATGATACATGTCATGTGTAGCTTATAATGCCAGGTGACTTTTATAGTTGATTTCTTAATTTTATCTCATATTTTACTTTTATTTTCTTGACTTTAATTTATTATTAAAGAATTCTTAAAATTTAATTTTATTTAAAAAAAAATTCTTTTAACCTAGCAAGTTTTTGAATTAAAAAATCCCTTTAAACTATAATATAACGTATACAAATACATCTTCAGCACTTTTCAGCGATGGATAAATTCTCATTTTTTACAAGAAATATATTATTGTGATAGTATTGATATTTTTACTATAAGTTTAAATGATAGTTGAAATAGATGATATTTTTTGAGTACGAGAAGAAAGAGGGTAAAAATGTAATTTTATTTTTTTTTATTTTGAAAAACTTCATTAGAGAAATTTTTGCTAAACAAAATTAAAGTTTATAAATTTTTAATAACAAATTAAAGTTAAAGGATGAAAATGAAGCACAGAGTAAAATTCAAAGATAAACTATAAAAATTACTCAATAATGCCTCGTATTAATAGTCTTAAAAAAAAACCCTATATTAATGGAGGGTAAACCCTAATATGTTGTTGTTTGGAATTAGAATAAATTAAAATTAAAATGTTCTAATCCAAAATTAAAATCAGGTTGAAACCAGTTAGAATCATATTGATCAAAATCAATCTTTAATCAGATTGTATGGTTTGATTTTAGACCAAAACTAGAAATTTTTTAAACAAAATAATTTTTTAAAAAATTTAATCATTGAATTTGATCGAATTAAAATTGAATAGAAATAAAATTAAAATCAAAATCAAAATGGAGTGGCGTATGCCAATCTCCTTTAAGGGTTTATTTAAAATAAATCATTTGGAAAGAAATAATTTAAAAAATTCTCACACCACAATATATAAATTTTATTTTTTTTAAACAAAAATTTTTTTAATTAAAAAAAATATAAATTTTTTTAATTAAAAAAAATATAAATTTTTTTAATAAAAAAAATATATATTTTTTTTAATTTTAAACATAAAAATTAATAAAAAATTAATTAAATTAACTTATTATAAAATTTTACATTCTAAACAAGTTTAAATTTTGATTCAAAATAGGCAGGGTGCTCACCCTAATGGAGAGGAATCCTATTCCTAGGTTTAGGCTCTCAATGGACAAATTTGTTTCCTTGTCCAACCATTACACTCAAATTGATTAAATAATGTAAATTTTATATTTAAAATGAAAATATATTATATAAAATATATTTTATATAAAATAAAAAATATATATATTTTTATATAATTCCAAGTAAAATGGAACTTGGAACCATTGATGTAATAAAGTTAAAGAGAAACACACTACAAGCAAAGCACAGACATTATCAGCACCGTCCAAAAAGAGGTGGGGCTGCCCCTTGAAAATACGTTGAGAAATAAACTAGGCAATAGGTTTCAGTCTCCAGTGGAGGAGAGATTTTTGCAGCCTTCATTCACTCATCACAGCATTACTGCTCTTTTCTCGTGAAAAAAAAAAGAAAAAGCCTTACGTGAGAGAGAACAGTGAGAGAGAACAGTTTATCTCTCTATATTCTTTCTCTCTCTCTCTCTCTCTCTGTGTGTCTAAAACCACCTGTACTTAGAAACACTCAGCGCCCTGTACTCTCTTCTCTTGCTTCTTTAACCTGCACTTTCTTTCACTCGCATAAGCTCTGTCTCTGGAATCTTTTTCTTCTTGTTTTGTTTTGGCTGTGTGTGATAAATTTGAATGGATGCTTTTACAGCTTATGTTCTATAATGCAGGCTTCTTGTTATGCTTCTTTATGTTTTCTTGTTCTTGTTTTGGTCTCTATTCTCTTCCTTTGACGTGGGTCTTTGGTTTTTTGATCACATTTCTTTGATTCCCTCATTTCCTTCTGCTCCTAAATTTGAGGGATTTGCCTTTTTTGCATTGCTTTCGATTCTGCTAAATCTCAAATGGGTTTTCTTTAAATGTTGAACAGTGATTTGGGGTTTGCATTTCTGGGCTTTTGCTTGGTGAAACTGAAACATTCTCAGTTGCCTATCGCTCTAAGTTCTGATTCTTCACTGAAGTACGGGTATTTTAAGCTGTGATTCTTTGATCTACAGAAAAATTGTATCATTGTGGAGAAGTGGGATTCTTATACATATTAATGTTCCTCAGCTGCTTTGTGAAGAAAATTTGAGTTCTTGTATTGAGGCACTCTTAGTCCAGCAAGAAATAGTTCCCAATAATGGCATTTTTATGCTTGTCTTATGTTTTGCTAGTTGGTTTTCTATCGAAGTCCCAGCTAGTGACTTCTCAGTTCAATGATAAAGCTACAGTGTTAGTCATTAATGAAGAGATTGAAGTTCCTGGGTGGGGTGACAACGGCACAAATTTCTGCAACTGGCGTGGCATTACGTGCAACTTGAATCATCTATTGGTCGAAAGACTTGCTCTTCCAAGGCTAGACCTTCGAGGTAATGTGACTTTGATCTCTGAGCTCAAAGCTTTGAAGCAGCTTGATCTTTCTGGCAATAACTTTCATGGTCCAATTCCTTCGGGCTTTGGCAATTTGTCTCAGCTTGAGTTTCTTGATTTGTCTTCGAATAAGTTTGAAGGTTTGATTCCCAGGGAGTTGGGTAGTCTTAGAAGCCTTAAATCACTGAACCTTTCCAATAACTTGCTTGTAGGAGAGATACCTGATGAGCTTCAGGGTCTAGAAAGGTTAGAGGAATTTCAAATTTCTAGTAATAACTTCAATGGTTCTATTCCATCTTGGGTGGGTAATTTGACAAGCCTAAGAGTTTTCACTGCCTATGAGAATGAATTGGGTGGTGAAATTCCTGATAATCTAGGTTCGGTTTCTGAGTTGAAGTTGTTGAACCTTCATTCAAACCAGCTTAAAGGGCCAATACCTAGTAACATTTTTGTTATGGGAAAGTTGGAGGTTTTAGTTCTTACCCAGAATAGACTGAGTGGAGGACTTCCTGAATTAGTTGGAAACTGCCAAGGCCTTTCTAATATCCGAATTGGGAACAATGATCTTGAAGGAGTTATTCCTAAGGCAATTGGGAACGTTAGTAGCCTCACATATTTTGAAGCAGATGATAATAATTTATCTGGTGATATTATCTCAGAGTTTGCTCAGTGCTCTAATCTCACCCTTCTAAATCTGGCCTCAAATGTATTTAGTGGAGTTATTCCCCCTGAGCTTGGACAGCTTGTAAATTTGCAGGAATTGATTCTTTCAGGTAACAATTTGTTTGGAGATATTCCAAAACCGATTCTTGGCTGCAAGAGTCTTAACAAGCTGGATCTTAGCAATAATAGATTAAATGGCACTATACCCAATGAAATTTGCAACATGTCAAGATTGCAATACTTGCTTTTGAGTCAGAATTCAATAAAAGGTGAGATACCCCATGAGATTGGAAACTGCCTGAAACTGCTGGAATTACAAATGGGCAGTAACTATTTGACTGGAAGTATCCCTCCAGAGATTGGTCGCATCCGGAACTTACAAATAGCCTTAAATTTGAGCTATAATCATCTCCATGGACCACTGCCCCCTGAATTAGGAAAACTTGACAAGTTGGTTTCTTTGGATGTCTCCAGTAATCAGCTTTCTGGTACTATTCCTCAATCATTCAAAGGCATGTTGAGCTTGATAGAGGTTAATTTCTCAAATAATCTGCTTAGTGGCCCAATACCCACTTTTGCACCATTCCAAAAGAGTCCAAATTCAAGTTTTTTGGAGAACAAAGGGCTCTGTGGAGAACCATTGAGCTTCTCATGTGGAAATGCTTATGCCTCTGGTCATGCGAATTACCATCACAAGGTTTCTTACAGAATCATACTAGCCGTTATTGGTTCTGGTTTAGCTGTATTTGTCTCAGTAACTGTAGTTGTCCTGCTGTTTATGATGAGGGAGAGACAAGAAAAAGATGCCAAAACTGCAGGGGTTGCTGATGATGTAGCCAATGACCGGCCAACAATATTAGCAGGCCATGTCTTTGTTGAAAATCTCAGACAAGCAATAGATTTGGATGCTGTTGTTAAAGCAACTCTCAAGGATTCGAATAAGCTAACCAATGGAACTTTCAGCACAGTTTACAAAGCAGTCATGCCTTCTGGGATGATATTATCAGTGAGGAGACTGAAATCGATGGACAGGACCATAATTCATCATCAGAATAAGATGATTAGAGAGCTCGAAAGGCTGAGCAAGCTCTGTCATGATAATTTAGTGCGACCTATTGGATACGTAATTTATGAAGATGTTGCTCTTCTGCTGCATCATTATTTATCCAATGGGACATTAGCTCAGCTTGTTCATGAGTGTAGCAAGCAATCTGATTATGAACCTGACTGGCCTACTAGGCTATCCATTGCCATAGGAGTAGCAGAAGGATTGGCTTTTCTTCATCATGTGGCAATCATCCACCTTGACATATCTTCAGGGAATGTCCTTTTAGATGCTGACTTCAGGCCCTTGGTTGGGGAGATTGAGATATCAAAGCTCTTAGATCCATCCAAAGGCACTGCAAGTATCAGTGCAGTTGCAGGCTCCTTTGGCTATATTCCCCCAGGTATGTTGTTTTGATTCTATATGGTTGGAGCTAGATCATTCCCAATCCCAAAGTAGTAGCTTCATGAGTTTTATTTATTTATTCTGTATGTTTGAACCTTTAATTATATTGTGACCTAGTAGTTTCATCAATGTCTATTCATTTTCCCCTGGTTTTTGCCTGAATGTCATCTTGTCTACCAAAAATACAGCTTCAATTTATCTAACCTGCATGTAAGAATTCAAAGTGAACATCACGATGAACATAACTTGGCAGGTTATAATAGATAAATTATAGCTAAAGGCTGCAACATTTTGAAGTGTTTCCTATCAGCCTATGAAGTTTTTGTTGCCAAAATCTTAAGCTACTACTCTCCTATTTGGTTAGCCGGATCAATTCACATACACTGTATATGGGTCTAAAAGCTAAAAGTTAAAATGAAAATGTTTTTTTCTAATGCTTATTATGTATTTGTTCACCATCCAGAATATGCATATACAATGCAAGTTACAGCACCAGGAAATGTCTATAGCTATGGGGTAGTATTGCTCGAGATCCTAACAACTCGACTGCCGGTTGATGAGGACTTTGGTGAAGGGGTAGATTTGGTGAAGTGGGTTCATGGAGCTCCAGCAAGAGGAGAAACTCCAGAACAGATACTTGATGCAAAACTCAGCACAGTTTCCTTTGGTTGGAGGAGAGAAATGCTGGCAACTCTTAAGGTGGCATTACTCTGCACAGACAGCACACCTGCGAAGCGGCCAAAAATGAAGAAGGTAGTTGAAATGCTTCAAGAAATAAAGCAAACTTGATAGAACATTGTCATTTGAGTTATCTGCATACTGAACCTATCAATCACGATTCTGGTAAATCGCTCATCTTAAGGAAACTTTTTCTAAATGTTCAATTCATTTTGGAAATTATTACCTGGAGGCTAAAGAGGGGAGTCTGTAAATGTTGGTTTAGGATTTAATCTGTCGGCTTGCTATGTGCTAAAATGTTTATGAGCAATGGCAGATTATGAACTTTTCAAGTTGGAGACAGAGTAGGTAGTGGGTTCATGAAAGAGCTTGCTCAAATAGAAAGATCTCTCCATGAGGCTCTGTTGCATATTAGGTCTGCAATTGTAATACTGAAGTTTTTGATTTTGAAATTTATGTTGGAAATATATGTGAACAATCAATTATAGCTTCTTTTTGAATGAAGTTCCTTCATACTCTTCAAATCTTGTGAACTCTTAAATTAAGATCTTTGTACTTTACCCTTCATTCATTGGGATGTGTAATTCTTCGAATTATTTATGTGGCATTGCAAAATGATAAAATTCTGTTATCTCTAAGCAAGATAACTGAATTAAAATTTGGGGAACAAAAAATTATTTTGCCATTAGCTGTTGGAATTCTTGTTACAAGTTTCATGTCATTTCCTGCATAAATCAACTTACATAGTTGATAACTGATTTATATGTGATATAGAACTGCTGCACTAGCATTGTTGTGTTCTTGTGTTAGCAACCATGCTAATCCTTAACAGTTAACTGCAATGGCCATTGTGTCCTTGGGGAATTCGTATCAAGTGGATTTAGCTTAATGTTTTATTTCTCGTACGAGGAAAATAAATCATGAGAGAGTGAGATAGTTATCAACTCATTTCTTGCTTCAGAATCCTCCTCTAAGGTATTGACTTGCACTTTATGCTGTTTTCTGGTTAAAGGAATAATTTAAGATGTTTGTTACTTGGATATCTCTAACATATGTGAATTGATTTTTACCTTCTAAGTTCTTTGTTTGTGTTTTTCATTTGATTGAGTAGTTTAAGCTATCCGTACTAATATCATCACTGAAGGGTAACAAATCCAGAAAGAAATGTGAACTAGATACTGAAATTTTCAGCAGATGATCATTACTTCAATCAGCTGCAGGGTTTTCATGGATTTGAAAAATTTCATTGCTGTAGCATCATGGTATGGCTCTCAGAAGTGAAAAAGAGGATGACCCATTTGTTACTAAGCTCTATTTATTCACTGTTCAAGTCAATGACAATGAAATCATATGATTTCATACGATTGTTGGAATAAATATACAAGAAAATAATTAAATTAAATTAAATTCTCACATAACTATGGCTTTCTTTTAAAAGTTAAAACTAAATATGAAAAAAAAAAAATTAGTTGAACTAAATTTTTGTAAATTTCTAATTTTCAAACAAAGAACTATGATTCTTTTCATTATAGAATTAATTGGCAAATGAATTCATTTATTTAGCATAATCTATATTAAATATGAAATTTGTTTCAAATGAAATAAATTTCCTCTTCTGTTTAGAAACTATAATTTTATAAAAATTTAATTTAATTAATTTTTTTAGTTAATTTTCTTATTTGAAATGAAAAATTTTTTTTTTTTAATTTTAAAAAAATATCATTTAAAAAAAATATATAATTATGTAAAAATTTAATTAATATTTTAAAATAATTTATTTCAAAAAGTAACATAAATTCTAGTCAATTTTCAATTTGATTTCAGCCCTTTCATTAATTTGAACTTTAACTTCTCAATTCGATTTGAGTTGGATTGAATTTTTTTTTTTTGTCGATTTTAATATTAAATAAAAATGGTAACACAAATTTAATTCAATTTAATTTTTACATTATCAAATTTTTAAAATTTTGATTCAATTGTCAAATTCAATTTGAAGCACCTAAAAATCATACACAACCCTAATTCTAATTATGATTATAAAACAAAAATATTAACATGTATAACTAAGTATGACAAATCACTCGGCCTAAACCTAGACCCTATTAATATCATCAAAATTCGAACCATCTCAAACTTGATTAAAATTTATTTTTAACTATTCAAACATATTGCAAATCCAATTATTATTATATAAAAATGACCGAATCCAACTCAACTCAACTAAACCTTTATCCCAAAAATTTGGGATCGGCGTTATCCGAAAATGCCTGAAACCATTTAATTTTATATATTGTAATTAATAATTTACATAAAAATTATTTTTATTAATAACTTATATTTTAAAATTTTAACAATTCTATAAAATATTTAAAATTTATTTTATCTAAAATAAAATATATAAAAAAATATAAATATTATTATAAAAAATATATATTTTATAATTAATTAAATATTTATATAATCAAATTCGAATAATAGATATCTAACATACAAAATCTGAATTTATCGTATTATTTTTTAAATCTAAATCCATTTCTAATCTAATTATATATTATTCAAATTTGTCTTGTTAGGATTCCATCGAATCGAGCATCCCTATGTATAACATTTAAGATAGCTAGAGTGCTTGAAGAACCTTTGGTGGGCTAATTTTGAAGGGAAAAAGAGAATAAAGAAAATAATATATTTTTATTTCATTATGCATTCACCATTTTCCTTCTAAATATTCTAGGTGAAAAAATTCAATGCATAGCATGGTAAGCCTCTTAGAAGTGAAAAAAAAAGGAACTTATTTGTCACTAAATAGATTCCAATCATAGAATTCAATTTGTAAATAAATTTTTCCCCGCTTAGAAACTATTATAAGAATTCAATTTAATTGATTTTTTCTTTGTCACTACTATATTTGAAATGAAAAAAATTCAATTTTTTTCAACAATTCAACTCAACTCAACTAAGCATTTATCCCAAGAATTTGGGATCGGCTATATGGATTCTCTTTTTCCATTCTAAATGATTTTGAATTAAATAATCAGAAATGTGTAATTCTTCTTGGTCATGTTGTACTATTTTCCTCCAAATCAATTTAGTTCTATCCATTTTTTTCTTTCTATCCTCTAACCTAATGTGCTCTACTTGTCTAACTGGAGACTCCGTATGTTTACGCTTCACATGATCAAACCATCTCAATCTCCCTTCTCTCAACTTATCCTCAATTGGCACCACTCATATCTTTTCTCTAATACTCTCATTACAGACTTTATCTAATATAGTATGACCACTCATCCACCTTAATACTCTAATCTCTGCAACTCTTATCTTAATTACATACAACTCCTTAAGTGCCCAACACTCACTACCATATAACATGACCGGTTGTATGGTTATATAGTAAAATTTTTCTTTCAACTTATTGAGAATTTAGCGATCACATAAAACTCTCGTGACACTTATCCACTTCAACCATCCGGCTTTAATACTATGACTAACATCCTCCTCACGTCCCCCATCTACTTGAAAGATTGAGCCGAGATATTTAAAGTGATTACTTTGAGGCAGTATCACTCCATCCAAACTAACTCCTTCCCTATCACCAGTTCAGTCTTCACTGAACTTACAATGCATGTATTCTGTTTTCGTTCTACTTAACTTAAAACCTTTTGACTCTTTAGTACTTCTTCAAAACTCTAGCTTTTTATTGACTCATTCTCGCATCTCATCTATCAGAACTATATCATCTGCAAATATCATGCACCAAGGGATACTCTCTTGTATACGTTTCGTCAATTCATTTAAAACTAATGTAAAAAGGTAAGGACTTACAGCTGAACCTTGGTGTAATCCAATCGAGATAGTAAAATCTCGAATCCCCTCCCACTCTGCGCACAATAGTAGTTACATGATAGATACCATCTTTTGTTCTAACACTCTCCATAAGACATCTCTTGAAATACTATCACAAGCTTTCTCTAAATCGATAAAAACCATGTGTAAATTTTTCTTCACATTTCTATATTTCTTCATCAACCTTCTAATGAGTAAGATCACTTCCATAATTAAACGATCGGGCATAAAGCCAAATTGATTAGGAGAGATAGAATTTAAAAAAAATTAATTTTCAACTTCAATAAAATTAATTTTAAAAAAAAAATTCAACCATTTCTTTGTTTATTCCATTGTTCGTATTTGAATTGAAATTGCATTAGAGGAAGTGAGTGTCATTCAAGAACTTTAGCTCTCTTCTATTGCTGAAACAATACAAGTCTGCAGTATTCCATTACCCTTTACAATCCAATTTTCTATCCACCAGTTCTTTTCTCTATCATTCTTCACACATTTAGTATTTACTCTATTCTTAGAGCTAGTTCTTTGGCCCACCATAATTGCTGCTAGAACAAACTCATCCACAAAATGATACTATAGAAATTATAAGAATGCCAATCTGTGTCTTCCAGGATGAGGATCATACTGTTATTCTGCTATTAATTAGAATTGTGATATAGTTACTAACAGTTCTAATAATGTATGTTAATTATCTATTTCAACCCACAGAGTTCATCAATATAGATTGTGAAAGCACAAGTAACTATACTGATCCAAGAACTGGGCTAGAATGGATTTCACGCAATGGAATTATGAACCCTGGCAAATCAGTAGAAGTAAAAAATCCAAATGGAAACTGGGTGCAGTATCTGAGACACAAAGACTTTCCTATAGACAGCAAGAAGTACTGTTACAATTTAAGCACCAAAGAGAAAAGAAAGTATATTGTCTGCGCAACATTTCAGCATGCAGCTCAGAAAATGAAGATTCATTCCCATTGATGTGAAAACAGAGAAAGAAAGCAAAAAATGATTCCAGACTCCAGAGCATGATCATATAATTTAAGTTAAAGGATTTCCAGCACAAAATATAAGGAAAAAAAAATTGACTCTCCAATGGATCCCTTTGAACAAGAGACAAAACTGAATCAGCAGCTATGAAGAAATTAGGCAGTGAAAATGAGTAAGCATGTAATGAATTGCTTGTTAACACAAATTCATAACATCTTTAATATAAAGCCTCATATTAAAATTTTTTTATGATGTTTAAATCCATAATTAAGAATTTGCGAAGCTATGCAATCAGCAAAAGCAAGATGCATATAAAATTGTCAATCTAAGAAATCCTAGAAAACAGCTTTATTGAAATCTCCTAAATGCAAAGAGTGGGTTGGGGCCTCTAGCCTCCTGACGTAGATATATTGCAGATTCAAAATTCCATGCACATCATAAATGAGTGCTTTACTAAAATCGTGCAAACGACCTGAAACATTGATATATTGTGGAGTGACCACAAAGAAAACAGCAGCAGTGGCAAAAATATGTAAGCATAAGAAACTAGGTGCAATCTGTGAATATCTTATGGAATGCTAGAAATTAATCAAATTCTGCAGGGAAGGAAAACTTAGAAAAAAAGAACTGATTGTTAGCACAGAAAGATTCATTAACACCAAAAGAGGAGGAAGAAACGTTCAACAGAAAATCCATAAAAATCAATCCAGAATCCAAAAAGAAAATTCAACTTAAAAAAAAAAAAAAGCAGTAAAACAGTTTCTGTACTTAGATAAAGCAAAGAATCCCAACAAAAGTGTGATTGATTTGTAATTTATTTTAATGGTCTTATGAAGTGGATGTTAACATGTGATTGTTGTCACGTGTTGTTAATCTATATTCTCCAAAATTACAGAAAGAGAGAGAATTCTCTCCCATAAATTTTCCTAAACCCCAAACAATGCACGAAATCATGTAAATTAGAGGAAAAACCAAAGGAAGAACAAGAAACAAGTAAATTAACAAAGAAATGTGCAGAAATGGTAGCTTTCTAGAGAGCTCACTTGGAATCGAAATTGCCTAAAATTTAATTGCACTCCAGGTCCAATGTTGCCTGCACAAACAGGTTTAAATAAAAATAATGCCATGGAAGAGAAAAGTGAGAGAGAGAGAGAGAGAGAGAGAGAGAGAGAGAGAGAGCTTACAAAAACCTAAAGGAGCCAAGGAGCAGAATCAAAGAGAGGTGCATGGTAAATGAAATCAGGATGAGATGGAGGAGCTGGATGGTTTCGTTGTCAAACAAAGAGAGAAAGAAGAATAGGGGGAGACAATGAATCGAACAAGGAAAGTGAGACGAGGAACTCAGGGCTTCAGATAGAAATAATAATATTGTTGTCCGATAAAAATTTTAGCATTTTGAAGACCAGAATTCATTTACAAATTCTATTAAAATTGACAGAATTTTGGATTAGTTATACCAAATTTTATGGAATTCTAAATTTAAATTTACAAACGAATTTTGATTTATACCAAACATTATAGAAATGGATTTATAAATGAATTCCGCAAAATATTGTGGAATTTTTTTTATACCAAACAGGGTCTAACAACCAATAAAAATCAGAAATAACTCAGGGCATTGAGCTGTTTGAGCTAAGGAATTCCATTCTAACATCTGCCCCAGTACCCCTGATTCTTTGTAACACAGATAAAACATGAACGCAAAGGAAACCATAACCACAGCTGAATCCTTTACTGACATTATTTTGTTTTAGTGAAGACAACAGCATTTGTCAATCAAACCTATTTCCAGGAAGAGCAAACAAATAAGAAGAAACAAAGGCCTCATCTCAGCTAATTGTGGCTATGTTTAAGTAGTAAAACCAGACAAAACATTACCATAAGGTATTATCAAACAATAACCCAACAGATCACCAGCTAAATTTTTAATTCAAGATTCACGGGACTTCACAATAAAGTTCTGGCGACTGATTGGATTCATCACAACTGGTGGCCCTGCAGTACGAGGCCATGCCTGGAATTTCTTGTCAGTTTCTTCCCACCATTCCTTGCTTGCAACAGTTTTAGGGGTAGTGCCTGAATTGGAAAAAAAATAACAATAAGTGATAAAACAAAAACACAGCAACAGGCATGAAATCTATCTCCAAGAAAATAATATAAATTACCTCCAAATATCTTCTTGTCAGCAATAAGTTGGTCACTTACATATGCAATTGCAAATGATCCAAGTACACCAGCAATGATATACTTGGCTGCCATGCTCAAACTGCAAAAGAAAGAACTTAAAACATGAAAGAGAACTTTTAAATACTAACATGGCCCTACTATAAATTTATAATATTCACATATGGTATATAAAAAAAAATAAATAAATAAAAATTCCCACAATTAGAGCCGCCAATTCGTGTTTGCAGCTCATAAACTAACGTCTAACTAGAACACAACCCATTTAATTAATGGTGTCGAAATACAGAGTCCTAACATGGATATGTTTATGAAAACAGATTACACAATACATCCCATTTAACCCGGGTTATTATTGGTGTTACGTCCCACGACATGTTTAACCCGTTTAAATAAATGGATTATATAAATTTTGGGATTTGCATTTTTTATAGCATTGAAGTAGTTAACATAGAATTTTTTTTCCCCAATGAAACTAATTTGTTATACTTATAGAGATCTTTCAATCTATTATATGATAATATCCAGATACCATTTTGTTTCCACTAAAACTACTACATTTGTAGACAAGAACATTTTATATTCCCATTTTTGTTTCAAATAAAAAAACAATATACATTAGGGAACCTAGGTACAAACCCTCAATTCTATTGTATGCCTTTTCTGAATACTAATCACAAATCTTATCTCAACTATTTTCTTCAACTACAAATTTCCTTACAACAATATCATAAAGAAACAACAACCCACAACAATCCAACCATTGATTTTCAAGCCCAAGACAACAAATTGAACTACTAAGAGATTAAAAGTTTCTAATTCTCATTCAACTGCCAAAAACATCTAGTTAACATTCTAAATCCCTGAAACCCATGCAGAAAATTCCAAAAGCATCCTTCTAAAAGGTTTTCAGACAGATTCCCTACATACACAGAATAACCCACACCCTTGTTTCACCAACTCAACATCACCCTTCAACGGAATAAAATTCCCCTTCAGCTATAGATCAGATTTAGAATTTCACAAAGACCCACTTCGTAAATCTATCCCTATGCAAACCCCTCAATAAAGCCCATAAAAAAAGCATCAAGCACCATAAAATTGCAATGAAAATCATTGAACCAAAATAATCCGTACATCAATCTGCTAGTGTCTGTCAGAAACCAAACAGAGTATTATGAAATCTGAGAATGAAACCCTAGGGGGGGAGAGAGAGAGAGAGAGAGAGAGATAGAGAGAGATTGACTTACCAACAGTGATGGAGTTTCGAATCTACGGAGGCGATTAACTGTGAGAGGCGACTCTGTGGTGTCTTTTGAAACTCGGCGAAAGGGCCGAGTCTTATTTTACTTTTTCCACGCCAATCAGAAATGAGAGGACGAAACCGGTGTCGTTTTATGATCCTTCAAATGATAACGGCCCTGCATTGCTCTTATGTATTTTCTATGGCCCAACTACGGGGTTTTTTTTTTTAATTATTATTATAATTTTTTATTTTATTAAACAGTATTTGAAATAATTAAAAATATAATTAATAAGCATGTAAAGTTTATTGTAATGTGAATCCATAAAACAATTTTCTTAGATCAATATATAAAAAATTTTGATAATTAAGATTTTTTTTTTAATTAAAAGAATGTCAATTGATTTCCTATTTACTTTTGAAATATTTTTTTTTTCTCTAATCAAACGCTAATTTTTTGTTTAGCTAGCTTGAGAATAGCCCTACATCAGCAATACTAAGCAAATTTGTAGAGTTAAATTCACTCCTCCATTAAATTGACATTTGGATACCTATGTTGAATCATTATTTTCACATTGCCAACAAAGATCTATAATCATATAACCTTCTGATGCCACTTGAATGTAGTATTTAAAAGAAAAATATGTGTTGCTCCTAGAATAGTATAGGAGTATGATAGGGTAATTTTTATAATCCGTTCTTGAATTTTATTTTGCATTTCATTTTTATCATTTAACTTTAATTTATTATTAAAATATTTATGAATTTTAATTTAATTTTATAAAAATATCTTTAACCTGTTGTAACAAATTTTCAAGTTAAAACATTTTTTTTTGACATTTAAAAAAATATTAATAGTTTTAATTATCATATGAATTTATTAAAAAAATAACACAAAAATATCAATGCCATCACAATAATCTGCTGAAAAAAAAGGATGATTTACTTTTCATAAAAAATGTTGAAACTGCATTTGTAAAAAGAGAATTTTTTAATTTAGAAACATACTATTACGAGTTAGGAGAAATTTTGTGAAATTAAATTAAAATTTAGAGATTTTTTAATAATAAATTGAAGCCAAGGGATAGGGATAGAAGGCAAACTTCAAAGACATGATATAAAAATTACCAGAGTATGATCCTGTTTAAGTTGTCTCATATCCCACACACACACACAGACACACACATATATATATATATATATATATATATATATATATATATATCACAAGTCTGAAATTTACATACTCTATCTCATTGCATTGATGGAAAGAATTACATATTAACATATAATTGTTCTTTACACATCGAAAGGAATGAATCCTTGATCGGAAACTCTCACATATGTAGCGAAAAATTTTGGTGTGCTAGGGAAGAAGGCAATGGCAATTAGCTGCACAAAATCTTGCAGAGACAAAAAAAAAAAAAAAAAAAAGAAAGCAAAGAATTAAATAATTTAATGAGAAAACTTTAACAAACTCAACAAATCTTGCTTGCATCTACTACTCTTCTTACATACACTAATGCTGTTTTTGGAACACAGCAGATTCTTGTAGCTGCAAGGCCACGAACTTTGAACTGCTTGTTTACTCTAGTACTGAAAGTTTCTTGTCTAGCTAAGGAAGAATTGTTGTTCTCACATGCTTCATTAAGTTCAACAACCAGCAGCTTTTAGGAAGTTATCATATGGGCATGGTGATGGTAGCCTAAACAAGTTGGAATTTTGCTGATATTCTGTTGCACATTGCATTGGAGTAGTCCCAATAGATAATCTTTGTGAGTTTTCAGTGAAGTTCAGGTCAAGGAAAGGATTTCCAGCCTGCATTTTCAGTTAGGCTATGTCAAGGAATTCAGTAAGATATCATATTAGCATGATACATGAAAATATGTGCAAGTATGACAGTTTTGAAATATGCTAAATTGAGAAGACGCCACATTGGAAACCACAATAACATGAGAACCAGAAATTACCTTCTTTGCCTCCTCGTCATGATCCCTTGGAGAGAAGCTAATCAAACTTTCCTGCTTCATTTGGGCACTCATCACATTAGAAATCTTCCTTCGCTTTCCCATTAGAAGTGTCTCGCAGTGATTGGCCATTTCTTTGTAAGGCAAATCAGGTGCAGTTACAGACACTCTTCCAACTTGATGTGCTCCATCCAAGACCTGTGCAAATAATGGATGTTATCAGCAATTGTGGTTTTCATTTTATTTTGCACATTAATTCCTGAAAGCAGGCCTAATAAGGCCATATGACCAGAGTAAGCGGCATGACATGTGGGGGAAGGGGTAACATACTGATTCTATAAGCTGATTGACGCTTAAAAGATTGGGATTTTGAAAAACCAACTCCTTATTAGCTTTTGCTTGACCTTCTACAGAATCTACAAAAACATCCTCCTCTATAGTTACCAATGAATCACCCTGCTTAACAACAACAGAATCATATCAATCTCCAGCATTAATTAAAAGAATCGCAAAAATAATAGAGGGCAGTGGCCACTGTAATAGAATTATCTTTTGGATCGACCTGTTCTATTTTAAGTTGAGCATCCATAAACTGGCCTCCCAGTTGACACACATCATCAGGTAAGAATTCACTGAGGAGCTGCTCCCATACAAAGGACGATTCAGACTGCAGAGAAAGTCTTTAGTCATTAAGTAAACCATTATAAATAAAATTATTTATGTGGATGCCCACAATACTAAAAGAATTTAAATCAAAACTTTACATCAGGAAAATTTGCCAAGCTCTTGACAATCTCAGCAGCAAAGAATTCCCTGCTTTGGTCTCCTGTAATGTCGATTTCTGAAAGAAACTTCAAAGCTGAATCATCATCCTCCTTAGATCCATAAATATTTGAGTGGTCAGATCCAGGATTAACAGCCTTTAACTTCTTGTCAACCAAGTGCAAAAATGGATCAACCTGGCCCAAGCATATAACCATGTTAAGTCAAACATAAAGGTAGATGTACCTGCCACAAGGCACATGAAGATAAAAAAATATGTTCTTCATTGACTGTAAATGAAAAGCAGATAATGTCCCTATAATGGACATAGAAACTTCAAAGAGGCTGCTTAATAGATGCTCAGAATGTTAAAACTGCTATTTCATCACTAATGATTCACATACCATTTTTTCTGTGAGCACCACCTTGGCACACTGAACAAGTGGGACAATATTGTATGCTTTTGATGAAAAGAGAATCATGGAAGTTGCCAAGGTAAAGAGGGATCTACGACGTGATGGTGGGAGTGGCCCTGCAGAAAAAAGAAGTAAAAATATGTTGTGTTCAGTAGTTAAAAGATGTTGCAATGTAAAATTTGACTTGTTCATCCCTTGCTCTTTACTATAAAGTACATGGCCAATAGGTGAATCAAGTTCAATCTAATTATCCACCTACCACTAACTCAAGTTCAATCTAATTATTTTAATGATCTCTTTAATAATAGTCAAAATGGTAATAGCGTGAATATAGACTATAGAACGATAGAAAAAAATGTGAATTATACTAGAAGGATTAGATCATTAGAAGTAAAGGAAGCACTTAATAGAATGAAAGTGGGTAAAGCCTGTGGACCCGATAAAATACCAATTGAAGTGTGGAAGTGTTTGGAAGATATGGGAGTGGCATGGTTAACTAAATTATTTAATAAGATTCTAAACTCAAAGAAAATGCCTAATGAATGGAGGAGGAGTATTTTAGTACCTATTTTTAAAAATAAGGGAGACATACAGAGTTGCTCGAACTATAGGGGAATTAAACTCATGAGCCATACTATGAAGTTGTGGGAGAGAGTTGTGGAGCATCGACTACGTCGTGATACTTCTATCTTTCTCAATCAATTTGGGTTCATACCCGGTCGTTCAACTATGGAAGCGATCTTTCTCATTAGAAGCTTGATGGAGAAATATAGAGATGTGAAGAAAGATCTACACATGGTTTTTATTGATTTGGAGAAGGCTTATGATAGTATTCCAAGAGATGTCCTATGGAGTGTGTTAGAACAAAAGAGGGTATCTAATAGGTACGTACAAGTGTTGAAAGATATGTATGAAGGAGCAACTACTATTGTGCGCACAGTGGGAGGGGACACGAGATTTTCCGATCTCAATTGGATTACCCCAAGGATCAGCTATAAGCCCTTACCTTTTTACATTAGTTTTAGATGAATTGACGAAACATATACAAGAGAGTATTCCTTGGTGCATGATGTTTGCGGATGATATTGTTCTGATAGATGAGACGCGAGAAGGAGTCAATAGAAAGCTAGAGCTTTGGAGGAGTACTCTAGAGTCAAAGGGCTTTAAGTTAAGTAGAACGAAGACAGAATACATGCATTGCAAGTTCAGTGAAGGCCAAACTGGTGATAGGAAAGGAGTTAGTTTGGATAGAGTGGTACTGTCCCAAAGTAATCACTTTAAATATCTCGGCTCAGTCCTTCAAGTAGATGGGGAATGTGAGGAGGATGTTAGTCATAGGATTAAAGCCGGATGGTTGAAGTGGAGACGTGCCACAGGAGTTTTATGTGATCGCAAGATTCCCAATAAAGGAAAATTTTACCGTACAGCCATACGACCGACTATGTTATATGGTAGTGAGTATTGGGCATTGAAGGAGTCGTATGCATCTAAGATAAGAGTTGCAGAGATGAGAATGTTAAGGTGGATGAGTGGTCATACTAGACTAGATAAAGTCCGTAATAAGAGTATTAGAGAAAAGGTAGGAGCGGTACCAATTAAGGAGCATAGACATACGGAGGCTCCAGTTAGATAAGTAGAGCACATTAGGTTAGAGGATAGAAAGAAAAAAAGGGGTAGACCTAAATTGACTTGGAGGAGAGTAGTACAACATGACCTAGAAGCATTACAAATTTCTGAGGATTTAACCCAAAATCGTTTAGAGTGGAGAAAGCGAATCCATATAGCCGACCTCAAGTTTTTGAGATAAAGGCTTAATTGAGTTGAGTTGAGTTGAGTTCAGTTTAAAACAATCAAAGCTTGTAGAGGAGCATGAATTGTTAGGAAATCTTATCATCAAGGCGTCATTTGGTAAAAGCTCCACGCCATGCACATGTCAACATTTTGTAGAGATTAGTTAACCACAAATATAATATCCATCAAATCCTATAAAAGCTACCAACTTCATTACAATAAAACCAAGGGTGGTAGAAATTTCTCTTTCCCAGGGACATATTATTATTATTATTATTATTATTATTATTTTGTTGGGGAGCATGAGTTTTCCTTCTTGACATCAGATGAAACCAATTTATCTTTTGAATGAATTGAAAATTGTTGAGAAGTTGCATGATCCCATGTAGGAGACTGTAGAGAAGAAATGCACCATATCAGATGAATAAGTTTATTATATGGAATGGACAAGCTTGATTTGAGAGCCTATTTTAAGGAAAGAGAGCATCTATACTCCAACCTACTTAGTGAATGAGTTCACATCACAAATACATTATATTTCTAATTTCTTATGTCTGGACCATTGACCATTGGATTATCTAGCAAAAGTCATTTATAATGTAATACTCTTGCAATTGAATTGAGCCTTAGCTTTGTCTCTGAAGTTCACTTAATGCCAATCATGAACACTAATCATGCCTGAAACAAGCCATCCACTAGTTCTGATCCAAATTTTGTATATTAAAATCTATAAGATAAAAGTAGAATAATAAAGACTTAAGGATCTTACCTCCTTCATTAAGAGCCATGTTTCTTAAGGAAAATGCAAGCTGAAAGCTTCGAATCAAAGACTCGTTACTGGAATTCTGTGACAAAAGATGAGGTATAAATTGAAAAATGCAAGACAGAAAAGGAAAACAAGGATAGGGCTTCATTACCCAAAATAAAATTAATGGGCAACCATTTTAGAATAGTGGCACATATGATCAACAATAAATATTCATATTGTTAGAAAACAAGAATTCCCATCACTTCTTACTGAAGAACTATTAAAGTTTGTGGAATGGTATCTTCTCAATTAAATTCCACCATAACCAAGGCTTTTTATAGGAGCAATTACCGGTCACAGTGTAGCATGCAGCAACTATGGAAGATGAAACACATTTCTGGTTGTTGAAATGAAACAACAGAAAAGAAAGAAAATCCTAGCAGATTAAATACTTGTCAACAAAACAAATCTATTTGGCAGGATTTTCATGTACATGCATACAATAATATACTAGAGAGAGAATGAGTTTGAATCTTGTTGACAGACAGAAGCAGATGATGGACTGAAATACAATAGAAAAATCTTTAAAAGGCTATCATCACCGTCTTACGTCAAAAGACAGCCACCAAGTAATATCAGGCAAGAAATTACCTTGGTTCGAGAGAATAGCAAAACCAGGCCATATGTATGAGCAATTGCTTCATAGTTTTCAGGTGTATTTGCTGGAGAAATGGACTGCACCCAAATTGATGTCAGCAACAGACTAATCTGACGGCTACTCAGCCTTAGACAACCAGTCTCCTGAGGTTCAACATACAGAAGATTCATTTGCACATATCTATGATGGACTAAACAAGGACCAGTTTAGAACAACCAATTGCAGACTAATTATTCACATCATTCAACATATAATCATGCACCAAGATGGGAATCATGTGCTGCAGACAAACTGCTTCTGATATCTGCATAGCATGATGTATGAGGCCAGGGACCACTTCCAACCAATACATGTCTTGCAATTGAAGCTCAAAACCTGCTAATGAGCTAAGCTACACCAACCCATGTCAAGGCATATGCATGTTCCTATTGATTATGATATTAGTTTTAAATTTAAGCTCAATCACAACTCATTTACTAAAGAAGTTGAGCCAAGTACAGTCTCATTCAAATTTGGCTAGCTCATTAAATGAGTCAAAAGACAAGTTCATGTTTGACTATTTTTTATACAGGGTTTAATTAAAGGTTACAGATTGCAGATTAATACATAACAAACAAACAATATCTTACCGCAAACTCTTGAATTGTTTACAAATGGTTTAGTTCATTTGCATCTAAAAGAATTTATATACATAGTATGTAATAACTCAGTCAAAAGCTGTAAATGAATCACTCACAAAATTAACAGAACATTTATTTAAGAAATTTCAACATTGCTAACAATACTTGTTCTTTTAAAGATTGTTGTTTATGATCAAATATATGAATTTTACATTACAATAAGAGAACGGGAGGTTCGTTAAAGTAAAGGAGTGGAGAAGGGAAGGAAAGTAAAAAAGTCTAACCTTCTTTTGTTTGGGATATTTGAGGGAATTGGAGGAGGTAAATATTAAAGTTACAAAAATACCTGTCCTTAAAAAAGACAAATACAAACATTTATATTTTAATAGTTGAACTTACTTTTCATTACTCAAAAATCAGTAACTTTATTATAAGTAATATAAAATTGAATCTATAGTTATTAAAATTTCTGCAGGATTTCTTTTTTTTTTTTTTGTTTTATTCTAATAAGTACTTTTATCTATAATAGAGATAAATGAATATGAAACTTCAAATCAAACTCATATAACAGATAAATTAATATGAAACTCCAAATAAAATTCATAATTGTTTAGTCCATGCTCAAAAGTCTATAAACCAGCAAATTTGTGACAAGTCTCCCCTCCTACCTGTTTCGTTTAATAAATGAGTTTAGAAATAAGCTGGAACTTGTATGTAAACGATAATAAAACTCCATATAGCAATTAAATTAATGATTTTGGCAGGTGACTGCTCACAGTATAGTCGCTTGGGCACTTTCTGTAATCAAGGGCATTCTAGTCTACATGTCTTGTATCTTAATTTATATCTACTTAATTTTGGGTTTCAACATGAAGTCGTAATAAGTCTAGCAGTTAGTTTTAGTTTGTAGATTTCAACTCCTAGAAGATTAGGAATTCTAGTATTAATAGGCATAGAATTACTCGTATCTAAATTTTAGAGCGGAAAGGGATTCAGATATCAATAATCGGCTTTGATACCATGTGAAAAGTGATTTTCCCATTATCTTCTAGGGCATCACTCGTATATTTATAATGAATAATCCAAGATTTACTGTGACCCTAGACTAGTAAGACTGTCAGTTAACTTTGTATACCTATACAAGTTGCCTGGTGGAATTACAATTGTATCCTATCATAAATACCTAGGCTTGTAGTGCTTTATTATTATTTTTTTTCTGTGAATAATACGACAATTATGCTTCTTGAGTAGTTTGATGCAGTTCTAACCCTCAAAAGTTTGAGGCTTTCTTGATAGAGTGAGTCCTAGAATCTGCTAATATCACGCTAATACTTTTTTTTGTTTGCTTAAATTTTCTTTGGTTTTGTGAAGAAAATCACATCTATCACTCACCTTTCAATTCTAATTTCTTGAAATCTACAAACCCTAGCCCTAACCTCTAAAAAGAAAATAAAGTTTTCCCTAGTCATTCTACATCAACTTGTTTCATCAACATCAAGGAACAAGTTAAAGAAAGCCTGTAGCAAGTAGAGCTTTGTTAGGCTTATTAGTGGCTTGATTCATTTGCAGCTCTAAATCCTGGTCAATCCAAAAAGCAATTTCAAGGCCACAAATACTTCACCAGTTCCACTGATAAACTGATGAACTATTTTGCAGAAAACTTTCCTATACATTATTGTTTTGCTCATTAACGCCAAGACGAAGGAATAAAAAGTAAAAATATATCTTACAATCACGTATAACCAAAAAAAAATCCTCATGAAATTAGCATCTATTCCAAGAAGATTATGAGAAAAAAGTATTTGCATTTTACAAGTGTCCTTAGGGTCACTCTGAGACAATGCAAGGATCCTACCAAAATGGCTACATAACAAATGCAATTATGACCATATCTGTAATGCACGCTGAAATGTAAACTGATGTCACTGGATAGTTTGAATTGAGAGTAGATACGTAAATGAAAGAGACATAAACAAGCAACCGTGACCATAACATAGATAATAAATTTAAATTGGAGATGGCATTGCCATAACTTACTGTTTCCTTACTGCTCGCAAGATTTTCATCTGCTGTTATAGGTGCAGGTGAATTTTTAACACTATAGACTCCACTGTATGAGAACTTCAAACTATCAACCCTACCATTCCTCATTTTTTCACCCTCTACAACAATTTCATTGTTGTCTTGGTGGGCATTTTCCTTGAAGGAGGTCTTCTCTTTCCTTAGTTTCTCAAAAAGAGCAGCTGACGAAGAAAAGACAGAGACAGTTCTTGAAAGTGTTCGAAGATTTAAGCCTTTCTTAGATTCAGGATTAGGTGAAGATCGACAAGGGGAAACTGAAGATGGCACTAGAACAACAGAAAAGATGCAGTGGGCTCCAAGTCGAATTTCATGATCAGGATGGACCATAGCTGGGATTAATTGATGAAATAAGGTCTCAGGGAATGCCTGGAAAAGAGAAGAATCATGTATAAAAATAAACTACAGATACAAAAATAGGCAATAAACTTAAACAATAAAAAGCAAGATGTTCTGACTTGCCTTGTTTTGATACAACAAATTTGGTATTGAAGCTACAATTTGAGCAGTACGATAAACGGTAGAAATTGTTGTTCTGCTTATAACTGTAATTGTAGAGATGTTCTCCAACATCACAGCCATAACATCAAGAATCGGGCCAGCATCTCCAACCTGTTTACAAGTAGCATTTAGCTTTTATGTCTTTGAAAATCCAGTAGTAACTAGTCACGCCAGCAAAACATTTGCTACTACACGTAGGCATATGATTGAAATAATGAAAATAAGAAAACAATTCAAAACCTAAGCGTCACAACCAATGTCTCAGAACAAAGTACATAATAATGAAGTCATTTAGGTAAGAAATTTCTCAAATGCTACTGGAAATGAGTGTCACCTTATATGATAATTCCACAAGGCATTTATCCAACACTTCTCTAAAGCTTTTGTTCCAATTTTTTATGTCAGCACCCAGATTTGTATCATCAAGTGAACAATGTATGCTTTTCCGCAAATGCCTCATAAGATCACTCACTGCACCAATTATTGCTACAGAAGACTCAACCTTTGCATGTTGAGCAAGAGAGGTTGTAACCTCAACAATCTCAAGCTGCATCTGGGGTTGTTTAAGGACACTTTTGTGATCAAGATGCTTAATCAGTGTGGATAGCAAAACATGTGTATTTTGCCCTTTGAACATAAAAATGAAATCATAAGGGCTAGGTTAGTCAATTATCAATCTATGAATAAAATAAAAGAATATTAAAATAAAAAGTTTTGAGTTTAAAAAAACTTGGAAATTGAAGTAAAAATTTATAGATTCCTTGCATACCAGAATTGTCCATTAAAAACTGCATGTCTTTTAACACTGAGAATGCAAGACCATATTCAGGAGACCATAAATTTGCATAATCAAAATAACGGAACAAAGATTCCAATACACGGCGAATGTTTGTGGCCTCCTTGCCTAGCTGGGCCATGTTACGCAAGCAAACACTGGACCAAAATGTGGGATTACGTGCATCTTCCCTGCCAAAAAAAAAAGGATGATCAGTATCTCAAAGGAAATGACTCAAATTATATATTCATCTACAGAATCTAGTGCCAAGAGATTACACTGTCACATTTACTTCTCCTTTTCCATTTACAATTGTCCTCCATGAAGGAACCCTTCTAATGACCTCTGGTGAACTGTCATGTATCACATGGCCCTCATTTTTTAGCACTTCTTGTACCCACCTATCCTGAGGACCTTGCTTGTCAGTGTCAAGGTTCTCAGAATTTTTCTTGTGATCTCCATAATTTTCCAAGACAACTGAAACAATCTGTTGAATAATATCAATTGTATATCAGTCATCTACTAAGCAATTTTCATTTTTCATGCACATAGAAAAAAATTTTGGGTAATGAACATATCAGATTCTGCAGAAGTATAAAAGAAGAAGAAAAAAAAAAAACAGAAAGTAGGCATTTGAATATGTTTACTTTAGAATTTTAATAAATAAGAAAAATGACACAAAGTTATTTAAATAAATGTTAAACATATCAATACTCTTAGCATCTCAAATAACTATTTAATGAGAAAAAAATTATCTATTAATCATATTTGACATTATATTAATAGACATAAATATTAAAATAAAACTCTTTTTTTTATAGTATTGCAATAAAAGCATTTAAATTTAATTATAAATGTCAAACATGTAGTCCTTATTCAGTGAAAAAACAAATAACAAAAGAAAGCCTATTGGACTGAGGATTTAAAGAAGAAAACACCCAATAGATACTAAGGTTAAAACTAGGAAGAAAGACATTGTATTGGCCATATCAGAACATATTGGGTCAATACAGTGTGAATTAGGCATGGCCATGTGCTGGTTCATGGCCCCACTGAACTGAACTGAACCAAACCAAGGTGGGCCAGTCCCCACCGTTCCCATTTGATCTGGATTGAGCAATCCAACAGTTGAAATAATTTTTTTTTATTTTTTTTTATTAAATCACAGTTTGAACCAGACTGGATTGCTGATTTCCGCCCATTCTAGTTTAAGGTTCAAAAAGGAAGGGATTGGGACTGACCCTCCCCCCCTAGGAGGTTCTGGTTCATGTCGAGCCTGTGAACCGTTGACCCATTCTGGGCTTTGGCCCTTGGCCATGTCTATTGTCTAGTGTGAATCCAAGTTGGCCACCCGAAAACAGTGATTTTCATATCATCATATATATAATACTTTAAAACCTTGCTGGACAAAAGTTGTTAAACAAATTTGTAATAATAAATAACTATCCAAGGTCAGGACTCAGATGAAGTTATGTAAAGCATATCAAGAGGCATCCAATTAAGCAACAGGCAGGTAACTTTGATTCAGTAAGTTAAATTTGCTTACATTGTCAAACTCCACCGAAATATGAGAGTGTTCACCCATAAACCAAACCTACACATCGAGAAAATGATCCATGTAGTGTTAGAATGATTGAGAAAGTATATATGTTAATCAAAACTAATTTGCTTTGTAAATAACCACTGATCCATCTTTTGAAAAGCAAAAGTCGTGACATGAAAGGAATACCATGGAAGAAAGGGCTTGCAGTGCTGCTGAACGTAGATGCTGTGCCCTTCCATCTTCTCCCACTTCTCGAGCTAACTGACAGAGATTAGGAATAAAACCTTCTAAATTAAACATGTAAGTTCCATCCTTCTGTAAAAATTCATTTAGAAGAAATGAGTTTAAAGTTTTCCATAGGTAGAAACCAGAAGCTTAACATATTGTACTTGAAGCTGAACATAGTAATTTTAAAGTTGACACTAATAGCACTGACCTGATTATTTACAAAGTCAAAAAGAGTCTCGCATCCTATAATTTGTAGTTCATCCTGCCGTGTATGATCCAATAGAATATGCATAACGCTCAGTAAGCTACTTGCAAATAGAGGCCTGTTAAATGGTCCCATTCATAAGCAGCCGCATATATTGGAGGACAAGAGAAAAGGAGGGAAAAAAAAAAAAAAAAAAGCTACGAATCAGCCCAGACTGGGATGTTTCTGCTGAAGCATCCTTTCTCAACATGCTGAAAGATGTCAATTAGACTTACTATAAAGAAATTCTAAAAAACATGAACAACAAAGTAGTTATCTATTGAATAAGTTCATTAAAGACTGTTAAAACAGAAAGATTTGTATATAAAGATTTTATTACTTGATTTTAATTTAGGTTAAACAACCAAAAAAAAAGTCCAAACCTTGATGTGCATTTTCAATTTTAAACCAAAGCTTTTAATTTTATCAATTCAATCCTCAAATTTTGACATTAGTTTGAATTTAAGCAATTGGATCATTCGCACCAAAGATTTCTTAAGTTCAAAATATTCCTCAATGAGAATTATGGAAGCCATTAATGAAATGTAAACTTTTTGTCCTAATCAACAAGTCTTGTTAGCGATTTTATGCATTTTCACTAATCAATAATTTGATTGCCAAAATTGAAACAAATATTAAAGGTTGAGGACCAAATTAATAAAACGAGAAGTTTTGGCCAAAACTGAACATGCTTGCAAAGGTGATGCAGGATAAGCAGATGGAATTTAGGAATTATAGTCATTGTAGAATTAGGAAGTTTAGAGTTTTATTATTTAGGAATTTTATTATTATTTTAGTCTAAGTTTGTTTAGGATTTGTAGTTAGTATTTTATTCTAATTGGTAAATTTGGTTGTTTTGGGATTCCTAATCTCTAAAAAATTTATTAATATCATAATAATCAAAGTTAAAATGAAATACCTAGTCCTATTATTACCAGGATTAGGAATCCCAAAACAACTAAATTTCCCAAATGAAATAAAATAATAATTAGAAATCCTAAACAAACTTAAACTAAAATAATAATAAATCTAATAATAATAAAATTCCTAAATAATAAAACTCTATACTTCTTAATTCTACAATGACCATAATACCTAAAATCCATCTTCTCATACTGCATCCTTTTCTCCCGGTTAGAGAAGACTCAACCTCAAGTTTTGAAATGTAGAAGAATCACGATCCAAGTGAGGAGAACAAGCAACTCAATCTTCTTGGATTATAGCAAAAAGTTTGAAATGAAGAATTTCATGCTTTCCTTTGCATCCTTGAAAATATCCAAACAAAGAAAATCAACTAGAACAACAGTTGAAAAGCTCTTTGATTCAATAGGAACAATGGAATTTGAAAAATCTTCAATTTGAGTAATAGTTGTACAAACTACCATGGTATTAAATTGATAAGTCACCCGATGAAGCTATGGGAAAGAGTAATTGAGTGCAAACTAAGGGACACTACTAAGGTATTGAAGAGCCGATTTATCTTTATTCTTGGTAGGTCTACAACATAGCCTATCTTTTTAGTAAGAAGATTCATGGAAATAAGTAGGAAGAGGAAAGAGGATCTTCACGTTGTATTTATTGACCAATAAAAGTCCTTTGATGGATTTTAAAGAAGAAATGAGTCAATTTTAAGTATATAAATGTTATTAAGGACATGTATGAGAAGGGTGGTCATAAGTGTAACTACAATAGGAACAAACACAAATGAGTTCACATAATAGTGGGTTTACACTAGGATCGGCTTTGAGTCTGTAGTTGTTTACCTTAGTTATGGATGACCTAACTGGTCATATTCAAGACGATGTCCCATTGTTCATGTTATTTGCAGGTGATATTGTATTAGTAGATGAAACTAGTGAAGGAATTAATCAACAGTTGGAGTTATGGATAAGGACTCTTGAAAGCAAGGGTTTTAAGCTAAATAAGCGTAAGACGGAATATATGCAATGCGAGTTTAGCTTTCATAGAAGCAATGGATATGAGATCCTTTTGGATGGAATTTTGATGCCTAAATGCAATTAATTCAAGTATTTAGGTTCTATCATACAGAAGAACTAAGTTTTAAATAAGGATGTAAGTCACAGGATCAATACAAGATGGATGAAATGGAGGAATACGATGGGTGAATTATATGATCGTAATATCCTTAACAAAGTGAAAATTAAGTTTTATAAGACGGTGGTCAGACCAGCTATGTTGTATGTTAGTGAATGTTAGGCAACTAAGGTACAATATACCCACAAGATGAGTGTGACAGAAATGCGGATATTAAGATGGATGTTTGGTAACACGATAATGGATGAGATTGGGAGGAATGACCACATCTGTTAAAGAATGCATGTATCACACATTGGATATGAAATGAGAGAGGGTTGATTAAGATGGTTTTGTCATGTCTAACATAAAGAATCAAATGTCTTAGTATAGAAGTATGATAAGTTAGTATGGGAAGGAGTAAAAAGGGAAAAGGGAAGACCTAAGATGATGTGGAGGCAAATAGTATGAAAGGATTTATAAGTTTTTGAATTGATGTAGACTTGGTGTCTAACAGAGCAGAATGGAAAAAATGATTCATGTAGTTAACCCCAACAAGTTTGGAATTAAGGCTTAGTTGTTATTGTTGTTCCATTATTTTCTTGACTTGATTTTCTTCAATTTTTAGGCTAGTTTCGTCAAGCTTTTTTTGAGCAGCTTCATCAACTTCTTGTTTTAGAACAAGTTCTTCAACATGCAAGATTCAACAACTAAAACTTCATACTCAAACTCCTCAAGTTTAGTTTCTTCTGAAAGCTTTTTTTGTTCTTAAATTTCAGAATCAAGTTGCTCTTCAAATTCTTCTTCTTGTTCAGCTTCAACTTTAAGTTGTTTTTCTTGCTCTACATCTTTAAGTCCTCCTCTAAGTTCTTGCACAGCTATTGATATCTTGTCAAGCTTTCCTTTCAAGTCAACTTTTGTTAACTCATCAAATTCTACTTTTATGACATCAAACTCTACTTTCATTTCTACAAGGCTTTAAAATCACAAATTCTTTCTTTCATGTTTCAAGTTTTTTTTCCTGGACTTGTGCAAGTTGTTTACTATCTCTATATTCTCTTTCTCTATCCTGAAAAATTTATTGAAAATCTCGACATTTATAATATAAAATCATAATATATATTGGAAATGCCAACATATTTATTTAACCAATAACCAAGATTTGCTAATTCAACCCATTAGTATTCGATTCATCTTGTAGTTGTACAATATCAGCTTTCTAGTAATTGATCTCACTTGTAATCTTTCAATATGCGTCAAGTCAACAACAAGTTATTCAAATTAAAGAAGCATGCCTCATTAAAAAAAAAAAAAAACCCTCAAATTTCATCCTTTACTAGTCGTTTTTACCAAAATGGACGTTAAAATTGGTCTCATAACGTCAAAATTAGCAACGAGGAACATTGTCAAAATTTCGGTAATGTTGTGTTGATCTGTCATTTTCGCTAACATGGCATTGACCTGGTGTAGAATTAGGTGGAATGCAAATCATAGTAAGTTGGTGAGCTATCCTAGAAACTTGGGTGGATCCATGACCCAACCCAAGAGGAATTGGTACTAGGACTATTAGACTGGGTTTCGACAGCTGAAGAATGGTAAACAATAGCAAGCAAAGTTTTGGGAGGTGGTGCAACACCGGAATCTTGTGGGATGGTGACTCGAGTCCAACTTGACTTGTTCGGTTTTCACTCTAAGAGCGTTGGACGTTGTTTAAGATGGCAAGAAATGGCATAACAATGGCAAGCAACATGTGGGAGTGGGTCCAATACTAGAACTAAGGAGTTTTGCTTGGGTCTTGAATCAGGTTGTTTCTAACACGATCGTATCTCCATCATTAGGCCAATTGAGGAGGCCATATTCATCTTGGTGGGCTCGCTTGAGGTGGATTGTTGATTGGTGGTGGTGGCACAATGGTCTGATACTCCGAGTATGCTGGTCTTGTGGTGGCAGGAAGGTAGGGTAGCGGTGCGGTTCCTTTTGTTTCGCGAGACTCTATATCTTATTATTATTATTATTATTATTATTATTATTATTATTAGTAAAGCAATAGACTCAAAGAATTTCAAAGGAAAAGCTATGTAATAGGTAGGATGTTTGGGCTCTGATACCAAATTGATGTAAAACCAGGAAGAAATCAAGATGAAGAGAGAAACAAATTCTATAAAAGAATTATTAAATCTCAATTGCCATTAATATCATAATAATCAAAGCTAAAATGAAATACCTAGACGACATAGGTATTTATAGTAAAATAACTAATCATATTACTACTAGAATTAGGTATCCCAAGATAACAAAATTTCCAAAACAAAATAAAGTACCAATAAAAAAATCCTAAACAAACTTAAAATAATAATAAATCTAATAATTATAAAATACCTAAATAATAAAACTCTAAACTTCCTAATTCTACAATGACTATAATTCCTAAACTCCATTTTCTTATACTGTATCAAAAGGTTTGGATTTTGTTTTAAAGTCATTGGGCCTTTATATTATTCATGTAGCTCATTATGTGTTTTTCTCATTTAAAGGGATAGGAGTGGTTCTTGCATATGTCAACTGCCTTAAAGCTGCAAATACCTCAGAAAACTTAGGTAACAATCACTGGTCACTCACGACCCCACACCCCAATAAATAAAAATATAACAATAGAGAAAGAAGAATGATAGATATAACAAATGAATTCATAATCTAACAATGTATTTGTTAACAAGTGGAGTAATGAGAAGATGTTACAAGTATCAATATTACACAAAATACAAAAGAAGGCATAAAAATAGATGAAGAGCGAACTCACATTTGCTCCTCACAAGAGATCAACAATTTCTTGTAAATGCACATCACAATTTTTGCAGATTGGAAGTTCTCATTTCTTAGTTCCTTGTAAAACCTTTGTTCAAGAGAATTTGCCATCTGATCAGCAAATCCGTAGCTTTCATTAACCAAACAAAAATTCAAGGTTTTTCTTTTTTTTTTTTTAATTTACATTTGAATAATAGTCTGAATGATCTAAATGAAAAATATAAAAACTGCAACAAAGAAGATCATTTCAATAATACTATCAGCAATGAACACACAATGAATATATTAGAGTTCTTCTTGCATCTCTTCCAAATTTAATGTTCTAGTCAATTTATATCATCAAATATAGATGCATGTAATAGAGATAAATCCAAAGAAAGAAAGAAAAAAATAATGACAGAATCAACATGAGAACTTAGCCACTAAAAAAAGTTTAACTAGAGTAACATAAAGCCAATTTGAATAAAGAAAAATAAATAAATTTAACAAAACCAAAAACCACTCAGGCATTCACACACAGAGTGCAAGAAAAGCATAGGGATCAAAGAACAAGAGAAAGAAACCAACGAATGAGAAATCTTTTGATTTATTAAGTAGTATTATTTTTCCGGACATTAGACATTGTTATCATTATAAATCAGCACAATAGCCTATCAATGAGTTGGAGACAATCTGGTTGTAGATATTATAAACATTCTTCATTTTGGTTTCGCCATCTAACTTTTAATTACATATTTTTCTTTAATTATAATCACTCATAAAATTAGAGGAAAAAATATTCCCAAAATGAAAAGTAGAGATTTCAACATTTACATTCCACGTGACAATGACCAACTTTAGATTTGATTTTTAAATGATGAAGAATTCTTAAGCTAAAGAACCACCAACTAATTTTCCACCAGGATTTAAGCTCAAGTTATGTCTTGTGTTTAGTTTGGTAAGTTGTAGTGCTTGAGGCATATAATGGTTACTACTTTGTGCTTAGAATTATTCTTAGATTCCATATAATCCATTGCTCTTAATGCAAAATAAATAGGCTTTGGATAAAATGTTATGCCAAAGAGAGAGAAAACTGCCAATGCAATAAATTGAATTGTCCAACCATAAATGAGAGAGGGGGAGGAGTGAACAATGTTGCGGGTAAACTGCATTCATGATGAATGTTCATGCCAATATAAGAATACATCAAGAAGGTACAAATACATGCAAACATTAGTTTCATAAACAAAGAAAATAAATCTCAACAAATGTATTTGACTTCATGGCATTGGCATTGGCATCAAATAGCTATAACTACCTAGACAACATATCAACGTATATTATTTCTAAATCTAATTACATCAGCCATCCACTCAAATGAGAAAATAAGGCCTAATTATAAAAATAATACAAACCTTTACATGTTCTAGTGATGTAATCCAAAACTTTTTTTCCTTGCGACAATAGGCTAGATTTATGAAATTTGTGGATATTTAATTGAAATTTTGAAATCAATTTAGAAGAAGTATGTCTAAGCTAACGTGGCATACTAGCTAGCACATTTAGATAAAAATATATGGGATCTATTACCCACATGACACATCATTAATATTAAAAATAAAATATTAATAATAAAATATTTTTTTAATTTTAAATATTAAAAATTATTTATTATTTTTAATTAAAATAATTTTTAAAAATAAAAAAGAAATTGAAAAACATGATGAACAAAAATTATTTATTATTACAATTATCATTTTTAATAATTTATTATTAAAAAATAGAGAAAATAATATTTTTATTTTTTTTACCAAAAATTGTCCTAAAACTTAATTTTTAGTTATTTAAGTGCAGGGCTTATTTAATCTTTTTTCCATTAACAATCCCTTATCCCTCCCCCCTTTCTCCCCATGCCCCCTCTGTCTTATTCCTTCATTGACCTTGACATTCCTCATGGATTTACTGCACTCAGCCAAATTCACTTGCTTCCCTAACCAATTCAAAACCTTCAACCCATCATCAAAAGTAGCTGGACACCTATTCTCCAGCGCCCATCTATACCCAATAGACACCACAATTACGTCTCAATGTTTTGCAATCCTTCTACAAAAAGAAATCATTAGCCATTAAATTATTGCTCCCACTCACCCATCCACTGCCAAAGGTACTAGAATTATCATGGGAGGATTGGATCTGATTCTACAATCAATGCTTCATGAGGAACTTGAAGAAGACACTGTACAATTGTTTGCGGCCTAGAAATAGAGCTCATGGACTGAAAATGATGATCTCTTGAACAATACAAGAAGAAGAGACAATGGAGAACACGCTTAGAGCTTCAAATCTTCTCTCCTACGATGCCGAAGATATCTTTTAGAGCTTTATCGGAGGCTTAAGGAGAGAAACAAATTGATGACTCTCCCCTTGTGCATTTTGCAAATTGAGGAAAGCTCGCTAGAGCTAAAACTGAGAAATAATAGAGTATAGGTGGTGTCAATGGTGGTGAAAGAAGGAGGAGCTAGCAAGGCCTCTAGAGAGTTTAGAGAAAAGAAAAATGGCATGAAAGTTTAGAGAAAAGTGACCTTTCATGGCCTCTAGAGAGTGAAAAAGGCTTCATTAAATTTTATGTTATTGCCAGAGATGAGGGTATGGCAGCTGGGTTTTTTAGTGTTCTTTTTCAGGTTCTTTATAAACCAAGATTAAAGAGAAATCATGGTTATATATATATTTTTAATTTTGATGATGTGGCATGTCGGTCCCACATATATAAATATTAAATAAGCTAGTTGGCATACCATATCAGCTGAGATACACTTTGCCCAAATTGATTTCAAATTTTAGATAAAATTTTCACAAATTACATAAATCTAGCCTATTGTGTCAAGCAAAAAAAAGGCTTTGGATTACACTGCCAAAACATGCAAAGGCTTGGATTATTTTTATAATTAGGCCAAAAATAAATATATAAATATACATGTATGTCTGAAAGTGAACGCATGAATTGCATGTAAGTGCAATTTTCACATAATTTTGTCAGTAATAAGGATTTATTTCTGAGGGTTTTGTGAAATAATACAAGTAACAATACCTTTGGAATGCGCAAAGGATTTTTAGCAGCATATTCACATAGTTTTCCGATCATCCGATCATTTGGTCCATCGCCCTGCCATTAATATTCATAAACACAGAATTCAAAAGAAATGATGCTGAAAATCAAATCACTTCAAGGTCGAACAAACTTAAAGTTGCAGATACATTATGTTTTGTTTGCTGTTTTAAAGAAGAACCAGAAATGCAAGAGGCATGGTATCTAACTTCTTGTGCAGGTATAGCTTGATTTGAAAGTGAAGGGGGAAAAGACATCCAGAAATTTCAATTGCAATGAATTAAAAGAAAATTCAGAATGTGGTGATGTTGAATCTACATTAGATAATGCTTGTAGAAACACACACAAGTCCACCAAAAATGAAGTTGCACCTGAAAGGTAGAAAGAGTTGGCATTCAGCAAAAAAGGAGGTAAAGGACCTTTTGAGGTGAAAAAGGAAATGATTTTGCATATCAAATGGGATCCTGATAAGGGATTGATTAGCTTCTCAATTCAAAAAATGCTCCAGGCTCCAATGATGCAGGAATTGAACTAAATTTAGTTTCTGAATGCCCAATAATCGTCCTTTCGGTATTAACAAATGTACAATCTAAAGTCGGAAGCAAAAGTATTTAACTCACATATTGCAAGTTCATCTTGTGAGTTCAAATTAGTTAATGAACACCATCAGAATATCACCAATAGGATCATTGCAAACTGTATGGCTATCAGTTGGTTATGCTGATTAAACATGTAATCATTATATTAAACAACAGCAGTATTCTGGCAATCGAAGAATTTTTGCAAAACTTATGCTGGCTTAAACAACAAAGAACAAACTAAAGATTAATATTACTATACTAATGAGCATATAACAGCCTGTAGTCATATATATCATGAGTAAAGTAGATATAAAATACCACCAGAAAACTTTACTAAGACCAGCAAAATAGCGTGAGAATACTTTGGCTTTAAACCCATATTTGCATAAATTATTCAACAAATACACAAATTAGAGTAAAATACAAGTGAACAGTAAACAGACATTGTTATTCCTAAGATAAAGAAATGCAATAAGAAACAAGTAAAAGACACACAGAACTTAAACAATGGCACTAACCTGGTTTCGAGGAAAGATACCGGCGATAATCTTCTTATACCTCTTGATTGGCTGTCTGGACCTTGCCCTCATTTCAGGGCAAAAGAAACAAAGGCTACCGCATGCAGGCAACACATGCCTCGAAAGGCAACCAGAAATTGCGCTCATTTCCAGATTCCAAAATCCAAATATATGCAAATCGCACACAAAAAGATTGATTTTTTTCCCTCAAAATTCTTTCTTTCTTTCCCTTCTAAACCAAACAGAGTCAGGTTTTGGCATCAAGAAGGGAAAGAAAGGCTTTAACTCAAATGGGCAGGCTTCAGATTGACCTACCAGCCTGTAATCAACATTTTGCAATCACTAAACAATGCAGATTACATATTCGACAAAATGGGTTATTAGAAATAAAAAAAAAAATGAATTCCTCTATGTAATTTGATCTGAGTGAGCAACCAAAACAATCTAGATTGTAAATTATCCTATAGAAAAAAAAGAAGAAAAAAAAATCAAATCCCAACAATTATTTACAGAAATAATCCTATAACTAACAAAATGGGAAGTAAAAAGGGGGGAAAATATCAAAGTATGATGAAGATAGAGAAAATTGAGAAGAAGGTATAATAATTGAAAAGATTTTACCTCCGTAACACAACCAAGGAGGCTGGAAATCGCTCGAGGCCATGCAAATGAGGCAGCGATTATCCAGAAATTTTCGGACACCGCTAAATTTAATGAAACTCTGTCTCTCTCCAAAAACCAAAAAAACTTATATCTAAAAATTGTAATGAGAGCCGGCCCCATAATGTTCCACACGTCCAAAACGGTATTGTACGTGGGACCCATTGTATCATAAAAAACAGCTACTTTTTTCTTTTTTTTTTTTAATAATCAATAATTCGATGTCGTTATTGCATTTGCCCACTATGAACGTGGGTCCCTATGACAGTTAATTAACGGTTTTTGGTGTTTTTTTCTTGTCTCCGATCCCCGGTTTTCTCGCACATGTCATGTAGTGCGGTCGGTTTCCACATATGATATTATAGAGTAAAACAATTTTTTGAAAAATATAAATAGTTTAAAAATATTATTTATTTGAGAATGTTTATTATAATCAAATGAAGAAAGATTATAGGATATTATTCAATCTCTCATAAAAAGTGAACTCTTAATCTCATTTAATTATGAAAAATGATATATATGAACTAAATATATTAAAAAAATTGATTTTAATATGTGAAGGGAAAAAGAAATATTGATTTTATTTAAATTGTTCTTTATTATTTTTAGTATTTATAATTATATTTTTTTTTATTTAATTTAATTTTAGAATCTTATAACATAAAATTTATTTATTTATATAAATTTAGGATTTATATAAATATAAATTTTTTAATTCTATTTATATTTAAATTCTATTTAATTAAATTTTTATTATAATATAATTTAAAATAAAAATTTATAAAAATAATTTTATAATTTATATTATTTATAAAAATAGAAAGTATTTTATTTATTATCAGCCAAATATATGAATTCTTTTATTAATTTTTTGAAGTTTTTTAGTTTAACTTCTTATAAATTTAATAAAAAATATTTCATATAAAATAAATTTATACTTTTAATTATAGATATATTTTTAAAATTTTTAATTATTACAATAATATATAAGTTAATATATATATATATATATATATATATATATATATATATATATATATATATATATATATAACAAGGGAAAAATATTATAAAAAATTAATATTTATTAATTTATAAAAAAAGGTTAATTATAATATGTAATAATATATAATAAAATTATATGAATATAAAATTTTTAAATAAAATATAATTATTTTATTTTAATTGGTTAATAAAAATTAAATTAATAAATATATTAATTAATAAAATTTTAATAAAGAATAAAAATACTAATAGAATTTTCTACAGAATTAAACCTATAAATTTTAAAATCACAAATACGTATAATTTAAATGTAACATAAAAAAATAAAAAAATAAAAAAAAAGTAATTAAATAATACTTAATTAAATTAAACAAAACATTAATTTAAGAAGTAAAATGATTTTGAATATAGAAAAATTTCAACATAAGAAAATACAAAAATAAATTTACAAAATATTTTAACATTTATTAGTTAATTGATATAAAAATTTTTATAGAATTGTATTAAAAACAATTAAATTATGAGTATTTATAGCCAGTACAACGTGCAACACATGTTATAATAAAAATACTAGTTCTCTTAAAAAGGTGTGTTAGATTGTTTATTTTGTATAATGAAAAAAAAAAATTCTTTTTAGGTTTTATTTATTTTTAAAAAATATTTTTATATTTTTTAGCATTTGAAACACTAAAAAAAATGGGTAAACGGATCAAAGGGAAAATTAAATTATTTGTAAGAAAAGTCATTTTATGGACTTTGATAATTTTATTAAAATGTGAAAATACTTATAACATGCATACAGGAGCGAGACTAAAAGTTTGTATTTGGAGGCCAAAATTGAACACTAAAATGAAAAATTAAATGAAATCTTGATAAAAATATAGGGATTAAAATAAAAATATAAAATATTAAGAGATCAAAACTGAATTATATAAAAACAATATGAATAAAATTTTACATAAAAGTGCAAAGATTAAAACAAAAATAAAAAATATTAGAGGGCTAAATAATAATTTTTTTAAAAGATACACTAAAATTTATAGGTAAAATTTTAATTTAAAAAATTTAGGAGTAATTAAAATTTATGGGTAAAATTTTAATTTTAAAAATTTTAGGAATCTTCTATTTAGTTCTGACTTGACATGCATAACATAAACACACATAATTATTTTGGTATTATAACTAAATAATATAAAAAATTTTAATATATTTTTTAAAATATAATTTTTATAAAAGTAATTATTTTCCATTTTTATTGTTTGCTTACTCTAATTAAAATATAGTAAAAAGATAAAGTTATGGACCTACTACCATCATCATGGACCTACTACCATCATCATCATCATCATCATCATCATCATCATCATCATCATCATCATCATGTAGCCTAAGTGTTAATGGTATATTTTTATAATCTTTTTTACTTCTTCATTTTCCTCCTTTACACTCTATTAAATATTTTGAGAGTTTAAGAAATAATTAAAAATCTAGTTTTCATTATTTTCTTTTTATACTTGAAAAATTTATAATTTCATCTCTAAATTTTACTTTATATTACACTTTAATTCCTAAATTTTAAAAAATTAATTATTTAGTCCTTGAGTTTTATATTATATCACACTTTTATCTCTATAATTTTAATATATAGAATAATTTAGTTTTTTTTATCAATTTGTCAATGGATAAAATTGTTGTAAACACTAAAATTATATTTACTAAATTGTTCCATATATTAAAACTAAAAGGACTAAATAATTCATTTTTCAAAATTTAGGGACTAAAATGTAATATAGTGTAAAGCTCAGAGATTAAATAATTAATTTTTCAAAATTCAAAGACTAAAATGTAATATAAGACAAAATTCACAGACTAAATTGTAAATTTCCTTTATAATTTCTCTAATTGCTAAAAAAAAATTAAGGAAATCACTTTTTTTTTTTTTCCTTTTTCCTTTTTCTTCCATCTTGAAGCAATTACAAGCTCATTCTCTACAAAGCCGTCCATTCTATTGAGATTTCATTGCCTTTTGGGTAATTTGGTTGAAAATCATTATTAGATAAAGAACTAGAGACACAAGTAATGGAAGCCATTAACAATGATTAAATAATGGTAGAAGACGATATTCCTTAAAGCAAACTCCATATATAATTATCAGAAGAAGATCATTAGCCCCTAAAACAAATGAATACAAGCAACAACAGCTGTTTCAATAATGCAACTATCTCAATTACCTGTTCATAACCAGCAAGCAATTAACTAAAACAGCTTATCATCAACTTCATCCATGTGGGAGAAAACCCAAAAGCTGCTACCTGCTGAGTCGTTGTGAAGGTGGCAGGGAAGCAACTTTTCAATGGCCTTGCCCTTTATTACATCAAAAGATCCACCTGTCATAGATGCTATCCACCATCCAGCATGGAAAGTATGGAAAGAAAGGAAAATTCTTTCTTAAATTCGAAACTTATATGTTTGCGTCTTAAGTTCATAATCGAGCAAGTTTTAATAAGTTTTTCCCCGAAGCAAAAAGGAAAAAAATTAGTTAGGTGGAAAATAAATTCTACAGCACATCAAATGCAAGTGAATAACCTTTTGAATACTCTCAGGTTGTCAATGAATATGATAGTATTATGTATTTGAAATATAAAATTTTACAAGAATTCAATACAATTGATTTATTTTTTTGTCAATTCTAATATACGGAATGAAAGAATTCAATTCGTTTTAATTTAAAAAAAAATCATTTTAAAAAAATATAAATCAAGTATGATTGCATGAAAATTGAATTGAATTTTTTTTTATTTCAAATGATTTATTCTAAACGAAGCCTATAAGAAGAGGAAATTTGATATATCACTATGGTTCCAACTTTCACACCCGAATATTACAACTCCAAGCTGCATAGTGTAATTTCTTACTTCTTTATCCTCTCAACAATCAGTTGAAAAAGGCCAAAACTTTGCTACTTTGCTACTTAGTGACTTTGCTACTCAACAATCAGTTCAAAATTTGAAATACAATGGACAATAATCTGAAAGTGAACTTTGCTACTTTGATGGCCAAAACTTTCTAAGCTTTTGAAGTACCTCCATGATCCCTCTCAACATGCTCCACAAGTGCCACAGGATCATGAAAGCCTCTACTACATCTGGGGCATACATCTACTGGCAACTTCATGAGACGAGATTGATTTCCAGTCCTTGCGTGCACCTTCTGCACATGCTCCGCCAGAACTGTAACTGAGGAAAACCTTGCACCACATTGTGGACATTTCTCCTCCAGCCCAATTGCTTCCCTCCCATTACTGCTGCTTAGGCCTGCACCATTCTTTGCAGTATGCCAAGCTTGGCTGATCTCAATACTCAATTTTGCCACACCTGCTTCAGCTGAGGCCTGAACAGTTGAAGCTGCATTACGAAAGGCTGTGGCCCACTTAGTTGAAGATAAAGCTGGAATTTGGTTGGTATTTGATTCTTTCTTCGTACTCCTATATTTAGAAGACTCATAAACTGAAAACCTACCTCCAATTTCTTGGGTCCAGGACAATCATGGTCAGGTCCAAGCCGGTGCTTCAAGCAATGGTCTATGTTGCAATCCCTGCATTTGATAGTGTTTGCGAATGCAAGTACCTCCCCACAACCACAGACAGGACATTTTCTCTTCTTAGTGACTTTATCATAATTTGATGGGTCACATTCAGCATTTACATGAGTTTCCCAAGAGATATTTGGGTCTTCATCTGGATTTAGGCGAACTCCTTTGGCACATAGCGGACAGATGACAACAGTAATATCCTGTGTATCAGCTTTGGGCAATTGTGTTTAGCATAACTTCGGTGCTCCAAACAAAATACCTAGCAAAATTGAGACAATTAAATGGCTAGCACAAATGAACAAGCTCTACAAAAGTTGAACATGACTAAATGGCAGAAGATTAACTGTCCCAAATATATGATCAAAACAAGAAATCAAATGTGAAGCACACTTTCAACTACATGATTGGATGTGGTGTTCATTAGACAAGCAGAATCTACATCTACCAGTAATTTCTCTTCTCATTTATAGCATAACAAATCAACTAAATAGTATTATCATACATCTGTTTGGTCCAAATGAATTCCATAAAATTCAACTGAATTCATTTACAAATACATACTTCAACATGTTTGGTTTGTAAAATAAAATAAAATCATTTGGAATTCCACATTACTGATTCTATGGAATTAGTTATACTTGAGCCAAATCATTCAAAATTTGATAGAATTAGCAAGTTAACTATAATTTTTAAGGCTACAAATTTGACTTGCCTTTAAGTTGACTAAAATTAGTTGACTTTGCAAATGAATTCTGTATTCAATAATTAGTTTACCAACATGAGAATTCATTCACGAATGAATTTTATCCACATTCATTTGATCCAAACATGAAGGGTAAAGGATTAGCAAATCTAAAAATTTTAAGAGTATGATGCATGAAAACTAGACTAAAATCATTCACCATCCTTCAGTTATGGGCTTCATTGTAAAGAGCTTCTGATCTTCTCAAGAAAAAGAAAGAAACAAATCTGCTACTGACTTAATGATCTCAACAAACCAAAATCGTTCAACTGCTTTTCTTCCAATTCAAACCCAATCCCAACAAAACAAACTATAGACGAAATTCAACGTTAACGAAAAGATTAACCAAAACACATCTGATACTAACATAAACGAGAAAATGAGCAGCACCTGGCGGCAGCAGTCGCAAGTGAAGGGCAAGCTACAATCTTCTCTTGTGCAATGTTTATCAAGATCAGGGAATTGCAGTGTTCCCATATTTGAATTCTCGCATTTCAAATCCCACACCCAAACAAATAATCAAATAGTCAAATCAAAGTTCAACAAAAACGAAACGCAGAGAAAGAGAAGAAAGAGAGAGATTTTCGATAGAATTAGAAAGAATCGGAAATGGGTTTGGGTTTCTCAATTTTGCAGACCGCGAAGCGGAATCGAACGAGCGATGACACCGTCATCGAGGAAGTCGCCCCAAATTCCCCTTTTGTCAGTTTGTGGTAATTACTTTAATATTTTAAATTAGAAGAAATGTACGAATCTCTCTCAAATTTTTGTTCAGATATTTTATTTAATTATTTCAATTTTATATTTATTTATTTTAATTTTTAAAATGCATAACAATTTATACATCAATTTAAATTATTTTTTAGTATTTTATTTATCTTTTATTGTCATTTTAGCTATTTTGAATTATTTGAATATTTAATAATTAAATTAAAATTATTATTATTATTAAACCAATTTTATTATGATTTTATTTTACAATAAAATTATTATTTTTTATATATTATTATATTCTGAAATATCAGACCTCTATCCCATTTCAAAGAAATTTTAATAACAAATTCTTGATCAATTTTAGCAATATTTCTTTCACCTTTTTTATTTTTATTTTTTTTTACTATAAGCACTATTTTTCAATTGTAAGATTTTGATTAACATTAATTTTCTTTTATTATAATATGGTAATTATTATTATTAATATTTAAAAAATATTTAAAAAATAATATCCATAAACTTTTTCATAATATTTATTTGGAGTTGTTAATTTATTAAATTTGTAAATTTAGTTTATAAGTAAAAAATAAATAAATTTGTTTTACTCTTAAATTCTAATGTTGTTTATAATACATTTAATTTATTTTTAATTATTAAAAAATACTTTAAAATAATATCAATATACATTATTTTTATATATTAAACCTATTATCATAAGAATATTGAATATTTTTATTAAAATATGTTAACTAATTTTTTTTTATCGAGTATTAATGTTATCTTCTTTTACAATTAGACACTATAATTAAATATTTTTATTATTAAATTATAAACAAAACAATATATACATGACTAATATGCAATGCCGGTTAAAATTTTGTTTTTATTGAATTTACTAAATGATTTTGATAATTATTAATATTATTTATAAAATATAAGAATAATATTTTAAATTATTATAAAAAAATAATTAAATATATTTTCAATATAAATATTTTTTACTTATTTTAAATAAAATTAATAGAAAACAATTTCCAAAGTTTATGAATAAAAAAAAAGTATTACATAATTGAGATTATATTTCTTGATGCATAAATAAATTTTTTTATCATGAATTTTACATTATATATGTAAATTTCTTTGTTAATTATTTAATTATTGTTAATAAAATATTTTTAAAACGATTTTGTTTATAATAAAATGTAATTCACAATTTAATAATTTTGCAATGATCATTTTAGTATGTTGTAATTCTTTATTTTTATTGTCTTATTTTCTTAAAATTTTTTATTTTATTGTTAAAAATAAAAATTATTTTTTAATTTTTACTTTAGATATCTTAAAATCTTTTAATATAATATTTTTTTTTCTTTTCAATTGAATTTTTTTTAAAAAAAGGAACGCTGAACCCCTTTTAATTTTTATTTAGATTTTTTATTTTATTAATTGAATGTTCATATTTCTATTTATTTATTTCAATATTTAAATTACTTAAGTGTTTATAAATAAATTGGATTTCTTTTACAATTTTTATTGTTTCGTTATTTACATTTTAATTTTTTAAATTATTTAATTACTAAAATTGCATTTATTATTATTATTATCTCTTATAAATTAATTTCGTAATAATTTTATTTTGTAATAAAATGAATTTTGCTTTATATATCAATATTATATTATAAATATCAAACTTTCATCTCATTATAAGGAAAATAGCAATAAATTATTGATCTATTTGAATAATATTTCTTGTATATGTTTTATTTTTATATTATTATTATTATTATTATTATTTGAAAATATTAAAAAAATAATATCTAAATTTTATAAACTTTTGGTAATATCTATTCAATTGATAATATCTATTAAATATATAAATTTAGTTTATAAATAGCAAATAATTAAATTTGTTTTGCACTTACACTTAAATTTTAATGTAGTTTAACATATATTTAATTTTTAATAATTAAAAAATATTTTATAATATGTATATATATGATTTTTATATATTAAACCTATTACCATAAGAATAGTATTAGGCACATTTTTTTATGGATTAATTAATTTACTTTTTTAAGCATTATTATTATTATTATTATTATTATTATTATTATAAGTAGACTCTATAGTTAAAAATTTTTTATTACGAATATATATTTTTATTTCGTATATTATAATAAATAAATAATAAATATTGTATTATTAATATTAATTGGCCATAAACTAAACTATATACGCATAACTAACATGTAATATAATATTTTATATTATTGTAAAACAGGATTAAATATAATTTAAAAATATATTTTTTACTTATTAATTGTATTAATATAATAAATATAGAAAAAGTAATTCCCGCATTATAGCGCGGGTTTTCAGTTGACTTAATCTCAGGTGGTTTTCATTCACTCACCACCATCTCGATTTCTTCTTCCATAGAGCTTCAGATGACAAAGCAAAGATAGGCTTGCCCAAACTAATATCCACCACCAAGTTCTTCTCTTCGCCTCTAGTTGGAAAATCTTGATCATTAGAATCAAAGTTTGCTCTATTTACACTATATTTAGGAGGTAAGATATGAGTTTATAAAGTATTGAGTTTGCTTGGGAGGAAGGTTATTAAGAGAGATAGGGTTTTTGAACGTTTCAAAACTTCCAAAAACCTCACTTTTTTAAGTTGGTGGGTTTGAAGATTTTAATAACTTACCTTCCTTCACCCATCCAAGCACACTGTTAGGTCTAGACTCAGGATGGTGTGAGGAAAGAGTCGATGCGGCTCGCGCAAAATTGTTTTGTGCCATTTGTTGCAGACATGCTTTCGAGTGACTAAGAAAAATTTTATAGAAAGGGATGGAGTACACAGCAGAGATGAAATGGTGAGTGATGAATAGTTATATTATTTTTAAGTTATTTTTTATTCATCTCATTTATTTATTATACATTTTATTTTAAAATTGTAACTTTGTTAATTTAAAATTCATTAAAAAATTTTACTAATTTGATAAATTCAATTAAAATATTAAATTTTTAATTATCAAATTCTTAAATATATCAATTAAAGTACCTTTATTATATTTTTATAAAAATCCTAAATTTCAGTCTTCTCATTTATTAATGGTGAGATTATTCAATTTGTTGAATTTTTCATATAAAAAGATGTAATAAATTCAAATTTATAAAAGATAATAATATAAAAATTAATTTTTAAATTTAAAATAGTAAAATTAAAGTGCATTTTAAGATAAATTCAACAAATTCCAAATAAATAAATAAACCACATCCTTTCCAAAGAAAACAAATTCCATGGACTTTTCAAAAATATTTGCTTAACTTATTAGGCTTTTTTCACTCAAATTTGTTTGTAGTTTATAATATTTCTATAAAACTTCTTATTTAATTTTGATTTGATGAATTAATAAACAGAGCTTAATAACTAATCTATTGTCTTGTTAATTGGATATTAGTTTGGAAATATATCATATTATGTTTATAATCTTCAAATTTTAATGAATTATTAATCGCTTTTAATTTACACACGCGCACACATATATATCATATGAACAATAATTTGAGTTGATGAGTTATGTTCAAGGCAATATGAACACGTGATGTAATTAACAAATTGTGTTAAAATTTAAATATGAGCACATTTCTTTTATAATATGAGTTATAATTATTAAAAAATTCATAAATAAAAAAAATATTCAACTCATTTAACATTATTTGATAAAATCAATATGACTTATTTGACATATTTTAATGTAATTTAATTATTTTAATCTTAATTAAATAATATATTATATAAAGTTTATACATTAATTTTAATCATGTATAATTTTAATAATATAAAAAAAATATGAAATCTAACGTTAATGCATTAAAATTGCTACTCGCTCTGATCGTTGTCGTGCGTCTTATTGATGAGCTTCCCCATAACCCCATTAGGCCTGTACAGTAACACTGACAACTCCTGCAATATTCAGTGATTAGCCGCTACAGGTTCAGACCATTCACTCCTTTATATATGGGGGAGATTACGTAGCTTATTTTCGTTGGAGGACCAGCCATGTACGTTCTTTAGTGATACGAGGTAAGGGGCCAATCTTTAATTATCTCAGTGTATTTACTACTAGCATTTACTCTTTCTTCCCATACCAAAACCCTTATTAACTTTACCATCAGAGTGCCAATGAGGGACAACCCCTCTTGGCTCTCTAATCTTGTCTCTTTTTAAGGTCGAAGAAGCTCGAAAGGAGGTCATGAGGAGATCACCATAGACCTTGAAAGACACCATATGCTGCTTATCGACTGTATAGTCTGTTCCTATTACCATATAAATGGCATCCATTCGAATCTTGAAAGACAACAATTATAAAACCATAAAGATTGAAAAAGGAATACATGAATAGCAGTGAACAGAGTTATAGAACCATAAGAAAGTTTATGTAAACAGCTGCAAATCTTGCAGAATACATTAAATATCGAGACTAAAAATTAGAAACTGGCATTAATTATTTCTTAAGGATTCTCATAACCAAAAAAAAAAAAAAAACCTATTAATTGTTTTTTTTTTTACAGGATATGATATGAGTGGAGAGCTGCTTGATTTTTCACCTCTCTGCCTTCTGCTTCTTTTAGCAGTTTAGTAGCATGTGAGGATATAAACTTTTAGAGAACTTGATTTGGGTTTGGGAGTTTAAGAGTTAAAAGTGTCATAGAAAACTAAATTTAAGTTATATAGGAGTTTAAGTGTGTAGACATATTTTTAAATTAATTAATATTTTGAAATAATAATTTATAATTATTATAATAAATAGTAATTAAATGTTTTGACTTTATAGGGATAAAATAAATAGAGATAAATTTTTATGCCATAAAAATTAATTTTTTTTTTTGCTTCATTTAACCTATTTTCATAATTGGTGATAAAATTAATTTTAAATACTAAATTTGATAAAATTATTATATCCTATAATTATATCCTAATTTGAAGGAAATTTTTTATAGAAAAATTAATGAAATTAATCATTTGTTCAAAAACAAAATAAAATTAATCATTAAAATTAAGTTTTTTTTAATAATTTAAATAAAAATAAAAATCATTAAATCTATATATCTAATTAAAAAAAAAGGCAAAAAGACTCATTTATATATCTCCTAATTTAAAAATTGACATTATAATATATCTAAATTTTATTTTTAAAAGAATGAGGGCATGATTTTGTCCGCCCTTAGTTGGGGGTGTAAGTATATTAGCGAGTTGCATACTGACATATGACACGAATAATAAAATGTATCATAAATATGTCAAATAGTATTAACCGATCAATTCGTGACACGATTATTGGCGTGTCAAAAATGAATTAATACAATTTCTATAGGAATAAAAATAAATTCAACTCAAACTCTTTATCTGTGTGTCGTGTTCAATGATTGCATCTAAAATTGCCATCTTTGTGAATTAGGCAAATTTAAGTGTTCATTATTTATCTTATTCAATATTTAATTTATCCACGCTAATAAAATTCCCCACTTTTTACTTGCACTAACATTATTAATGCCAACAAAATTATTCCAAAAAAAAAAAGTGTCAACAAATTTTCTCATTTTTAATTATATTCAATAAAATTACTGTTATTAAAACTTAATAGATAAGCATTATTTTTACATAACCAACAAGAAAAAAATTTCTAATATAACATTATAATTGAAGGGAAAAATTCATTTCTTAAACCCTTTTAACTTTTTGAGATTTGTTTTTTGAGTTACTATTTCTTTTATTGAGGTATTATGGTGTAATGAATTAATTTTTTAGTATTGTAATAATTAAGTCTATCTTTCTAATATGAATAAAGATTATTCATTCATATTATAACTAAATAATTCACACACAATATTAAGTTCAAATTTTAATCAATGAATTATAACTCAGTGTAATAATGAATCTAAGAAAGTTGATAGAGCAACTGTACTTCTAAAACGTTTAATTTTTTATTAAGAAAAGGTTGAATGTAGCCATATCTTTAATAAACTCTCATATATTATGTCCTTCCAAAAAATTTTCTAATAGAAGTTTAAAAAGTTTATTTTTTTAAAGTTGATTTTTTTATTAATTCAATTAAAAAAATTAATAAGTTCATATTCTACGAACTTAAATGTTTTTCTTTTTATTAGCGCACCTAAAAAATTTAAATCGGGTAAATTATACTAAAAAAAACACATAAATCTAAATGTTGCATTAATTATTGGTCTAAATGTTGCATCAGAGCGTTCAGTGGTACTAAAGTATATTTCTGTAGATTTATAAGCTCTCAAATTTAAGATTAAAATCCATGTAAAGTAGAATTGTGTATAGGCCAAAATCTACAATTAAAAGAAAAATAACCTACTTTGCGGTAGGGATTACTAACTGTCATGGTCCACTCCACTCTGAAGAAAGGCAGATTGCAGCACAATAGGTGGAGAGAGAGAGAGAGAGAGAGAGGCAGATGATCTTCTCCATTAACCACTAACTTGAACTCATTTTCTGGAGCTAGTTGTGTAAAGTTTTTGAATTTGGAGAGAGAGAGAGAGATTACACTTTTAGTATTACTGTGATGGAAACCATTGAATTTTAAAAAAATTAGGGGACAAATATGTTAATTTTGATGTGATCAAAGGCCTTGTTTATGCACTAAATGGATTTTTTTATTCACTAAGCATGTCAAAAAGCAATATGGCCATTTTCTCACGTTTGTTGAATTCCAGGCATGTCAAAGATACTAAGATCCCAATTATGCAGTGTGAATGTGCTGTTTGATTTTTAATTTAAATGATTGTGAAGCAGAAAATAAAAAACCTAATTTTTCTTAATTAGGGTTCCTTGACTCCACTGAGATGTGTTTCATCGAGATCTTATCTACAATAACTGAGTTTGTTAAATTGAAAATGATTAATTGCGTGAAATTTAAAAGAATCTTGTGCAGGAAAAGTAAAGATTGCATTTGACAAGTAAATATTGTTCATTGCTAGAAATGTAAATTGATTGCATTTAAAAAAATAAAGAGATCTCCATTGTTAAAAAGTAGATTGATTTCATTTGAAAAATAAATTGAGTGCTCTTGAAAAATTAAATTGCTTGTGAAAATATAAAGACGTTTGTAGTAAAATGAATGAGAGCTTGATTACAGAAAATGTAAAGTGATTGCAGTTGAAATTGAAAATATGTAGTAAACATAGAATTGAAATGCTTGATTGGAAATAAAAGTAAACAATTGAACTGAAATTGAAATTGATTGTTGAACGAGACTAAAATTGAATGATACACTAAAGGATTGTCGAACTAAGATATTGTGTTGTCTGTGTTGTCAATTGGATTGGTTGAAAGGAGGGCTTTCAACATTGCACCTAGTGCTCTGTGCATAGCTGCACTAATGCTTGCTGCTGAAGTATCATGATTTCATGTTCCTCAAGATAAGACGACTGCTTATAACTACTCTTTAACCTTATCTCAACTGCACTTCACTACTGCGTTGCACTGACTCACTTTCCAATAACTTCTTTTGAAAGCACGTTCTCATAGTGTAACTGCTTTGCACTTTGAAGTTCCACAACTACATGCTGAATATTCAAGAAGTTGCCTTTCAACTTATGTGTTCCTTAAGCTGCATCTTGAATTCCATTATATGGATCTTGGGTAAATGTGTCAATGTGTTTATGGATTTGGGTCAAGTTGCACTTGGATTTCCAAGTAAATATGTTATGGATTTTGAATAATGGTTATTTAGGAATGGCAATGAAGCGGGTTTGGGAAAGAGATCGCTCCTCTGTCCCCACCCCACAAGAGTTTGGGGTTGAGGCAGGACATTCTCCACCAAGGTGCGGGACAGGGTGGATTTTTGCAGGGAATTTTTTTTTATTTTTTTATTTTAATTTATTAATATATAATATAAATTTATTTATAAAAAATAAAAAATAATTAGAAATACAAGTTTTACATATTATTTTAACAATATATTTATATATTTTATTAAAATTATAATATTTAAATATATAAAAATAAATTATTTTTAATAAAAAATAATAATATATTACTATGCGGAGCAGGTTATGGGGTTTCGGGGTGGGAGAAGGTCTTCCTGTCCAAGCTCCGCACATATCAGGGTCGGAGCAGAATAAGGAAAAATTGATCGAATTTGGGACAAGGCGAATTAGGTTCGGGAACTTTTGCCATCCTTATGGTTATTGGGTTTGGTTTCTAGGCTAGGGTGCACTTGAGATTCTTGGTGAAAAGAGTCATGGATTTAGCCTATAGGTTAGATCGCATTCAGGATTTTAGGTGAAAAGAGTCATGGATTGGGACTATGGGCTAAGATCTGCTTCGGATTTTTGAAGGTTTAAATTAATTTTAATCTTAAAACCCATTACTAAATTTAAGAGATCCAAGAATAAAATTAATTTGGTGTATAGAATCTCTCATAGGCTAGTGGAAATGGTGTTGCGAATGATTTTGGTGGTGGGAACTGGTGAAGCTGGCCTGTGGGCTGTGCTGTGCTGTGCTGTCCAGCAAAAAATTGAAATCCAACACTCTTCTAGCCATCACTGACAAGAATGGTGGTCGCCACTCAATTTGGGCAGAGCCTGGGCCTCCAACCCTGATGCTCGTGACTGCCCCAGCCCCAGCAGGTGCCACAAGTTCTTATGCTATCACTATCGGGACAAAACCAGAAAGCTGAATCTTCTGCCCTCTTTAACCTTTTCTTTCATTGTTTGGTACAATATTTAACCCTTCAGCTTTTAACTGTAAAGTCAGACAAAGCCTTAATCTTGAGTGTGGTAGTACTGCTACTGAATACCAAAATGCTCTTTTCTTCCACTGGTTGAGCCTTTGTCCTTGGGCAAGTTTGCCTCAGTGCTGACTGTTGTCACAGTAAAAAAAGAAACCTTTTCTTATTTTACTTCAGCACCCACAACTCAAATTTAAGCTTCAACTGCTTACATAGGTCATCCAACGTTCCCATTTGGTAGATTTTTGTTCCAACATAATTGTGGCAAGTTCCTTTAATAAGTTCCCATTTTCAAGTCCTGAATGACTTCTAATAGAGCCCCTGAAGTGGCTGATTGAATTTAAAATAATTATAATACTAAAAATATAACTTGAATGTATCATACTTGCACATTGTGAATGTCATCGTTAAATATTTCACCATCTTTGTAAGTAATCGGATGAACTAAGTTGTAAACATAAAAACTCAATAGAGACTCCGTCTCTTCTCTTCTCTAGGGTCTTGTTGAATTTTTAATACATAATAGAGATACATAAGATTTTTTTTTTTTAATTTGTATCAGCCAATTCAGAAAATAAAGGAATTGTATCATTTCATGACCGATCAGTGAATTATTGAACCAAGACATATTGCCAACGAATTCATAACCTGTCCCATTGACTGCTCGAGCATCGACAAGAGAAAATCAATTTCTAAGAGACAAGATAATGCCACCAAAGATAAAGTGGGAAAGTTTCAAAATGCTAAAAGAATTAAAAAGAAAAAAAAAATCACTATTCGCCCTTATGTCGAAATTAACATATATGACCTGAATTTTTAAAAATTAATTATTTTAATTATCAAAAAATTAGGGGACATATGCTAATTTTAACATAACTTAAAGATGAAAAAGTAATTTATCTAAAAAAAATACAGTTGGTTCTTCTTGGCCGTCAGATAATGAACATCAACATGTGATATAGTCAAGGAGGAAGATAAATCAAAAGATTTCCGCTAGACAAATTCAAAGATTACAGTACCGACATGTTAGAATAGAAGCGTACCCTTTGAAGCTTATGTTGAAATAAAAAAGAATTATAAGTTCCTTTTATCCATGTTTGAGACCTCAAACACCATCTTAATACCTGTTTGACATTAAGGATGAAGAGCTAAAACTGCTTTTCGGGGAAAAAGAATCATTTTAAATGCTATCAAAGAAAAAAATTTGAAAAAAATTATTTTATTATTTTAATATTTCTATGATTAAAATTTATTTAATTTAAATTTAAATTATTTTTTAATATCCTCTAATTAGTATATTTAAAACAATGATTTTTTAACAACAGTTCCAACATGTCAAACAATAAAAAAACCCAAAGCAGATAAAAGTAAATCAAAAGACATCAGTTATTACCACAAGGAAGATCCCAACTGCCAGAAGTAATGGAAATGAAATGTTTTCAACTCTGACAACAGCATCCTCCTGTTTCAGTTTCTCCTACCTCTAAAACAATGCCAATTTCTCTTCTCTCTCTCTCTCTCTCTCTCCAAAGATTGTTTACTCCATAGCACCATTTTGATGTTTTCCAACTCCATGTCTTCTCTTTCCAACCACATTTCATCATATGCTATAGCTCTCTCATCTTTTCTTTTTCTTGATACTATTAGCTTATAGTCCCACTATTTTATCTTGTACACCCACAGTTTTAAGCGTCAAGCTCAAGTTCTCACCCACTTTATTCTTATTTTCTCCCTTAATCTATTCACTATCCAGTACCTAGTTTTTTCTCTGGTCACAAGCACGCACACGTCCCTTTTTCATCAGTCCTGTTTTGCCTAAATAACATCTATTGTTGGTTCTCCCTCTCCATATTAAAACAAGACAACCTTTGCCAGGAAAATAAAGATCATATTCTTGATGGGGTTCTTAGAGGCAAGTCTAGATGACCGGTTGCCACCAGTAGTTGAGGCACCACCAGCAGTTGAGGCACCACCAGCAGTGGCGGATCCAAGTTGCTATCCACGTCGATCCATAGAAACACTGGTGGTTGTACTAGCTGTGATCACTATAGTATGTGTTATTGCAGGGATTATTGCTCGGCTGTGTGGTGGACGGCATTTTGGCAGCAATGGGGAGCATGACATAGAAGGCTGGGTAGAAAGAAGGTGCAGAAGTTGCATTGATGGTGGAGTGCCTACTGCACCACCACCATCAGAAGAGCCAAAGCCAGCAACAGAAGAGGCAAAGAAGTGAGTATGGTCATAGATCAAGTATTATCAAAGGCAACATGAAATGCCCTTTTTTTTTTTTGTTTTAAGGTATCATGAAATGTTTTTCAAGTATATGAGGTGATGCTGCATGGTAGAACAGGTCCGGCAATATTATCCACACATTCATACTAGTCCTAGGTAGCTTAGTGTTGTAACAGTCATCTTCATATCATATATTTTTAGGGCTAGAAGCAGTACATTTTAGTGTCAAAGACTAGTGATTTTTGTATTACAATGATTGCGTATTATTAAGTCTCACCTTTGTTTTTCAACTAGACTGGGTTTATTGTTCTCTCTCTCTCTCTCTCTCTCTCTCCCCTCATCTGCAACTACATATATTTGTACGTAGGGATTAGGCCAGCAGTTCAATAGTTGAATACCTATCTTCATGGTATAGGTCAGAGGTTGAAACCCGGATGCCCCATCACAATAGTTTCAACATTATGCTCCTTATACGGGTTACAGTACAAAGCTAATCACTTGACAAGATTCAAAGACAAATTAATCACAACTATAAACCATTATTTCCAACTTTTCATCTTTAACACAGATAATTGAAATATGCATGTCAGGTTCCATAGGGGCCCCCTAAGAGCTAATGGGTACCCTTGGGCATAATTTCAGTAACCAAAAAGTACACATGCTGGATCTCCCACTATCTCTATAGTAAGTAAAAGCAGAGCAACATCATAACAAAAGGGGTAATAGAACCATTTGTTGTAAAAGCAAATTGAAACTTTTACGCAAGCTGATTCCTGCTTTTTTCAAAAGCTAAAACTTTTATGAGCTAACGTTCACCTTGCAAGGCTTTTGAATTATTACATTTGCCAGTTCTTATATTTTAGAAAGCTAACGGAAATAAAGTAATTAATCACCATGTATTCTAGCCTTCCGGAGAAGCATTCTTGTTTAATCTAACAGTTTCAAGAAAGTTATACTGAGCAAAGCTTGGCAAGATAGGAACATATTTGGATCACAGTTGAGCCTGAACTCGGAATGTTCAAAGCTGGGCAGCTATGTGCCAAGCTTGAATATTCTACCTGAAATTTGCATTCCCTTCTAAGTATCAGTTTGGCTCTCTTGATGAAACATGCAAGGATGAGCTTTACATTCATTCTCTATTCTATGCTTCAAAAACTAGTTCCATCTCCAATTATAAACTCAGGATAACAACATTTTACGTGTGTCTCAACTCAACTCAACTCAACTAAGCCTTTATCCCAAAAATTTGGGGTCGGCTATATGGATTTGCTTTTTCCACTCTGAACGATTTTGGGTTAAATCCTCAGAAATGTGTAATGCTTCTAAGTCATGCTGTACTACTCTCCTCCAAGTCAATTTAGGTCTACCCCTTTTTTTCTTTCTATCCTCTAGCCTAATGTGCTCTACTTGTCTAACTGGAGCCTCCGTATGTCTACGCTTCACATGACCAAACCACCTCAATCTCCCTTCTCTCAACTTATCTTCAATTGGCACCACTCCTACCTTTTCTCTAATACTTTCATTACGGACTTTATCTAGTCTAGTATGACCACTCATCCACCTTAACATTCTCATCTCTGCAACTCTTATCTTAGATGCATACGACTCTTTCAGTGCCCAACACTCACTACCATATGGCATAGCCGGTCGTATGGTCGTAAAATTTTCCTTTTAATTTATTGGGAATCTTACGATCACATAAAACTCCCGTGGCACGTCTCCACTTCATCCATCCGACTTTAATCCTATGACTAACATCCTCCTCACATCCCCCATCTACTTGAAGGACTGAGCCTAGATATTTAAAGTGATTACTTTGGGACAGTGCCACTCCATTCAAACTAACTCCTTCCCTATCACCAGTTTGGCCTTCACTGAACTTGCAATGCATGTATTCTGTCTTCGTTCTACTTAACTTAAAACCCTTTGACTCTAGAGTACTTCTCCAAAGTTCTAGCTTCCTATTGACTCCTTCTCGTGTCTCATCTATCAGAACAATATCATCCGCAAACATCATGCACCAAGGAATACTCTCTTGTATATGTTTCATCTAAAACTAATGTAAAAAGGTAAGGACTTATGGCTGATCCTTGGTGTAATCCAATTGAGATCGGAAAATCTCTTGTGTCCCCTCCCACTGTGCGCACAATAGTAGTTGCTCCTTCATACATATCTTTCAATACTTGTATGTACCTAATAGATACCCTCTTTTGTTCTAACGCATTCCATAAAACCTCTCTTGGAACACTATCATAAGCCTTCTCCAAATCAATAAAAACCATGTGTAGATCTTTCTTCCCATCTCTATATTTCTCCATCAAGCTTCTAATGAGAAAGATCGCTTCCATAGTTGAACGACCAGGCATGAAACCAAATTGATTGAGAGAGATAGAAGTGATTACTGATCTAATCTAACCAAACCAGTTTACTTTAAAGTCAGGAATTTCAAAAATTATAGGCATTAGTAACATCCTGCCACTTCTAATAGCAGCTTTATGCCAAAGATTACACACATTTTAATGATCAGGTGATTGGAAAGAAAAAAAAAAAAAAAGAGGTATTCTCACAAAATAAGTTTGAGATGGTTTAGAATGCACGATTGGAAAATCCTGCTTACTTTCAATATATCATGCAATGTAGACATCAACAGAGAAAGAGAAAACACCTGAATATATGAACTTTAACATTATGTTCTAGTCATCCATGAGCAGAAGCAGTTAAGCAATAATTTTTTATACAACTATAACTAGAAATTTGAAAAGTACCATCAAAAGGCAATCATTATAATGCCATTGAATTCAAAATTGAATTAACTGAACAAACTAAATTGTGCCACAAAATCAAAAAATTAAATTAAGGAAAAAAAAAAAGAAAAAGAATAATCAGGTTAAATAGAATAAGAATATAATAAACCTATAATTCTTTACTTATGAAACAATTAATTGCCACTCATACTACACAAATCTAAAAGCTTATACCTTCACATTCTTCCAACTGAGGATTTCAGAATAAATATCCAAAACTTTTATTCCTGTCGGTCATGACCTTCTATTTCACAGCGGCATTTTCAACTAGCAGTTGATTCCACACTGCTCAACGTCTGGGCCAGTAACCCGGGTTGTAAAAGGATCAATACGGACCCAGAGTAAGGAGAAGATAGATGCAAGGAGAATTGACCATACAACAACAATTGTAGGTGTCCGGTTCTGCCGTCCCATCAAACCCTTAAGGAAGGGATACAGATGAATAATCACCCAGAAAGCAAAGAATAGCTTGCCAAAGAGAGGACCCCAAGATTGATATCCACTATTAATGGCATAGGAAATTCCAGCAACTACTCCAACCAGATTAATTATAAGGAGAGTGGTTGGTGGGATGAGAAGAGTAGTCCATTTAAACATATAAAGCTCAGCAAAATCTCCATCTTCATCAGATGCTTTGGAAGTGACAGTAAAATTAGTATCAATTCCAGCAAGAACTTTCAGCAGGCCTTGGAAAACGGCAAAAAGGTGAGCTGACACTCCTCCAATAACCCAAAATTGTTCATTTCTCCACCACTCATCAATTCCAACACCACTCCATCTCATTTCTAAAATACCAGTAGCAAAGATTGAAAGAAAGAGGGATATGAACCAGATACTGGCAATGTTACTGATCTGCAGTACCACAAAATAAAAATCAGCCATTTGAAGCTGACATGTAAATATTATAGCTACAGTGTCTAAAAGAAATCCAAGAAAAATAAATTGCCATTTAATTGCTCTCAATTGATTGGAAGAAAAAAGTGCATACGCACCAAAAAGATTACTTCTAGTCAGGATTTATTATTCTTTAAAGAAGTTTTCCCAGAAAATTCTTTTCAACAGAAACAAGACATCATATGACAGTGAATTAAGCAATTCCTCACTTCGAGCTCAAAAGTTTCATACTATCTCCTAAATGATGTTTCCGAGAATGGAAAATTTTTTACGTTTCCCTAGGCAGAAGTGCACTATACCTGTGGAATAATGAACTTTCCAGTAAGAAGGCAGACAGCTGGCAATGTACAATAGGCAAGAAGAGGAATGGACGTGACAGGATAAATTGTGGTATTGACATAAGCAAATCTCTCAAGCCATTTTAGCCTTCCACCATAACCATACCATATGGGGCAGTGGCGGCTAAGAAGAATTTCAACTGAACCTAAAGCCCACCTAAGCACTTGATTTAGACGATCAGAAAGGTTGATAGGAGCAGATCCTTTAAAGGCCGCAAGCTGAGGCATGCAATAGATTGATCTCCAACCACGGGCATGCATCTTGAATCCTGTAAGGATATCTTCTGTAACAGAACCGTATATCCATCCTATCTGCGCAAAGAAAAATCAATTTTTTTTGTTAGAAACTATGGACTCGATATCCCTACATAAACTACAAGTTGTGATGCTATGGGGCTTGTAATTGAGCAAAAAGCTCCACCAGTCCAACAGTATATTAGAGGAGAGATTTGACAGTGTAGAAGGAAACACTGAATGTTGTTCTGATAATAATACATCATCTCCTTAATAAATATTAGTTTTAAAAGTAGTAGGCGTTTAGCATTAAAAGTGACATTTAATTGCTTAGTTTCCCATATTTATGCAGCAGAAAAAGAAATCAGCAAAGTAAACCATTGAGGGAAAAAAAAAAAAGGGAAAAGGGGGTTAACATACTTCACTTCCCCAGTCTGTCTTGTCCTCGTATCCACAGCTAATGACATGAATGGCTTCTTTGAGGAGAGATTCTGGGGTGGCAGACTCAGGAACACCACCATTCTCCATAAGCGTTGAAGCTACAAATACAGCTGATTGACCAAACCTTTTTTCAAGTGTCATTTGTGACATGAGCAGTGACTTCTCATCATCAAATCCAGCACCTGTTAAAAACAATTGGAGGAAAATTGTTATCATGACTGAAAGGGAAACAGCATCAATAATCCATATAGCAGCATTTCCTACTTATAAGGGCTTTTTTTAAAAAAATTTTTGGATACTCCAGAAAGAAAATAATAAATGCTAGTTTCATCGTGGATTTTACAATGTGACAACAACTCTATATCTCTTTGTTGCTGGGGACTGGGAAGTAGGTGAACATAGATGCCCAACAATAGGAAACTTCTCAATGTATCAATATTTCATTGTTCATATATTTTGTTGTCTACTTTTCCTTCAAATAAGGAGAAATTTTTAAGTCCTACCCACAATATGATCTTTAGCGATAATGAAAATAATAACAATAATAATGCAAAGGTTAAGATAAATAAAGGCATTCCTCGTTGAAAAGGGACAAAAGAATAATATAGAAGTTTTCTGTTCAAGACTAAATGGATAATGAATAAATCTAATGATTAAAATGAATTTTAAATCATTTTAAGAGGGTACAAATCATATTAACATATTAGTAAAAATACTCGTCAGGATATGATAGATAATGTACAATGAAGAATATTAAAACACAAGTGCTTACCTTCAACCCCTTCTTCTATATCTTCCAAATTGAACACTGGCACGGTAGGGTCAATGTGCTTGCTTGATTTTTTCTTACTAGAGTTATTTTTGCTTGAGCTAGAAGTCTTCTTCCGAGATCCACCAAAGCATGAAGATAACACTCCTGGTTTCTTATGCTTAGGCTTGAGAGGAGGTTCATAGCCATACAAAGCTGTTCTATTGAATACACAACCTGTACCCACATACACAGGACCTTGGATGCCGTCCAATCCTCTTAAATTTATCTAATATCACATGACATTTAAGCAAAGAACTAATAAGATATACATACAATTAACCATCATGCACAAATTATATTAAAGTGAATGAATAAATTCATACTGAATACTGCCATTAGAACATACATCAAAGAAAACAGTGTTACGGTTGGCATATCGATCATTCTTATCAATCCCATCAAATCTCTGGGGAAACTGGACATAACAAACAGAACTTCCAAGGTTAGGATCCATTAGAAAACACATAGCTTCTCTCAGTGCCCTGCTGTTGTTTATGTAATGATCACAATCGAGATTTAACAAGAAGGGCCCATTGGTAAGAACTGCCGAAACACGCACCTGTATGAAAGACACACCGATACTTAATGCCAATTCCATTCTTAACATAGAGTCCCAGGATTCTTCTACTGACAACTTACAAGTGCATTCATGGCACCAGCCTTTTTGTGATGCTGAAAACCAGGACGCTTCTCACGAGATACATATACCAGTCGTGGAAGTTCATTACCCTCACTGTCAAATCCTCCACTATGGCCCAAGAAAACCTGCAAATCAAAGCTACTTAAAGCAAGAGAAGAAGAATTAATATAACACAAAGCTACTTAAACCAGTTGTGCTGTGAGACCAAAATCACAACCAGCCAGTAAGACAAACTCCATCAATTAACAAGTAGAAACTGCTAGTGATACAAACTAATATATACTATGATTGGCATCGTTTATCAGTTATGTGATTCTACAAATACCTAGAACGCAAAACATTCTGACATCTTAAACCTCATGTGAGCTTGTAACAAAACATTCTCCATTGCAGATAAAAAGCAATGCTAAACATTGAATAATTATCAGGACTCACTAGGTACTTCTTGCTGAGGAGCACGCTATAATTGAGTTTGAAATGGACAAACCTGGATCATTCCTGGATGATCTCTGGTGTTATTGCCGGGCCAAGGTGTACCATCTTGCATCACCCATCCTTCATCAGGAACCTTCTGTGCCTTTGCCACAAGCCCATTGATACGAACTTTAAATTCTTCATATTCTCTTTGCAACACAATTATATGCAGTAAGAAACATAATATAGATAATAAAAATTATTAAATAAGACTTATATGCCCTACCTTCATAGATCGGTGGTCTTTAACAAAAGATGGATGAACCTTATCTTTTAAGTAGTCAATCTTCTGAGCAAAGTACCATTCTGGAGCTCGTGGTTCAATGCTGTATTTCTTGCAGAAAGGAACCCATTTTCTAGCGAATTCAGATGTTTCAGACAGGGATTCAAAGGTCAACATAGCAGCTCCATCATCAGAAACATAGCAAGAAACCTTGTCAACAGGGTAGTCAACAGCAAGAATAGAGAGGACTGTATTGGCTGTGACAAGTGGAGGTTCCTTTAAAGGATCCACTGTACTGACAAAAATGTCGACAGCAGCCAGCTGAGATGGCTCTCCTTCTTTCTCATATCTGTAAGGCATAAAAAAATCTATAGTTCAGTCTTTTAAAGATTTTGACAAAACATGAGAACATTTGATGCGATTCATAGGAAAAGTATAAAAGTACCTGAGAGCTAGCCGATCAAGATATGTCTCACGGTTTACAGGAAGCCATTTAGGGAACTGATCCAATATCCATGATATTGCAAACCATATCTCACAGATAACAGATATTAACCACAAAGAATAAGCATCCCTCACCGGATTTGTTATCCGGTAGTGCAAAAAAATGCAAAGAATAATAAGCCGCAAAACAATAACCATCCTGTAAGGGTTAATCCTAGAGGAAGGAATAGAAACCTTCCTTGAGAGAGGCTGGCGGGTTTCATCATTCCTGTGTTACAACAACAGTGAGAAAAACAGAAGTTAACAAGATACCTCCAGCTAATCTAAACTCTGTATTTTGTAGACAAGCAAGAAGGCATCTAAAAGTAGAGTTCTTCTGGCATACATGCTCAAGACCCTAAGTTAATTAAATAATATGTACCATTGCTGTCGATAAATAAACTGACATGAATTTGAAACAGTTTTGAACTTCTGATATAACAGAAACTGTACTATGCATCTATAACTTTTCATGAGAAACACAACTAATCCAGGAGTATCCGGAAAGGAGTCCTTTGTTACACCAATTGATCAAAATGAAGCAGAATATTGTTAATCCCAACAAGGACATCCAGGTATACATTCATGGATACATTATTTTCCTAACACAGTATTCTTCTTTCTATTGTTTATAGGTTTTCTAGTTAAGTGAGAAAACAAAAGGTTTTGCAGAAATTAAGTTCGAATGCAATTAGGAAGACAATTCAAAAGCATTCTGCATAAAAGGAACAGTTATGCACTGTACTTCCTTTAGGAACTTACAATAAAGAATCATCCATTAGCACATCGGTGCTGGCATCAAAATCTCCACCACCTCTGCCTTCAGATGGTGCATTACTAACACTCATTGGAGCAGGACTCTTCTCTGGCTTCATCTTCCAACCATCAATCCTCTCCTTCCAGGCAACATTACCAAACCCTGACAAGCCAGACTCCCTTGCAGGATCTCCAACCCTGATATTAACTGCAAACAAGTCCAGTGACAAAATCAAATTAACATGTTGAATGACTGATAGAATTTTTAGTACACCCTTACCTCTGCTGCCACTTTCAGGAGAAGCCATTGAGAAACGCTCAGGAGATGCAGCTGACAAGTCCCCAGAAACCTGAAATATAAACAATATTGACATTTTTTGCAATACTCAATATTGAAATGATAAGAAAAAATTTGAAGGCAATTATAAATAATCCTGTGACCTACCGAGAGTCTACCAGCCAAATAAGGAATATGATTAAGAGAAACCTCTTTATCATAGTTAGTAGGTGCAACATTATCTTTTCGACCAGAGCTCGCATCCCAGCCCAGCATATGCTCTATCTTATTCTTCTCTTCTTGAATCCCTGATGCATGATGATTTGACTTATTTTCCACATCACTTAAATCAGCATCTTTCACTTCCTCCCCACAAATTGGAGGGCTACCTGGTGGCAATTAACATACAAAACTACCAGTCACTCAGTACTTATCTGTGCAAAAATTGTGAAAGGAGCAACTAAGGTTGTTGGACTAACCTTTATGCCTCTTGTATTTGGTTTTGCATTGAGGACAAGACTGGTTACCATCTTTCCTCTCATACTCATAACATGGACGGCACACAGGAAATGCACAAACATGGCAAGCAACAAAGCGTTCGCCATCCACAGTCATGCCAATATCGTCACTGCAGATCTGGCAGCCCCGGGTTGCAGTTTGTTTTACATTTTTGGTCTGAAAAACAAGTAGAACAACTCCAAAGTCAAAAGTGAGTTCAAAATGCAAGTCTTTTAGGATTCTACAATTGCACTGACCTAATGCTAAAACAATGCAGGATTTCCACAAAGTTCAAATATCCTTAACTTGAAATAAGATGATCATGGAAGTCTAACGGATTTTAAAACGAAACAGCACTTGTGATCTAAATGCATCATGGAAACACATAATTCAATGGAAGCAAAAACAGAAATTAAGTTGCTAAAATCAAACAAAGCACACAGATTTTGAAAATGAATCGATTAATAAATAAGCTCATCCTTCTGCATATTATATAAGCAAGTGAAACATCATCAAAAGCTAAACATGTAAAACAAATTTAGATCTGGAAAAACTGTGGCAAAGATCGGAATTCTCAAAGAAAACGCAATTGAAATTCCATTTTCCCATTTGCCTCATTATTTTAGGAATTAAAAACGAGCAAAAACATCAACACTTACAATCCAAATTTCCATATAAAAATATATAAAAACAGATGGCCAATAGAGCTAATGTGATTGAAAATTCAAGATAAATATACAATCACAATAAAATGTAACATCAAGTCAAATCTAAGAAAGAAAGCTTTTGAATGAACTAACCCCTGTTGCATCTCCATCCAAATCCATTGCCCAATTAGCCACTGAAAACAAATTCTGGTCTAATCCTCAGCTCAAATCACACTCCAAGAAAGCTACAACTCTCGAGACCTCATTAATGCACCAAAATTGCAGGACAAAACCCACTTATAATCACAAACTTTAATTGAAGTATAGGAGAAATATAGCCATCATTAAAGATTTTGAAGCCAACCGAAATCAATATAAAACAAAACCCCACAACAGTGAAAGCTTGACAGTCACTCTCACCGACACTAACGAGAGAGAAGTATAGAGAGACCGAGCTGTACGTCCAAGACCCACGCTCCTTGTCCCATTTCACTATTTTAATTATTTAAAAGTTTTAATTTAAATTCAATTTTATTCAAAAATTAAAAAATTTTAATCTTAAAATTTAAAAATTAAATTTTTTAATTTTTAATTTAAAGTAAAAATTTTAAAAATTTAACTTATAAATTTTAAATTTTGGACTAAATTAATTTTAAATTAAAATTTTTGAGTTAAATTAAATAAAAAAATAAATTAAATTAAATTTTTTTAGAAAGTATTTTTGCCAAGCTTGGTGTGTAAGTTGGAGAGGAAAATTATTACTTACCTAAAATAAAAAAATATGTACTATAAATTTGTATATTTAATTTTTTTGAAAGAATAATTTATTTTACAATAAAATTTATTATTATTTTAATAATATATTAGTTAATAATTGGATGAATATATGCACTTAATACTCAATTTCAACCCTTGATGATATTCAATTTAATTATTTTTAATTTCATTTCTAAATTAATCTTTTAATTTTTAATTTAAACATAATTTATTTTAAAAATTAAGAAAATAAATTTCTTAATTTTTGATTAAATCAAGAAATTAAGAAATTAAATTTTTAAAATTTTTTTATCTAAATTAGAAAATTTTAGCTTTTAAATACTAAATTAAGCTTAAATTAGGCTGATAAAAATTATAAAAAAGCTATATAGGATATAGATAAAATATTTAATTTAGCTCTTATATTTATCGAGAAATTTCAATTTAATTATTTTAAAATTTACATTTAAATTAATTAAAAAATTTTAATTTAAATTTTTAACTCAAAAATTAAAATTTATATATTAAATTTTTTGATTTTTTAATTTAAATAAAAATTAAGAAGTTTAATTTTTTATTTTTCTTTTATTTAAGTTTAAAAATTAAAAAACTCAGTTTTCTTTATTTTTAGATAAATTAAAATTAAATTAAAAATTTTAAATTAAATTAGATAAAAAAATAAAAAAAAAAACAAAATTTAATTGAGATGAAATTCAACATTTGACCAATATATATCTTATTATAGGCGAAAAGAATTTACAGATACTTTAGATTTTGCCACGTAAGATAAATGAGTTTTGACATTTTCTTATGTGGCAATTTCTGATTGGATTCTTTGCCCTTTTCCACTGGTTCTGGAACAGTCTTTTGCAGTCATCGCTTATGGCCGACAGAATCCAAACAAACTGTTGTCGAGTACGTGATTAGTAGTACTCGCGGGAAGTAAATACAATTGGTACTCGCTGTGTTTAAGGGGCTGCTATTAACCAAAATGCCACTGCGGCGCGGGTCTTGGGATTGACGGGTGTGCGTCACGGCTGGATGGTGGCTGAAAATATTCGGGGGTTGACTTGGACTTGATCAGCTGGCAGCGGATCTACCGTTGTCAGTTTAACACTTTTTTTTTTAACTGAATTTGAGGATTCAATTTTGCCACGTCATTGTTTACATATTTAGTCTCTCTCTAAAAATTTATGGAGCGTAGCTAATATGATATCGATTAATAGTTTTAAAATTAAATACGTGGATTAAAATTGGTATAAAATTAAATAAGATATATATAATGAGAATATAAATTTTAATATGAATATTTATTTTTTGAAGGCAATGTAAATATTAAATTTAAAAATTTATAATTCAACATTTTTAATCAAATAAAAAATCTATATTTTTTAAGAAAGAAAAAGGCACAGAAAAAAAAATTGAGCATTTTGAGTTATTTTGTTTTCCATTAAAATTGAGCAAAAAAAAGTTGAAAATAATATTAATATTTTTTTCTTTACTCCTTTTTTTTCTTTACTGTAGCTTTTTTTAATATAATTTTATTTATTTAGTATAGACATAATAGTAAAAATGTAACGATATTTTCGAAAATATGATAGTGAAAATAATAGTTTTCCTTTCCATGGAGACTTACTTTGCTTATAATTACACAACTTTTCTTCTTTTAGCTTTCTTTATATAAAACAGATCCTTAATGAAAATTTACTTATTCAAGTATTATTCTATATTCATTTTACGGTTCATAGAAAATTAATTCATTCAGAATATTCATTCGCAGTTCATAGTTGTCCCTCCTAAATCCCAATAATATCTCATCAAAGTATTACTATGATTTATAGAAGACTAATCCATTCGGAGTTCATAACTATTACTCACAATAATACCTTCTCTAATTATAGAACCATAAAGTCATTATTTGTTCATTCAATGTGCATTTTGATTGCCGGTAGGTCTTTGTCCATTAAATTATTTACATGAATTTTTTTTGTCTAAACTCGGTCCACCTTAGACCATGACACAAAATGTATAATAAACATAGATCACGTATGTTTATATCTTGGATTTATAATAAATCGAGTTTAGATAAGAATTTTCCTTCATTACATACTCCCTATCTAAAAAGGTGTTTTGAAAACTTGTAGCATAGGACTGATTACAAGTTAATCAAGTAACAATATGTATTAATTCTGTTATTTTTTTTGGCGCATATATAATTAATTACAACATATCAATGGCAATGCACATCTTGCTTAAATTTTAGTCATGGACAATGTGGAGAAACAACACCCATTTCAGCCAAATTAACATTGTTACATAAAGCTTTTGCTTTGTGATCCCCTGCTTCTCTTTCCAAGATAACATCTTGCATCAAAATCCCTTGACATGGATAGGTCTTGCTGCAATCAAATTTTATTGCCACATTAGAAGCACTAGTCCCCTTTATGTTCTTATACACCACATTTTTCACTTGAATCGCCGATCGCTGTAACAATCGTCAAACATATTAATCCGAGATTATTTAACGCTCGCTCTCTCTCATAATATATGAGATTCACTTTTCCTTAATTTAAGAAATAATTGAAATTTTGTGTTTAATTGAAATTTTGTGTTTAAGGGTAGATTTCTTTACCTGTTCTTTGCATGATTTATGATTATCACAATAGTACTGATCTATGATAATGGGATTGCTGACATTTTGCATTTCAATATTTTGAAACTTGATGTTGCTGGCAATTCCTGAACCTCCCTGCATATATATAAAATAAGGCATCATGAGCTTGAACTTTGATATTTTTTTTCCCTATTTAGTTATTGAATTACTGAGGAGACATTAACCTGCCATGTTTTGATCCTGACACCATTGCTAGTGCCAGAAAGCTTAGCTCCATCAATGGTTACACCTGAAACATAAGCTCTTGAATTGCCAGAGCCTAAGCTTCCAATACTGCGTGTTTTCAATATGAGAAAGTACAAATTCATACCATATTTAGCTAGCTAATTGATTATTATTGCCATTAAATTTGATGATTTTGGAGCAAAGTATTGGCAAATTCCACCATCACTCACAAAAAATCAGTTGTTTATTGAATTTTGGAATGTAGGATCCACAACTTTATGAGTGAGAGTACACATGCACCGAGAGTATTCTATAATGATACCTTATTCCATGACCTGGTCCACAGGTTATGTCCATGGCTTGCACATTTTGGGATCCACTTGCAATAGAGATGCAATCATCACCTTTTGAATATTTTAAACACACAAATGGATTAGAAATGGTTAGAAAAGTTTCAGAAATAATGAAAAGAAAAAGATTTAACGTCAAATAAGTTTTAACTTAATGATATTGTAATTGCTGCAATTTGTGAAGTCTCTACTTCGAACTCCAAATTGAAGAAGATTAGATGAGAAGAGGGCGGTGTATATTTACCCGTTGCTATGACTGAATTTGTAATCTGAATGTTCTGGGTATGTGTGACATGGATTCCATCAGTGTTAGGGCTATCCTTTGGTGAAGTTACAATAAGATTAGAGACTTGAACATCCTTGCTGCTTTGAAAAGACAAGTGCATTTGCTGTGCATTTTGGATTTTCAGGTTATCCACGACCAAATTCTGGCATTTATGGAAGGTGAGAGCCTGCCAAGTTCCAGTTTCCAAAAATTACTTATGAAATGCACTTGCTTGTCAAAATGAAGAAAAAATAACTGGAAATTCTTGCTAAATCTAATCTATCGTGAATCCAAGACTTAATATATATAATGGGACTCACATATAAAATAAGTGAAACACACATATTTATATCAGATTTTTCTTACCTAAACTCGATCTACTATGGACTTAAGATACAAAACATATGATAGGACATACTTATTAAATACGCGAGTTCTACATATTTACATCTTCAATCTATAGTGGATCAAGTTTCGGCAAAAATTTCCTATATCGATTTAAAATTTGATTACAATAACAATTATTCAAGTTAGAGGTTAATTTCACATAGTGCACATGCAGGGCAAATTGAACATACCGTAGGGGCGTCCTTGCAAGGCTGCAGATTATCAAGACACATCTAAGAGTCAGTTTTTTCCATCATCATCAACAATAATAACAACAGAAAGAGATATAGAGAGATTAGAGTGTAGAAAGAAGCAATAGCTTACAAGATCCTTATCGACTTTGCATGAATTTTTCCACCAAATCTTGCCATTTCCATCAATAGTTCCACCACCTTCAACTAACAAATTCTGAACTTGATCAAAGACAAGCCAGTGTCGTCTATCATCTTTCTCATAGTCTGATCGATCATCTGATGCTTCAATGGTTCCATATATCTGCCATTTCTCAAATTATTAAAAAGAAAAAAACTCTAATTTACATTTTGCTTGAAGCTATGAATATGGAAATTATTATAAGATCTAGTCAGCTAGCGCGTATACATATGTGTGGTACGTATTTAACCTTACCCGCACTGTGAGATTGGATTTGCAAGGACCTGAGAATCTAACTGGCTTCACAAGATACCTATTTTTAGGCACAACAAGAACTGCTCCTTTGGACGAACAAGCTTCCACCCATGCCTTTTGAAATGCCTGAAAATAGCCCATGCATAAAGAAAAATATATATTAGCTTTTCTTTTTCTTTTTACTTAAAAACAATTTTCTATATATATATATATATATATATATATGAGATGCTTCGTGCACCCAAGTTATCCTTTTATAAAATATAAGATTCATTTAATTTTATGTGACTTTATATATATATATATATATATATATGTGTGTGTGTGTATATACCTCTGCATCATCGATGTCGTTTGAATTAGCTCGAAAATCATCAACACTAACTGTTTTAACTGAAGTTGGTATGCTACCTACTTTATCAAATATCTTCAAATTAAGAACATTAGTAGATCTTAACTTGATGAAATCCTTGAACTGGCCATCCTCAATGGGGCTAAAATAAGAAGGATAAGCTTGAGAATCATACCCAAATGCTTCTCCTCCTCCTTCTTCTTCTTCTTCAAGGTAATGATTAAGGGTGTCACCTTGCAAACAATCATAACTAGGAATAATGATAATAATGGAAAGAAGAAGAAGAAGAATGATGAAGAATGGATAAAGGTGAAGTCCTTGTAAAGCCATAATCATAATAATAATATATTTCTTGTTTTGCAAGAGAATATTAAGAAAGTTATTGAAGAATTTGATGGGAAATAACGTATGGGAAGTGAAGGAAATGTGATGATGATGCTTGTGTATTTATAGAGAGTATGAGAGAGAAAATTGGTGCTTAGGTGTCCCAATTCAGATATGGGATACATGAGATGCAAGAGATTGAGACGAACGGTTCTCTTCTATTGGGCAGTCTCTTGCTGACTTTAATTTTGCTCCATACACATGCAAATTCGATCAAATAAATAATATATATAGTTTATGTATGGGATATGTACATATCTTTATTCCATACCTATATATCATCAACTAGCTAAATTGAATTACAAAGAAATTCTTATAATAGATTTAAAATATATTATACATGGTGGAAATCATCACATATATGAAATTTTATCTAGACTCGGTTCATTATAAACCTAAAACATAAATATATGAGATTTATATATTTAATATATAAATTCTATCATATATCATGTGTTTTTGGTCTATAATAAATTAGATTTAAGCAAAAAAAATTATATTAAATAGATAAAATTCACATATTTATATTTTATATAATTCATTATATAAATCGGGTTTAGATAATTTTTTTTTGTACATGATAAGCACTTTTTCTTTTCTTTTTTATTTTCCCCTTTTGGTTGCTAATTAATTATGTTTCATTGATTAAAATTTTAATTAAAATTGAAAGTAGAGGTAGCAAATTTTAATTCAATTAGAAATGACCCATAACTTATTTTAATTTATATAAAATTTGAAATGATATGAATTTGAATGATTACTAAAATTAATGAGTCAACCTAATTATCCAACTTGATGTTGATCTACTTAATCTGAATTTTTAAAATTAATAAAAAATATTTTAAAAAAAAACTAATATTTAATTTGAAATAATTAAATTTTATAAATTAATTGAAAATCTTTTTAATATAGTAACTTAAAGAATAATTAATTTATATTGATTGGGATTTACAATGAGTTGATTTAAGTCTGCGTAAAAAAAGGTAAATATCATATACGATCACTTTAATTAATGTTTTCATAAAAATTATTAAATTTTGGCTTTTTTCATAAAATTCATTGAATTTCAATTTAATTTCATAAAAGTTACCATGACTGAAAATTAAAAATTTTCATATTAATGTTATAACTTGTCAAGTATTTTACAAATAAAATTATCTTAGTTTATTATTTAAAAAAAAAAGGATGTATAAAAAATATCCAGCTACTCTCACCGTCAAATTACTCTTGTTGTGAAAAATTATACCCACACAAAATAAAGAATAAAAAATTTAATGTGATTCAGCGTAAGCCTACTCTACCAAACAAATCTACTATCAAGAAAAAATAATTACAACCACTAATTATTTTTCTCACCATCAAAATCACTCAAACAAAACTCACAGAATTTAACACACTACTCTACTTTGTGGGCTCTCCGCAATACATGCCATGTAATGGCCAACCAACTATTCATATATATAGGCCACTAAAATCTAGTCCCTTTACGACTCTAATTATTAAACTTTATAATTTAAATTTTACTAAACTTTCTAAACTAATTATACTTCCTAAATTAATTATACTTTCTAATTCCAATTGGACTTTGACTGTAACAATCTCCACCTCCAAGTTAAATGGAATTAGTATTCACAATTTCTGTAAAAGTTAATTTTCTCTTGGGTACTTCCTTACACTCTTGATTGTTGATATTGCCTCTTACTTCCACTTGCATTCTTCCAATCAATGTGTTTCCTTCCAATTTATAGAGATTCTTTATACCAATCTTCTCACTCTTGATGATTACAAGAGCACCTCGGCTAACTCTCATGACTCCACCATGAATCGAACATCCATAACCCAAAGAATCCAATTTACCCAAGAAAATTAAGTTCCTTTCAAATTTAGGAATATATCTCACCTCATCGAATACTTTTACTTGATCACCATACAGCTTGATCTTCTGTAACACCCCTACTTGTATAGCCTGATATATTTCACTATTCCGGTGACCGGTGTCGGTTGGGACAATTAAGGGGATTAGAACCATACTTAAGATAACTAGAAAAGCCATAAACACAAATAATTAGTAATTGCCAATTAGTTAAGTATAAATAAGAAAAACAGAACTTAAGAAGTTAAACGAGCCGAGAGTCACAGCGATGGGTGACCGTTTCAAGAAGGACTGCGAAGTCATTTTAAACTCAAATTTCGAACCATAAAATATGACGCTGCGGTCCTTAGGACCCTTATGAACACAGTGGAAAAGAGAAAATCACGAAAAAGAACAAATAATTAGGTCGAGAAATATGGAATTAATTGCAAACCGTGATAAACTGGCGAGGGACAATTTGGTCAATTGACCCCGAGAGCTGACTCCTGACCTAACTATCAAATAAAATCAGAGAAAAGAAAATTTCGGAATCGAAAATTAAATTAAAGAACTAATAGAAAAATAAATAAAAAAAAAAAAGAAAATTGAAAAGTAAAAAGGTGATGACATCATGCATGACCTCATGCATGATGCCATAAAGAATAAAATTAATTTATTTACTTATTTAGATTTTTGGGTCTTCCATAAGGATAAAAACAAAACAAAGAAAAGAAAAACAAAAAAAAACCAAAAGTCTTCTTCTTCCTTTCTCCCTTGCCACCCTCACTCTCCCTCATTTCCCCATGGATATCCTCCATTAATTAAAGCTTGCACTCAAGCTTACAATCCTTCATTAAACCTCAATAGCTTCCATAGAAACTATAATTTCCAAGAACGTTAGTTTAAGCATATTTGGGCTAGAATTAAGTATTTATGAATTAATTATTGGATTTATGCTAAGTTATGATACTGAAACACTGTGAAACTGTGTGTTTCAGTGGAAAAGAACACCGGGAAAGAACCCGAGGAATTGAGTCAAGGCCGATAGGCGACTCGCATCAGGTTTGTGCACAAAAATTTATAAATTATAGTTTTCACAATGACTTTCTAAGTTACTATTCATTACTCGGAGTTACTATTCATTACACTATTCAAGTCAAATTGTTGACTTTCTAAGGCTTAATAGGTAGGAGAATTCCAACTTCACCCACATACCACATTTTGGTCACCAAACTTATTGGTTTTGGTTGTTTACTCAAATCCTAAGTCCTTTAGGCAAATTTGGTAAATTTCAGTTTTGGAGTCCTAAGTTGCACTATTCCATTGGTCACTTTATTGTTGGAATTTGGCAAAACTTTTTTCATAGAAAATGTTCTCCATTGTCTTAAGTTTATTCTCCTTTTTGAATCACCCCAATTAGAGTTTTGTAGCTCAAGTTATAGCCAAAATACAGTTACTGTTCACGTGTACTGTTCATGCTGCAGATTTTGGTTCTGGCAAATTATCGATCTAACTTGTTCAGCAATTTGATCAAATTACGTCCATAATTTACTCTAATTTTCTTCATATAAAATGTTCTACTATGTCTTAGGTTTCCATCAGTTCAAGAATCACCTAAATCGGAGTTTTCTAGAGAGAGTTATAGCCATTGAAACTTTACTGTTCATATGGCAAATCTGCAGTTCTGCAGATTCAGTGACCCAACTTTGCTCAGTAATTTGATTGGGTTAATGGCATAATTTGGGTTTGTGTCCTTCATGAAAGTTTTAGGTCTATATCTCATCTAACTACTGGTAAAATTTCAGGTCATTTTGACCTGCCTAGCTCGAGTTATGACCAAATGAACAAATACTGTTCATTTGGTCAGTTTATACAGGGACAGACTGAGATTTTCTAACTTTGGTCAATTTGTTCACTAGGTTTTAGTCACTTTTTGGGCATGCTTCCTAAATGAAAATTGTGTCATTTAGTGCCTATTTTCATTCCCAATTGGTCCCATATTAATTGGACTTGTAAAATTTCATTTTTGGTCCCTCAAAGTTGACTTTTGGTCATGCTTCATACCCAATCCGAATTTGGCTTTGATTTAAACACTTCTAACACACTTAATTAGGTCACAAATGACCATTTTTCACTTCACATTAGGTCAAAGACACCATTTACAAGTTTTTCACATTTTTGGTCTCTAACCCTAATGTCCAAAACCCTAATTCATGTCATTTGTTGCATTTAGCTACTTTCAAGGTCTTTAATCATAACCACTCACTAATTTAAGTTTCTAAACCCATTTAAACCATTCAAATCATGCAAATCACCCTCCCCCTTCATGCTGGCCGAATTTCAGTTTGGTCCCTCAATAAATTTTCTTTCCATTTTAAGTTTATTTACAAGTTAATCAAGCTAAAAATGCAACAATTAAACTAACTTCACATCTTAAATCACTAACCTTGTTAGGTGTCTTTGAGCTTTCCTTTTTTCCTCTTTCTTTGATGACCAATCTCCTTCCCAAGTGACTAGAACAAGTTTTTATGAAGTTTCTATGGAAGCTATTGAGGTTTAATGAAGGATTGTAAGCTTGAGTGCAAGCTTTAATGGAGGATATCCATGGGGAAATGAGGGAGAGTGAGGGTGGCAAGGGAGAAAGGAAGAAGAAGACTTTTGGTTTTTTTTGTTTTTCTTTTCTTTGTTTTGTTTTTATCCTTATGGAAGACCCAAAAATCTAAATAAGTAAATAAATTAATTTTATTCTTTATGGCATTATGCATGAGGTCATGCATGATGTCATCACCTTTTTACTTTTCCATTTTCTTTTTTTTTATTTATTTTTATATTTGTTCTTTAATTTAATTTTCGATTCCGAAATTTTCTTTTCTCCGATTTTATTTGACAGTTAGGTCAGGAGTCAGCTCTCGGGGTCAATTGATTAAATTGTCCCTCGCCGGTTCATCCCGGTTTGCAATTAATTCCATATTTCTTCCGGCTCCCTGACCTAATTATTTGACTAGCTTGACAGTTCTTTTTTGTAATTTTCTCTTTTCCACTGTGTTCATAAGGGTCCTAAGGACCGCAGCGTCACATTTTATGGTTCGAAATTTGAGTTTAAAACGACTTCGCAGTCCTTCCCGAGACGGTCACCCATCGCTGTGACTCTCGGCTCATTTAACTTCTTAAGTTCTGTTTTTCTTATTTATACTTAACTAATTGGCAATTACTAATTATTTGTGTTTATGGCTTCTCTAGTTGTCTTAAGTATGGTTCTAATTCCCTTAATTGTCCGGACCAACACCGGTCACCGGAACAGTGAAATATACCAGGCTATACAAGTAGGGGTGTTACAACTTTACATCTTGGGCTAACATCAATCTAATCGTACTTACTGCCCATTGTTGAAGCTCCTCCCGATCATCATCTTTTATAATCGCCAGTTGCTTCTCGTTCAATGCTTTAATTATTCCTTGTTATGCAAAGACATTCTTTACGGTATTTTGCCATAAACTAAAATTTTTTTTTTCCATCGAACGGCTCCACCTCAAATTTTGTGCTTGCCATCTTTGACATCTCAAACAACAGTGCTGATACCACTTATTGTGAAAAGTCACACCAACACACAATTTAACGTAGTTTGGCGTAAGCCTACTCCACTAAACAAATCCACCATCAAGAAAAAATAATTACAATAACTAATTATTTTTTTCACCTTCAAAATCACTAAAACAAAACTCCTAGAATTCAACACACTACTCCACTTTATGGGCTCTCTGCAATACATTTCATATAATGGCCAACCAACTATTCATATATATAAGCTACTAAAACCTAGTCCTTTTATGACTCTAATTATTAAACTTCATCATTTAAATTCTACTAAACTTCTCAAACTAATTATACTTTCTAAATTAATTATACTTTCTAGTTCCAATTAGATTTGGACTCTAACAACTCTGATGGATCAATTCAACATTATTATTTTTTTTTAAAATAAGAAGAGTAAGGACTCAAACATATATGATATGCATTTAATCATTGAATTAAGTCGAGTTAAGCATGCTTAATTGAACACCAATTTATTTGGTATTAGTTTAGTGATGCCACATAATTACATAATATCAAAATCTCTTATAAATTAATATCAAAATGTTAAAGCAATGATAAATCAGTTGAACTTATCGATTTATCTATTTTGATTAAAAAAAAATCAAATATAATTTAATTTTTTAAAATGTAGGAATAGTTTGAAAAGTTTTTCAAATGAACAACGTTTATTTCAGCGGTTTCGAAACAGAACATGTGGCCTTTATAGTGCTGACTTTCTGTTTGGTTTTGGAGGAAAAATAGGAGAGAAAGGAGAAAAAAAAATCGTGATGTGTGTTATTTTTAAATAAATTGTATTTTAAATTCAATAAATTAATATAGTTTGATTACATTTATAAGAAAAAAAAAACATAAATACATAAGATCTATATATTTAATATGTGAATTTCATCATATATCATGTGTTTTGAGTCCATGATAAATTAGACTTAAATAAGAAAAATTATATTAAATAAATAAAATTCACATATTTATATTTTATATTCATGATATAAATCAAGTTTAGATAAGTTTTTTTCCGTACATGATGAGCATTTTTTCTTTTCTCTTTATTTTTTTCTGATTAATTATGTTTCATTGATTAAAAATTTAATTAAAATTGAAAGTAGAGGTAGCAAATTTTAATCGAATTTGAAATGACCCGTAACTTATTTTAATTTATATAAAATTTGAAATAATATGAATTTGAATGATTAGTAAAAGTAATGAGTCAACCTAATTATCCAACTTGATGTTGATCTATTTAATCTGAATTTTGAAAATTAATAAAAATTAATTTAAAAAAAACTAATATTTAATTTGAAATAATTAACATTTTATAAATTAATTGAAAATCTTTTTAATATAGTAACTTAAAGAATAATTTATATTGATTGGAATTTTAAATGAGTTAATTTAGGTCTACGTAAAAATGGTAAATATTATACACGATCACTTAATTTTTTAATGTTTTTATAAAAATTATTAAATTTTATTTTTTTTTATAAAATTTACTGAATTTCAATTTGATTTTATAAAAATTATCATAACTAGAAATTAAAGATTTTTATATTAACCTTATAACTTGTCAACTATTTTATAAATAAAATTATCTTATTTTATTTTTTTTAAAGGAAAATAGGATGAATAAAACGCATCCAGCTACTCCTCATCGTCAAATTACTCGGATCAATTGAACATTATTATGATATTTATTGATTTTTTTTTAATAAGAAGAGTACGGACTCGAACATATATAATATGCATTCAGCCACTAAATCAAGCCGAGCAAGGCATGCTTAATTGAACACCAATTTATTTAGTATTAGTTTAGTGATGCCACATAATTACATAATATCAAAATCTCTTATAAATTAATATCAAAATTTTAAAACAATGATAAATCTCGGTTGAACTTATCGATTTATCTGTTTTGATTAAAAAAAATAATTAAATATAATTTTAATTTTTAAAATGTGGAATTGTTTGAAAAGTTTTTCAAATGAACAACATTTATTTCAGCGGTTTCGAAACACAACATGTGGCCTATATAGTGCTGACTTTCCGTTTGGTTTGGAGGAAAAGTAGGAGACAAAGAAGAGAAAAAAATCGTGATGTGTGTTATTTTTAAATAATTTGTAATTTAAATTTTAATAAATTAATATAGTTTGATTACATTTATAAGAAAAAAAAAAATTTGAACACCTTAATACTGTGATAAAAAGTAGTGTCACGTTAATAGTTGTAAATAAATAATATTAGGGCGTTTGAATTTTTTTTACTAATAAATTTAATTATAAATATTAATTTTTGAAAATATTCAAGGTGTCCTCACTCGTTTTACGGTTGAACGGAAGCCTAATCTCTTTGAATCGAGATTTGATATTGCCGTGAGTCTCTTTGATCAGCTCTGATGTCAAGTCCGTCTATAAAAAAAGAAAATATGAGGTCGATAACCTTATGACTAGCAATAGGGTGCTCAGCCTGGCCAAACCAAGCCACTAATATTTAGACTGATAATCTTTCATGATCTTTTAACCATGCTGACTCTTTGACTCTTTTACTGTCATGATGGCTTTTATGATTGGCATATTGACTCTGCTGACTTTTTTACTCAGTTTTGAACAAATTATATCAAGATGTAATTATATTAAAATATTAATTTATTAAACCTTAAATTACATAATTGTAATTAATTTAAAATTACATAATTACATTTAAAAATAACATAAATTATAGAGAATTTATTTTATAATTTATCGTTAAGTTTATGAAATTCAATTTAACCCTTTAGTTAAAAATTACACCTAACTTGCAAAGAGTTGGTCAATTAACCCATCTAAATTTAAAAAAAAAATTAGAATAATTTTTTCCATTAAAATATTATTATATTTAATGAATTCACTTATTGTTTTAACAATTATAATACTCATTATATAATAATAATTAGCATTTGTTTAATAATTATTCTACTTACTGTTTTAATAATTGACACGTAATGTATGAAAAGCCTAGTGTATTGATTTATATATTATTTGTTGCAATTGCAAGTGTTAAAATTATTATTATATTTAATAAATTCACTTATTCTTTTGACAAATATTGTGCTTATTATTTAATAATAATTAACATTTAGATTAATAATTATTCTACTTATTGTTTTAATAATTAATATGCAATATATGAAAATTTTAGTATATTAATTAGTTTATTAGCTAGTGAAATTGACATTGATATTATCTTTACAATTATAAGTATGAAAGAGTATTTTCTCAATGAAAATTATAAAAACTTAATTACATAATCGAGTTGAATGATTATTTAATTGTGATATATTAAAATATATTATAGTATTAATAATAAAGCAATCAAGTAATGATTTCAAAAAATGAAAACTCATGAAAAATAATTATAGCAAGAATTTATTATTTTATAAAATTAATTTTTTCTATACGATTCTGATTACATATTTATATATATTATTGTATTTTTTTCTCAACAGATAATTTATTATTATATATAATATATTTTTTAAAATTAAGCAAAATAAAATTTTATTGATCCTACTAACTCATTTAGCTGGCTTTTCTCCTAGTTGAAAAAGTCAGCTTTATTGTCCACAATCAAGAGGCTTGATTATAAACGTATATTAACGTAGGCATTTAGACTTTTATGTGTGTGTGAATTACAAATGAGAGCCATTGTAATTTGAGTGATGGCATAATAATAAGGAGGTGGAGTAGGGGAAGGGAATGGCTTTGGAGTAGGGAAAATTTGGTAACTCAAGTTTCTAAGTTTTGTACCCATGTCATCATGAGTTGTAAGACCTCAATACACTTATAATTGAGCCACTATGCTCCACTAATCATACGTCTCTCTCTCCATACATCTCTCTTTCTCTCTTTCTTTCTCTGTCAAGACCTTAAATGACGTAGATCAAGCAATTAAAGCCTACGAAATTAATATAGATCCACTAAATTTCTTTATATATATATATATCAAACCCATTAAATGTAGCCACCTAGCTATAATAGCTTGTTAGAAATTAATTAAATTTCTTAAGTTTCTCATAATAATATATGATGATGGAATAGAATAGAGGGTGACGGATGAGTGTCTAACTATAACTACTTGGTTAGCTACTTGAATAAGGTAAGAAATTGAAATTATTGTACATAAAAGGATCATAGTTAAGGTCTTGATTAAGACCATCAACTTAATTTCATTAATCATTTAGTGGTACGTTACGGATTGATATCAATCACTACTTCCAACAAGTATTTGGTGCAGCTTATCTCAAGGAATAACTAAGGTTGAATCATTAGAAAGAGTATTGTTGAGAGCGATGATTATAAACCCTGAAAGAATTAATTTTTTGTGAACTGTAAATCGAATATGGAAGATACTTTTTATATCGAAAAAAAAAAATCAATACACTACATATGTTTTGAGTCCTTAATTTAATATCAATCTTGCTAATATTCAAGATAACATAGTCTAGTCTAAATTTATCAATGAATTTATTGTCCATTTTATTAATCAAAATTCGAATTTTAAATATTTTTCTTTTTTATAAAAAAATTACAACCTTCATATAAGAAAAAAAAATAAAAAGAAAACTTTTTTTAAGAGATTATTGGGTAGAGAAAAATAATCTTCCTAATAGTAACGGATATTTTTTTCATTTTAGATAAAAAAAAAAAATCTTTTGCAATACTGTTCTTCTCTGTAATCCGAAAAGAGTTTATAAACCACTAAACTTAAATATGAAAATTGAGTCAATCCAATAAATCAATCAATCAAATTTAAAACTACATCTACTAAATCCAATAAAAATAATCTTATTAATCTTTATCTATTTTTGAAAGTGTATAGAGTGAAGAGAGTGAAATTAAAAACTTTAGCCTATATTAAATAAAAAAAATTAAATTTTTTAAAAAATAAATTTAAGAATTTATTCTAAAAAATACTAAATTAAAAAAACAAAATTGTATAACTTTTTAAAATATTTTATTATTTAGACTTGAAAAGAATATGAATACGAGTTCATAGATTGATTTGATTTGAATTGTTTGAGGTAGATATTGCAAAACAAACTAGTAAAATCAGTTTATAAATAATTAAAATCGTAATTAAACAAAATAACGTTAAAAAATATTCAAACGAAATCATTTTAGTTTAGTTTAATCGATTTATGTTATCAAGTAAATTAGTAAAAAAAAATTAAGAAAATTGAAAATATTCAAATAACATGTTTGATGAAATTACTAAGAGGAATTTGGTTTTCTGGAGTGCAATGATAACTGGGTATGCAAAGGTGGCAAAAGTCAACGAGGCTTCGAGTGTGCTTTAGGAGATGCATGGGGTTTCATTGGTAGGTGTGATTTCTGCATTTGCTATGGCAACAGCACTGGTTATAGAGAAGTGGGTTCATGCATACATCAAGAAAAGGATGATTGATCTTGAGCTTAAGCTTAATACAACACTAGGTTATTATGTATGCAAAGTGTGGGTGTATAGAGAGCAAAAGAGATTTTTTTTTTTTTTTTAATGAGATTCCAGTAGAGGATAGTAAAGCTTGGAGCTTAGTGATTGTTGGATTGGTCATTCACGGACATGCGGAGAATGCATTGAGATGTCAAATAGTTTGAAGGAGTTTTTAACCAAGTGCTTCCACAATAATTTAATTTTAATATTTTGAATTCTAATTAATTAATAAGTTCTAAATATTAAATTAAATTATTCAATTAATATGGTCTAGCTCATGAGTCAAGCTAGTAGAAAACCAATAGTTAAAGTGAAATACTTAATGTGGAGCTGAAAATATTAAAATAATGGGTATTTATTTAATTAAAACAGTTGCAGATAGTCCTGGCTTGTGGAAGCATGGCTTTGTGTCAAATATGGGCAATTGTTCTATTGTTCAAGCAGAGCTTTAGGCAGTTTATCAAGGTCTCAAATTGGCAGTTATTTGGGTATTCCTTCTGTTATTGCGGAGTGTGATAACTTAGAGATTGTATCCATGGTGTCGGGGACTTCTTCTCCTATTAGTAGTTGTGCTTCTCTTATTAAGTTCATTCACCGGTTGCTGAGAGAGTTTATTCAAGTGCATATTGTTCATATTTTCCGCAAAGCCAATTTCACTGCAGATTGCCTGGCTTCCTTTGCTAAGGACTTTCCTCTGGGCGCCTACCTTATTCAAGATCTCGTGATGGAATTAATTATTGGCTCCTCCATGATAGGGTCGGGGTGATACAGATAGTTATAAATTATTGTTTTAAATTTTTATAACAGGTAGTCTTAACATGTGAAATTTTAAATGAATGAGACCAATCAAGCACCTTCTGTTAGTTATATCTTCGAGTTTTGAGAATTGTTCATATTTTTCTAACACACAAATTTCCAAGCAGAGCAGTGTTTTAAAGTTGCTTAAAAGAACAGAATCCATGCCAATATTAGATGTTCTTTTATTTCTTGCATTTTGTTTAATTTTTTTTTCAAATATTAGCAAATTAGACACAATAGAAAATTTATCCGTACAACTGAAATATAAATTGGAACAGAGAACATTGCCAGGAAAAGCACTTTTATTATCAATAGATAAGATATGCCACCACCACCATCGATCTTTGGTTTTCCGCCAATGCACAGCATCTCTCTCCCTCCAAGTACCCACAAAGCTTACTACTTAAAAAACTTTCCACCCCATGGTGATATTCTAGTTGATATTTGATACCTGCACTCAAAACTACTTCAAGCTTTTACCTAAACCTGGATCTCCACAGGCCATCTATACATCTCCTCCTCTGGTACAGGGAGAGTCAGGGTCACTAGTCCAATATCAGAGGCATAGTTGAAGTCAATCTCAACATTGCCCACACGGCACTTCAATGGGCGCTGCGAAGAGTATGCCCCAAAACGTCCGCATCCCCTGACTTTCAGTGCAATAGTAGCAGTTGGGGACCAATTTTCACCGAGTGAAGTAGTCAGCTCTGAGGAAAGCTCACCATCAAAGAGCTCCGGTTTCTTGTCAAAAGCCATCTTGATTTCAAACTGATCCAATGCGCCACCAGTGTTGAACATGTCAAGCAACCCTATTGGTGCAAACGAAATGCTGGAAGTGATCACCTGCAAGATCAGATGTAACTGAGTAAACTCCCTTGCTATCTAATTAATGCGCCAGCCCAGAAGAGGGAGAGAGAGAAAGAGAGAATCTGAAACTTACCTTGATTGGACAGAAATGGAAGAGTTCATATTCGAGAACTTTCAGTGTCACTGGCACTGAAGCACCTTTAGGTAACCGAATTACCTCTCCTGAAATTCAAAATAGAAAAACATTGTTTCTGGTTAACATCTTTTAAATCCAAAAGCTCACAGGAGAATTATAAACCTTATTTCAAAGAAAATTTTCCCTTTCCAACATTATTCAATTTTCCTTACAAGGAATATTCATATGATAAATCCAAGACTTGCAGAATACCAAAATTTGCTTTTCTGGTGTCTAAAATATTTTCCCCACAGCGATGTATAAAAATCATTTCCACCAGGGAGGGCCAGTAAATCTAGTAAATTTACCTGATTTATGGGCATACACTATTGTCTCCCCATTCCAATCTGCACCAGCAACATGAGCAATGCAGTCCACATCAGTGGAGCGAACAGAGCCCGTGAGGGTACCAGGAGAAACATCATGAATACGAGTTTTCTTCTCATTCTTGCACCAACCAGCACCTTGGCAGTTAAAAACACCAACCACACCAGTGCATTTGTTCACATTCCATACCTTCGGCAAGCTACAAAATACAACATATCAGATGAGTATAAAAAAAAAGCAGCATCCTCAGAATTGAGCTCCCTGATATGCAGGAGGAGAAAAGGCAACACACCTTGTTGCCCCAAAATAGTCCAAGAGGGGGGTGAATTGGACTTTATAATTTTTCGGCCCTTACTTGTAGCCTAAAAAATTGTGGCCTTGTTCAACTAGGTGCTCTTTTATATATATTGGAAAGTGATATATGTTTCAATAATATGTCCCTAAATTTCAGTTTGAGTTTCAATTAATATTTATAGCAATTTTTGTCATAACATGCATCACAAGATTTTCAACTAATTTCTGAACCTACTCAATATATATCTTCAAGTATATCAACTCAATCTATTCAATCAATAATTCACTATCATGCATAGAAATTAAATCACATAAAAGTAAGGAAATTAAGGTTAGGAAGATAAAACACAATGATTTTTATAGTGGTTCAGCTTAACTAGCCTACATCCACTCTCTCAAAGAACCCTCTTTGAGTCTTTTCTCCACTATTTGCGATCAAAAGCCCTTTATAACTTTTTCAACGCCAAGCTTTTACCAAGGTAGCTTGAACCCTTGACAAGTGCTATCTCAAGCACTCCCACTCTCAAGCTTCAATAAGTGTTTGTACAACCTCTCTTAAATGCAATTTAATGTTTTAACACTCACTTTCACTTAATTCAAATCAAATTATAAAGAAGAGATGAGTTGATTTGCCAATGGTAGCTCAAAGACTTTAAAGCTCTTGAATGAAAGCAATAAATAAAAAATCAAGATTGGAATGCAAATGTAGGCTTTCATCAAGTGTAAATGAAGTAAAGAAGGTGTATTTATAGTCTCAAATCATTTTAAACCGTTTGAAACCTTTTTGGAACGTTATACACTCTGTTCTAGGTAAAATAGTTGTTATTTTGTCTTTTTGTGTGAAGTTAAGCAACTCTGATCATTTAGCAAACTAATGAAATTTTGGCAACAGTAGTAAACTAATTAGTAAACTAATATTTTAACAAACACATTAGCAAACTAATATGTTAGCAAACAGGTTAGCAAACTAATTTACCAGATGCCTGTTTCAAATTGTAATCTTAAAAAAATGATTTAGACCTTAAGAAAAATATATACTCCAATAGTAATATCCAAGGTCATGATGAAAGAAAATTTTATAAAATAATTAAAAGAAAAAATTTAATTTTGAGCTCCATTTGACTAAACTTTCATTTATTCTTTTTACACAAGTCTTAAGACTCAATTTATAACTCTATGACTTTCATACCTTTACTTTGAGTCTTGGTTTACATAATCTTGTTATTTCTCATCTTGGATTTTTCTTGAGATGCCTTTGAGTATTCTTCCTCCTTAGATGCAACTTTAAAGATTCTTTATGAATAAGAGAAAGAATCTACACATCACTTTAAAGTTGGGTTAGATAGATTCTGTTTGAGTTTTGTTATCATCAAAATCAATGCTCGTTTTGAGCTACACGGGGTCAACAATCTCCCCCTTTTTGATGATGACAAAACTCAATTGAATCATCAATCAAAAATAAAAGTGTGCGTAAGTTTATGTATATCCAAGCAAGTTAGTATGCAGAAAATGCTCCCCCTAAATATATGCACATAATTTCTAAGAAATTTATCAGCTATATAAAAACTCCCCTTGAATTTATGCTACAAAGCATGTTCATAAGATATTCACAATATTATCTCAATATGCAAAAAAAATGTTAATATGCACATAAACATACTTCCATTTTCAAAGTACTTCCATTTGTCAAAGTATAAACACATATCCATCCTATTTTCCCCCTTTTTGTCATCATCCAAAAAGGAAATAGGAGATATTAATCCAAAAAGAGTCAAGTTAGCCCAAACTTAAACGCAGTAAGGTAAACAGTAGCAAACTAAAAAATTAGTCAACAATAGTAGCAAACATACTAGTAAACTAAAAATGCAGATAAGAAACTAAAAAACTAGATTATTTTCTAATCATTAAGTCTTTTGCTCCTTCGAATAGCTTTGGAAGGCACCATCTTCTTCCTGGAAGGTTTAGCAGCAGGTGGCTGAGAACCTTGGCTAGCTAAATGCGCATGCTCCTATGGCTCATCCTCATCAGATGGGGTTTGAAGGGCAATAGCCAGAGTCTGGTATGGATTGGACACCATAGAGTTAGATCTTTTTCTACCTTTCTTGGCTGGAGGTGCAGCAGCTGCAGAAGGTTGAGATGGAGCACTCTCTTGCTGATCCTTTAGAGAGTCTTCCTTTTGCTATGTAGAGTCAACTGCAGGGTCCATAATTTGTTCACTCTCAGGCTCAACAGCTGGCTCACTTACAAGTTCTACAACCTGTTCACTAAGATGCTCAATAGGAGCTTCAGCTGCAGGTTCAACTTCAGGTTCAACAACCTGTTCACTTTCATGTTCCACATCAGCAGTAAACTCACCAAGCCCAGTACCTCCACACTCAACATTACCATGAGCAGAAACATGAGTAGCAGGAGAAGAGGAATCACTTGCAGGTACATCAGTCTCAACTTTGGTTGGGAAACCAGTTTCCCTTGCCTGCTAAAGATCTGCAATCTATTTCTTTAACTCCTCATTTTGAGTAAGCAAATGACTCACTTTGTAATCAACAACATCCACAAATTTTCTCAGAAGTTCAATAGACTGATTTGTTGTACTAAATTGCTCACTAATAGAAGTTCTTAGCCCTTGAAGCTCACTCATAATCTCACTTTGAGAATCTGAATCAACTTTAGCTGAGGAAGATCCACCTTTTTCAACACGTTTCTTTCTTCCATCAATATCAGAATGAATTTCTCTAAGCACAATCAAATCTGTCCTAGAACTCTCCTTAGAGACATTTATATCCAACTCTTTAAACAAAGCAGTCAAGAGATGTGCATAAGGCAATTTTCCAATCCCATAAGCTTTACACATATTCTTGAAAATCAGATATGCCAAATTCATTCTTACTCTGTTAAAAATATGCCACATGATGCACATATCCAGGTAACTCAAATAGCCATAGCTACCAGACTTAGGACAAAAAATATAATTCACCATACTGTGAATAATTTTAATATGTTGAAAAGCTTTTGTGTTAGTGGACTTTTCACTAGTGACAGTGTTGGCAGGAAAGACTTCATTTTCAAACTCAGCCAAGTTAAAGCCTGGAGCTCTAGCAACATCTCTATGAGTAGAGATTTTATTTCCATCATTAGGCAATTTTAAAGCCTTAGCAATCAACTCAACAGAAATGACATACACATTATCATTCAAGGTGACTTCAAATTTGTCTTCTTCATCAACTATTCTTAGAGTTCTATAAAATTCTTGAACCAATCTAGGGTAATAAGCATTAGTGCATTCACAAACATTCATCCATTCTTGAAATTCAAAGAGTTCCTTGAATTGAAAATTTACCTGATCAAAATTATCCCATTTAATGAACTTACAATCAAGCAGCGCTTTGTCAACAGAACCCGAAGATTTTGCAGTACCCTTTTTGTGTGGAGTATCAATCCCGCACATTTTTCTCCCCTTTTTCTTTTCTGGTGCCGTTACAGCAGGTTCGACTACCTTAGATGGGTCGGAGGATACACTAGTCGATTCTGCTTCTGGTGTTTTCTTCTTTTCCTTCAATTTTTTTCTTAATGCGGCAACAGGGAGTTCTTCAGATAACGGCGAGGACGACGAAGCAGCAACAGCAACAGGAGTTTTTCGTTTAGTGCGAGCCATAGATGGGGAACTAGAGGCGATGAAGAATGGGGAATTTTAAAATGACTTCTGGTGCAGTGAGAAATGAAAGAGAGATTAGAGATTTAATTGATGATTTGAGAGTGAGATAGGCGCTCTGATGAATATAGGTTAGAGTTAATGGCAAGAAAATTGGGAAGAGTAATGTTGTAAACCAATGCAGAGGAGAGAGAGAGTCGGTATGGCAAAACAAATTTTGATGGGTGACGGTTTCGTGTAGCAATAGTTAATATTTCTTGAGCCCCGTGCTTTTCCTTTTCTATTGTACCTTATTTGAATTTTATTCTTATTTCAAATGTATCTATCTATCTCTATATATATGTATATATATATATATATATATCTATAAATCTATCACAGTAAGGAAAATATGAATAGGTAAGTGCATTGATTGGTGTGCAGAGAATTCAAATTCAAAGCACAATCACATTTTGGTTTGGAATTTGAACAGTACACGATATAGCAAACTAATTCTAGTCATGCAACATTAGCATACAACTTAGTAAACTAATTCCTCGAGTAAACAAATAAGTTAGCTAATGTTGTTTAGAGGTTTCTCAGCAATTTATATCACAGCAAATTACTCACACATTGGATAATATGCAGACATATTAAATTAAATTTCAAGCAAGTGGTTCGCTCATGCCAATTTCCATTCTGATTTTACAAAAGGTTTCCTTATTAAGTGGTTTTGTAAAAATATCAGCAAGTTGATTTTCAAAGGCAACAAATTCTATTTTGATATCTCCATTTTGAACATGATCTCTAATAAAATGATGTCTGATCTCAATATGTTTTGTTCTTGAATGTTGGACTGGATTTTTGATCAAGTATATGGCACTTGTGTTGTCACACCTAATTGGAACAAGATTATATTTTAAACCAAAATCTTCCAATTGTTGTTTCATCCATAAAATTTGAGCAACACAATTACCAGCAGCTATATATTCTGCCTCAGCTATAGATAGAGTTACTGAAGTTTGTTTCTTATTGTGCCAAGAAACTAGTGCAAGACCAAGAAATTGACAAGTACCTGAAGTACTTTTTCTATCCAATCTACTTCCAGCAAAATCAGAATCACTATAACCAACAAGATTAAATGATTCACATTTTGGATACCATAAACCAATTGAGTGCGTGCCAATGAGGTATTTGAATATTCTTTTAACTGCACTTAGATGGGATTCTTTTGGACATGATTGAAATATTGCACACAAGCAAACACTAAAGTGTATGTCTAGTCTAGATGCAATAAGGTACAAAAGAGAGCCAATCATACCTCTATAAAGCTTTGTATCTACTTCTTTACCTTTTTCATCATTGTCCATTTTAATTGTTGAATTCATAGGAGTGCCCATGCTCTTCAAATCTTCCATTTTAAATTTCTTCAACATATCCTTGATGTACTTTGATTGATTTATGAAGATGCCATCTTTCATTTGCTTAATTTGAAGTCCAAGGAAGAATGTGAGCTCCCCCATCATGCTCATCTCAAATTCATTTTGCATAATCTTAGAAAATTTCTTGCAAAGATATTCTTTAGTAGCACCAAAAATTATATCATCAACATAAATTTGCACAATGAGCATATCATTATGATGCTTCTTAACAAAAAGTGTTGTGTCCACTTTGCCTCTTTGGAAATCATTTTGTAAAAAGAATTTACTAAGCCTTTTATGCCATGCTCTAGGAGCTTGTTTTAAACCATATAAAGCTGTAGTAAGCTTATAAATATGATTTGGATGCTCATGATTTTCAAAGCCTGGAGGTTGTGCAACATACACCTCCTCATCAATATAACCATTTAAAAATGCACTCTTGACATCCATTTGATAAAGCATAAAATCCTTATAACATGCAAAGGCACACAACATTCTAATAGCTTCAATTCTAGCCACCAGAGTAAAGGTTTCATCAAAATCAATCCCTTCCTCTTGGTTGTAGCCTTGAGCCACTAGTCTAGCTTTGTTTCTAACAACATTGTCTTTTTCATCTTTTTTGTTTCTAAAAACCCATTTAGTATCAATAATTGAATGATCTTTTGGTTTAGGCACCAAATTCCAAACTTTATTTCTCTCAAATTGATTTAGTTCTTCTTGCATGGCAACAATTCAACTTTCATCATTTTGAGCTTCTTCAAAACATTTAGGTTCAATTTGTGAAACAAAGGCAACATTACCAAAATATCTTCTCAATTGTGCTCTAGTCATCATCCTTTGAGATGGATCATCAATGATGTCTTCTTGGGGATGATTTCTATGGAATCTCCATTCTTTAGGTAAATCTTCATGTTGGGGCTCATTCACTTGTAATTCTTCCAAATTTGGCATTTCTTCATTGATTTGATCATTATTGGCATTATGGACATCTATTGTGGTATCTCCTTGAGTTTCTTCATCTTTGTCATCAATTTGTTCCATTTCTTGACTTGATATTATATTTTCTTTTCCAAACACCTGCTCATTATTATCATCACAAACATTTTTCCTTCTAATAGAAGGGTTAATCTCATCAAACAAAATATGAATAGTTTCCTCAATAGCTAACGTTCTTCTATTAAATACCCTATAAGCTTTACTCTTTGTTGAATACCCAAGAAAGATTCTTTCATCGGATTTAGCATCAAATTTCTTTAAGTTATCCTTCTTGTTATTTAAAATATAGCACTTACAACCAAATGCTTTGAAATATGAGATATTTTATTTTCTTCCTTTCCACAGCTCATAGGGAGTCTTTTTCAAAATTGGTCTAATCAAAATTCTATTCAACACATAGCAAGAAGTATTAATAGCTTCAGCCCAAAAATACTTTGGCAAATTATTTTCATTCAACATGGTTCTAGTCATTTTTTGCAAAGTCCTATTTTTCCTTTCTACAACCCCATTTTGTTGTGGTGTTCTAGGAGCTAAAAAATTATGGTTGATTCCATGTTTATCACAATATCTCTCAAATAAATGATTTTCAAATTCAGTTCCATGATCACTTCTTATAGATGTGATACAAAAACCTTTTTCATTTTGAACCATTTTACTAAAAGAGGTGAATTTCTCAAAAGTCTCATCTTTGTGAGCAAGGAAGAATGTCCATGTATATCTTGAATAGTCATAAATAATAACTAAAGCATATGTCTTCCCACCAAGACTAGTAGGAGATACGGGTCCAAATAAATCAAGATGAAGCAATTCTAATGGCCTAGTGGTAGACACAATATTTTTAGATTTAAAAGATGCTCTAGTATGCTTTCCTAGTGCACATGCCCTACATTGAAATTCATTTTCATAATTAATCTTAGGGAGACCATTAACAAGTTCTTTCTTAGACAATTTTGAGAGTGTATGCATGCTTGCATGACCTAATCTTCTATGCCATAAATAACTAGAATTATCAAAAGATACTAGACATGTACCATGATTAGTTTCAAAATTATTCATGTCAAGCAAGTAAATATTATTAGATCTATTGGCAATGAACAATGTGTCATTATCTAAGTTATTGATTGTACAAAGAGAAGAAGTGAACTTTACCTCAAAACCTTTATCACAAAGTTGGCTTACACTTAGCAAGTTGTATTTCAAACCTTCAACAAGCGACACATCTTCAATACAAGGTTTGGTTCTAATTTTGCCATTTCCAATTATTTTTCCTTTTCCTTTATCTCCAAATTTCACATGTCCTCCATCTTCCATTGTGATTTTTGAAAACTTGTCCTTTTCACCTGTCATGCGCTTTGAACAACCACTATCTATATACCATTTTTCACTTTCCTTCATCCCTTTGAAACAAACTTGAAATTTAATCATTTAGCTTTAGGTACCTAAGCAACTTTGGGTCCTTGGGGGTTAGTGACCTTAGGTAAGGTTCCCTTTGGCGCCCATACCTTCTTTACCTTAAGAAGATCCTTCCTAAGTGCACAAGAACTAATCATATGACCTCTTTTATTGCAATAATAACATGTGATAATGGGCAAGGAGGATGTAGATGCTTTAATGAAATAATTCTTGTATTTGCCATAGTTCATGAAACCATCAAAACTAATTCCATATTTTTCATTCGAAATTCTTTGGTTTCCAAGAAGTACATCTAGAGTTTCTTTTCCTTTTGTAAATTTTGCCAAATCATTTGTCAAAGATACTATTTTAGCTTCAGAAACTTTATTTTTCTCAATGAGCATTTCACAAGTTTCTTTTGAGATTTTTAACTCTAAATCTAGCTCTTTAAACAAGGCAATTTGTCCTTTGTAAAATTCATTTTCTTTATACACATTGTACATGGCAATATTTTGTGATCTCAATGATTCAATTTCTAAATTCATTTTAGTGCACTTTCTCTTGTATTTTCTATACTCATCATATACTTTAGCAAATGCAAGCTCAAGTTCTTCTACATTAGGAGATTCATAAGAGTTTACCTCATTGTCACTTTCTTCTTCCTTTTGTGAACTCTCGAATTTCTCTTCATATGCCATCATACAAAGGTGAGCAGTCTCCTTGTCACTTGATTTATCATTTGAAGATTGTTCACTGTTGCTCCATACTACTTTCATAGCTTTCTTGCTCCTGTCTTCTTTTCCTTTCTTCTTTTTGAGTAATGGACATTTGGGCTTAATATGTCCAGGTTTGTGACACTCATAACATACAACTTCTTCTTTTGAATCCTTAAAACGTTTATCCTTGGGAGTATACTTTTTTAGGAATTTCTTGTATTTACTTCCTCCCTTCTTGAAAGCTCTTTTGAATTTTCTTGCAAGCATAGTCATTTCATCATCATCATCACTTGAAGCACTTGAGTTGTCACTTGAGTCAACTTTAAGTACAACTCCTTTCTTCTTATCTTCATCCTTATTCGATTTGAGAGCAATGCTTTTCTTCTTCTTTTGCTCATTTTCAACTTCATCTTTCTTGTATACCATCTCATGTGCAATGAGAGATCCAATGAGTTCATCATAGGTGAAAGTTTTCAAATCTTTGGTATCTTGGAAAACTGTAGTCTTTGCTTTCCAAGATTTTGGAAGTGATCTAAGAATTTTCTTCACAAGTTCAGCTTCCTCAAATCTTTTACCAAGTGCTTTGAGATGATTGACAAGATCGGTAAACCTTGTACTCATATCCGTAATTGATTCTCCTGGCTTCATTTCAAATAGCTCATAATCTCGGATAAGGAGGTTTGCTTTGGATTCCTTGACGACATCCGTTCCTTCATAAGTTACTTCAAGCTTTTCCCAAATTTCCTTAGTAGATTAACATCCTGAAACACGATTGTATTCATTAAGGTCAAGTGAGCAATGCAAAATATTAATAGCTTTAGCATTTATAGAAATTTTCTTCCAATCATTATCATCATATTCATCTTCATTTTTAGGAACTTTAGTATTTTCTTGACCATTCTTTTGAGGAAGATGTGGACTAGTTTTAATAATTCTCCACGCATCAATATCTAGAGATTGTATAAAATTTCTCATTCTTACTTTCCAAAATGAATAATTAGTGCCATTGAAGAGTGGTGGTCTAGTAATTGAGTAGCCTTCAGCTAGTGGTGCGGGTATACTGGCAGTGTTGCTAGATGAACAAGCCATTATGGATCACTCCAAGGTTGTAACACCCTAAGCAAGAGAGACAGGCTCTGATACCAATTTGTTGTCCCAAAATAGTCCAAAAGGGGGGTAAATTGGACTTTACAATTTTTCGGCCCTTGCTTGTAGCCTACTGAAAAATTGTGGCTTTGTTCAACTAGGTGCTCTTTTATATATATTGTGAAAGTGATATATGTTTCAATAATATGTCCCTAAATTTCAGTTTGAGTTTCAATCAATATTTATAACAATTTTTGTCATAACATGCATCACAAGATTTTCAACCAATTTCTCAACCTACTCAATATATCTTCAAGTATATCAACTCAATCTATTCAATCAATCATTCACTATCATGCATAGAAATTAAATCACATAAAAGTAAGGAGATTAAGGTTAGAGAGATCAAATACAATGATTTTTATAGTGGCTCGGCTTAATTAGCCTACATTCACTCTCTCAAAGAATCCTCTTTGAGTCTTCTCTCTACTATTTGCTCTTTTAAAGGCAAGAGATCAAAAGCCCTTTACAACTTTTTCAACACCAAGCTTTTACCAAGATAGCTTGAATCCTTGACAAGTGCTATCTCAAGCACTCCCATTCTCAAGCTTCAATAGGTGCTTGTACAACCTCTCTTAAATGCAATTTAATGTTTTAACACTCACTTTCACTTAATACAAATTAAACTATAAAGAAGAGATGAGTTGATTTGCCAATGCTAGCTCAAAGATTTTAAAGCTCTTGAATGAAAGCAATAAATAAAAAATCAAGATTGGAGTGCAAATGTAGGCTTTCATCAAGTGTAAAATGAAGTAAAGAAGGTGTATTTATAGTCCCAAATCATTTTAAACCGTTTGAAACCTTTTTGGAACGTTATACACTCTGTTCTAGGCAAAATAGCCGTTATTTTGTCTTTTTGTGCAAAGTTAAGCAACTCTGATCATTTAGCAAACTAATGAAATTTTGGCAACAGTAGTAAACTAGTTAGTAAACTAATGTTTTAGCAAACACATTAGCAAACTAATATTTTAGCAAACAGGTTAGCAAACTAATTTACCAGATGCCTGTTTCAAATTGTAATCTTACAAAAATGATTTAGACCTTAAGAAAAATATATACTCCAATAGTAATATCCAAGGTCATGATGAGAGAAAATTTTATAAAATAATTAAAAGAAAAAATTTAATTTTGAGCTCCATTTGACTAAACTTTCATCTATTCTTTTTATACAAGTCTTAAGACTCAATTTATAACTCTATGACTTTCATACCTTTACTTTGAGTCTTGGCTTACATAATCTTGTTCTTTCTCATCTTGGATTTGTCTTGAGATGTCTTTGAGTATTCTTCCTACTTAGATGCAACTTCAAAGATTCTTTATGAATAAGAAAAAGAATCTACACATCACTTTAAAGTTGGGTTAGATAGATTCTGTTTGAGTTTTGTTATCATCAAAATCAATGCTCATTTTGAGCTACACGGGGACAACACACCTGATGCCATCTCTTGCTGGATCAGCAAAGAGACAATCACGGGTTGGCCTGCCAGGAAGTTGAGCACGCAGAACTGAACCATCAGGAAGGACTAGCTTCTTCGGTAGCTTAAAGTTTGTGGTTGCCAGGCTCATCACTACATTAAACAATGAGAAAACATTCGCTTGTTAAAGTCTTGTTTTTTGCTGGAGTTGTTAAAATCTTGTTAATTTTCATCTTTTGATGTTAATCTTGATGCATAATTTGAATCAGTCGTGAGGATGAAGGTACCTGACATAGATTGCACATCCACCGATAGCACGAACTGCGCCATGATAATCTGCAGCAGGGTGTAAACTCTGCAACCACATATTTTGTTAATATATAGTAATTGATGTCCTGAGAAACTGAAGTTATCCTCTTTTACTCACATGGAACATATCCCAGTCAAGTTGCATAAATTCTCCAAGGAAAGGGTATTGTAAGCCACAGAAGAAATATGAGTAGTGTGGGAGGCAGGGTCCCTAGGGTAGAAGTCATCAGAAGCTCTCACAACAGCAGTCTGCTTGGCGCTATAGATCCCATCAGTGTTACGGCACATGCATGCAATACATCCATTGTCAGGAAAGTTTCGTGCAATCGAAGCCTCAAGAGCTTGGTGATAGCTGCGGGTGAGGGAAACTCTTCCACCATGACAAGCACCAAGGGTCTCAATGATGTTCTGAACATCAACTTTTACTCCATCTACACCACATGAGGCCAAGTAGGCATGAAGCTTATTGTAGAAGTTGAAAACCTTCTTGGGATGCACCAAACCAAGGCCATGGACAGAGAGACTGTCCATGACAATGTCTGGTTGGTTGCCTAATACACCAGGAGACTGAACTGGATATGCCAACGCAGCGTCATAATCCTCCATACCAGCAGATGCTGGTTTCACTCCACCCCAGTAACCAGCCAAAGCATGCCATACATATACAGACCTATGCAAAATAATAAACCAGAATGAAATTTTCAGGTGCATTATTTTTTAATTAGTTATTGCTTTTCTTTCTTTTACTTCTTTTTCTTTTTAAGTTCACCTATTATTCAATTTATTTTTCAACTACTAAAAATAGCTTTATAAAACAACTTTTATGAAAGTTATGAAATCACATGAATATGCTCCATTAGCAGCCGCAGAAAACTAGAAAATTTCTAAGGAAACAAAACAATGAAGACCACTCACTTCACACTGTGGTGTTGCTTGGCATCTTCCACGACATGCTTTAGTCCTCTAGCCTCCTCATTCTTTTCACCATTCTTCTGAAATTTTGCTTTCTCCTTTATTCCAGTGAGCCTACTTGCAAATCTGCAGGATTTTTTTTTTTTAACAACTTGAAATTTTAATTTAATCAACAAAATGCTAAATGGGAAACTTTTTTCATGAAGATCATATAAGAACACGCATTGAAGTGGAAATATTAAGCTTAGACTGACAATGATGCAGACTTTAGTCCTTATATCAGTCCAAAGACATACAAATATTTGTTAAAGGATAATTTACCTAATCTGGCCCTCAAAGCTTAAATCAAAGAACAAGCATAGAAATCAATACACAAAGACATCATCACAAACATCGAAGGCTTATTCTCATTGGTCCTAGTGATATATTGTTAGCGAAACACAACTTGCCAATTGCCATAAATTCCTTTAGTATTAATTAACGGAAGATGGGAGATTCATGATCTCAGCTTTAATAAACGAGATACAGGAGAGAGAGATTCGTACTGTGCCCCTTCTTGCATAATAATATTAGTATCTTCAATAGATTTATTTTCAATCTGTTGCCAACCATCATCTATGATCAAAAATCGTAGTGGAGACCCTCCCTCGGATAGGCTGCAATCATAACAAGACCACAAGTCAGTCATTCAATCTTCTAACTTATAGTTGCTCATTAATTCGGACTTCCATATATAAATTGAGAGTTAATTCACTCTCCAACATCATTTCTGAAATACCTTTTAAGGCCTTCCTCAACACCCCCAGCTGTGACATTATTGTAAAATGCATCCCAAGTGCACCACCCAAACCAGTCAAGGAAAGAGGGCAACTATGCAAGACCAAAATAATGGACACGAGATTTTGACAATTTCAGCTTCATCGTAGCTGTGTTCAAAATTGTTGATGAAAAACAAAGCAAAAATTTTAAACTAGAACAAAATAATCTTGCCTTTTTCTTCTTACGATGAAGAAAAGTTTGCATGTGTTTTTCCACAGCCCTGTTTTCATGTGAAATCACCCGTTAAAATAAATAAAAAATATTTCAAGGATCAAAGTGAAAATAATCCAAAATTTTCACTAGGGAATTTGTAAATCATATGCCATAAAAATTAACCCAAAATCGTTCAGAATGTAGAAAAAGAATCCATATAGCCGACCCCAAATTTTTTGGATAAAGGCTTAGTTGAGTTTGAGTTGAGTTTGAGTTTATGCCATAAAAATTAAGGTTTGAAAATATGCGAGAGCATCACTATTTCCCTAGGTATCATCAATGCAAAATACATATTTTAGCAATCACCATGCTAGAAATTAGGTAAGGAGCATCGTCTATAAGTAATTGTAATGGCCCGGCCCACTAGTGATATTGTCCACTCTTGGCCGAAGCCCTCACGATTTTAAAACGAGTCACTAAGGAGTTACGAACCACCAACTTATAAACCCAGCATCTCTCCCATGTTTTGCCGACGTGGGATTTACCTAGGGTGTTACAGTAATTATAAATAGGAATAATAAATTTAATATTAATAATTTTTTTAAAAAAATTAATAAAATAATTAATACGCTCTTATATGTATTAGTTGAATAATATTATGTCCTATTATTTGTGTTTATAATATGGCCTATTATTTCCATTAAAAGAATTATTTAGCATTCCTTTGTTTTGTGAAAAATATTTTTTATATTTTTTTAATATTTAAAGTATTTTAAAAATAATTAATAAAAATATTTTTTAATAAAAAATAATTTTAAAAAAATCATTTTCTCAATTTTGATAAATTTATTAAAAATGTGAAAATACTTATATATATATATATATATATATATATATATATATATATATATATATATATATATATATATATTATACAACTGTATACTGTTAATTTATTATAAGTAAATAATGAAAATATTTTTTTATATATAAATTATTTTTTGTTAACAAACAGAGTCTGACAACAAAATTATAAAATTTTCAAAGATAAAATTGTATTTTATGATATAATTTTTAAAATTGTATAGTACTAATTACTAAAATGAGAAATAAATCAACTTGCCGATTAAGTATATTAATTATTTCTCACAAATATAGTACTGAAGAAAAATATATTTGCTTTTTAAAATGAGATATAAATTACGACAATCCTTTGTATTTTTTTTAATATTAGTGAATTAATTAATTTTATTTATATAAAAATATATTATATTAATTTTTATTTATTTATTATTCTATTTTTAACTAATAAAATATATTTCATTTTGATAAAAAAAAAATTAAAGTTTTTAAAATTATCTATTTGTAAAACTTTCAAAGACTAAAAACTGCTTATTAAAAATAAATAATTATATTTGTATAAGTTATCTTTGTTGTAGTGTACTTAAAAATATTAAATAATAAAATCACTTTATATTAATTATAAATAATAAAATTAACTTCCTTTGGATTATATGCCTTATTAAATTACATTTAAATTTGCATTCTATTTTAAATTTTAATATTTACATTGACATCATTGGCAATTTATTAAAATAATAGCTATTAGATTGCTTTTCACCACATTTGGAATGATTCTTTTATGTTAATCAATAACAATATATATATATATATATATATATATATATATATATATATATAGTGAATTAAATATTATTTAAATTAATAAAATTTAATATAGGCAATCAATTTTTGTTTAAATTTTTTTTATCAGAAATAGAACACATATATACGGATTAGTGACGAGAATGAATTACCGTTAAAATTATGATAATTTTAACAAAATTTTTATTCTTATGTAACTTGCATTCACACGCACTCCATAATTGATATAAGATCTCAAAAGATCAATGTACTGAGAAATGAATGTGCTTCAATTTTTTCACCACAGACTCACAAATTAAATCAATTGATTCATCTCTTGCGTGCACGTTATATGAAATCAATTCCCCATAATCATACTTAATAAGCTTCGAAAAGTATAAAAATCTTAAAGGATTGTAGACGTGAAACCTACAAAATAGAAGAAGGTTACGAAGAAAATAGTGGGTTTCCAGCCATATAAAAATTGATATATTTTCATGTACACTTTCTTTATTGTCATATAATAATTTATGATATATCACTCATGTGATATAATGAGTAAAAATGAAAAATATACATTTTAATTATAAGGATATAGGGGTGTAAGATTTATTTTATTTTATTTTATTTTTAACATTTAAAGATTTATGTTATTATACAATTAGCACTTAAAGATAAAAATTATTAAATGACGTCAATATATACAAATGTGACAAATCTCCTTATACTCTTAAACTGGTGATAAATGGATTTCACCTATTTAGCTATATAATCATATCATACATCTAATATCAAATCAAGAAAAAAAGGAGAAAAAATTAGAATAATCGATATTTATCTCTGTGTTGTGAGAAAATCAACAGACAAATTAGTTTATACAGCCAAATAGGCGAGCCCACTTGCTACATCAATTTAAAAGCATGAGAAGACTTGTCATGTTAACATATATTAATATCGTTTAACAATTTTATCACTAAGTACTAATTACATAATAATTTAAATTCTTAAATCCAAAAAATTAATAAAATGTACTTTTTTCTTTTATCATTAAGTACTAATTACATAATAATTCAAATTCTTAAATCCAAACAAATAATAAAATGTACTTATTTCTTTTATATATATATATATTCACATTTTGATAAAATTATCAAAAATTAGAAAATAAAAAAAATGACTTTCTTTTTTTAAATTATATATCAAAAATGAAGTCATTTTTAAATTTTTTAAAAGAGAAAGTTATTTTTTATTTTTTAAATTTTGATCAATTTTATTAAAATGTAAACACATTTATATATATAAAATAAATATATACTATTAATTTAATATAACAATCAACAATGAAAAATATTTTTTTTAAAAATATTTTCTATGTACAAATTATTTTTCGTGAAACAAGCGAAACTTAATTTTTCTATCTATTATATCATTTAAATTAATATATATATATATATATATATATATATATATATATATATATATATATTTATATATATTAATTTCTTTTTTAATGTCTCTTTAATTTGTATAAATGGTGATTATTAATTTTTTAATTTTTCACTATTATGCTATTTAATCTAATTTTTTTAGAATGTAAGATTATATTTTTATTTTTAAGTTTATAAATTTTATGTAATTAAGAATGTAGTATAATATTTTGATATCTCTTGAATTTTATTTATTTATTTAAATAATAAAATTTACACTAAAATTAAATTATGTAATACTTATAATTTACTATAAACAAATTTGTTATAATTTTAGTGATAAATCATAAATTAGTTTTTCAATCTAAATTGAGTGTTAACAACTTTACAATTTGAAACAATTAATTTCATAAAATTTTGTTTTATTAAAAAGTAATCTCCATTTGTAAATTTTTTTAAGTAATTATTTATTTTATATTTAAATAATTATATATTTTATAAAATATTGAATATTTTTATATTTATTATTATTTAAATATAAAATTTATATACACATTATTAATAAAATAAAATTTTATGAATTAAATTTTTTAAATTAAAAAATATCAATATACTAAAATTTTATTATAAAAAATTAAAAATTAATATGTGAATTTTGCCATCTAATTATAATTTATCTTTTAAGCTTCTATAAAAGGGCCAAAGTTGCAGTAGTAGTCCCGTGACTATTGTAGGGTGAAGCCGGCGATCTTGGAAAACATGCACCGAAATTTTAGGTCTAATGTCCTTGTTTCTTTTAATGAGCTTGATTGATTACCTTTATTCATTATTCAATTATATATATTGATATTGTCATGAGTCTCATTGACTGATTTTGGTGCCATGTCAGTCTGTAACATATATATATAAGGAGATGTTGGTGGCCTAATGGCCAACCACTCCAACGCCTATGTTAAGTAGAATTTTGACAGAGTCTTAGTAGTATAGAAAAGCATACCTAATTTGAACTTTATTCTCTAATATTTATCGTTTGAAAGCTCAAAAATTTAACTATCACTTTAATAATAAATTTTGAACAAATAAATTCTCATACCATGATAATAATTGAGAGAGACCCATTGATTTAACAAACTAATTTCTCCCTCTTTACCCTTTTTTATTTACACACAAAATTTAGCGATTGAATACTTTCTTTAAATGACTTTAATATCTTTGACTTTATGAAAGAAGATGTGTATAACCTTATGGATAGAGAGAAAATCAATTTTTATATATCTATTCAATACTTAATTTGGTACATCCATCAAGTAATCTTTATACAATTATAATTATGATTTATTTTAATTAAAGTAAAAATTAATTAATATCAAGTCATATTAAATGAATTGATTTTGGCCCATTTAATTTTTTTGAAGTCACGAGAAAAATCTTATATGTGATTAACTTCCCATAGCAGCGCTTAGTTGGGTGTTGCTTTGGTGAGTTAGACGAGCATCTGGTGCTTCTAATGCTTGGCAGCTTCCACATAAGTTGATGCCCAGCTCGGCTCTGCCTGAGCGATATGATGCTTAGTCCTCGTTGAGTAATATGATACTCGGCCTAGTCAAATCGAGCCATCTAACGTTCAGGCTAGCAACCTCTTATGACCTTTTCAATCATTCTAATTCTTTGACTCTTTAACTGTCATGTTGGCTCTTATGATCGCCATGCTGGTTTTGCTAACTTTTTGACTCGGTTTTAAGCAGGTTATATCACTGTTGAAAAAAAGTTTTAAAATATTATTTTATTATTTTATTATTCTTATGATAAAAACATGTTAAATTTAATTTTAAATTATTTTTTAATATTCTTTAACTAGTATATTTAAAAATATATATATTTTTCTTAACAACAACTCTAACAACAATGCCAAACAAGTTGTAGGATCGAGCCACCATGTTAAAAGCTTACATTATTAATAGAGACACAACTCTAACGCTTCTTTATAGTGTAATAGTCCAAGCAACATGGGCTAAATGACATAAGCAAGATGCTGGCCTACTGAGCTATTTATACTCAGTCTCAACAATCCCTCCACCACCTAACAATGATTCAAACCCATGATCTCAACTCTGATGTCAATTATAGAATCGAGCACTTACCAAAAGTTTAAATTATTAGTAGAAGTGCAACTTTAGCCCTTTATAGGTAGCAGTCTAAGTGCTATACGCTGAAAATATCTTGACAAGATATTGCCCATTAAACTATCCCCATTTAATGCCAACACAAGTCCTGTATGGCATTCTTGATATTTAGATGCTCTAATATAAGGATTAAGAAAATTAACAATGAAAATTAATAAAAATTCAAAAGTGATTACGCATTTATATATGCATCAATATTTTACAATTATCTAATTAATTGCATTTTTAATTTCTTAACTTTTCAAGAATGAAATTATAGCCTTATTCCTATTGCCTCAATTTTTGTCAAGTCATACACCACTGCATTTTTACACTTTACATGCCATTTAATATAAATTTTATTCATTTATAATTTCTAGTTTATCATATATTTAATATTGGCCTTCAAATTTAATTTAAAAATCAGTAAATGTTATAATTTGAGTGAGATTGATTTTTTTTTGTTTCATTCTAATTAATATTTAAATCCAAAATTTCATAATTTTAAAAATAACTTTTATATTAACTCCATCCATTTTTAACTTTCGCATTTGTATTTTATATAGTAATTAAAAAAATAATAAAATAATCTCATTTTTATGAATAGTAATGGACTAAATTATCATTTTTCTCATCTAATTATTTTTTATATAAATATTTATTATATTTAATAGAGATAAAAAGAAAAATTAGAAAAAAAAAACTTCTTAATTTAAAATTTTTAAATGTAATAAATAATTTTAAATAAAAGAAAAATCTAAATACTGACATATAGAAATAGATGGAAGAATACTGACTAAGCTTATTAGTTATATCAAATTGAATCCTTTACCTTATAATTCAAATTTTGAAAATTCATCATCTTATAATTTAGTTTTTAAAAAATTTTATATTTCCATCACCCTAATTGTTTCAATATTAACTATTTCATGTCAATTTAGCCATCATATTGATATTTTTATTGAAGGGTTAGTACAAGTCCAATAAAAATTGACCATGTGCGCAATATAATTTAATAAATTTAAAAAATAAAAACTAATAGCCACACTTAATTGGTGATATTCTTAATGATTTTATCAGTTTTTTCTAGATAAAAAAAAAAAAAAAAAAAAGAGATTTCTCACCCCAGGATATATTATCAACCTTATTAAAAGATTGCACTGAGATTTATATGTCGCTCATAAAAAAATAATTAATTATTATTTTACATTAATTTAAAATAATGTGTTTGCATTATATATAAAATTTGGACAAACCTTCTCTTTTTAAGTTAACTTTTAAGTAGAGTTAAATTCGATTCATTTCTTCTATATATTATTAGAATCTATCATGTTTTAATATTGAGTCACTCATAAACATATTTATTTATAAATTTCACGCTTCAAAATTTCATATTTAGATGTAAAAATGATGTATATCTCACATTAATTTATAATAAAATATTTATGCTATATATAAAATTTATACAAATATTATATTTTTTAACTAACTTTGGAGATAAAATTAAATCTGATTTAATCTATTTTTTTATATTAATAAAACTTAAACTCCCAATCTATTAAATCAACTGTCGTTAACTGTATATTAATCTTATTTTAATAAAAAGTCCATTTTTCATAGAAAATTAGAAATTTGGAAAAGCAAAAGCATAACAACACAATACATTACATCAGTTTCCTAAAAAAAATGCATTACATCACTAGATATTACGTGGCTTACACTGATGACTTTTCCATCAAAAATAAAAGAATAAAATAAAATAAAATAAAATAAAAATAAAAATGAGCGCTAAACTATCAGCCAAGTTGCAAAATCAGGCACTAAGCAAACCAACAAAAATTCGTGACGCTGTGGTCACGTGCTCAAATGCATGGCCCACTTACATATTAACACGCATCAGTTCCACGTCAGATATAGAGACAATATCCTATCGTGGTCGTTCGTGCCACGTTGGCTTCGTATCTGTACAGAGACAGGCTCCAGTCACAATAGCCACCCACCTGGAATTGGAATGGTTGGGTGGGTAGGTGGAGGTTTAGCCATAGTTTAATTATAATTATTAGATTTAATCATGACAGTGTGTGGGGCCCAAAACACGTCAGCTCTGACTGTAACACAATAGATTTCCCAATGCAATAATACAGTAAAATGGTTAATTTTTGACGTAATTACAACCGTTGGATTTTGTTAATTTTTTTTATCGGATATTTTTATTTCCACGTATCAGTTTTACAATATAAAAAAATAATTCTTTTAAGAATTATGATAATTTTTTTTAATAATATTTTTTTTAAAAATCGAATCTAAATTCTTAATCAAAAGCACAATCACTGTTTTAATTAATTAATTTAATAATATAATAAAATATTTCTTTTTTATATAAAATGGTGTGAATATCAAACTTTTAATTTCTGAAATGAGTTATTGTCTAGACAAACTTTTTTAACCTTGTTTGGAAATTAAAATATTAAAAATTAATTATATTATCAGAAAGAATTTAATTTTGTTAACTTTAAAAAAATTAAAAATTAAATATTATTATGTGAAAATTTAATTGAATTTTTTCTTATAAATAATTTATTTCTATGAAATTTTTAAATAAAAAAATTGATAATAATAATAATAATTTTATTAGTTTAGATATAATTTATAAATTCTTTTATTAAATTTACCAATTAATACTTTGATTTATATTGTTTGATAATTTAACTATAATATATTGGATTTTATACGCTTTAAACAAAACAGGGGAAAAAGAGATAAAAATATAAAGGTTCATGAGAGTGTTCGGTATTAATAAGTGACTGTTTGGTAGGGTTGAGCAGAATTCGGTTCAAATCGAAAAATCGAACTGAATCGAGTCAATTCGGTTCAATCAGTTTAGTTTTACAATTTAATCGGTTTGGTTCAGTTTTAAATTATAAAAATTTCGATTATTTCGATTTGATTCGGTTTTGAAGAAAAAAAAATCAATTAAATCGAACCGAACTGAATAGTGATTTATATAGTCAAATCAAACTAAATCAAACCGAATCGATTTTTGAATTGATTTATTTTTATGAAAAACTTATGAATTATATTTAATTATATATATATATTAATTGTTTAATTTCATTGATTAATGATTATTAGGTTCAAACCAAAGTTAAAATTAGACCAAATAACTTAAAAATCAAGTCTAAATTAAAAAATTAATAAAAAATCAAACCAATCGGTTTAAACTGAACCAAACTGAAATAGAGCGGTTTGATTCGATTCGGTTTTTCACCCATTTTGGTTCGATTCGATTTCTAAAATTTACGGTTCGATTTTTATAATTTAATTCGGTTCGATTCGATTCGATTCGGTTTGAACTAAATGCTCACCCCTACTATTTGGTATTAATATTAGAGGGTGAAAATTATTTCTCAAGAAAAAAAATTATTATTTTAAATGATATTAAAAATAGTAATTTAGAAAAAAAAATATTTTGCTAATGTATTGTTTTTAGGATTAAAATCTATTAAATTTAATTTTAAAATTTTTTAATATTCTTTAATTAATATATTTAAAAAAGTGATTTTTTTTAATAGCAGTTTTAATAGCAACACTTCTTTACAATTTTTATTTTTAATTTTTAAGAATAATGTATTTAATGAAATTAGAGAAGCAAATTTTATATTATTATTTGAGTTACATTAAGAAAAACGTCATTATATTGTTTAGATTGCAAATTATTTTCAAATAAAATTTACATATTTTAATCCAAAAATTTTAATTAAATAATAGAAAAAAATCTGTATATCGTTTTCTAAATATTTAAAATGATATTTCTGAAAATGAAAATTATAATATAAATTAATATGTAATTTTTTTATATAAATAAAATTAATCATTTGTATATAAAATAATAAAAAATTTTAAAAATTAAATATTGTTGACAGAGCTTGTTGATCACTTAATAGGCTAGTTATACACTCTATTCGGTCTTTTTACGAATCATAACAGATAACTTTTAAATTTAAATCTCCAGTTGAATAAAGTATAGGCTTTTTGTAAAATATTCTTTTCAAGGAAAAATAAATAAATAAATCACTTCTATACATACACAAAAATTTATTCACTGAGGATCTACCGATAATAATCGATCTTAATAGATATGTTCATAATTCATATTTTATTATTTTTATTGAAAGGTTATTTTTTACAATGAAAATTGTGAAGACTGATTTAGAAAATCAAATGGAATATTAGTAGTAAAATTATTTAATTATATATATTAAAAAATTGTCAATAATAGAATTAATAATGAAAAAATCATACTATGCATCTAAAAAATAAAACTGATTTAGCACAATTATAAAATTAATTTATAGTAAAAATTTATTATTTTATAAAATTAGTTTATTTTTTTACGATTATAGTATTATACTAAATATTTGCACATATTATTATATTTTTTTATTAATAAATAATTTATTATATATATAATATATTTTTTAAATAATTAAAATAATTTTTTTTTACCCAACAACTCAATTTCCTAACTCCGTCATTGCCAATAATCTAAGCAAGCAAATCTGGGGTGGAAAATTTTCTGATTTAAATCTTTTATGTATTAATATAATAAAATTTGATGATAATTTTATATCATATTACAGCCCATTAAAATTTCTCAAAAAAAAATAAATATTATCTTTTATTTATTTGGTAAATGAAATTGGATATAAAATTAAATTCTTGTTTAATATATATATTGAATTAATAGATTTTTTACATTTAAATAAATTCAATTTAGTATATATTTAGTTCGGCTATTAGATTCAATTTTTAACAATAAAAATAAAAATTAGTAGTTAAAATCGTTAAAGCTTAATTTTTTATATACTATAGTACTTATATATTTTTAAGTATAATTTTAATTAAAGATAATAATTGAAAATAAATATGCTAATATATGTTTAATTAATAAATTCAAATCATCAAAATATTTCTAAGTTTAATGGTAAAAGTGTTTTTATCAAATTTTTTAGTTTTTTCCTTAAGAAATTAATATTATTTTTTAGCTCAATGATTAACAAAAATGTGTTGATTAAAAGTTTTAATTATATAGATTAAAAAATATATAATATATTTATTTTAATATAGATAAACATAATACAATATAAGTATATATGTCTATGTATTTACATGTTACATTTTTTAAAAATTACTTTTTTATTTAACTACATATAATTTATACATACTTAACACGTCTTACATAATTTATTCATATATATATATATATATATATATATATATATATATATATATATATATATATATATATATATATATATATATATTAATTATTAAAATTTTTTTAATATGGAAAAGGGATTTTTTTTTAGTGGCAAATTAAAAAAAAAAAGACCTTAAAATTTTTTATATAAATAAAGTTAATTTTAATGAATTAAAAAAAATAATATAATATTTAGAGGCTAATAAGTTTTTATTTCAAAAAATGAGTCATTAAAGATAAATAATATAATATTTAGATACTAATAAAAATTTACCTTATATAATAGTTATTAATAACAAATATCTTATTTGTCTCAAGATATATATCTCTCTAAAAGACAATATTTATAGTAGTGACATCAGCTAACTTCTCGGTATTTTTTACCTTTTTTAATCAAAGATAAATATGTGCATGCGTGCGCGCACACACAAGCTTAGAAATAGACGTGTTTCTCAATAAAATCATGATAATTTTATTAATATATGCTAGCTTTTATAAGTTCACACAAACTCATTCACAACTAGGGGTGATCATTATTCAGTTTAAACTGAAAAAATCAAACCAAACTATCATAATTCGATAATTCGGTTTGGTTTTTGATATAATTCTATTCGGTTTAGTTTTGTATTTTAAAAATTTTAGTTATTTTGATTCGAATCGATTTTGGAAAAAAAAATCGGTTTGAACCAAACCGAACGGAATAATATTTTTTATTTTTGAATTAATTTATTTTTATGGGGAATATATATATATATATATATATATATATATATATATATATATATATATTGCTTAATTTCATTGGTTAATAGTTATTAGGTTCAAACTAATATTAAAATCAAATCAAATAACTTGAAAATCAAGTCTAAATTAAAAAATAAGTAAAATTTGGAGCCGATCGATTTGAACCTACCTGAACCGAAATAAAGTGATTCGGTTCGATTTGATTTTTCATTTATTTTGATTCGGTTCGATTTTAAAATGTAGTAATTTTGTTTTAGTAATTTAATTCGATTTGGTTCAATTTAATTCGATTTGAACCGAATGCTTACCCCTATTCACAACCAATGATAAATTATTAATCGATTTAAATCCATTAGTAATTTAAAATACAAAAAATTTTGGATGTTGACATTATCAACGGATTCAACTTCCGTTGGTAATTTACTAAAAAATTTTGTAATTGATTACTAAATTATTAATGAATTTTAAATTTATTAATAATTTATTTAGTTATTTAAATTAATAATTAAAATTTTTTAAATTAATTTATTAGTTATTAATTATTTAAAAAATTATTTTATTTTATTAATTTTTTTAAAAAGGAAAATATATATTTAGTTACTACTTGACTATGAAAATCTTTTTTTTTTCAATAACAATTACTACTCAAGTAATTTTATTTGTAAAATAGTTAACAAACTATTAAGTTAACTTATTGACTTTTAATTTCTAGCCATGGTAATTATATTTAATTAAATTTAAATTTAATAAATTTTATAAAATAAATTAAAATTAAGTAACTTATAAAATTGAGTGATTGTATTTGATAATTATAAATAAATTTAAAAATAAATAATTAATTATTTGAGAAAAACTATTTAAAATTAATTTTTAAATGAGTTATATGTTTGGTCAAAAAATACTTAAAAATAATTTAATTTATCAAAATGATAAAAAGTGATATATTATTGAGTGTTGTGGTTGTTAAAATAGGACAATATTGATATTTTAAAAAATTATTTGGATAATATAGTTTTTTACTTAATCAAAACATAGTTTTAAAATAAGTAAATAAATCTTAAGTAACAGATACTTTGTTTATGACTTCTTACTGATTTTAAGTAAATTTTTAACTTATAAGTCAAACTAAATATTAATCAACTTATAATTTTCTATTTATAAGTAAATTTGACAAACTTATAAGTTAAATCAAACACCCTTTAATGTATCAATTGATGAAACTAATTAAATTAAAAATTCAAATCTCAATTAAAATTAACTATATATATATATATATATATATATATATATATATATATATATATATATATATAATTCATTAATCAAAGAATATATTGACATAAATTAAAAGAAACATCATTTAGTTTAATCATCTCCAAGAACTCATTAATTAACATGTAATATCATATCATGGCCTTTTTTGAATAGAGACAAAGAAATCCAAATGATTGGTAATGTGTTATTGGCTATTAAACTTTAAAGGGTTGCCATTAATCATATAACTTGGTATTGAGAATTGCCACATTAATAGATTTAGATAGGAAAGTCCAATTTGCAATTGTATAGGCCCTTTTCATTCCACCCCCAGTTTGGACCAAAATTAATTAAGCATTAAGTGTTTGATGCATAACTTGACATAACCATTATGAATAAAACTTTTAAGAATTAAATATGCTCTCTTTCCAAATATTCATTTTATTGACTAAAGTTAAAATTTGAGATTAAAAATTTTATTTTTATCAAAATTATTTTTAATTAGATCCTTCGGTTTGATATCAAGTTTAAAATCTGATTTTTACTTTTTTTAAAAATATATATATATAAAAACTGTTAAATTAAAATTAAAATCAAGAAGCCACCATCAAAATTTGACCCACCAACATGTGGGCATGGCAACATCCATGTGTATGGCTATACCCAATTGATTGGCATCAAAATGTAGAAAGGAGTGGGTCATCATCACACAAATTCTTGTAATCATAAAGGTTTTGATCATGATTTGTGATGATGAGAATGATTTTAGTTTATAGGCTACAAATTATTTATTTATTTATTTATTTATTTCAAGATAGAGATGCAGTTTGATTAAAAGGATTGGGTACAAAACCTATGGCCAATTACAAGATTTCAATCTAATAGAAAATTCAACAACCCCAAAGTCGACAATAAAAGGAAAGCCATAGCCCACTTAGCAAAGCCCTAGGGCAAGCAATGGGCGTTCAACGTGGAGAACACCTCCATGACTGGTAGCCAAAAACACAGCGGTCCCCAATACAGTGCTGCACTACCATCAACTAGCCTTTTAGCCGTTGGGCCGATTACAAACACAAAGAGGAGCACCAGAGAAGTTCATTCAGAGTAAAACAGCAAACCATACGAGGTCATTGTGCTTGTCCATGCTCATAGAAAGCTTTTCCTCCAATTTCATCCCAATAGCCTCCAGGAAGTCCAACCAGTAAAGAAACTCTAGAAATGACAATAAATGCAGCCAAACAGAACCAATAAGCGCAGAAGGCAAATGGCGAGGTATTCTTTGGCATCCCACTTGCGCCTTTTGGGCCAGCTATGTTGCCAGATGCCCATGATAAGCCCATACCATAAAACTCAAAAACTACGTGAGTAGAGAGGAGGAGCTCCCATGCCCAAAGAGGCAGAGGGAAGCTGCACACCAACAGCAAAAACGAAGGAGACGAGCTCCAAAAACCAAAACCAAAACCAAAACCAAAACCAAGCTATTTTTTTTTATTACAAAGAAATTATAATTTTATGATAAATATTAAAGTTATATATATATATATATATATATATATATATATATATATATATATATATATATATATATATATATCAATTAACATCCAAATAAAAATTTCAAAATTTTCATGTAAGGATGGATTGAATTAATAACATTTCTTCTATAAGCATTGAATTAATAATAACATTGTAACAACATTTACAACCACAAATAACAGCCTCTTCTTCAACCTTCATCACTAGTTTTGTCCCACCACTCTCTCACAACAAGAACAAGAAACATTCCAAATTCAGGTGAAAATTACATAACAAAAATCAACAACCAGGGCTCACATCCTATTTACCAAAAAAGGATTTTGCAAAAGGGTTAAGAAAATCTGGAAACCAAAAACTAAAAAATTGTACTTTCAGCCTTTTCACAAGTCATGATTCTTTCTTGTTGAGTCATCTACCCTCACTGTTCAGTTCTAATGACCCATCCTTCATTAATTTGAGGCTCAGATTATTGAACCGCTCTCGCGAATACTGTCTTGATGCTTTTCTCCAATCTGTACCAGCCTTCATCATCGTGGCAAACTCGTCGTAACTTATTCTTCCATCCTGTAAGTTTAAAGAAAATATTCAGGTAAGATTCCTAAAGAAGAAAAAGAACATATGATGAACTAATAATTTTATATGATGTAAAGGAAAATTGAGATTGCCAAGGCTCCATAAAATATACTAGATCAGTCCTCATAAAGAGGAAATCAACTCTCCTCAAAAAAGCAAGAAGATTTCCAAGAAAACATCTCAGGTGGTGAGTGGGTCAGAGCACAAGTATTGGGGTTATGCACAAACAAGAAAGCATAGCATTAATGGTACGATTTTTAACTTCCGAAGAAATATAATTTTAAAGAAAAAAAACAAAGTAGTTTAGAATGACCAATTCCATAATCTGCTGCTATCAAAGATGCATGCCTCTGCATATATGCAAAAATAACTACTTGAAAGGAAAGCATCACACAAATTTGGAAATGCGTACGCTACTTTCAAAACCAAAAGCAGAGCAATTGACAAGAAAGTAGGACCAACCCTATCTGTGTCCACATCATGAATAATAGCATTAATGATCTCTTCGCTGTTTTCATCAACTTCATCAGCCAAGGCATCTCTTAGCTCCTCAATTTCTATATACCCACTTTGGTTTTTATCAAAGAATTTGAAGGCTTTGTGAAGGTGTTCATCATTACCCATCTTTCTTAGGTGAACAGAAATGGTCACGAACTCCCCATAGTCCAGATGCCCATCCCGGTCTAAGTCACCCTGTAAAAATATAGAAAATGCTTATTAAGATCATAGCATAAGATGGCACTTTATTGTACATTGAAGTCATTATTTATCTATCGTTTTCAATAGCCAAAAAGAAAATGTAGACAGTTTCTTGTTTCTGTTTGGGTAGAAGGAAGAATAATAAAAGTTATTGTCTCGTATATCAACAATCATTTTTGCTCAAGAAAAATTTAAACAATAAATATGATTTCTTTCTCAATGTTATTTGGTTGAACACATACCTAATGTTTGTGAGTGTTCAAGTGCAAGTTCTCATCAAAAAATAAAAAATAAAAAAAATATTTTAGACAAAAATTTGGCACTATCATAAAACGAACAGAAATAACAATATCACATTGTCCATTTGCATTTGATTTGATAAGACACAACTCAAAGCTTTTTAAAAGGCTCCATACAAGATGATATAAGAATTTTATCAGGGGCATTTTTAATTTGAATCCAGTCAAAGCAATGAATACAAAGGCAACAAGTTTGTAAGTTCCTAAAGCTAAGATCAGCACGGCATCTAAACCAGGATAAAAGCCTTTAACAATCAAGTTAGTGCTTGAGGACTTACAGCTTCCATTAGCATTTGAAGATCAGTATCAGTGATCTGATGACCTAGTTTCTGCAACCCAATTCTTAGCTCATCTATATTAATTTTTCCCTTATTGCTAGTATCCATCAGTTGGAAGCCCTCCTTTATGCCAGCAACTTCCTCGACTGACAAATGCTCAGCTACTACCTGTTAATTTGACATTGAAAAGAATTAACAAATTAACTATAACATGTATGATAGGACTTAAAACTAAATTTGACATTGAATCATGAGGCCAAAACAAATATTTCTTTAATTGGAAAACAAAGATTTGAGACATTACCCTAAGAGCTCTTTTCTTGAGTTTGTTCATTACAGAGAATTGCTTGAGCCTTGCTTTCACCGTTTCACCTAAGGAAACATTAGGCGCCTTCTTTGCATTCTGCAACCAAGGATGATCTGCACTCAAAGAACAAGCAATTATTCAATTTTGAGAATTTTCTTAGTCACTCAAAACAGTAAGCAAGAAAAGCTTCATAAACATGAGACATCCATTTGATTAGAAATCACATTTACCTAGCACTTGTTGTGCTGTAAGCCGATGCTTTGGGTCAGGATCAAGCATCTTTTTCACAAGGTCTTTGGCATTATCAGAAACCTTGGGCCAAGGATCCCTTCTAAAATCTATACGAGACCTAATGATTGCCTGTGCAACTCCCTGTTCAGTTTCTGTGTAGGAAGACAGGAGGATAAATTAACAAATCAAGTACAGGAACAGATACAATAAATTTATGAAAAGAAAAGAAATCTAAACATAGAATTTTCAACAGTTCAATTAAATTAAACTTTATTTCTTTTTTTTTTTTTACTAATTTGCATAAATACATGCAAAAAATGACCTGCCATAGAGTGGACTATGCATGATAATTGACCCATGTAGCAATGTAGAAAGTTCAATGAATTGATACTTGATAGCCTCCAATGAAGGTCATTTATGACAGTGTTTTGAGTTTAAAGATATTACCAGTAAAAAATTGTCAGATTTTTAGATAACATAAGTTCATAACACAACACTTTTAGATGACAGGTCATTGCAACTTTTTCCCAACATGCAATGTCAATAACCATATGGGTTTTAGTTTATTGGCCATTTAGAGATCACTATGGATATGAAAGGGAGAAAAGAAAACTTATAAAATTAGAAAAATGTCTTGCATAAATGTTTGAACCCATCAACATTGCCAAGAAACCACTCAACCTAAAAGCTTAAACTTATAGGTGAAGACCCCAAGAATAGTTTTATATCTCTAACACACCCCCCCACGCAAATGCGCATTGGGCTTGAAGCATGAACAAGTATAGGCCCACTTTACCTTATGCTAAAATATTTAATTAATAAATGGAGGTGGCTAAGACTCGAACTATGGAGATTTTGGTCAAAGACACCCCTAATACCATGTCAAGAAACTATGCAATTTTAAAAGTTTAAGTTTATAGATGAGGGCCCCAAGAATAATTTTACATCTCTAACAAACATCAAAGTGGTTTCTCCTGTATGAATACAGATGCATAACTAGTATTCACATATCTGCATTTTTTGACACATGCACCAAATGCAAACATCATTATGTTTAGGAATGATTTTTCTTTAACCAAAACAAAAAATACCAACCTGCCCAAAAGGGTGGGACACCACAGAGTAAGATGTAAAGTATGACACCAGCACTCCAGACATCTACTTCTGGGCCATAATCCCTCTTTAAAACCTCAGGAGCCATGTAGTATGGACTTCCAACTATCTCATTAAATTTTTCACCTGCAAAAATTAATCAAACTTCAGCAAATGTACTTGGAAGGTGAACCGTGAACACCCACTAACTGTGGCTAAAAAGTGGGATTACAAAATACAATAGGTAATGATCAAGGCATTACCAGGTTTGAAAAACACAGAAAGTCCAAAATCAATTGCCTTCAAAGGAGCAGTTTCCTTCATGTTTGCAAACAAAAAGTTCTCAGGTTTTAGATCCCGATGCATCACCCCATGCTTGTGGCACATCTGACAGACAACAAAAGCATTAAACTCAATAGAAGTACAGTGCAAACCAGCTAAATGTTTCTGTTGGAATCATATACGAATTCAGTATTTGGCAACCTACCACAAGAAGTCAACCCCCTGTTAGCCACCACTTCAATGGATACAAGACAATATAGAACTTACTATCAAGAAAGTAATATTTACAGCAAACTCAACAATTTTTCAGAATTCTAGTAAACCATTTATCGATAAAAAAAAAAAAAGTCAGACAAATAATTTAAAAGTGACAAGAGGAAATATTTAATATTGTAAATAGGCAGAACCCATGGTAACCAAGCTTTTTTATAATAGGAAGACGCTTGCGGAGGAAAATAATTAAAAAAGCTAATAGAAGAAGTTGGAGGTTACAAAAGATAGGCACAAGAAGAAAAGGGGAAGTTGGAGAATAGGAAATATGAAAAAAGGGAATCCATAAAAGAAAAGTCAAAATTTTCAGACAACAAGAATCATCATCTGCATCTGCCATGTATATTCTTCAAAACAAATTTCCTTTAAAGAAAACAAAGTCCATAATTCAATCAGATATTATTCATTAATCACTTCCAAGTTATTAGATTTTTATCAATTGAACTTGTGGATTGATCCTAGATCCCTGCACTCAGGAAGAGCAAAATTCATCTTATATCAAAATAAATAGTAGCATCCAATTCTCTCTCGTTTGGCCAATATCCACATAAATTGAAGATTGAAATAAACAAAAGATCCAATAAAAAAAAAGGTCTCTTACCTGAACAACCTCCACAATGGTCTTTGTAACAGCAGCAGCAGCTCTCTCAGTGTAATGCCCTCTAGCCACAATCCTATCAAACAACTCTCCACCCTCGCACAACTCCATCACCAAATGCACTGCGTTATCATCCTCATATGTATCCTTCAAACTCACAATATTAGGATGCTTAGGCAAATGTCTCATAATCTGCACTTCTCTCCTGACATCTTCGATATCCACTGCCGTCCTTAGCTTCTTCTTAGAGATTGATTTGCAGGCGAAATGGTCGCCAGTCTCCTTGTCCGTACATAAATATGTGATTCCAAATTCACCCCTACCTAGCTCTCTGCCTAGCTCATATCTTTGCTCGATTTCTCCTCCTGTTGGGTCTTTTAAGACGGTTAGCCTGTGCTGGACTCCATTGTTGAGGCCGTACTCGATAGCAAATGGGTTTTGTTTCTTCTTGTTCTTCTTATTATCGTGATCTGGGGCTGTTGACGGGGTAACACAACAATTACCCATGAATCAGAAATTAAAAAGATATAAATTTGACCAAAAAAATCTTGTTTGCTGGGATTTTTGCGGCTCCTGGTGAGATGGATATTTAGATTTGTAGAGAAAATGGATTCAGAAGATAAAAAAAATTTGGTCTTTCCAGTCAAAATCTAACGCTTTGAGCAAATCAAGAAATGGGTATTTGTAATTGCGAAAGAAGATCCAAGATCCAGCTATAAATGATCAAATCTCTGGAGGACAAGACCAAACAAAAGCCAATTTTAATGGAAAATGAAGAATTTGACTTTCAGGAAACTAAAGTTAAAAAAATAGAAAACTAAAGAAGGTATGCATGTGAACAAAGGGAATAGAATTGGAGAGGAGATATATCGGGAGGAAGAAGGGAAGGAGGGAATAAGGATGAGAAGAATTTACAAGGCAAGAGGCATGAAAATATTGAAAATATTGATGAATTAGAAGAATTCAAAAGGACAGTGGATCAATTCAAAGAGAAGGAAGAGAGAGAGAAAGAGAGGTCAAACCTCCTTTCTAGAGAGACTGCCCTCCTAACCTCTTTTCCTTCCTTTCTCTTGACAATTTTTTTTATGTTTTATGTTATTGTTTTAGGATTTTGTTTTTGCTTTTCCCCTTTTCTTGGAAGAGGGGAAGAAAGAAAGCAGGAGTAGAGGGAAGAGTTATGATATGTTTTTCCAAAATAACCACAAAAATTTCATGTAATTTCTCTTTAAATCTGTTCACTCACTTCTCTCTACATTTGACCTTTCTCATTTGAATTTTATTTTATTTTTACCTACTTTTAGTTTTTTTTTACCCATAAATAAAATAAATTATTTTTTATTGAATTAATTTATTATTAATTTTATTATGTCAATTTAATTTTTATATGATTTTAAAATATTAGATAAACAATTTTCTAAATAAATATTTGATAAATAATATAATAAAAATAATTTTATCTTAAAAGAGGTAAATAAAAAGACTTGAAGTTAAACCTCCCCACCTTCTAAAGATTGATTTTTATGTTTGATTATTTAAATATATATAACAAGTAATCACTTTAATTTCAACGAAAATTCATATTTTTTTATTATATTTATAAAAAAAATTATTTTTTCATAAAATTTATCCTCTATTCTTATGAAAATTACAATTTTTTTTTAAATAATTTCAAAATTTTATTATTAATCAAGAAAATGTGAAACAAAGATTAACCTTCTTGCATCATCATGGATAAAACAAGGCAAAGAATTCTATTAAGCATAGAATGCAAAATCTATTGTATTTTGACTAGATGAAAAGTAGGATTTAAAAGGGATATTTGTATCTCTTTATGGTCCTAATTAAGTTCTTATGAAGAATAAATTTTTTTTAATTAATTAATCATCCTTAAATGTGCATCATTAATGCCATTCAAGAGTCAATAATAATATCATCATCATTATTCTAGACATCATTTGGGTTCCTTTGTCTTTGGTCACGTTCGTTAGGGGAGAGCAATTTTCGATTTAAATCTAAAAATTGAACAGAATCGATTTAATTCAATTCAATCGATTCAATTTTAAAATTTAATCGGCTCAGTTCAATTTATAATTTTAATAATTTTGATTAATTGGTTCGGTTCGATTATTTTCATAAAAATAAAAAAAATCGAACCGAACCGAAATTATTAATATATATAAGAAATCAAAGAAAATCAAATCAAATTGAATCGAATCGAATCAAAATCAAAGAAAATCGAACCTAACCTTAAGATTTTTGAGTTTTGATTTCTTTTTTTTATGTTTTATTATTTAGATTTAATATTAAAAATATAAAATTTTATAAATTTCGGTTTGATAGATTTAAAATGGAACTGAACCGATATTTATCGATTCGATTCAGTTTGATTTTCTCTTATTAATCGGTTTGGTTTGGTTTTTAAAATTTTTTATTTTCAATTTTTAGTTTTATTGGTTCGGTTCGTTTCCAAACCGAACCGACTGTTTACACACCCCTAACCTTCATCATCATCACTCCCATGAGGTTTTGTGTAAAAACCAATTAAAGGTCTATAATGTGCCATCCTACATAATTCCATATGATGAATATATATATATATATATATATATATATATATATATATATATATATAAACCTCAACTTTTCAAAATTATTCATGGAATACTTTACTTTAGTGAAACTTAAATAAATTTCAATGATTAAAATGCACACTAATCAAATATCTAACATTTATTAAAATAAATTTTTTTATAAATTTAAAAAGCTTAATATTCTAATCTTCATCTTCATAAGCTATATTAGCAATTAAATGTGTAATTTTTATCACTTTAACCTAATTATGATATTTGGTAATTTTTTTTTATATATTTATATGCATTTATATGGATAGCATTTTATTAATTATTCAACTAATTTAATGTAATCACATTTAAAAAATTATTAATTTTTAACGATCCTAAGAATTAATGTAATTAGAACAAGTCAAATATTTTTATGTGCTCGTTTTAATTGAATTTTATTAAAATAATTTAAATAATATATAATCAGATTGAATTTAGAAAATAACATGCATATTAAATTTGATTTTATGTGTTAATTATTTATTATTTAAATTCATTTATATAAATAATTAAGTAAATGTAAATATATATATATATGTTTCACAATAATATTTATAAATTATATATAAAAATATATTATATTTTAATTAAATATAATTTAAATATTTTATGGAATTAATAAATTTTCAAAATATAAATTATTAATAAAAATATATTTTATATAAATTAATAATTTATATGTATAAACAGATTTAAATATTATTTAAATAATAATTGAATTTAGAATAATTATGAATAATTTATAAAAATTTTAGTCGAATTTAAAATAAATTTAATATTAAAAAATTAATAAGTAGGTAAACTTTTGCATAGAACTTACTCTTCGCCATCGCATTTCGCATTTCACATTCTAAATTACATAATTGCCCATTCCCAATCGCGTCGGGGCTAACCTGTTCCGAAAGAAAACTCGAGAAATCAGAAAGCCAATATCCGTCGCATTTCATGCTGGGACTGAAAAGGGTACTTTTGTCATATTACAATTCCCCTTGTACGCTTTCCCTGTTTCCTCTTTTGGGCTCGCTCGGGTCAAACTCGAGGGTCTTGACTTTATTATTATTATTTTTTAATGAAAATAGGAATAATATAGCATAAGAAAGATTATTATGGAGGGTTTTTTATTATTTTTTTGATACTTTAGTTTGATTTTAATTATTCACTAATAACAAAATTAGAATCATACTAAAATCGAACCGAAATTAAAGAATCGAGAATCATACTGAACTGAAATTGAAATAACGAAGAACCGAATTGAAATCTTGATTCGATTTTAATTCTTCATTGACAACAAAATCGAAATCATACTAAAACCGAACTAAAACTAAGACACTAATAATCGTACTGAACTGAAATTGAAATAACGAAGAACTAAATCTAAATCATATTGAAATTTTGGTTCAATTTTAGTTTCTAGATAAACCCCAAATCAAATCAAAATCGTACGCGACTGCTGTGCATCACAATAATTTTCATAATTTTTTAATTATTACAATATTAGTTAATTATCATATAACATATTAAATTTATTTTATTGAATCAATGATAGAATATAAATAATAATTTAAAAAAATACAATTATTATTTTGAGCTAGAGGATTAAGAATTTAAGGACTCAAATATGAAATTATTAGATGAATAATATGTTTTCGAACGCTGAATCAAGAAGTTATGAAATTATTATTATTATTATTATTATTATTATTATTATTATTATTAACTAGGTCTTTGCTAGTATTTTGAAAATTTTTTATTGTTTCCATCACTATCATTGAATATTTTTTATTTTGATTTTCTTAATTTTATTAAAGAAAAATTTGAATTATTAGCTAAATTCTAGATATTTAACAATTGAACTATTTGTTCAACAATGTTAAAATTGATTGATTTATAAAAATAAAAATTTAGTCATTTTACAAAGCCAGTGTTAGTAATCTAGAATGTTGAATTTCTTTAACAAAGCTTGACTTTTAAACTAAATTTGGATGAATATTAATATTTTATATTTTAATATGGATATTTATTATATTATTTTCTTAGAAAATTTTGGGTATATTATTCATTATTATGATTGGTGAGAGAATTTTATAATTAACAGTATGCTTAAATTAAATATTCTCATAAAATAATTGGTCAAAAGAATTATTATTATTATTATTATTATTATTATTATTATTATTATTATTATTATTTGCATGTTTAAAAGAAATAAAATGAGCAAATAAATAACCAAAAAAATAAAATAATATAACAAAAGTAAACATTTTCCTTGATTTTAATTTTTTTGTAAATGTATTATATTTTATGAAAAAATATATCATTATATGATTAATTATTTTATTCTTAATACCATACAATATGACCAAATATATTATGCATCTCTTAATTAATTTTTAAAAAAATAAATTTGAGTTTTTTTTTATAAACTAAAATAAAAACTTTTGCTAATTATCAATTATATTGGTTAGAAATATAAATTTTAAAATTTTTTTAATTAATTTTAATTGATATTGATATAATATTTATATTTTAATATTAATATAATATGACTTCTAACTTTTACATGTGAAATTCACAAGAAACTCAAGAAAAAATGGTGGAGGAGTTATCTTTCTATGATTTGAAGTGGTGGTGCTCTTCTAGATGGAAAGCATTGGCCTTTAATGTCAATGAGGGTGATGTTACACTTCTCCTATCAATCCCCATACCCACTTAGGAGAAAAAAAAAAAAGAGAAGCTTCTTCAATTTTATCCATTTAGATACATATTTTCTTCTTAATTTATTTTCCTTTCTAGAAGGCCCATAGTCAATCAATCCTCTGAAATATCCTCACCTACAATACAGCCAACAGCTGCCTTCTGTTAATTTTTTTCTAAATTTTTCTTTTTTTAAATTAAATGTTATTGTTTTAATTTTTGAATTTTAAGACATACATAAAAAAAAAATAAGAAATTTGTTATTGACATTAAAAGAAAAAAATAATTGTTGAGGTTGGAAAAAAAAAATTTCCAAATTAAAGAACTCTAGAAAATACATACCTATGGTTAATATCCATTTAAATATATAAAAAAAAATATTAAAGAACTCAAAACATGGAAGTTTTCTGTATTCTGCAGTGTATGGTCTATACCCATTTAACATAGGTGATTAAAGATGCATAGCCTATACCTACCTTCCCTTAATTTTCAGTTAAATGGAAGAAGGTCTAGAGGAAAGCGAAAGAGATGTAAAAGTCTATGGTTTGATGATGAACTTAGTCATTCACGACAACAATTGATTTAATCAAATAAGGAAAATTTACAATTTCATCCCTAAATTTTATCCTATGTTATATTTTAGTCTTTAAATTTTAAAAAATTAATTAGTTAATCTTTGAATTTTACACTATATTATATTTCAATTCTTAAATTTTGAGAAATTAGTTATTTAGTCCATAAATTTTATACTTTATTACACTTTAATCCTTGTAATTTTAATCCTTCTATTAGTGGATGAAATTGTTATAAATATTAAAATTATATGGACTAAATTGTTCTATATATTAAAATTAAAGAGACTAAATGATTAACTTCACAAAATTTAAGGATTAAAATGTAATATAATGCAAAATTTAGGGACTAAAGATTAATCTTCCAAAATACAAGGACTAAAGTGTAATATAAGATAAAACTTAGAGACTAAATTATAAATTTTTCATCAGATAGAGACTTAAAATTTTTAAAAAAATTATCATTTAATCTTTATATTTTAATAAAAGTAACTATCTAATCCCTCTATTTTTAAAAAGACACTATTTAATCCCCCATTTGTTAGTCCATGAATTATTTAATCTCTTTCATTATAGTTATATTATTCAAATCATAGAGATTAAAAAGTTGATAGATTTAAAATTACGAGAATTAATTTATTATATTATTTAAATTACACACTGAATAATTGAATTAGAAAACAATTACTTTAAAAAAAAAAAATTCACTTGTGTTAAAAATAGAAAAACTAAATAATATATTTTCATAATAAGATTAAATAATTAATTTTTTTTTAAAATACAAAAACTAAATAATAATTTTCTTCAAATTTTTTTCTTATATATAGAAGTCAATGATGCAAAAGTCCTTTCCACAGACGAAAGAACCAAAAAATAACAAACAACTAAAATTTTTCTTATAACAAAAACCAGCTCGTGAACTTTCTAACCACCCATGGATACATGCATTAAAATTTAAAATATAGTTGGTAGATGTAGGACGGCTTCTTCATAGCCATCCCTAATCTTTTCCTTATTGACTCGGCTGTTGAAGATTGAATCGTTTTAACAAAAACATTGGTCTAAATCCAGGTCCCCGAGTGCATATAATATTGTTTATGTCACAATCTTTATGCTTCATAGTGAGCTAATTCATGTCCAATACTTCATTAGCCTAGCAGGACAAAAGAAATGTGATCATTGCAACCCATTGCAGACAAGACCGCAGAAGAGAACCAGAAGTATGGATACCTTCTGCTTAAAACATCCTGAATTTTTCAGCAAAAATAGATTATTTCAGCCCCTCTTAGAGAGTGACTGCCTGTGCCTGATTCTGATATTACAGGACTTGAGAATCTTCACTTGCTTATTTCCTAGCAATACAATTCACCAATTGAATGTGCCATATAACTAGTTATATACAGACTTGTATCAGGAAGCAAAACTTAAAATGCTTGGCATTCCTAAACAATGATTCATTCTATATCAAGTCGGATGAATGGCAAATGATATGAATTTAAATGCGCAAGTATGAGGCTTCTATTGCATTGAGATTAGTCAAGCAAGGATGGTTTTGCTAGCAGATTCACTGGATGCAAGTCTATGAAATGCTTATCTTGTCTTTTTTGCAAGCTTTGGATTTTTGCACATTCGGATACTTGAGGGAGTGACCTCCACCAGCTCATCTTCTTGAATGTACTCAATGCAGTCATCGAGACTATAATCCAAGGGGGTGTCAAGAACCACTGCATAGAGAAAAAAAAAATATAGGCTGTTAGATGCAAGAAATGAAACCTCACCACTTTAGACATGCAAGCATATAGAGGACAAAATGGATAGTTATGTCACAAACAAGCATTAGCATAATAATGAATTAAAGGTTCAATGGTTCTGAATTTCCTTTAGGTAAATGATGGCAGATTGCAAGGATGAAGACGCATAATCATGAATACAAATGACAGGAATTGCTTAATCGCCTCAATTGGGCTGTTCAATGGAGATATGTTCACTAAAGGGCAGGCTTTCCTAATGTTATCGTAAATAAGAAGGGGCAAAGCAATTCCATAGATGACATCATCATCAATTTTTTCTTCACTAAGTGCATTCAGCACTCTGTTTCATACTATCATTCTTCTTATTTGGCAATTTAACTGGGACTTGTTTTGGAAAGACAACTTCCTTTAGAATAGCTCCAATTGCCTAAAACACACACATATAATACAAGCAAACCATACGTGATTAACAGCAAAAAGTAGACACCTATGTTGGAAAAAAAAGAGTTCCCACTATTGATTGGGGCACTGCTTAGTCAGCAAAACAGACAAAATCCAATTTATGGAGAAATGTATTTTAAGGTGCTATCAATCTAATAAAATCAAACAATAGAGGATTTGCAAGGCAATAGGGAAAAAGAAAGACAGAGCCAGAACCCCCAATCTCCTGACAATCATTTGGTCAAGCTTAGCAGTTTCTAGCAAATTACATAGGAAATCAAATTCTCTTCCTTTTTTTTTTGGTGGAGAAACTAAATTAAGGCAATGAGGAGTAGCTTTCCACCTGTTTGCTCTTTATTTGAACGTATATTTGTCGCAGCCTTTTTCTTACACACATTAAGTGAAAGGTCCCCTGGTCGCTGATGGATTCCAACTATTTGACCTTTATAAACTTCCACTCCAGGACCAATGAACATCTGCCCCCTCTCCTGTGAACTAGAAAGGGCATAAGAAGTAGATGTTCCATCCTCAAAGGCAACCTGAAAATCAGTCTCTGTCATTGAATTTGCTACTGTTGAAAAATGTAAGAGGTATTTACCTTTCAAAAAGTATGGGAACCTCATCAAGATGTAATTACAGTTCAATAGTATTCATCACTTGTTTTGCAGAATTTACAGTATCTATGCATAAGCCTCTAATGAAGTTCAGTTCTGTTTCAAATGAAGTATTATATAGCAATATTATCTCCAAAAATTAATATTGGCCCCAATGCCCCTCTAATCAAATCAAAATGCATTTTCCATTATCGAAGCCAAAGAAAATAACTGGTTACATATGTATTTACAGACTTAATGACTAATCCTAACATTAGGTCTAGTAATTCCAAACCAGGGAAAACTCTTAAATTGGTACCAGAAAAGAAAGCAAACAGTTTTCTAAATAACAGAGTTTCTAAATAGTGATAACCATATATTTCCTAGATGTAAGATCCCAAATAGGAAATTAAATAATATTCCTAAATAAAATATTTTACATAAAAAAAAGAATTAAATCAAAATAATTCCTACACCTTTTTTTCCTTAATTGCATCATAAAATTCTGTGATATAAAATTAGTAATTATGTTATTCTGTTTTATTTTAGATTTAAGATTCAGCGTCTTTCCTTGTTATCTAAGATGTTGAACGTAGCTGGTTATGCACTCTTAAACCCACCTTCTCTCTCTCTCTCTCTCTCTCTCTCTCTCTCTCTCTCTTCTTATTCTTCATCTACTTTATTTTTATTTGTTGATGTTATTGTTTTACAAACATGTGGTAAAGGATACCCATTCAATTTCATCAAACATAATATAGCTTATGTGTAATCCCTGTGACATTATAAAAATACCACCTTTAGTACAGTAGTTTCAATATAAAAAATGACCCCAAAAGTTAGTGATTACCAATGAACCCTGATCTCGTGTAGATATATCTCCAGCCCAGGGTCCATAGCCATCAAATATTGTGTTAAGAATTGCTGTGCCACGAGAAGCTGTTAAAATTGCATTCCGCAATCCAAGAAGGCCACGTGTAGGAATCTTATATTTTAGTAGTGTTGTTCCCTCCGACCTTGTGCACAAAAGAATTCCACAATAGAACATCAATATCCACACAAACATGGGTGCCAATTAACATAAACTTAACGTTGTTGAAATTGTGGTGATATGAACAAATGGCAAAACAGTAATGGAACAATGGGCACCATCTTTTTGTAAGAGGGAAAACTTGAGAATTACCAAAGTATACCAACACTACTGAATTCTGTTGAATAGCATATGGATCCCATCAAACATGCTGACTGGTCAAGTGGGAATATTTGCAATGCTTGCTGTGGTGTTGTTCATAGGTAAAATATGAAAAGAGCATTTTGTTTTCTTTTGGTGGCAGACTAAGAATGGTGATATTATGACAGATAGTTGGCATCCAATAGATAGATTGTGACCAGTAGAGCATGGGGTTGGAAGAATCATAAACACATATTTCGAAAGAAAATAGGAGTATAGGCTCCCCTCTTTGAAAGGTCCTTAGCATGTGCTGGTTTTCCTTCTAACATGGTCAGCAAATATGCATGCACCAATGAAACTGTGTTTTCTATATGTCCATGGCTTTTTCACCTCAGACTGTCCACTATTGTGTCATGTTCATGTCATACATATACAATGCACTTATTCCCTTATTTGTTGTTGTATGACATTAAATATTCCATGAATTTTGAAATATTTCAATTAAAGTTGAACAGTAAAGATGAAATTACACCAAACAGAAAATTCTACGTACCCAACACCTTCCATATCAAACATCTGCCCACGCCTTTTACCAAGAAGCTCAACCACAGACCCCATGTGTTCTTCCGGTATCTCCACAGTGGCAATCTGCAAGTCTTCCCAATATTAGGAATAAATGATATCAGGCAGTTGAAAAATGTGGCATTTTACCACATATGATTACTTTTTTTTTGTTAGATATATTTTCTGTTTAGAATTTTAGGATTTAATTACCTACTAGTATCAAAACATGGCATCAAATTTTGTAGCGGTTAACAAAACATACTGGAGTGATTGTTGTATCAAAATTTAGATCACCTTGTCAGTTGTGTTTCTTGTAATTTTATTTAGGTGAATATATATTTTGCCCCATGAACATTACCAAAAATCCTGATGATACCTTTACCTTTTCTTTTTTTAATAAAATTTATCCCATCACACACTTGAACTTTTATTTTTGACACTATTAGACAAGTGTCTGAGCGAGAGAGGGCATAACGTTCAATACTTGTGTGCTAACTTGTAAGAAATTACTCTAATGTGTAATAATTTAAGCTAAAAGGAAAACAAAATTTCCCTCCAATGGGAACATTGTCTTCCATCCCCTGCTTTTCTTTTTCCTTAGAGAGAGGAGCTCCTCTTCCTTCTCCTTCATCATTTCATCTCTTGCCAGAGTCGAAACAACACCAGTTGCAGAGAAGCCAAAATGATGGGAAATCGGTTCATGTTGTGACCCAAAAAGGGAAAAAAATTGCAAATTCAATGAAAACAATAAAATTAAAGGGTTATGTTAAGAAGAAATGAACGTGAGTGAGAAATTGATGCTAACAAAAAAAAGTAAAGTTAGAGAGTTGTTTCACAAACCAATTTAGAGAATCAACAAAGTCACAAATTGATTTGAAAATTTCCACAACAAATTAAAAGCTAAAACCTAATTATCACTCAATAGCTACATTCAATTGAAATTGAAATTCCGTCCAAATCTGGGAGGTGAGGTGATGAGGAGGGCTTGTGATAACCAAATCAACAATTGAACGGGTGGAAGCTTGACAATAAAACAGCAAAGGGTCAAGGCAACAGGGCACATAGTGGAAGGGGTGCAAATGGAGCAATGAAATCACTTTCTATAGGCTTTCTTCTTTTAAGCAAATTCCTGCAATCCAACCCACAGTCACAACTTGGTCTGCACTCGCTTGTCATGCCCATGCCCACCTCAAAGCCCAAAAGTTCAAACCTATATGCACCTCCCTGCTTGCACCTCTTACAGTCGCAATTACACCTAGATACACTCTCTCGGATTGGGCACAAGAAGACAACAAAATGTGAGGAGCCCCAACATTGGTGTTGGATAGATTTAGAAGGAAGGATTTGAGATGAGTTATAGAGGAAGAAGACATAAGGGCAGCAAAGTTTGTGATGGTTGGGTACTGAGGTCAGCATGGAAGGATGTATTTAGGTTTGGCTTGGAGTCAGGGGCAGAGCCATAAATTTTTTTTCTTAGGGGGCCAATGTTATACATAAAATTGATTTCAAAAATTGTTAACTACACTCATTGTCTATATATTTTGAGGGGTTAATGTTGTATATTCAAAAAATGCTACAATAGAGTATAATTAAACTAGAAAATTTGTTTTGAAGGTGTAAATGATATAAAAATTTATTGAACATATGATGAGAATTAAATAGTTCTAATATTTCACTTTACCTATATTATGATAAAACAATATAAATTATTTTTGGGGGCCAATAACTAAAATAAAATAACCTAGTTACATATATACATACAAGAAAATTTTAAAGGGGTTGGAGGAGCCAAGGCTCCCCCTTGCCCCCTCCCTCAGCCCTTACCCAAGATTTTTTTTTTTTTTTAATCTTCTTGTCTTTGCAAACTCTCGCTCACGCTTGCCATCCATGGATATCACTTGGTTTCAGTGAATGTTGATTCGGCCAAGAAACAATGATTGGTACTTTGTTGCAAGAGAGAAACGAGAAAGAGCTAAAAAGGAGGGGAACGGTGATGAGGGTAATTAGAAGTGGAGCACGAAATGGTAAAATGTAGGAAAGGGAATTTAATATATTATTTAATTATTTAACATGCTACATATACCTCTTCTTTTCACTTCACTTGCCTGACCAAACATGGCTTTACCACATTGCTGAATAGGAAAATTTCTGTCTAATAGTGTCAAAAATAAATGTTTGATGAGATTTCAAAAAAAAAAAGGTGAAGTGCCACTAGACTTATTTTGGTAAAGTTTAGGGGGAAATATGCATTTGGCCTTTTATTTATCCATGTCAACATGCACAAGTGAAAAAATTGTTTTTAAATAAATTAAATGGAAAACAGGTAAATATAGCAATAGGAGGATATGTATAATATAATGTAAAAATCTTATGCCATTGCGCATCAATGCACATAAGAACATACACACACATAATTAGATACATACATGCATATATCTATGCATGAGTATGCATGTGTATGAAGTATTAAACTGATGAATATAAGTGAGAGAGAGAGAGAGAGAGGAAAGAAGTATATAAGCATTTTAATAATAAGAACATTAGAAAACATCCACACCAATGTCAATCATGCATTTAGATCTATGTCATATCCTCATGCTATCCTCTTGGTAGAAATAAAGGAAAATCTCAATTGGGAATTCACCTCATACGGTTCTAGCACTTTTTCATCCACTTTCTTGTTAATGACCTTAGGAGGTCCCACCATGAATTCATATCCTTGTCTTCGCCTGAAAAACATGAGCATATAAAACAAATATGCAAAACAAAGAAATGGAACTGCAAGAAAATAGCTTATACTTAATTATTTACATGTTCTCTATCAATATGGTGATATGTAGAGTACCACGCCCACTAACAACAAATGTATCTGCAGTTTCACCATCTTCAACCTTCATAGCTAAATTTCGCTCAAGCTCACGATAGAGTCGATCTCGTAAATTCCTGCTAGTAACATATTTCCCCTAAAATGGACCAAAGGAATGTCAAAGCTTCAATGGCATGAAAATATCATGAAATTCACAGTATGCAGGCTCATGAGATGAATTAAAAGTTTCATAATAGATGGGAAGCCCCTTGGCTACATGCCAAAGTTTTCTAAAGGCAAGGACGAGAGAGAGAGAGAGAGAGAGAGAGAGAGAGAGATAAAGAGAGAAGTACTAAGTGATTTTTATAATTGTAGGTTTTTGTTTAATGGCCTTACCTCACGGCCAACAAATGGTGAAGTGTTTATGGAGAAAGCCATTTTCACTGTGGGTTCTTCCACTTTGATAGAAGGTAATGGCTTCCCAGATACTTTATCTGCAATTGTCTCCCCAATCTGATCAACGAAAATAAATCAATTGTAAAAAAATTCAGAAGAAAGCTAAGTTCATTAGATATATCACATTTAAATCATACAGTAAATGAGGTGCCTCATAGTAGGAATAATAATTGTTCCATGCAAGAGAGAGAGAGAGAGAGAGAGAGAGAGAGAATTCTGTCTTTTTTGTTGGTAAGCTGTTACTTTTAGATATATTTTTTATGTTTAATTTATGAATGTAAAATATTTCAAATCCAAAAATAAAGGTTCTTGTTTTAAGAGAAAAGTTAAATCATTTCATTGACCATGAAATACATGAGTACTTTTAAAGCATATGCTCAATGCAAAACAATATATGGTATTCCCTACTTGAATTAACAAAAAGGGCGTAACAAGAATATGGTCATACTTGAATATCATCAATTCCACAGACAGCACAAATGTCACCAGCTTCCACAGTATCTGCTGGAACCCTACTGAACTTCTCATACACAAAAAGCTCACTAATTCTTGCGTATCTACATGAATCTTCTGATGTGCATACCTGATAAATTGAAACCACAATTAGGGAAAAAATTGCTTGCTTCTTTTTGGATGCCAAAATCCTTCTAACTTGAAATAATCATGAACAAACAGGGGAAGGAAATGACTAAAGAAGTAGGAAGCCTATACTTATTTTTGGAAACTACTGCAAGTACCGCTAGAAAATCATCACTTAGATGGTTGTCATTGATTTTGGTCTAAAATTGAGGCTTGCAGTCAACATGTCAATCACTTTTTACAAGTAATATCAATAGGGAAGGAAAATCCATTTTTGCATAAAAGCTCAGAATCAGAACACTCCCTTTATCGAGTAAATACGTATTAGACATATCATGATATCAAACCAGTTCTTAGTATAGCATAAAAGCCTGTAAGGAAATTCATGCTAACAGATGCATATTGGGATTTAGCAGCACTTAAAAGTTAAAATTTTAGAAAGATATTTCTTTGAGAAAAAAAGACTCAAAGTGGATGTCTCAACCACCTTCTGCAGTGAAGATATCCAATAACAATGAATAAACTTGCATACCCCACTATGTTAATTTGTGAAAAAACTTTCTTCAGATAGTTGCTGCAAGTAATCATTTATGCACTCAGTAGAGTACGACAATATATCACCAAAAATGTCCACAGCAGTAGTTCAGAAACTAAGGGAGATCACATTTATAAAAATCATGGTTTTTAGGCCTTTTTTTTTTTCAAGATTGTTCAAGCCATACCTAATCAAATGGGATTTGTATATAGATCACAAATTAAGATCAGCATATTAGTTTCCCTAGACGAGCCATGGAAAACAAGGAACAGAAATTGATTAGGCAAGGAATGCAAATATTACCAATTATGGCTCAAGAACTACCAAAATCAAAAGTAATCAAAATCATAGCAGGACTAAGCATCATATATACTACTAGTAGATACAAAGATGGTCTAAATCAGATTCCAGAATGCAGGACAACCCACCCTCACATCCATTCCTTTCCGCAGAACTCCAGCATGCAAACGTCCAATAGCAATTCGTCCTTTGTGTTCATCATACTCAATATTTGTTGCCTAAAATATGTCATGGAAAATAAAAATACATGTTTCAATGTTATATCACGTTCACACAGGAAGTTAAGAGATTAAAACAAAAGATCCAATTGAAGTTAAAACTAAATGTGAACTATATATAAGAATTTAAAGATGACCAATTGCTGTAGGCAAGTGAAACTGAAACTATCTTAAAATTCTGACTATTGGCATCTACTTCATCTTCAGGCATGGAGTTTTCACAATAGGTCAAATGCAGGTAATGATACAATCGTCCTATACTTTGTTGTCAATACTGAATAGTAAAAGCCTTATATCAATGCAGCACACATGCTTATAGAGATGTACTCATGCCCAATTTACAAAGAGTAGGTTTAGTAAAGAAACGATACAGCTCAAGCCCCAAGAACTGAAGGAAAACTTCAACTTAGAAAGTAGAACAGAAATGTGTTTGTTGGATTGCTAGTATCATCTAAGGGTGTCTACTATCTCCCAATTATGGAAAGACTCCCGTCAGTATTCCCATTCCTAAATTGATATGTGTCCTAACATCCTATAATTATAATTGGAGATAATTCAAAAAAGATTATTCATATGAAACAGCATCAAAGCCAGTAATAACCAGGATCACTCTCCATCTACTAGATGTCACTTGGCCTATTTACGAGGACAATCCTTCTCCTTGAACCTTCCTGTCATGGCTTCACATACCCACACAAAGACCTGATCTATTACATGGCAGTGTTTTCATGCGAAATCCTATTGGTTAGTCTCGTTACAATGTTCAGCCCACACAACAAAAATTTGACAGCACCTTCTTGTGCTAGTTTGAGCCATACAGGCAAATTTGAATTGAAGAAAGCCAAATCCAAAGACAAAGACAAAAAGAAATAAATAAGTAAATAAATAAATAAAAGCATACAGAAAGCACAGAATTGCAATAGCAATAAAAGGAACAACCACTAACAAGCATTTGCAGTGCGCCATCTTTGTCAATGTGTGGTCCAGGTATGCATCTGATCATAGATTCAAAAAGTGGCCCAAGATCTTCAGCTAAATCATCAGGAGATAACCCTGCCTTTCCTTTTATACCACTTGCATATATTGCTTGGAAATCACACTGCATGAAAAGTGTAATATGCTATCAGACCAGAATTTAGATACTATCTTTTGATTCCATTGAAGCATCTATAAAGCCGTCAAGTGTTGTGCTTCAAAGACATGAAGCAGAAAGCATGAAGAGAATGTGAAAGTGGGGGTTTAGTTTACTAATTGTTCCACAGATTTTTCATTAGGTTCTTGTACATTTTGTCTGTGTTATCCCTTGTAAGTTGTAACAACTAACTAATAATTTACAAAATTATCACAGCATCTGGTTAGCCCAGAAACTATAGTCATAATGAGATTTAAAAATGATATGGGTCCAATTAGATTAGCATTGAGAATTTCAACTCAATACCCAGCATGAATTACACGCTTGCAAATCCTTGCAATACAAGATTGAAGTACCTGTTCATCTGTAGCATTTAGCTCAATAAATAGTTCAAAGGTGGAATTGATGACATAATCTGGACGTGCAGAAGGTCTATCAATCTTATTGACAACAACAACAACAGCATGACCAAACTCCAAAGCCTTCTTCAAAACAAACCTTGTCTGAGGCATTGGTCCCTCAACAGAATCTACCTACAAATAAAAGAGCAGCATCAATTTTCTGGTAAGATAATCCCATAAAAGAAGACGATACATTACCTAAATGATCTAAGATGGGCACTGAAAGAAAACCCAGTGAACAAAATAACAAACAGGGAGGGAAAACCAAACACCCAAGAAATACTAAAAGGGCTTAATGATCAAAGCACCAGAGAAGTTGAGAATATAGTCCTTCAGTTTTATTATTGAAGAATAAAACTAAATTTTATGAAGTAGGGGGTGTACCAAATAAGGACAAATCTCATGTAATCCATTATCAACAAAAAATTCCATTCAAACCCCTTCTTGAAGTATTCATTAAATTATAGAGTCAACACAAAGCAGGGCAAGAAAATAGTATCAAACATGCAAGAGCCCAAACTTCCAAAGTACTATCAATAAGCAAAGTAATTTTTTGCATGGATTTACACTGTAGATTTGAGGGCTTTTATATCGTGATCAAGTGACATGATTAATCCCTTCAAGGCTAGAAGCAATTAGAATAAGAAAATAACAGATGCTATCAATGATAAGCCAAGCTGAAACAGGAAATAATTGGCCTTGTCATGTTGACCTGAACTCAGCATACTGACATTTCTTCCTCACTCTACTCTTCCAAATGATTTGCCTTGTTGAAATATTAATAGAATAAGGCCTAGGTTGTGTTATGGAAGATTGCAAAGGAAAGTAGACAAATAGTTAAACAAGATTAGCACAATAAGTTCAAGAAAGATAAAGTTTCAGCTTGACAAAATGATTCTATGTATTTGAAAAGGCTTTGATAAGAAAATATTTTATTGTTTCATTTGAGATCCAACTATACAGGAGCTACATGCCAGTATGGGAGTAGACCTAGAAACCCAGCTTTCTCATCCAAAATCACATGGAGAATCATCCAGATATTAATCTCTCTTATAATTTATCATCCAGATATTAATATCTCTTACAATTTATGTATCTTCAGGAAGCTAACTTCATGTGCATCTTTGATTCTGAAAATGAAAGGCACTAAATATTCACTGGAGGGCTTATTTTGGCAGATGACATGGGAAAATTACCAAAATAATCACAAAGCATCAATATAAGAATGATTCTGATAAAATTGCAAGGTTTAAATGTATGAGGTTCCATATAATAGTATGTAAAAAAGAGTACCACTAGAAGAACCCCTTCCACCATATTGAGGATGCGTTCCACTTCACCTCCAAAGTCAGAGTGTCCTGGGGTATCTATTATATTAATTTTTGTATCCTTATAAGTGATTGATGTATTTTTGCTGAGTATTGTAATCCCTCTTTCACGCTCTAGATCATTTGAGTCCATTATCCTCTCCCGTACAAATTGGTTATCACGAAATACCTGCACAAAAATGTTGGACATAAATATATTTTCTTTCATTTCTTTCTTCACAATAAAAAAATTATCAGTCAGCATAGTTAAAAAGTGGCCAGAATGGTTTTTCATGAGATGGTCCTAGTTAGCTGTTCCAATTGAATTTTATTTATTTAGGATTTTCGACATCAATAAAGGAGAACTCTAGTGATGGTTCTAGAGGTTTTTTTTTTTTTTTTTAATTATTGTTATTATTTTTAATATTAATGTCTTAGTTGTGACAATTCAGCCTTGTATAACTCCACAATGCAATAGGTGGTAATATTTCAATCTGATTAAATATCTACAATTAAAATAGCAAGTTCAACTATTATCAAGGGGCTAACTAGGCATATTAACAGGTTGGTTTAATGCAGTTTGTAGGGGAATTCATGTCAGATTGGTCAAAATCAGTTAAAACATTTCAGACCTTAACCGATTGAAAAAAAAAAGTATGCATAAATGTCTCTATTTGTCCTTATCAAAGATAACTGGTTGTTGAAAAGTATAGTAGATGATAAAACAGCAATATTATGCACACATACACACACAATCTCACATATTTCTTATTGCTTTGTATCGGTTCAGGTTACACTGATATTCAGAAATGTCAAACAACACTGAACTAAATTTTCTAATCAAACAAGTAAGGCCTGTTTGGTTTGGTTTGTTGGCTTGGTAAATGTACTGAAAAATTCTGTATATCATTCATAATCATCTTGATAGAATCATACAAATACATACTACAATTATATGTCCTATTTAAGAATATAAATTCCTATAATTAAGCCCTAGAATCTAAACTAATTAGGAATATACAGATATTACACATGTACCTACGTGTACATAGTTGACCTTCCATCACAGTATGATTGGATGAACACGTCTTGAGCAAGTAGCATGTTTCATTTACACAGGGTATAACTATTTAGCCATGAATTTCTGAAGTATTTACCTTGGATTGCTTCAACATGGCATCAACCAAAGTTGTCTTTCCATGATCAACATGAGCAACTATTGCTATATTCCTTATATCTCCCCTCCTCTTCAATTGGGTCTTCTTCTCAGAGGCTGTGTAACAAGATTAAGCGATCAAAAATTTCCAAGAGCACCAGGATAGATTAACTTAGCAGCACAAGGACATGTTTGGCATGCATAAAGAAACAAGTGCAAGGATAATTTTTTTTTTTCTCTTTTCCAATCAAAATCCCATTGTTTAACGATCCATTGATTCAACACAATTACAAAATATGAAAACCATCTTTCAACAACTTGAATTGCTAAAAATCTTCTTTTCTAAGGCTAATAAGGAAACTGAAATGTTACCAGTGGCTGTTTCAGTAGCTTGAGAAGCAGAGCATTTGATTGGACGGTGAAAAGGACTCCATGAACGACACCTGAGTGATGTTCTAGCTTTTGGGTAAGAAGATAAACTGAGACCAAACAGTCGCTTAGTAAGAAGAGTAGAAGCAGTCCTTTTAGGAACATGGTTAGGGTTTATCAAATAGAAGGAAGAACTGTTGAAGCTAATTGCCATCTCCATTGCTCGCTCACTCCTAAAACTCTCAGTCAGCGAGCGAGAGACGGAGAGGAGGAGAGAATGGATTTGGCAAATGAGGCTGTCATGGTGTTATTGAAACTAGCGATAAAAATGAGAGGTTGGGCACTTTTCATTTCTCTGATAGGCCCAACCTCTGCCACAATATAACAAAGGGGTCCATACAGTTGGGGACCATATAATCAAAGCCCAAGTTTGAAGCTTTAAACCTTAGCCAGCCACTCTTAGCCTGGGATTTGGTTTAGTAAGTCGCAGTGGCTTTTTCAGCGCAGGTTCCATCACAATCTGATTGGCTTAAACCTCAATTTCAATGAGCAGTTAAGCATACTTGCACGGTGATTTTTCAAGCATGTAGCTTCTCGGAGGATAAGATTTGGGGGAACAGAGATCCATTGTTTTGTCATAAAATCTGGGTTTCTTGAGAATGTGTGTTGATACTTCTTTGATTGCTATGTACACAAGAAGTGGACTCTTCAATTTATAGTTTTCAGTTGGAAATGCAATTATTACTATGTATGGAAAAAAATGGAATGGAAGGAGGCCAAGAGAATGCTTTCTGCAATGACTAAGAGGAATTTGATTTCATGGACTGCACTTATATCAGGCTACACAAGGAGTGGCTATGGCAAAAAAGCTGTTGATGCATTCTTGGAATTGCATGATCTTGGTGTAAACTTTGAGTCTAGTTTGTTGACTACCAGTCTTGATTACTGCTCAGAGTGTAAAAACTTGGTATTGGGACTTCAAATCCACGGATTTGCGATAAAGCTTGGTTATGAAAGTGAAGACAGTGGAGATGATGAAGGCCCATGATTTTGTTTAATCAACTGAGATTAGCTGGTATTAAACCAGATTTGGTGTCATTTTCAAGACTCCCTAGTTTATCAGCTAATCAAACTTCATTACAAAGAGGGAGAAGTCTTCATGCTTTCGCTATTAAGACAAGACATGAAGCTGATTTTTCTGTAGCTAATGCCGTGGCTACAATGTATGCCAAATGTGGAAGCAATGAAGGTGCTCATAAAATGTTTTAATGTTATGAATGACCATGATTTTATATCTTGGAATGCCATGATCTCTGCTTATGCTTTTCAGGGCCAAGGCCAAGAGGCTCCGTTACTATTTGCAGAAATGAAGAAAAAAAGAAATTGCTCCTGATGAGATCACAATATTGGCCATTCTTCAAGCTTATTCAATATAATGGAGCCAAAGTATGGAATTAAACCTTTGCTTGAGCACTATGCTCATGTTGTTGATCTTTTTAGTGGAGCTGGTCACTTCTCAGAAGCAGTAAATATGATTAACAAAAGCACTTTTTCAAAGTTAACCTTGCTTTGCAGAACTTTGGTCAATGCGTGCAAGTTATGTGGTGATTTGAAATTTGCTAAGTTGGTTCAAAATGTTTGCTTTATTTGTCCCCTGCGTTGGCTGTGTTGGTAATGTTGAAAATATAAAAAAATAAAAGGGTAATATGTAAAGTAATTTAATTATTTATATAAGCCTATATTAATTATAAGGTTATGCGATGAGTACTATAAATATATAGGATCATGAATACATTCAATAGATGAATCTTATCATATATTTTAAATTTATGGTATACCGAATTGAAAATATAAAATAGTTTCAAATATTTATTATGGAGAAAGGAATTACAATAAAGCTAATCTTATTCTATGAATGTTAGTGGGTTGCCTTGGGAGTGTATGTATTCATCCACTAAGGGAAAAAAGTGAGAAATATACATTATTAATTATTAATTATATTCTTAATTATTCAAAATTATGTTATTTTACAAGTAATAATAAAATGACTTTTAGATTTCAGATAATATAAAATTATCATATATTAACTAATTACTTATATTAAATAAATTTTAGATAATAAATTATGCTAAATAAAATTAAAAAAAAAATTATACTACATAAACATGATTTACATATTGAATAAACATAATTTACCTACTGTAAATCAAATTGGTGGACCAACTAAACTTACTGCAAATTAAATTAACATATCAACCAAGTCTATTCTTCTGTATCTTGGATTCTATTCATACCATAAATTAAGCGTGTCGCCTTTCAAGTAGCTATGAGAGATAAGCCGTAGATGCCATCAGCAAGGAATCTTCGCATGTAAGTACTGTAATTTTTCTAATGCAGCAAGGATGCTGGCATGGCAGTTTATGCCAAAACTTTAGTGATGGGGTGAAAGAAAATTAAGTTGATAGTGATGCTGGTATACTATTACGTGCATTATTAGTGATTGGAAGATAGCGAGCACGTACTGAGATTTCAAGTTGATACATGTGAATTAAAAATATCATGATCTGACCTTTTTCTTCCAAATTGGGAGACAATGAGAACGTAAATCACGGTTGATAAATACTCATAACATGCCTTTCACTGTTTATAACTTAAATAATTTGGTTTATTTTTTCAGTGCTGAAGTTGACATTTTCTTTCATGCTTGTAAAACGATAACATGGATGGTTTTCAGTGTTTTCTTAGCATTCTACTGATGTCTAATTATGTCCCTAACAAATTCCAAGGCTCATTTAACAGTTGATTCTTTGTTTGAAATTAGATCTATCAACTTCCCATTTATTGACACTAATTTTTCATCTGAATGATGGATTTTAATCAAGCTTGGGAATAACTTCTCTGTTTTTTTTTTTAGCCAACTCACTATGGTTTGGTAATACATATTGGAGATAAAATGAATGATTATCGTTTAATGCAGGGAAGTGTGATAGGTTAGAGGGAGAATGAGAGAGAAGGAAAATGAGAGGCTTAAAATGACATAGAGGGAAGTAATATCGAAATATTTACAAGTCTTGGATATTGATATGGATCTAATGTGACCTACCTAAAAAATCAAGTCAAATAGTCAAAGTTATGTTCAACATGGAAAGTCAAAGACAGAAATACTTTCAATATGGTGGAAAAGAAAGTCGAACAAAAATGTGGATCAAAAGATCTAACGAGTCGAGCAAGATAAAGATCGAACAAAAACTTCGTTCGCCTAAAAAGGCGAATAGAAGCCATATCGAACAACAATTGCAGTAATTGTCAAATAGATACCGATTTCCCGAACTAAGTAATAATCACGCAAGTAATCCAATAAAGAGCGGATTTCACAAAAATCACCTTGAAGATTTAGCCAAAATCACTGCCGTAAACGAAGCAATAACTATTTCCTAAAAAAAGCTTATAAATACCAACCAAAGGATCAAAATAAGGTACACTTACTCACTTTATTATTCGATTTTACTAAAAATAATCTTTGATTTTTCTCTCAAGAAGAGATTTCTGACTTGAGCGTTAGAGTGACCTGCCATTAGGCCATCAATCTCATCTTTCTTTCTTATTGCAGGCTTACGTGTTATCAGAACCAAGACCCAAAGACCATCGGTAACATCAATGTCTAATAGAACTGAATAATGAAAAAGAATCTATATAGTCAATCCCAACTAGTTCGATATTAAAGTTTAATTATTGTTGTTATTATTATTACTGTGATTTGTATATGTATCTGTCCATTTACATATATATCCTGCATTTTCATCTTTAAAATGATTTGATTTTTTTTTTAAGTACAATTGACTTCAACTCAAACTTAAGAACAATGATTGTTATTGATCCCTGAAAGTTCAAGATTTATATGACTTCTAGCTAGTAAATGGTTGAACATGGAGATCAATGATGCCCTTGAAATTCTAGCTACTCACAAGAACACAGTGAACATAAACAACAATTTATCCCTTGAGTGGTAGATGCACCAAAAACTGAACATCTTAATTAATTATCTTTAAACAAGTATTAATTCGCATTATAAGAAACAGTTTAACTATACAAGGCAAAATGGTTGTTCCACCACTTTCAACCAACAAGCACTCACCACAAACACACTTGAAACTTCAAACTCTTCACTGCCCCATTTCATGTAGTGTACCCTAACGTTCAAAAGATGCAGGATACCCTAATATTTTGGGGCAATTATTTTGTCCACCACTCTTTTTTCTTTGTACCATTTTTTTTTTAATTTCTTAAAAATATGTTTTTATAAATAGTACAGTAGTAAGACTCATCAAAAGAAGGACCTTTTTGCAGGAGCTCTCCCAAAGACTCTCATCAAATTGGCTATTTCAAGAACTCTAGCCACTTTTGTTCCTCTTTTAGCTTCAGCTGATGCTCTTCTATCCTCTGCTTTTTTGTGTGCTTTTGCTACCTCATTCTGCATCTTCTCAAGAGCTCTTGCTCTTTTCTCTTCCAGCTTCCTCTGCACAAACAGAATCCATCAGCAGTGTAAAAACAAAGAGACCAATTAATAAAAGGAAAGAACTTGCTTCGGAAACAAGCCAATATGAAAATTCCTTATCATTTGAACATAACAAGTAAAAGGCAAATCACATATATGCTTATCTATCCTCAGTGCTTGAAGCTTCAAAATCACTTTTCCTGCGGAAAAGCGAGTTATTGTGCTTTTCTGGGACATACAGAATTAAATAATTTACAAAATTAGAAAAACTTGAGCCAGAAACCTTCCTCCATTAGCTAAAATTCCATCCGTTCAATCATTTGTCCATCAACTAGTGGTCCATTTTCTCCTTGATAAATACAGCTGTTGATGATGAAGATCTTACTGAAGTAACAGAGGAACTTCTGTCTATAGTCAATATGGTTCTAAAATTCAACAAAGAAATTATGATGGGTATCTAAAATTCACCAAAGAAATTATGATTGGTATCTGCATGAGGAGAAAATTCATTTTTGGATCATCAATCCAAAAGTTAATTAACAATCAAAGTACTAATTAACAATCAAAGTACTAATTAATTAATTCATTAATTAACTAAACTAATCACCATGCAACACACAAGAAATAATCACTTTCAACACTGTATAACGTACCTCAACTTTCTTCATCCAAGAAGTAGCCTTCTGCACTTGCTCACCCTCCCACCCATTAATTATAGCATCTTCTCTCTTAAACCTGTTATTGATCTTAGCAATCTTGGCGTTTTGCCATGCGGATATCTTTGTCTCAACCTCTTCTTTCTTCACTCTCTGCACCGACGACACCTCCGCCTCACCACCGCCCAACTGGTGGTTCCCAACCGTTGTTGAGCTTGAACTGGGGTCTGGGTCCAACGGGTTATTATCAGGCACAATAGCCAAAGGGTTAATCTCTTCAGGCACATCATCCTCTCCAATCCGAGCCAACCAGTTGTTTCCACTAACATCCTCGTTATTATGATCAGAGCTACCATTATTGTTGATCATACTACTTCCTACAGCAGAACCAGCTACAACCAGAGCATTGAACTCTCTGCTCATGGTGTTGAAGTTCTCACTTAAAGCTCCTTCACTACTCATGTACGTCGAGTGTGACTGATGGCTGCCAGTTTCCCAACGGCCCCGGGGGACGGGTGGCGGGTGTGGTGGTGTCAGGGCGTGGATATCACGGATATGTTCATTTTCATCATGATCGCGGTGGTCGTGATGACGGGTTTCTCCGCTAGTAGTGGCGGTGCTGGTCGTGGGTCCTTGAGCACTTAGCATAGAGGGGACTTTTAGCGTGTGTGTGGAAAGAGGGTAGAGAAGATGGCTATGAAAGAATGGAATTATTAGTGAGATAAAGGGCTAAAGATTTGGACATTTCTAAGTGGCATTGATTTAGCATTTAGGAACATGAACGGAAAGAATTTTTTTTATTTCTATATAAAATATATAATTAATTTATTTATTAAATATATGTAAATTTTACAAATATTCATTATACCCTTATAAAAAATTAAATTTAAAAAATTATTTTTATTTATAATGATTAAACATTCATCTTATTTCAGAGTATAATCTTTTATCATTCGTATTAATTTTATATTTATTTATTATATGTATAATATAATCATATATAATAATTTCTTTAACCAATGAGATCGTTTTTTTTTTAATTTAACAAATTACTATTTTTTTACGTTCCCAAATTGTCATATTTTGTCTGCATCTTATTTTACATTAATTATATATTTCTTTATGACTTTTATACAAATAAAGTCAAACAAAATAGCTATAGGGTGCATTGCAATTGACATAAAGTTGGATAATTTTATATAAGGATAAATTTAATAATTATTAAATTAAATATTTATATTTAAATTATATATTTATTTTATATAATTTTAATTAATTATATATATATTTTAATATAAATACTTAATTTATTAAATATTTAATTTATTATTATATAAGATTGGGTTTATATTAAATAAGCCTAATTTAATTTTCTGATTATATTTAAAGTTATCAAGAACTAATTACTAGGAAAATCTTAAATAAATAGTATGCTTTTTTAACCATATTACTCATAGCAACCTATTAAGTTACACATGTAGATTCCTATATTAAATAGATTATTTAGGGCATCAAGATTGAGTTATGGATAGTAGATATGATAATGATACCCTTATTAGTTATTATACATATAAATGTCTTTACTACATTAGCCATTAAAGGCTTCATCTAATTACAATTAGTAGAGTTGGAATTATTGTTGAGCTACTAATCAAATGTAATGTAAAGTGATTCCTAAAAGGCTACATCTCTTAATTTAAAGGTAGATCAAACTAAATTATAAGTTCTAAAAATAAATTTATCTATTTATTTATAATATTTATTAAACGTAAAATAAATAAGTTGGAGATGCTAACTTTACATCTTAGTGCTTATAAAGTTTGTGTTTATAAATTTATTTGATTAAATATTTTATTATATTATTCATATTTAATTATATATTTATAAGTTAATTTGACTAAATATTTTATTATATCATTTTTTTTTAATTATTAAAATTTTGTTACATATTTCATTTAATATATTTTTTAATCATTTTAATAATAAATATATTTATAAGTTATTTTTTATCAAACACATCAACCGTTTATCAATCACTTATATATGTAATTGCTTAAAATTTTAAATACTTATAAATTTAAATTAACTTTTAAATAATAATTGATTATAAACTGATTTTTATAAGTTAAATTAAATACTTTTAAGTTCGATCTTATATAAAAATGAATTTAATAATAACTATATCACATTTTTATATCTAAATTTATAAAAAAATTAATTAATATATTTAATAAATATATAATCTAAATATAAATATTTAATATAACAATTATTAATCTCATTATCGTATGGATTTAAGTTTTTCTTAGTCCCATCCTTTCTAGAATTGGCATAAATAGGGGAGAGCAGTTTTCAGTTTAAACAGAAAAATCGAACCGAATCGATTAATTCAGTTCAATCGATTCGGTTTTAAATTTAATCGGTTCGGTTTGGTTTATAATTTTGATAATTTCGGTTAATCGGTTCTGTTCGGTTATTTTCATAAAAAAATAAAAAAATCGAACCGAACCGAAATTATTAATATATATAGGAAATAAAAAAATCGAATCAAATTGAATCGAACCAAACCGAATCGAACCAAAATCAAAGAAAATCGAATCGAACCTTAAGATTTTTGAGTTTTGATTTCTAATTTTTTTTGTTTTTATGTTTTTGTTATTTAGATTTAATGTTAAAAATATGAAATTTTATAAATTTTGGTTTGATCGGTTTAAAATCGAATCGAACTGATTATTCAATTCGGTTCGATTTTATCTTATCAATCAGTTCGGTTCGATTTTTAAAATTTTTGATTTTTGATTTTCGATTTTATCGGTTCGGTTCGATTCGAAACCGAACCGACCGTTTGCACACCCCTAGGCATAATTAATAGATGGGTCTTGCTGAAAATTGTGTAAAACTTCGAGGACTGGTCTGCAAAAAGGCTTCACAATACACTTTTTTCCATTTTGGTTAGAAGTGTCGGCCAAAATGATAATTGCAACGACCCCACCAATGTTTGCTAGTGGCGGTGAACCAGTCAAACTGTACACACGCGTCGCACAGTAACTATCAAAGTTCTGTAGATAAATGACACGTGGCAGAACGCCACTTCAGAGAGTTTAATTAAAATAAGATACATGAAATAAAATGAAAAATTAATGCTTATTAAATTAAAATTATTTACCCTTATTTATTATCTCTTTAATTTTTAGATAATTTTAAAGAAAATAAAATATAAGTTCTGTGCATTCATAGACATAATTTATTAATAAAAAATTAATATTATAATTAAATTAAAAAAAATCCTATAAATAAAAGTGAATGATTTTAAATTTATAAAATTTAATTCTATTATATATTATTTTTTTATTAATTTATTATTTAATATGATTCCTACCATAACTAAATATCTATTAAATTTTTATGTTAATAATAAATGATATTTATATTAATTTATAGATTAATTAAATTAATTTATAAAATTTAAAAATAAATTAATATATTTAATTATAATAATTTTTAAATTTATAAATTAAAAAAATAAATTTAAAATTTTAATTTTTTATCTTAATATTTATAAATTAATTTAATTAAATATTTTATTATATTATTTTTATTTAATTTTTAAATTTTATTTATAAATATCATTTAACATCTTTTTATCATTTTAGTAATAAATATAATTATAAATTATTTTTTTAAAATATATTAACTATTTATCAGTCATTTACGATTACTTTAATTAAACACATAACTACTTAAAATTTTAAATAATTTATAAATTAAATTAAATATATTTAAAATATATAAATATTTAATTTAATAATTATTAAATTTATTCTCAGCGTCATTCATTTGTTTTTTCTTGCCCTTTTTATCAGCTTTATGGGTTTTCAAGATGCCCACGTCTCGTGCGATAGATTAATGTTATCTCGGATAAGATGTCATTACATGATTAATTAATTTGAAATCCGACTAACTAAGTGATGAGAAAGAATATCTATGTTTATGAGAAAATATTTTTATTATTTTAAATAAATTTTTATGATTCTTTTTAAATTTAAAAATAAATTTAATATAATTTATAAAATCTTTTTTTATTAAAGTTTCAAAATTACATTTGATATACACATATTATTACGTGACAGTGACTTTCTATTTGTATATGTGTTGAAAAGAAAGATAAAAAGTTAAAAAATCATAATAAAAAATTAATACTATATCTTTATTTATTCTGGTAAAATAATATTTTAAAAATTATCAATAAATTTTACGTTAGTAATATTAGAGTTATTTAAAAAAAATTAAATTCAAGTCTCAATCGAAATAAATCATATTAAAAAATATTATAGGGAAATTTAAGAATCACACTATTTATCTTTTTTTAACTAAAATTAAAGATAATTATCAATTAAATATTAAATTTTTTAATTCTTATTAATTTTAATCTATCGTTAGCAAAATTGTTATTTTATTAACAGATACGCTACGTCAACTGTCATGCTACGCTATAATAGATATAATTAGTAAGAGTTAAAAAGTATAGGCTTATTTGATAATTTTTATAATATAAGGTATAATTACAAATTTTGAAAAATATAAGATTTTTTTGGCAAATTTTCCTTAATTATAAAAATCTTTGGCATATAATTTGAAAAGTGATACCTTTTATAACTCAACTCAACTCAACTCAACTAAGCCTTTATCCCAAAAATTTGGGGTCGGCTATATGGATTCACTTTTTCCACTCTGAACGATTTTGGGTTAAATCCTCAGAAATGTGTAATGCTTCTAAGTCATGCTGTACTACTCTCCTCCAAGTCAATTTAAGTCTACCCCTTTTTTTCTTTCTATCCTCTAGCCTAATGTGTTCTACTTGTCTAACTGGAGCCTCCGTATGTCTACGCTTCACATGACCAAACCACCTCAATCTCCCTTCTCTCAACTTATCTTCAATTGGCACCACTCCTACCTTTTCTCTAATACTTTCATTACGGACTTTATCTAGTCTAGTATGACCACTCATCCACCTTAACATTCTCATCTCTGCAACTCTTATCTTAGATGCATACGACTCTTTCAAAGGCCCAACACTCACTACCATATAGCATAGCCATCGTATGGTATGCGGTAAAATTTTCCTTTTAATTTATTGGGAATCTTACGATCACATAAAACTCCCGTGGCACGTCTCCACTTCAACCATCTGGCTTTAATCCTATGACTAACATCCTCCTCACATCCCCCATCTACTTGAAGGACTGAGCCTAGATATTTAAAGTGATTACTTTGGGACAGTGCCACTCCATTCAAACTAACTCCTTCCCTATCACCAGTTTGGCCTTCACTGAACTTGCAATGCATGTATTCTGTCTTCGTTCTACTTAACTTAAAACCCTTTGACTCTAGAGTACTTCTCCAAAGTTCTAGCTTCCTATTGACTCCTCCTCGTGTCTCATCTATCAGAACAATATCATCCGCAAACATCATGCAAATAAAAGTGATACCTTTTATAATCCAAAGAATTTTACATTTAATCATTAAAAGTAAATTCATTATTAAATAAATAATGAATTAATTTATTTATTTGATCCTTTCTATTTGAATGAAAGTGTTGCTTATCCAATGGGAATGCACAACTAGAGGTATCCAATGATGTAATGGAAGTGTAGAAAGCAATGGTGGAATGAAACATGTGTCCACTAGTTTGGTACAGGTGTTTTTGAATCTATTGAGGCTTAGGTGTGTGTGAGAGTGACCTATTGGCTTGATTACAACTTTATAATAAAATTAAATCATTATATTTAAAGAAATTTGATGTTACAATTTTATATTATTTTTTAAAATAAAAAAATCTTACAACATATAATAAAGTAAGAAAAGATTTTAATAATTGTATTTTAATATGAATATTGCATTTTTTTAGATATTTTATTTGTAATTATTAATATAAAATTAACATATATAATAAAAAAAAATAAAAGACATAAGAGAAATTATAATTCTAGAGGGAAAGTGATTACATGTCACATTTTTATCTAACAATTATTTATGATACAATATTAAATATTTCTATAAGTTATATATTAATTATTTAATATTTTTATTTTTATAATATAAATAATTATCAATAATTTTATGGAAGAATTTAGTTGTCAATAATCGTAACGCTCTTATAATTAAAAGTTTCATTTTAATTTTTTAATAATAATTATCAATTAAATTTTTTATAATTAAACATTTGTACTCATTTAATGACAATCAAGTAATATTTAAATTATAATAGTAAATTATAAATTATTAGAGACCAATACATTGGTGTTTCTTTGGAAAAATGTTAAAAAGAAATATTTTTAGATTTTTTTAAAATAATAAAATTCTAACTTATTATTAGAGGGAATATAACTTAAAATTATTAATAAATTTTATAAAATCATGTGTATAATATGTGAGAAAAAAATGAAAAATATTTATAAAAAAATAAAATATTTAAAATTTTAATTTATATTTTTACTTACTCAATTCAAATATAATTTAATTATCCAATATTAATGATGTCTAACATGTTTTGCAATATAAAATATTATTATAAATAAATAAATATTAATATTTTTAACAAAAAATATGCTCATAAAAACCCTTAAATAAATTCTTAAACTGGACTCAATGCCCAAATTAATTTTAGAATTCAGAGCCGAAATGTTAAAGGCTTAAGCCCAGCTAAGTTGTATTATCCAATTAGAAGTTTGGAGCCCCCTAATACGATGCCGTTTTCCCCCAGATTCGAAATAACCTAGGATTTCGTACTCTTTTTAGTTGAACTGAGAATCTAGGGCTTTTATCTCTGCGGAAAACGGCAGGCGAAGCCAAAAAAAGGCTTATTACCAGTGTGTTTCAAGCTAACCGTTGCCCATACATCTCCCCTCAAACCAGTGAAGCTCCGGCGAAGTGAAACTCCGTCGGAAAATTGTGGAAAGGGAGAAAGAAAAGAGAATCGAAGCTACCATTTAAATTCCCGGCAGTTTCTGACTCTGGTGAATCCTGTCGATTTTCCCCGACGTCGCCCGACCTCCAAAGCGTCTTTCCGGTGCTTCAGATTTGTCATGTATGTTCTTCTCTATTCGGTGGTTATAGTCTATAGAGGGTAGGTAAATTCTGAGATGATCTGATCTTCATATTGTATTTTCTGAATTTTAGTATCAAGCCTTACTGCATAATAATGGGCTTTTGTGCATTTACATTTAGAGCTGCATTACAGAACTTTGTCTTACAAAGTGAGACTATAGGTCTAATGTTTAAATTCTCTTGCATCTCTTTAAATAAAGAATAAGATAGACATTGAACCTGCTGGTGGATTTTAAGACAGGGCTCATATGCTATTAGCAGAACTTAATTGACTGTTTTCTGCTTGATTTAGCATAACTTTGTTTATTGGCAGTGGCAGCTTTTTGTTGGGTTATATACTATTTGATCATTCACTATGGGCATCTGAATTAGACAAGAAGAGATGTTTTAATGTACTGTTGCAGTTTTTCTGTAGTTTGTTTGAGATAATAGATTGATGTTAATTTGTTTAGGTTGATATATTTCATTTTTATCCTGATTAGCCTCATTTTATCGATTTTTAATCAATTGAACCATCGAAAGGTTATGCTAATATTTGATTTGATTCTTAATATCTTCTATCCTTCTCTTTGTCCTCCTTATTCATCTTTACTTCTCCATCTTTCAATGTTAACTGTGACTGTTTCTGATTCATATTTGTTGCTTCCATGTAGCTTATTGAGAACATGTTAGAAAACGAGTCAAACCCAACAATCAGCAAGTCAACTGGCCTGCCTAGGAAACGCTTCTACAGAGCACGGGCACATAGCAACCCACTAAGTGACTCGCACTTCCCTGTTCCAATCTCCCCCTGTCATGTTGACTATTCCTTTCATTACCCTCAATTAGTCTCATCTGATCAAGTGGATAGTAACAAAAAGATCCAATTTGCAGATGTTGGTTGTGGTTTTGGGGGGCTACTTATTAGTCTTTCAACCCTTTTTCCTGAAACCCTAATGATTGGTATGGAACTTAGGGACAAGGTGACAGAGTATGTTAAGGAACGGATTTCGGCCCTAAGGGCAACCAATCCAGGTCAATATCAAAATATCTCAGTGGTTCGGACCAATTCCATGAAATACCTACCGAATTACTTTGGGAAAGGACAACTTTCAAAGATGTTTTTCCTATTCCCAGATCCCCACTTCAAGGAGAAGAATCATCGCCGGCGGGTTATTAGTCCGCATTTGCTAGATGAGTATGCCTATGTTCTTGAGATTGGTGGGATTATCTACACAATTACAGATGTGGAAGAACTAGGAGAATGGATGAATTCTTGCTTGGCAAGTCACCCCTTGTTTGAAGCCCTTACAGTGGTGGAGCTTGGAGCAGATCCTGTCATAAAGCTCTTGAGTACAGCAACTGAAGAAGGACAAAAGGTTGCTAGGAATGGGGGACAAACATTTCAAGCGGTATACAGACGTATTGTACCATCTCAGTAACATGTGGGAAAAACTTAGGCCTAAAACAAATGATTAACTCATTTGGTTAGTCAGTTTTGCAGGGCTAATTATTGCCCCCCTTATTATTCTAGTAAATTTTTATCATTAATATGTTGGAAATATACTTCTTTATTCTCCGGCTTACATCTTTGCAATTATGCATTGCACGTTTGGTCTGTCATATGCATTTTCGCTGGTGCCAACTGACATTGTAACGCATGATGTCTACCGTCACTTCCTTGATTCTCACTTTTTCAAATATATTAGTAAAATGTTCTTTTTGATGAAACCCGATGAGTAAGGAATTGAATATGGTATTGAAGTTTTTATTATCGCTGTTAAAAAATGCATGAAAGCAGCGGCATCTGAGTCTTACTGATTTTGCAGCGAGCTCTGACAAAGATAATGGTCATTCTTCATTGAGATCAGAAATGAAGGTTGGTTCCTAACCGAGACTGACGGTAGCAACACTGCAGGACCTCGATTCTGAGTTGGTATCGGATGAAGAGCTCATAATAAGATCTCTGGGCCTATGAGTAGTGAGTTGCAAAAATTTAGACCTTACCGAACGATCAATCATCATCTCTGTATTTTCTTTTCGTCGAGTTTCAGTCTCAAGCACTTTCACCATTTTTCTTTCCTTCTCTCTGCGAAAAGAAAGTGCAGAATCTTTTCTCTTTAACATAGCAGAAAGTGTTCTTGGAAAGTTAGCTTCCTTAACTCTTGGAGAGATTAGCTTAGCTTGGAATGTCAGCGACTACCTTGACAAGCTTAAGAGCACCCTGTCCACTGTCCAAGCCGTTCTCTTGGATGCCCAGGAGCAACAAGGAAAGAACCATGAGCTTACCATCAGGTTATCAAAGTTCAAAGACGCCCTTTTTGATGCAGATGATATTAAGGTTCGTCGCTTCTTTTCCAGGTTTGATAACCCACTTGTGTTCCGTTTCAAGATTGGAAATATAATGAAAGAAATTAGATAGAGATTAAATGAGATTGTTGAGAGTGATGGCTCACTCATTTGCTTGTTGACAGTGATGGCTCACTCATTTGCTCAAGCTTTGGATGTTTTGGGAGATAGTCTGATAGAGATAAAATTATTGAATATTCTTCACATCATGGTGAGCTAGAAAATCTCGTAGTTGTTCCCATAGTTGGAATTGGGGGCTTAGGGAAGACCACACTAGCTAAAATGTTGTGCAATGATGAAAGGCTAGATAGGAATTTTCAATGAAAGATGTGGGTTTGTGAGGATTTTGACGTTACTAGATTGGCCAAGGGAATCACCAGTTCTGCTACTGGGAAAAGTTATGTGATTGGACAATGGATCAATTGCAGGCACGTTTACGAAGGAGTTTGGGTGGTAGAAAGTTGTTGCTTGTCTTGGATGGTGCTCGGAATGAAACTCCTGTGAAATGGTTGAATTAAGAGGCTTGTTGGAGGCTTGTGCTGTGGGAAGTAAAATTAGTCACTACAAGGCAATGAGCTTGCTTACAATTTGCCTAGTCTTCCACAAAAGAATTTCTTGTCTTTGTTTCTGAAATGGGCATTTAATGTAGGACAAGATAAGCAATATCCTAACCTTGTGGACACTGGGAATGAGATTGTGAGGAAATGTAGAGGGTATCCTCCGGCAGTAGGGACATTGGGAAGTTAATTTTATGCATAAACTGATGAAAGGCATTGGCTGCCCATAATAGATTAGATATGGAAATTGAAACAGGAGGAAAATGACATCCTACTGGTGCTGAAGTTAAGCAATGATCAAATGCCATCGTGCTTAAAATGATGCTTTGCATATTGTTCTCTCCACCCAAAATCTTATGCGTTGTATAGTTTTGAACTGGTACAATTTTGGATGGCTCATGGACTTCTTAACTCACCCAGTGTAAGACCAGGAGTTGGAAGACCATGGGATGCAGTATGTGAAAGAATTCTGGCCCAGATTCTTCTCCAAGATGTTGAGGATCATGGTTTCTTTTTAACCTGAAAAATGCATGATATTGTAAATGATCTAGCTATATCAGTCGCACAAACTGTTGAAAAAAAATTCATTATCTTTCTTTTTCATGCACTAATTTGTCTGGCCAAGAAGTTCCAAAATTTTGAGGCATTGTCAAATTCAATTGGTACCTTGAGGCATTTGAAATATCTTGATCTTCACAGGAATTGTAAGATCAGAAAACTCACAATTCCATTTGCAAGCTGCAGCATCTGCAAACCTTAAAGAACTAGAAGAATGTGAGAAGCTTGAAGAAATTCCTAAAGATATCAAGAACATGACCAGTCTCAGGTTTTGGACTTCTTTGCCAAAGAATGAGATAGCAAAATGTTATGTACTTATTGGAGAAGTTAAATTTAGCTTATTTTTAACTTTTTACTCAAATTAACTTAAAAATTTTAATTTAAATTTAATTTAGTTCAAAAATTAAAATTTATGAGTTAAATTTTTTAATTTTTTGATTTAAATAAGAAATTAAAAAATTTAATTTCTTAATTTGGAGCTAAATTTTTGAATTTTTAATTTTAATCCAAAACTCGAAAAGTTTAATTATATTATTTTCTTAATTTTTGAATCAAATTAAATTTAAATTAAAACTTTTGATACATAAATTTAACAAAAAATTAAAAATAAATTAGATTGAACTTTCTCAATAAGTACAGAAATATAATTAAACTTTCTTAATAAGTACAGAAATATAATTAAACTTTAAGTTATATTTAAATCATAAACCTTTAAATTTATAAACCCTATTTAAAACTTTGTGAATTTCATATATATTTCTAAAAATATTAGATTTATATTTTCTTTTTTTTTTTCTAATAATATTTTCCCTTATTCATTTACTAATTGTCCTACTAAAAGATAAAGTATAAAAAATATTTTTTTTAAGAAAAAAAAAAAGAAAAAGAAAGTGAAAATGACATTTGGGAAGGACAAGATTCCAATGAACAACCTTGTCATGAATCTCTAGACATAACAAAAAGGCATTAAGGAGGAAACTTCTTTTCTTTAACATATACAATTAATACCCAATAAAAGCCAATTGCCTTATTGGTTTAAAACAAGTGTAAATAAAGGTTGATGTGAAAACCCAGCCTCATTCTTTGATTTCCCTTTTATCCAACAAGATAGTACCCATCATACGCCTAATTCTCTCCCCTTCTTCTCCTTCGCCATTGCTGGGGAGTGGGACCAATATAAGAAATGAGCTTGCAATCCTTCCAAAATTGTTTCCAATCATGTGAAATTCCAGGCTTGATTGAGCTTAAGGTCCCTCTTGATATTGACAAATTGGCCGACATGGTCTAAGGTCATTGTACCAAAAAGGATGAAAAATGTAGGAAACTTCATTTCCACTATTCATGACTCTTTTCCTCACAGGAGAATTGGTCAAGTGGGGAATCAACTTGGGTTGCGTTTGAATTCTATTATTTAATTTAAAATTTATAAATTTGCAAATTTTTTAATTTATTAATAAAAAATTTTTTTAAAAATATCTAAAAATTATGATATTATGTAAAGTCGATATATTTAATTATAGTTCAAATATTGTAATTAGCCCAAATCTAAATTCATTTCTGAATTCAATGATAGCATCAATATTAATTCTATTTTTCATTTTCATCTTTGTACATGAATTAAGATATTACTTATATTAGAATTAAAAAAAATTTCAAAATTAAGAGAAAAATGTTTTATTTATAATGGGTTTAATTAATTAAAAAGAACTCTAATAAAATATGAACATAATTAATAATTTTAGCGTAATTTGAACTCTATGGATAAATCCCCAATAATTAAAAAAAATTACATAATAAAATAAAGATAAATAAGTTTACATGTTTCTTATTTGTTGATAGCTTTTTTATTTCTATTTTTAGTCTCTCAAGTATTTTCTAGTCGGTAAAATAAAATAGATTGTTGAAAAAAAAATACACATGAAACCATTAAAAAACATTTCATTTAAAAAATATATTTCATTAATTGAAAATAAAATGCATGAATGATTAACTAGAGTTTAAATTTTTAATATAATGTCTAGAAGTAACAAATTTTAATTTAAAAATTAAATTAATAAAATTAATTTATCTTATAAAAATAAATATTTTAACTCAAAATATCAACAATCTATGAATTAATCTAAATTTAAGATGAAACCTTTTCCATTTAACAATTTAATAAGTAATATTTAAATTAATCATAATTTGGAAATGATTAAACTCAAATTATATGTAAAAAAAATAGATAACCGCAATTCAAAATAATCCCAAAATAAACCTCTCTCTCTATATATAGTGTAAGTATATTTTAATATCTTGCGATTTACGCATTTTATTAATATGGGTCTGAATTTTTTTTTATTATTTTTAACTTAAGAGCTTGTATTATTATATTATTAAAATTTAAGTATAAAAGTTTTAAATAGTGTCAATATATATTAATGTGTTAAGTTTTTATGTATTCTCAAGCTAGTGTGGCAAGTGAGTCTATCTATTTAATTACACATATCGGTCTGCCTATTTCCTACTAATTTCCTCACAATAAGAAGGAGTTAAATGTCAGCATATTCTATTTTTCTTTTTTCCAATCTTTCAAACTTGGTATTGGATGGATGACATGATTATGCAACTAAATAGATAGAGCTTACTTGTCATACTAATTTAAGAACACAGAAACTTACCACGTTAGCATATATTGACACCGTTTAATAATTTTATCTTTAAATATTAATAATATAATAATATAAACTCTTAAATATTAAAAAAAAAATCCACAAATTCCTATTAATAAAATACACGAATCACATAATATATCAAATTTTCCAATAAACTTTACAAAGAAGTTTGAATAATTATTTGACCAATGAATTACATTTACGTTCCATCAATGTTAATCTTGGAATGTTATTAAAGTGTATAATAAAATTAGCATTATCTTGGTACCAAAAAGGTTTGACTTTGGCGAAATTGTTTATGCTAATAGTCCATTCTTCCCAATGCAGCCCAAGCCACCATAACAATTCATATTTAATTACTTATTTAATTAATTTACTTTATCACTATTTGAAATTGGACTTTTTTTCCTAATAAGTGTTTTTAAGTAATTAATTAAAAAAAGTATAGCTATCTATATTTATATTTTATAAAATTTACTCATCATAACGATATTTTACAATAAACGATTCATATTTACTCATTCACTCATAATCATAACTAAATTAGTTAAATATTACACGTAATTACTTAATTTTATAAGTATTTTTTAATTAATTTTAATTTAATTTCATAAAAGTTATTATAATCGAATATTAAGAAAAATTTTCAGGTTAATTTATTAATTGTTGATGGAGAAAAAACGGAGAAAGGGAAGTTAACGATTGAAAGTAGCTGAATGCGTTTTATGTATCATATTTTTTTTAAAATTAATAAAATAATTTAATTTTATTAATAAAATAATTAACAGATTAAAAGATTAACTTGATCACAATAACTATTATAAAATTAAATTAAAATTTAGTGAGTTTTATGAAAGAAATTAAAATTTAATAAGTTTTATGAAAATATTTATAAAATTAAGTGATCATATATAATAATTACCTGATAAAATTTATTATAATGAGTAAAATCATATAACAACATAAGTGAATAAGGAAATTTAACTTCTTCTCAACGAATGTTTTAAGAATACTCAGTTAAAAAAAAATTCTTTAAAATTTAATATTGTTGAATGTAATTAATAAAGAACTTATAATTAATTATTATAATATAAGTCATTAAAAATTAAAATTATTAATTCTTAAATAATAAATATACATTATTTTAAACCTAGAAAATTTTGTAATTTATTATCCAATAAAATAACTACCTTACAGAAGGATAAATTGCAAATTGAAAATATATAATTTATTTTCTTCTGATTTATCTTTTTTTTAAGATGGACAAATAATTTTATTTCATTTTCATACTTTTCCATATATTTTTATCATTCAAACATGAGAAAATAATAAATATACTTACTTTGGAAGCAATTGTTGGAGAAATTCTATATGGAAGTAAAGAGCCACAGCCAAAAAATATTTTAAGATAGATAGTCACAATATATATATATATATATATATAATTTAAGAAATAAGTACATTTTATTATTTTTTTTTTGAATTTAAGAATTCTTGTTATTATGTAATTAGTACTTAATGATAAAATTATTAAATAGCATAAATATATACCAACATGACAAGTCTTATTGTGCATTTAAATTAGTGAAGCAAGTGGGCTCGCCTATTTAACTGTATATATTAATTTATCTGTTAATTTTCTCACAACACGAGGATAAATATCAATATATTCTATTTTTTTTTCATTTTTCTTGATTTGCTACCAGATGTATTATATGATTATACAGCTATATATATGAAACTCACTTATTATCAGTTTAAGAGCATAAAGAGACTTGTTACATCTATATATATTGACGTCATTTAATAATTTTTATCCTTTAAGTGTTAATAGTATAATAACATAAATCTTTAAATGTTAAAAATAAAATAAAATAAATAAATCTTATACCGCTATATCCTTATAATTAAAATGTATATTTTTCATTTTAATTCATTATATCACAAGATTGATATATCATAAATTATTATATGACAATAAAGAAAGTTTACATGAAAATACATCAATTTTTTTTATGGCTGAAAACCCACTATTATTATATATATATATATATTGATTAACATAAAAGAATCATTCCACATGTGGTGAAAAGCAATCTAATAGCTATTATGTTAATAAATTGTCAATAATGTCAATTTAAATATTAAATTTAAAATAGAATGCAAATTTAAAAGTAATTTAATAAAGCATATAATCCAAAGAAAGATAATTTTATTATTTATAATTAATATAAAGTGATAATATAATTTTATTATTTAATATTTTTAAGTAAACTACGCAACAAAGATAACTTATACAAATATAATTATTTAATTTTAATAAGTATTTTTTAGTCATTGAAAGTTTTAGAAATAGATAATTTTAAAAACTTTAATTTTTTTTATGAAAAATGAAATATATTTTATTAGTTGCAAATAGAATAAAAAATAAATAAAAATTAATATAATATATTTTTATATAAATAAAATTAATTAATTCACTTGTATAAAAAAAATACAAAGGATTGTCGTAATATATATGTCATTTTAAAAAGCAAATATATTTTTCTTCAGCACTATATTTGTGAGAAATAATTAATATACTTAATCGGTAAGTTAATTTATTTCTCATTTTAGTAATTAGTACTATACAATTTTAAAAATTATATCATAAAATACAATTTTATCTTTGAAAATTTTATAATTTTGTTGTTAGATGTTAACAAAAAAAAATTATATATAAAAATATTTTTCATACAAATTATTTTCTAAGAAAATATTTTAAATGAAAATATTTTTTATTATTTAATTATAATAAATTAATAAGATATAGTTGTATAATGTAGAATAAGTGTTTTCAGATTTTTAATAAATTTATCAAAATTGAGAAAATAATTTTTTTTAAAAAAATAATATCATATTTTTATTTAAAAAATATTTTTTGTTGATTCATTTTTTAAATACTTTAAACACTAAAAAAATGTGAAAAATATTTTTCATAAAATAAATAGATGCTAAATAATTCTTTTAAATAAATAATAGGCCATAATTTTGTAAACACAAATAATAGGACCTAATATTATTCAACTAATACATATAAGAGCGTATTAATTATTTTATTAATTTTTTTAAAAATTATTAATATTAAATTTGTTATTCCTATCTATAATTACTTATAGATGATGCTCCTTGCCTGATTACTAGCATGGTGATTGGCAAAATATGCATTTTGCATTGATGATACATAGGGAAATAGTGATTCTCTCGTACAATTTTCAAACCTTAATTTTTATGGCATATGATTGACAAATTCCCTAGTGAAAATTTTGGATTATTTCACTTTAATCCTTGAAATATTTTTTTATTAATTTTAACTTAATTTTTATTTTGAATTCACTAAAAAAAATAATAAGTTTTGCAATCAATTTTTGCAATCAATTGAAATCGAATCATATTAACAATCAATTTGCAATCAATTTGTGATTTTAGTTTTTCTTTCTAGTAAAATAATTAATTCTTAAATTGGTTGCTAATAACAATCGATTAAAGAATTGATTGCTAATAACAACCGATTTATAATTGATTAATAAAATAGGTTACTAATCGATATTAGAAAAAACTTAATATACAATTAGCATTCGATTTTAAAATTGGTTGCTAATAGTATTACACTCATTTCATATAGATATTTTAGGGTAGTTTTGCATCTATTTTGTCCTTATAATTGAGTACTTTTTATGTTTTTAGCTTTAGTTTAGCTAAATTATTAATTTTAGTTACTTTATATTTAATTTTTAGAATTTTGATATTTTTAATAAGTTTTATGGTGAATTGAAGGTCAATGATGTATTAGGAGATAATTTAAGGAGGTTTGAAAGCTTGAAGAATAGAAAAAGATGAAGAAATCAAATTTTGAAATCCAAACCTGCCGAAATTTGCATGAGAAGTTGCTTGAGATCTTGCTTAAGGTATGTCATAATGCTTAAGATGTGGCTCGGGTTAAGCTGAAAGTCAAGCATAGTGAAAAATTCATTACAACACAAAAATTGTCGAGATTTGCTTAAGATCTTATGCAGGCAAGCAATGCATGACTTAGAATTTACTTAAGATGTTGCTTAGGGTTAAGCAACTTTATCAGCAGGCAATTCAGAGCATGAAAAATTATACTGACCTGAAAATTTCTACGTCTCATCTCGTAACCATTCATTTGTCCTTATCCATTTTTAGACCTACTTTAGGGTAACTTTTGAAACCATATAAAAGCATCTTTTTTAAATCTTTTCCCTAAAAAAAAAAAAAGAGAAGAAGTAAATTGAAAGAAGGAATAACGGAAGAAAAGAAAAAAATAAAAAAAGAATAAGAAGGAGAAGGGAGGATGCCATTTCTGCTGGAAAGTTGTTGCCAAGTGACATTCAGCAGCAGTTTTTCAGAGTTTTCGGTTTTCCTTCACCTGAGTTTTTCTATTCTAAGATAGCCGCAGTTTTTCAGAGTTTTGGGCTTTCCTTTACCTGAGTTTTTCTATTCTTAGTCTTTTTTTTTTATGTTTCTTTTGTTAGTTTTATCATTTTGTCTTGTAAATTTTACTATGATAGAATAGTTTTTGTAAAATTTCAGAGTTGGGTTGTAATGTTTTGAATTTATTTGTGGACTTGGATTGGGTTTTATCTAGATTTATATAAATATGAGTTTTGATTTTTTTTCTAGTTTTTAATCTTTGATTGAAGGACCAAAAGGTGAAAATCATTGATAGATAATTAAGGATTTGAACTTAAAACACCTAGATTTAGAAATAAACTAGAGATTTAAGAGGATTTATCGATTTATTATAAAACTTAGTGGGTTTTAAGTGAATCAAATATCGTACGAAAGTAGGTTTGGTTTTCTTAAAATACTCTTTAGTTTGCTTAAAAAGGATATCAAAAGATTTTAGAATCAATCACCTTCAAATTCTATTTTTTTTCTTAAAATTGGATGAACCAAGATAAATCCCAATAGATTTAATTCATAAACCCCAACTCTAGAATCATTTTTACTATTAATTAGTCTTTGTTATTGCTTATCATTATTAATTTAGTTAATTTTTACTTAGATTAAGACTTTATTTACATTACCTATTGCCTATTTTCTTTATTTTCTATTTAAATAGCTGCATTTAGCTAATTTAGTTCTCCTATAAATTGCCATTGATCTAAATAATTGAAATAAATATAGTTTAGCACTTAAATATAATTTCTCGTGGGAATGATATTTAATTACTTCATTACTTAATGCGGCCTATATACTTGCAGAATCCACACATCAAGTTTTTGGCGCAATTGTCAAAGAATTGTTGTTTGATATCATATGATTTGGTTGTTTGGTTAATTTAGATATTTTCTTTTTAATTTTCTTTTATTACTACTTTACTTTTGTTTTTCTTTTGATTTTTTCTTTTATATTTCTAATTTTGTTTCCTTTTGCTTATTTTGTGAGGTACATTAATATGTTTCATCTACAAGTCTTCATAAGTTTTGCTCAAATGCACTTGAAGCCCTTTTATGCTGCTTGGGGAAGATTCAATGATATGATAGAGAAATTTTCCAACCACAAACCTTTTAAATCAGTCTTTAATTCTTTGTTTCTACGATGGTTTGGATGAAGCGACAAGAAATTGGGTAAATTATGGAGTTTGAGCAAATGGTGATTATGTTCTTTAAAGAAATCATGAGGATGTCATTCACTTATTGAATGACATGGTGGATATTGATTACCATTGGTATTGGGATCCTTTACTGCAGGGTTGGAGTCACTAATATCCCCCATACCACTACCAACCTAATATTTAACACCAACCATTTAAGTTTGAAGAAGAAAAGGGAGTAGGACTTGAAGAGGCAGAAGATAAATTTTAAAGTTTCTTTAACCAACTATTGAAGATTCAAGAAGATCGGGAATGAAACTTAAAGAGATAGTAGCTACATTGGATGATCTTGAAACATCAATGAAGAAAAATGAACTATCAATTAAGATGATGAATGGACTTTATGAGGAGGAACTAAACAATCAAGGTGGGGATAATGAATTAAGTTGTGACAAAGCTTCATGGGGATTTGAACATGTAGAAGAAGTGGAGCCTAAATTGTAAGGAGAAAAATCCCTTGAAGACGAGCTATTAGAAGAGTTTCCACAAGAAAAAGAGCTAGAAGAGAAATTTGTGGAAGAGGAAATTAACGCCATCAATTTCAGTTCATTAATGGATCTTTCACATACACTACTAGAAGACCATTTTCTGTCATGGACACCTCCTGCACCGTTTTATATCTTCTATGAGCTAAAGCAATCTTCATTCTAAGTATGTGATTCAAAGCCAAGTGTTGTTCAAGCTAAATGCAAAATTTTCTTTAATCAGACCAATCTTGAAGGCACTCTACATCAAGATCCATATTTCATGTTATATGATAATTATTATGAAAGGAAGCTACTTTTTGATTGGCATATCTGAAAGGGTCAAGCTAATGGCCTTAAATTAGTACTTTTTGGTAGGCATCCCAAGCTTTACCTTTTATAGTTTGTTTATTTTCTTTTTGAGTTTTTGAAGTTTCCCCCATTTATCTCAAATTTGATGTTTGTCTATCTTTTGTAGGTGAATTGCAAATTTTGGAAAATTATGAGATGCTACAAAAAGAAAGGAGTAAAACAAGCTGCTATTCAGGGGAGTATTTTGCACTTTTTAATTAACTGTAAATAGTAATTTTTATTGCCAAAGTGTGTTAATTTACTGAAATGAGGGAATTTGGTTGATGAAGTATGTTTATGTGCATGAAATTTGTGTTTTGGAGTGTGCAACTTAGTTTAGTTTGAGTATGAAATTTTGGAGTAGTAATTTTGTATTGATTTTAGCTTTATTAGAGTACCAAATTATATCTGCTGTAATTTTGACTTTCTAGTATATATATATGGTGTTCTTTGTTTGACAGCAAAATTTTATGTTACTGTTCATGCTACTGTTCATGTTGCTTTAGGTGTCGCTATTCATGTTACTGATGTAGATTTTGGTGCTTAATATGTGCTTTAGAGGTTGCTGATGAAGTTGTTTGAGTATCAATTTAAGTTTATTTTCATTTCATGGGCTACATAATGTTATTTATAGAATGTGCTTGAATTTGAGTTGTTTAATTCTTAAACTTGCATTTTTCATGTTGTGTCTATCTTGTTTTTGAAAGTTTTTGGGCTAAGTTTTTAGTTTTCTAGTGTAAGTATGCATTAGGTATATGCTGAAAGTTAGGGTAGCCTTACGGTAGCTTTTGAGATGTTTTTAGTGAGTAAAATCTAAACTTTTAAACAAACCTACCGATATTTGCTGAAGTTATCGCTTACCCTATGTCGCTATCCAGTGTCATATTCTTTGTGGCATGTAATTTTGTTCATATCTAGTGTCGCTGCCCCATGTCATCAGTTAAGTCATTTTTCTTTAAAACCCTAAATTTCCGTGATCTTTTGCATATTTAAAATCATCATGAAGTAACAGCTGACCTTTTGCTATATGTGCTTATGGCATATTGTTATTGTTTATGATATTGCTTACCTTATGTCACTGCTGACACTGGGTAAGCAACTTCTTAAGCATTGTCAATCTATACATTTAAGAAAATTTACATAATTTTTTCTTTGAAATACATTGTTGATATCTTTTTGAGTTTAATTTTGAATTTTTTATGCTTACTTAAACTCAATTCTCAATTGCATATATATTTTATGAATTGATTGATTTATTCAATTTTGCCCATCTTTACATTCTTTATAGACATTAAGGACAATGTCTCATTTTAGTTTGGGGGTGGGGGTAAAATTTTTGTAAAGTTTTTAAATTTTTGAGCATTTTCATTCATTTATTGCATTTCATTCATTCATATATAGCTAGTCCATATACTTATACTAATACCACACATATATATACATATACACTTGCATATAGTTTTTATAAAGATTGTACTTAGTTTTTATTTAATTTATGCATTCATTTTAGGAGCATGCATATTATAAAAATAAAATTTTACCTTATCCTTAGAGGAGTGAGAGTTGCTTTGAAGAATAATTGAACTTACTTTTAGAAGGGTTTGATAGATTGAAAGTTCTTGATAGGTATAAGGTTATTAGATTCTTGCCTTAGTTTATATCTTCTTAGCCAAGGGCCACCCAATCAATTGCATTGAGTTTGAGTGCTTAGGAAAAGCTCTTCGGTAAGAATAGCTATTGTTGTCTCACCAATCCTAGAACAATCATTCTAAACCTTTCGAGGCGAAATCCAAGCATACACTTGAGAAAGAAATGATCCAAGCATTCTTTGAATTTTAAACCCACATTTTAACCTTAGCCAACCTTACTTTAAAATTTCTCTTTGAAACCAATTTGAGCCTATATTTATCCCTATTAATTATTTGGAACCCATATTACTAATTAGCCATAAACCCAAACACTTACCTACCCTTCATGAGAATAATTCTTTAAGTGATAGATAGACTATAAAAAAAAGAAAAAAAAAAGAAAAATATATATAATAATTAGATGGGAGAAGTAACTAAATTAAAAAGGCTAGCAAATTCAATCATGGTTTGTAAAATAATTCACCCAAGTATACAAAAAAATGAGTTTGAGGGTGAATTAAAAGGGACAATTATAATTCAAAGTTAATGTAATGTATGTAGTCCCTCCAAAAGCTTCAAAGTTATATGCTAACATTAGTGAATTGTTGTAAAGTTATTCATCCCATTTGATTAAAAAAAAAAAGAAAAAAAGAAAAAAAAATTGTGTATCTTGATCTTTTAATAATTTAATTATTCTCATAATTTTTTACCTTTATCCTTTATTTGTTAACTACTTTATTACTCCCCTTAGCCCCATTACAACCCTTAAAAGTCTTTTTGATCTTTTGATAGTATTTTGCTATACTAGTAGAGATTGGAATAAAAGGATTGCCTATGAAATTGAGATATCATTCATCCATTCATTTATTTCCATTATCATTTGAGACAATTTAGTTTATGGATTGCTCTAGAGTTTATTTGGGTATAATTTCTCTTTGTAATTGATTGGCTTGAACTTGATGAGATAGATAATGAACCTAAGGCTAAGTGGTGATAGCTTTGGTGAAGATTGAATTCTTTGCACCTTGAAACAAAGAAATGATGTATTGTGGAATGGGATCAGCCTTATATTTTTCAAGGTCTGAATATGGCATCTTTTCTTTTACATAATCAGCTTAAGCAAGTATTGACAACTTCTTCCTCAACACATTTGGAAGAGGTGATGTGTTGGTATAAACCCCTAGAGGGCTCTGTGAAGTGCAATGTCGATGCTTTTTACTATCCAATGTTCAGAAGCTGGGAGTAGGGTAGATAGTACAAGACATGTAAAGGGTTGTTATTTTTGCATGTTCAATCAGTATATGATGGTTTAAGGGACCCAAAAACAGTAGAAGTTCTAACTCTCCATGCTACATTAAGCCAGATGTGAGGGAAGTGGTCTCAGTATGTGATGTTTGGGGTGGACTCTCTCCTTTTGGTTCATGCACTTCGGTCTAGTGAGGAGGACGCTTCTTATTTTGGGGCCTAGTGAATGAATGTAAATCATTGTTCTAAAACTTTATGCATGTTTCTATTATGTTTGTTAAAAGGTCAGCAAATTGTGTGATTCATTTGCTTGCTAAAGCTATAGGTTTTGTGTCTCACCTTAAGGAGTGGAATGCCATTTCCCAGTTCATTTTAATTTTGTTGTTGATGATTAAATTTAGTAATGAGTTTCGCTTTTGATTTAAAAAAAAAAAGTTCCTAGCCAGAAAACGTAAGTCACACTCATGTCAGGAGTAAGGGAGTGCTAAGTGTCACTGTGAATATGCTTTTGTAAGTATTGTTAACGTGCATCTATTGTTTATCATGAACTATCACTGATGATGGAGTTAGGGGATGATAATTGCATCAATCCACACATCTTGAGATGGGGAGCTCGATTAAAGAGGTCTACTCGCAATCGTTCAAAATAGAGGACGGTGAGTTTTGATTTTTTATCTCTTAACTCTAACCACCTCAATTGGCTTGGAGGGTTGCATTGGAAAGCCCTAAGGGATAGTTAAGGCAGTGGTTAGGCATACTCGTGATGGGAATTAGCCAAAACTCTTAATTCAGCATCGGGAGTTTCTCACTCAACTCTCTCGCTCTCTCTCATTGGTGTGGCTAAATCAAAGGACAATGAGGGTTTTTATAAGTAGGTAGTTGCTTACTCGAAATTGTAATATGCGATTTAGTGGAGTTGTAATTGATTTCTAGCCCCAAAAAGTGAAGAAAGTAGGGAGGCGTAAAGGTAAATGAGAGAAGGAAGATGACTAGGGGTGATAATAGTAAGACATCCGCAAAGATTATATTATCCGAACTTGAATCCGATTAATATTCTTAAAATCTAAATCCATTCCAAATCTAATTAAACTTTATTTTCAACTACTCAAGTTCATTTCAAATCTGATTATTATTACTCGAAAAATATTCGAACTCATTTAATTTTATATGTTTTAATTAATAATCTACGTAACAAAATTTTTATTAATATTTATATTTTAAAAATTTAATAATTTCATAAAATATTTAAAATTTAATTTATTTAAAATAAAATATATAAAAATTTATAAATATTATTATAAAAATATATATTTTAAATTCAATTAAATATTTTCATAAACAAATTCAAATAATAGATACTCAACATATAAAATTTAAATTCCTTAAATTTAAATTTATTCCATTAGAATTCATTGGGATCAAAAATTTACAAAAATTAGACTCATTGCCGTTCTTGAAAATGACGCTAACAACACGTCGTTTCTACGCTAGACAAGTAGCAACCAGCAAGCCATGCATGTGAGGCGTAATGCTACATTTTAGTCGGAATAATGATATTTTTGTTTTGATCTAACACGCATTATGGGCTCATGTAGCTTGACTCTCAATTTTTTTTTTCAATTTTTCAATTTTTAAATTTAGGTAAATATTTTATAAATTTTGAAAAATTACGATATTGCACCAAAAATTTCTAATTTTATTTTCTTGTAACTTTTAAAAAATTTGCAGTATTATAAAATTTAATTCCCATGGTCGCACACTTACATACATAAAGCAACCTAGCAATGAAACCCTAATTCTTATTTTTTTTATATTTTTAATTAAATTTATTCTGATTCTTAATATTTTTTTCTTATCCAGCGTGCGGCACTTATTTTATATTATTAATTTTTTATACATGATATAATATTATCATGGCACATTATTTTCAATGGGAATCCAATTTTTTTTTTTTGAGAATTAGGACTTAGAATCATTATAAGATTATTTTTTTTATATTATTATCATTATAATTATATATTTGGTTCACTAAAAGTCTTCTAAATAAAATTTTAAGGTTATAATTATAATTATAATTATACATAATATGAGTAAATACAATTAACAATGTGAGATTGCATTAAATTAAGTTACTTTTGAAATAAGAATTATGATGGGATTAGGAATTGAATTTATTTTTAATATTATAAATAAATATATAAGAATCATAATAGGAATTATATTAAAAATATAGGGATATTTTTCCCAATTTCTCACACTTAGTTTACTCTTTTTTATAGATATAAAATCAAATATTAAATTTTATTACTTAAATTATGATATTAAAATTTGATAGTAATTAATATTAGAATTATATATATATTTATATATATATATATAATTAATATTAGAATTTTATATATATATATATATATATATATATATATATATATATATATATATATATATATATATATCTAAAATATTAAATATATAAATTTTATAAATTCATGGTGAGCCATGTGTATTGTTAATTTAAATTTAAATTAAAAACATATTTAAAAAACACGTTTGTATGCACATCATAAGTTATCAAGATTGTGTTTGCATCCTTAAATCAATTTGCAAGAATAAGACAATTGGAAATTCAACTAACATTTATCGGGCTTTAAATGTATTGGCATCTTTTGCGGTCCAACATTCGTTGTGCCTGACAAGAGTGTTTGGTTTCGGTTCCAGCACAGTATGATTTTTCAATTCAGGTTCAAAGTCTGCAAAAATTGTGCATAACTCAAATACTTGGCATGCACCACACATACAACAAGTCTGCATTGGAACCTCTGAGGGGTCAATTGATCTCTTGAGTGGATTTGAACCATGCAAGTAGGCCTGAGTAGTTTTTGGTGTGAATCGAAAAATCAAACCTAACCAAGCTATTTCGGTTCCATCGATTCAGTTTTTTAGTTCTATCGGTGCAGTTCGGTTTGAAACTTTTAGTATATTCGGTTTTCGGTTCGGCTCAGTTTTTTATTGGTTAAAACCGAATAGTAAAATGACTCAAGTAATTTTTCAGCCTAAGATGCATAAGTCTCAAGGTCCTTTGTAATACCATTCACCCGTCTACTGTGTAGTTGAGCAAGGTATGTTACATTTGATGCCGGAATATCCTATCCTGTCTTGTTATGTACAATATTAATTTAATGTTAATTTATTTATAATATCCTATGTGAAGATTTTTTTTATCACATTTTAATTTTGTGAAGACCCAGGAAGAGTCTCCTCTGTTTTGTTGTTGCATGGCGGATTACACCATTTACCTGTTAAAAACAATTTCATATCATATATTATAATATCCATCTCATTCTTTCTATATGCTATGTCATATCATCTCATTATTCATAAAATTTTTAAGAAAGTAAATTTCATTTTATTCATATAAAATTTACATACAATAATGTATAATTTATATACAATCCAAAAATTTAATTACATATCTCAAAATGATTTACAACATTTACTTATGTACAATGATCAAAATGCAATATCTAATATATACATGAGCCCTATCAAAATAACTGATGAGGTGACACCAACACTCTAGCAAATCTGATCAATCCTCTATCAGTGCTCTACTGCTACTGCTGCTGGTCTCCTGTACCTACTAGTGGTAAGAACCAACGCGCCAAACATATTGCTTAGTAGTGCATAAATTGAAATAAAAATAACTAAATAATTAAAATAATTATTCTATGTATAACTTTATAAGAAATATAAAATTTCATGAATTTAAAATCTTTTACATGTTTATAGAACTTTGGAAGTAATTAAGTTAATAAGGATATTTTTTGTTCACTTATTCCATGTTCAGTCTTATTATTCATACCTATGACCTCTTCATGTACTTGTTTAAATTTAAGGCTTATTATTCTTATCTATGCCCAAGTAACCTATAACAAACTATAAAAACTGGATACACAGGAGTATACTAATTAAACATCTGTATCTCTAATATGTATACATCTGTTATGTCAGGTACAAGGCCAGTGAGCAGGCATAAAGCCAGAAATAATAATAGGCACAATGACCAACAGACAGGCATAAAGCCTGTAGAACAATCATATCGGACATATATTGTCTATTAATAATCATTCTTGTGGGTAATACTACAATCCGTAGTCCCTAATTGGTATTCCAATCGATCCATGCTATATGAATAAATCTAGGTATACTTTGGATAAATTAGTATTATTAATTACTTATAATCTTATCATTTTATGTCATGCACTATTATTACTTTATAGTAGTTTCAAGTCAATTTATAGTGAGAAAATAGGTTCTCCTTCATTTTCATGTAACTTATACATTTAGCAATTCATATAGGTAATTTACCTATCATGTATCAAATAATATCTTGAACCTTTCTTTAGGTCCAGATTTGATGTCTTATCTTCTCCTAGCAAATTGGCTAAGATGTGGCCACTGTTTGGTTATACTTCCTTATGAAAGTTGTCCCTCTATGTCTTGTATTTATTTTCCTTTTTGAATCATGTCATTTAGAGTTTTAGAACTCAAGTTATGGCCAAATAACCACAACTAGTTCACTATCTCTTTCTGGGTCCAGAATTAGGCAGATTCTGGAGTTAATTTTTGTCTAATTAATTGGACATGTTACAACCACTTTTAAACTTAATGTTCTTCATAGAAGTTGTTACTCTATGTCTTATAATTACTCAAAATTTTGAATTATAATTTTTTAGATTTTTTAGAATTAATTATAGCAAATTAACTAGCCTAGACTTAGGTACCCTGTATCTACAGGATTACAAGTTCAGGTCAGTGGAATTGTCTCCCATTTTAGGGTTCTTACACTCAAAATTTGAGAAAAGTTTCTAAATCAAAGTTGAAGCCCTATTTCTTAGGTTTCCATAATAGTTAGGCTCATCCCATTTGGAGTTTTCTACTAAAAGTTATGGTATAAATACTGTTCCGGAGTCAAATGGTTATTTGGTTCATTTCGGGTTTTAGTATGCTGACTTGTCCTAGCTAAGTGGCCTAGTTCCATTAGGTCCTGGGTTTTGATCAAAGTATCAAAGTTGTAGATCTACGTCTTATAAAAATTTTGGCACTGGTTTCATTGCATTTTCAATTTTGTAGACCAAGTTATAACATTTTTACCAAAACTGGTCGGATAAGTCTAAGTTCAGAATTTTTGGGCAGTTTGGTTCTAGACAGTTTTGTTGACCTAACTTCTACTAGCAAATTGATTTGGTTAGAGGCAAATCTGGATTCTATGATCCTCATGAAAAATGTACTCCTATGTCTAACCTTTCCAATGGGATAAAAATCAGATCATTCTGACCTTTCCAGAGGAAGTTATGGCAAAATGAACAGGTCATTTGGTCATTTTTCTAGGTTTAGGTTATGGTCATCCAAATTCAAGTTTTTGGGCATAGTTTCTTCATGAAAAATGGGAAATTTTGAGCCTAGTTTCATCTCCAATTGGCCTCATAACAATTGGAGCAACACAATTCAAGTTATGGCAGTTCAAACATGCTGAACCCATAGGTCTAGAATTCCTGCATGAAAAATTAACGCTCCCAATTCAATTTCTCCCAACTCTTAAACTTCAATTAGTGTTCATAGCACTTCTAATGATCAACAATTCATCTCAACAAAGTCAAATTCCAGCCATAGCACAAAATCCCCAATTTATGGTCAAAACCCTAATTTCAATTTCATAGTTCAATCAAATTCAATCCCTACAACTTCTAATGCATATAATCTTATCAAGCATCATCATTGAACTAATTTACATCAATTAAAAACATCAAACTCCAATTAATCTCATGGCTACTGAAATTAGGGGTATTTAATTCCTTATTAATTTCTTTCAATTTCATGAAATTCCAACCTAATATAGCATGCTTACTACACCTAGAAGTGAAAGAAAAGCTTATAGTGCACTAACCTTGTTTGTGTCCAACTTGGACTTGCTAAACTTTAAATTTTGCTTCACTTCTTGGCTGCCACTATCTTCCTTATAGTGTGGGATTAATTTTTAATGAAGATGACTTAGGGTTTTAGGGTGAGAAAAGGGAGAGAATTTGAACTTAGAAGTGAGGAAAAGCTTGGAAGCAACCCCAATGGAGTTTCGGCTACATAAGGAAGAAGAAGCGAAATGTTTTCTTTTTAATGCAATTTGTCTCTTTTACATCTCTTCTTATCCCTTTTAAATTAGTTGTTAAATTTCCATTGGTCACAATTTTGTTAATGATGTCATTATGACATCATGCTTAGGTAATTATTTTATTTCTTTTTCTTTTCTTTTTCCATTTCTATACATAAATTCACAATTTAATTTATTTTTATGTGTTTTAATCTCTCTCATTTTAATTGACATTTAGGTTAAAATTCATCACTGGGGTGAAATGACCAAAATGTCATCCATTGTGCTTATGGAGTTATACTTGTCTATACCGATTGACTTAATTTTTTTAAATTTTCTTTGACATTTTTAATGTCATTTTATCCTCATAAAACCTTCAATTTGATCCAAAATATTTATTTCATAGGGTTCCTCGCAGGTTTGGGTTCAGCAATTATCTTCACAGTTACTTCCCATTAAGATCACCCAACGCCGGAGTTTTGGCTCTTTTAACTTATTAACATTTCATTTCTTATATTTTTCTTTGTCTTAATTTAATCAATTTATGCCTCCTCACTCTAGTTTAATTGTAGTTTCAGACATCTTGGCTGTCCGAACAGACGTTAATCATCAGAATAGTAGAATGTACGGACTACCTAAAGTGAGGGCGTTACACCTTTATCTAGTCCAATTATCCGTTCAAGCCAAGTCCAGAGAATAGAAATTAACTTAAAATATTTTCAGTTTAATACAATGAAACCGAACCGAACCGTTATTTTTTTGTTTGATTATTCCTAAATAATCGATTTGGTTCGGTTTACTTTTTTAAGTGATTTGATTTTTCGGTTTTTAGAGTTCAGTTCGATTCTGACCGAATGCTTCCCCTATATGTAGGCCTCTACCACTCCATCCATATGTTGTTCTCCTTGAGCTATACTTGCACAACATCTAGAGGAGTCCCTCCCAAGTGTTTGATCATATGATAGATCAAATAAATAGAAAGAATATTGTATTAATGTAATACAAAAATTCCCAAGTTAAAGGATACTGAAAAAAAAGTAAATACTAACAATAGTAATAGCAATAACATATTTATGCAGAGAAAAGTAGTTGTTCTAAATTCTTGAATTGAGATCGATTCAATGAAAAATTAAAAAAAATATAAATAAACACGAATAACATATCATAATCATGACTTGCAAATTAGTGTGTTATTAATAGGATTTCTTATATATATGAAATTTTTTTAGAATAAAATTTTAATAAAGTTAAAATTAAAATTTATATATTTTATACATTATAGTAAAGTAATAAATTTTAATTAATTAAAAAATCCCTATAACACTTTTAGTTTTCGACTCAAATTAGATATTTATATTTTTTTTTTAAAAGTAAAGCTTATAAATTTTTTTTAAAGAAAATGTTAATTTATGATTTTTAATTAATATAAACAATTAAGGGCATTTTGAGTAACGCAAATGTTTCTTATTCATAAATTTATGTAAACTAGTTTTTTTATTTAACATACATTATACGTTTTCTGTACTCATTATATATATTCGTAATTTTATATTTTTATATATAATTTAAAGCATTTTTATAAAATATAATATTATTATAATATATTAATTATTATTATGATAATATAATAATTTTTTATTTTTCAAGATACGTACGTTGTATAAGTACTTATCATTTTTATATTAAGTTAATAAAAATAAAAATATATAAATAAAAATAAAAAATTATATATGTAATAATTAGCGTCCATTTAAGAGTTTATACATATAATAGTAAAATAAATTCAGTTTGGTATGTTTTATATAATATTAATTTTTTTTATTTTTAGTTATTTTTAATTTAATTTTTTAATTTTATTTGATAAAATTAACTATACACAATCATATTAATAAGTATCAATATTATTAATTTTTATTTAATATATAATATTTTACAAAATTTTATATTTTAATAATAGAGAAAAAATTTAAAAATAAAATTAATAAATACATTAATAATAATAATAATAATAATAAATTATTTATAAATAATAAATTAATAACAAAAAATTTTTTATATAAAAAATAAAAAAATAAATATTAATAAAATAGAAAATAGTGACGTTAGTATATTATTATTTTTAATTGAAATGATTATTTATTTATAATATACATAAATATATGAAAGGGAGAAAGATGTTTGTTTTATCTAAAATACCCTTTATTATTATAGTATTTATAATTATATTTTTTATTATTTAATTTAATTTTCAAGTTTATATATATTTAAAAGAAAATTTCAAAATTCAAATGTATGGTTGATAAAAAATAATTTTTCATATAAATTTAAATAAAATTATATTAAATTATTTTTACATAAATAATTATAAGATAACAATAGAAATTTATTAAAAAATATTTATAAAATTAAAATATTTTTTTTATTTTATAAATAATATAAATATTAAAATATTTTTATAAAATTTTATTTTAAATTACATTACAATAAAAATTTAATTAGATAGAATTTAAATATAAATAAAAATAAAAATTTTATATTTATATAAACTCTAAAATTATTTAAATAAAATTTTAAATTAAATTAAATAATAAAACATATAATTAAATATTATAAATAAGAAAAATAATATCTCTTTTCATGTATTTATAAATTATATAGATAATAGGTTGATTTATTTATTTTTTTATAAAAAATAATAATTATAATATAAATAATAAAAAATGTAAAATAAATAAGAGGAAGAAGCTTCGTGGATACCTCACAAACAAAGAGTCCAGAGCCAGTCTTATTGTTTCGTTAAATGAATGCGACCCAAAAGCCACCACCCTTAGCACCTTCTCTCTGGCGCTCTATAGCCTCCAGCTCCAAATAGGAGAAGGATTCTCTTCTTGTCTTCCAGCTTCTTCCTGTATCCTAAGTTGGTTTTGATTTGACAAAATATCCACACATAGCTTACCCTTTGTAAAGAACACAAATTGATTCTTCCTCTTATACATATTACCACCACCTCCAACCATCAAAGCTTGAATTTTGCGGACAATTTTCTGCTCATATACACAGGTATATACATGGGTCTCAATCTGTTTTTCTTTTTTCTGCTATTCTTTTTGGCTTTATTTTGCATTTTTCATTGGTTTTTTGTTTCTATCAATGGCTTGATCTATAGATTTTAGCTTTGTTCAGATGGGCTTTTTTTTTTTTTTTTTTTTTTTCTCTTTTAATCTTTGAATCTCTTTGTTAGTTGAATATTTTCCCCTTTGCTTTTGTATTACTGTTCTGTTTTTATTTTTTATTTTTACACATTTATTATCAGAGATTTCAGGGAAAAGCGACATAAATGTTCTGTTATTCCATAATTCCGTTTTCTTCCTTTTTTTCTTATTTTCTGTGGTGTTGTTGGCGGGGGGTAGTTTTAACTGATTTTTTTTTTTTGTTTTTTCATTTGGAATGCTAAATTGGCATCTGGGTTTGTATTTTCTGGAGTTAATTTTCGTTTTTCTTCTTCTCATTTTTGAATTTTTCTTCCATTTTGTGGTATATAGCGTGTGGGGTCTATTTTCATTTTGCTTTCTGAAGTTTGTCCATCCAAGATACTTTTAACTGTGCTGGTAGATCAAGGAATATGGATCTTTTGGTTTGATCTATTTTCTTTCCATGTTTATTGATCAGGGTGAAACTTGTATTGGAGGCATAGTTTCTCCATGGTGAGCTCTTAATTATTATTACTCTTATTATTAGTAATTTTTTTTCTTCTCTCATTGAATTATAATTGGTCAAAAGAATTGTGAACCAAGCTGACGAAGTGCAGTAAAACAATGATATGCAAAAGTGGATCAACAAGGTCTTATTGTGATTTTTATTTTTTGATGTTGTTCTGGTCATTAGGGAGAGGCCCCGGCATTTGTTGTTGATGATCTGCAGAATGGATATCAGAATGGATTTGGCTTAAAATATAAGGACTATGAAACAGCCATTACCATCCACGATAAGACGGTAAGAATACTTGATGCATTAACTTGGTTTCCCTAAAGTTTAATTTTACACCATAGTTATTAATCATTTAATCTGGTCAATCATCTTGCTGATTGTGAAATTGCATTTTTGGGCAGTATGTGATTGGTGGTAGTGATGATGAATCTTCATCATCTATTGGAGTTCGAATTTATGACAAAGCTACTGGGAATTGGTGAGCTTATAGATAGCTTTTCCTATTGTTACATTAGTTGGGTCAGAGTGTTTATAGCTGGGATTGCTAATTTGTGGTGGAGTTTACTTTTTAGGGAAATTCCAACTGTGCTGGGAACAAAACCTAAACCATGTAAAAGTCACTCAGCTGTATCATTGAGTGATGATCGAATTTTGATCATTAAGAAGGGATCCTCACCAGATGACTGCATTTGGTTTCTTGAGGTTCGTATTTCAGAGCTTGAACTTCTTGAGATTTAATAAGGGAAATTTAGTTTACTCTTGTTTTTCTTAATAATTTTTGTTGTCCAAAATTGTGAAACAAACTTATTGCAAATGTTATGAAGAAGAAGATGAGTTTGATCTGTATTTTTTATGAAACTCGAAATGGAATTTTCATTTACACTACCTGAACTTCAATATTTTCAGGTGGACACTCAATATGTTAGGGAGCAGAAAAAAAATTTGGGGACACAGCTTGTGGCCTGGAGTAAGGGGGTGAGGGGCAATGTTGATAAGCCAGTTGTCATAAGTGGTCCTTCAGGTGTAGGTAAGGGAACATTAATATCAATGCTCATGAGGGAATTCCCATCCATGTTTGGATTTTCCGTAAGCCACACGACACGTGCTCCAAGGGCCATGGAGAAAGATGGAGTGCACTACCATTTCACTGAGAGAAGTGTTATGGAGAAGGATATAAAAGATGGGAAATTTCTCGAGTTTGCTTCTGTTCATGGAAATCTCTATGGAACCAGTATTGAAGCTGTTGAGGCAGTGGCAGATGCAGGGAAGGTAAAAACTCTTCCCCCTTCAACACCCTACTTCTCTCTCTCTTTAATATCTATAATGATCAAGTAAATTCAGGATTTTTATGATGCACATTTCTTCTTGAACTATGTAAATATCTATCTTGTGCTTCCATCTAACTGGGGTTTTCTGTGACTCTTAGGACTAGTGTTGTGTTCTTAAAAGGGTGCTTTCTCACTAGAAAGGGCTTCTTAAGTTATTTTTACCTGCAAACTTGAAGTATCTTATTCTTTTTTTAAGAATCTGATCAGTTTGATTCATGCCATTTTATTTGGGTGGCAGAGATGTATTCTTGACATTGATGTTCAAGGGGCGAGATCTGTGAGAGCTAGCTCTTTGGAAGCAATTTTCATCTTCATCTGTCCACCCTCAATGGAGGAGCTTGAGAAGAGACTTCGTGCAAGGTGAGCCGAGACTCTCCATTGGAGACCCTTCAATTCATATATGTTTCTGCATTGTATCTGATTTAAATTCTATCAATAGGGGGACTGAGTTGGAGGAGCAGATCCTTAAGCGACTTCGAAATTCAGAGGCAGAGGTGGAACAAGGAAATTCATCAGGCATCTTTGATCACATTTTGTATAACGATAAACTTGAAGAGTGCTATGAGAACCTCAAGGTAAATTCCGTTACTCGAGCACTTGACATTTTACCAGAGCACCATTTGGTTTGAAATGCATGCTTTATATTCTAATAATGTTTTTTCATTGTTACAGAAACTCTTGGGGCTTGATGGAAATACAGTAGCCACCCAGAAATCATGTAAGATTTCTTCTCTTGTTCCATGTGCTATTGTGTATACATGCAATTATTTTCATGCCTAAACAAATTAGTGTATCTTGTCAATCCAGCATCTGAAGGGCTTAATCTGCCTTGGGACCATTCAGTATCCAAGACTGATAATAAGATCATCATAAATTGTGGAACTCCAGAACTAGAGAAAGCATCAAAAAGCTTGTGAGTGCTAATTTATTATGTGATATCCAATTGAGTGCTTAAATGGTGTGATTCTTGACTTAGCAACTATGATAATTGGATTGAGCAGGATTGTTTTGGATGTATCCTCACTCAAGGGAGGGGCACCTGGACGGACAAGAGGGCTTGACGTGTATGCCATTGACTCATTTTCAGATGGATTGAATGGGATCGACTCATTTTCAGATGGATTGAATGGGATCTATCAGCCTAGCTAAAAACTTGAGCCCTCCCTCATTGATTCTAACTTGGTTTCTCAAGTTCATAATTTTCTTCAATCTTTGCTTATATAACTAAGAAAGGGAAAGGTGACAAAAAGCTCTAGATTGGACTTGGCGTAATAATCGCATATCTTGTTTCTGGGTTCTTGTTGTTTCTATTTTTTCAATCATTCTTTGCCTCTTTTTAGAAAAAAGGAGATGACTTGGATTAGCATTTGAACAAATGTCATTTGTCTTACTGAGCATTGAGAGATGATTTATAATTTGTGCGGCAAAATAAAGTGATCATCGGTCAGCTTCCATGTGTTTATATGCAGGTCTTCATAGGGCATTACCAAATGCTTCCAGGCAACACTTTCTGCGCTTTATGGTAATCTTTTAAGCTTTTAGTCAACATTAATCTGTAGAAGCAGTGAAAAAGGATTTGCTTTTTCAAACGTATAGAAAAGGTGAGATCTTTACGTCCCCCTTCAAGATTACGTTTGCGTGGAGGTGAAGGTATGAAAATGGAAGGAAAGATTCTTCCAAATTAAAATTCAAAGTACAGACTCTTGTCTATTGTACGTGGGACGCCCATTCACGTTTCTGGTTGGCCTAGATTGTTCAATTAGGGTGGGCGTGTCGTTTCAATGGGGAACTCGGTTTTGTGGCTAGTGGATCAAAGAATTTTTTTTAATTAAAAATTTAATGTGATATTTTGATTTAGGCCAAAAAAGCTCTAAACTTTCGTTAATTTTTAAATTAAAATTCTTTTAATTCTAATTCATAAATGTCATTATTGGATAATTTGAGTTTTATTGATTTTTGAAATTTATTATTTTTTTTTCATTATTCCTTTGATTTATATAACGTTTTAATTATGATTTTTGGATATAAATATAACATTTTGCATTAATGTTAATCAATTAGAGTGAAATTTAATTTTTAGCAAACCAAATTGAATTAAATCAATTTGATTTGATTTATTAATTTTAAATTTATTTTTTTAACTTATTTTAGACTCAATTTCAGTTTCTATTTTTAACTTTAATTTGAGGTCTGCTAATAATTAATTAAAAATGATTTAGTTTAGTTTGATTTTATCACTTTTCCTTAAAAAATTAAATCAAACCGAATAGACTAAATTTCTTAAAATAAAAATACATTAAATTTCATAATTAAATCAATTTCATGATTTATTTTTAATTTAAACTGAATTTTGCTCACCCTTAATTCTAAATATTTTGGTCATTAACTCTAGATAACCGATCTATATTATATAGTTTGAGCATCCAATGTCATGTTTAGGTAGAGGTAAAGAAGGATAAATAAATATAAGAAAAGGTATGTAATTTATTTACCTAGTAAGTTGATAGAATTAAAGGTGAGTAAAATTCAGTTTAAATTAAAAATAAATTATGAAATTGATTTAATTATGAAATTTAATGTATTTTTATTTAAAAAATTCAGTCTATTCAGTTTGATTTAATTTTTAATTTATGATTTTATTTTTAATTTAAACTAAATTTTACTCATCCTTCAAATTTCAAAGTAAGATAAGTTCTATTTTTCTTACCCTTTAAATCTCTTTTTTTCTTTTACATTCTAATTTGTGATGCGAAGCAAGAAAGGAGAGGAATGAAAACTGTATATTGTTTTACTTCTTACATACTTCAAATCTATCATTCTTTTATTTCTTATTAAATATAAAAAATATACATTATCTTTTTTCAGCTTCTAATTAATTCAATTTTTAAATATGAAATTTTTTATTATTATTTAAAACACATTCAATTTAGTAAATTAGGTGGGCCTAATCCATAATCTAAATCCAATTTCCAAGCATATTATTAGACCTTGACCAAGGCAAGCAAAGGCCAAAGCTCAACTAGGACAAAGCCTCGCTCAAAGATCAACCGCTTCTCCCTCTTCCTCCATGGTTAGTAGAGGATGAAAGGAGCTTAATCATGAGGGTCTTCCACTCTACTAAAATTATTTTGTGAAACAGAAGCTTCGAGATGGACATCATGGAAGCCAACAAGTGCAAGGCCAAAGTTTTCTGATAACAAAAATACCCAGTCCTTCTGGTTAGAAACTTGAATTTTACAAAAATTTAATTTAATTGAAAACAATTTAATTTTTTTAACTTAAAAAGAAATTCTACGTTTTAAAAGAAATAGAAATCAAGTATTACTTTGTGAGAATTCGTTTAAATTTTTTTTTTCTTATAAATAATTTATCACAAAGGAATTCAATATATATGTATATAAAATCTTATGAAAATAAATGGGAGCATGAATTTGTTTTAAGTATAGGAGGGTAGGTGTAAATTTCTTGAAATGCTAGTAAGAGCTAAGTATGTGATAAATGAACTCGTGGAAGAGAACTAAGGCATTACAGAGGCAAAATAAAAGCATTGTTTCGTAATAACTGTCAAAATAACGTTTAGTATTTTAACTCTAATAAAAAGATTACATCTCTTATTTACATTGTTTGATGGCATAGCGTTTATACTAGTGTTTAAAAGTTGAGAAAGTAGTTCATAAAAAATTATCCATCATAACTTGAAGGATGATTATGACTAGAGTTAACAAGGTGACACTATTATTTTTACATTTAACAGTTAACCCAATAACTATTTTTATAGAGCACTTTTAGTTTAAATTACTATATAAACAACTAACTATTAACAGTTAATATGGTTAACTAGTGGTAAAAGAGTTGGTAGCTACTAAACTAGCTAACAACACCAAATATAGCCAAAGACATTAAAAGATATGAAAAAGGTGACTTTGCATGTGAATTATATGAACTTAGGGTGAAATTACATGTGTTTCTTTTGGATTTTTTTTCTTACATTTAGCTTCATTTTGAAATATAATTGCAAAATTAAGTATTATATTCATTTTGAATTATTATTGCAAAATTAAGTATTATATTTGTGTGTTAATTGATGCTTTTAAGAAATTGAATTGATTGGATTTGGGAGATCCGCAGTTTGTTGATTTTTACATTCTCTTGATACTTGTTGATTCGCTAGTATTCAAATTTGCTAACTTGGCTTAAGAATCTTGAAATTTTTTATTTACATTTCACCACATGATATGATAAAAAAGCCTAAACATTATGTTCATACAACCTTAATATCTCCATCATATTTGTTTTATTAATCTACCATTTAATCACATGAATAACATAAACTATATAAAAGATGTGTACTTTATTCACAGAATAATTAATGCTCTATAAATGAATCAACCGAAAGCCTTTCAATAATGCCAAGAAAAAAAAAAACTAACACGCCTATGTTCTTAATGTGATTTTCTTGTCTATGTTCTTCTATACCTAATGAAAATAAAAACTTAGCTATTTATAAAATCATGGTGTCTTTTGGCCAATAGTTGCATCACTTCATATATATATAACTATTAAGAAGAGTTGTATCTCTTTATGTAATTACATTTTTTGATCAATGTACATAACTTTTGAATTTTGTCACCTTTTGGCAATTTCCATGACCTTTGGATTTTAAGTGAATGAATCCAGATTAATCCACATGGGTGATTCAAACCATATTTCTAACATCTCTCACTCACATATGATGGGTCAACTTTTATTTCAAATTCTACAATTTCATACTTCACAAATAGACCGTGTAATCAGTGCATACTTAGAGAACTCGATTGCTATATATCTATTAGGATAATATAGCATCTCGAATGATGAAGTTTATAATAGATATAGTATGCAGCACCCTAGATCATTTATCACATTCTAATATCTTTCGATCTCATTCACATATATTGAGTTTATAATTATATTTATATCACAAATATAGACATAATTGGTAGGCCTATGATTTAACATGCATATTGTAAATATCTTTTTACAATAGTTTACCATATTAAACATAGATGTGTACTTTATATTCATCTCTTATCTCACAACCACGTCTCCAATAATTGTATTTAATATTAATAAGCTTTTAGAAACCTTTGTATCCTTTTAACTATTTTTCAATGTTGATGTCTTTAATCAGATTGGCATCTACTGACCAACCAAACAACATAGTAGGTATGAGCATAATGGACCTTTCCCATTTGCTCCCTTTTTAGTAAATCAACCAAATTCCACACTTGATTTAATTTCATAGAATCCATATTTTCTTCTATTGCCTTAATTCATTCATCCTTGATAGGGCACGTGAGGAATGTACTTATAATGACGTCTTTTCTTTATCTTGTAGAGTCAGTATAAATAATTCCCCTTTGATTTCAAAACAACAACAGGAAACATGTACACGACTAGATTGTCGTGATTGAGATTGATAAATTATCTTGACAATGTTTATGTTACTCTTGTTGGCACCAAAAGTATTATATGGATTCACTACAGGTTGCATTTCTATGACAATTAAAATTCGTTTCATTATTAATTGAAATACTCTCACTTGGAAAAGAATCCATTTGAGTTTATAGGAGAAGTGGTCTGATCCACAATTTTGTATAAAGAGAAATCTATATAAACTAGAAATAGAACTGCATGCATGCCTTATATTATTAAAATCAAATTTCTCCAAAGATATTTCCCAAAATAGAAATTGATGAACCGTTAAAGCGGCTCTCAGTTGTGAAAATAACCACTTTAAATCCCTAGCTGGCATTGGCAATATTGGAGGGCTGAGGTAAGGCCTGAAGAGCAGATAGTGAGATTTTTTATTTTTTTTTTTTAAAGGTTCGAAATGTTCCAAGTGTAAATTAAAGATGCCATATGGTGATGTGTTGGAAGCTTCTTTTATGATGGCTGGACTACTGACAACACAAGAACAAGAGGAGCATTATGGGCTGTGCAAGCTCATTGAGGTACCCAAAACTCAGGTGTGCGTGTGATGGTATTGGACCAGTTTGGTCCCTTTTTTCTTTTTGGCAGCATGCTTCAATGATCAATGAATGAATGAAAATGTACCATTCTAGAGTTAGCCTAATTATCTCAAAAAATTCGTGTTTTCTCGATTTGATTCAGTGTTTTAATTTTAATAAAATCAATCAAAATTATGAAAATTTTATTTAAAATTAAAATTAAATTTAAATGAAATGTGCTCAATCCTAATTATCATGACAAGTAATTTTTTTTTTTTTTAATTCGGCGAAAAGTTGAATTTCGCTTCTCTTTTTATTATGTAAGTTGTTCAATTTAAGAACATTTAACTTCTTATTTAAATTAATTTAAAATTTTTCATTTAATCTTTAATTTAGTTAAAAAAATATTAACTAAAATTAAATTCTTTACTTTTTTATTTTCATATTTAACTTTAAAAATTAAGAAGTTTAATTTTTTTTTTTTTTTAGTTAAATAAACTTAAATGGGAACTTCCAAACTAATTTAGTTTAAAAAAAAAAAAATTAAAGACTATCTAAATTTAACTTTCTCACACAGATGAAATTGAGTTTTAAGCTGCTTCTTCTTCCTCTTTCCTCTTTCTTCTTCTTCTTCTTCTTCTTCTTCTTCTTCTTCTTCTCTCTCTCTCTCTCTCTCTTCTTCTTCTTTTTTTTTTTTTTTTTTTCTAACATGTAAACAAACAAAAGAAAGCCGCCACTCTCCCCAACAGGAATTTTGTTCTTCGGGTTAGTTTCATGTTCTAGAAATTCATTGACCAAAGCCCTAAGATCCACCAAGGCCGAGTTCTTAACCTAGCTTTCCCATTCGCTTAAGGTATAAGAAATTTCTCTAAATTGATTCAATTACCTAGCTATGCATTGACAGCAAGGCTACAAGATTTCAATACACTACCTTAAAAAGCTATTAATTATGAGGGATAAAATTTCATGATTTATTCATTTAACCTCTAAATATTAGAATAAATATTTATACAACTATACAATATAAATAAATTAAAACACTGAAAACTACGCAAAATCTTAGTATTTCAATTAAAAAATTATCATTGTTGGACAAACACAGCCTAATCACATGCAATGAATATAATTTTTATCATTACAAATTCATCCACAGTTGCATGATCAATTCATGTAAAAAAAAATTGTGCATCACTCTTAAAAATCACGAATTTTGTATTTTATTTCATTTGTCATATATTCTTGTTATATTTATTTTAAGCATGTATATATTTGAAATGTTTTATTTACCTAATTTAATTATTTTTTTAAATTGAAAATATAAATTCATAACTAATTGATGATTTAAACCATAAAAAAAATAAAAAAAGAATTAGAGTAAAACTAATTCTCCTCTTTCTAAACTTAGGTAATTAAGTTCAAGCCATACTCGGTTCACTTACTTTGATTACATCTGTACCAAAAAGTTTCAATATATAACTACATGTCCTCACCTTCTTCTACAGCCTCCACCATATATACAGGTAAAAGAAAACACAAGCAAAACTAGAAATATACCTTTCTATAAGCCAAGGATGAGTTGCCTGCAAGCACAAATATATAAATCCAAATACATATACCCTGGATCCTCTACATATGACCAAGGTTGATACTTCCACCTTTGCCAACCATAAACAATCCCCAATCAGTAAGAAAGAAAACATCTTCTACAGGAAGCAAACGAGCATGAAGTAGCACCAGTAGTATGTGCCCAACAAACTGAAAGGTAAAACGGAGATTTAGCACATAAAGCAATCATCGAAAACCTTTGGATTCCAAGGAAGGTTTAGTGCTGGTGATGCCTATGCGTGACACCAGAATCACCATATTTCTTTCATGTTACAGTCCCTTTTTTCCACCATCCTATCTGATTGAGAGTGATATGAAGACAATTGAAATCCAAGAAAGTATTGGTAGCATCCATTGTCATTACCATTATCACTAGTATAGGTCTGTTCCTTTTTATGTAAATGGGGTTCTATTACCGCATCATTACCTGCTGATGATGGATGAGAATCCTTAGAAGAGTGAGCCAGTGATGAGCAGGTGGGAGGTTTTGGAACAGTTTCACTAAAGTTGCTGACGATATCAGGTGTGGTGTTAGCAGCACTATTATCAAGCTTCTTAGTGTTCACAAAGCGGCCTCCACAACCTCTTGCCCTTCTCATAGCATGTAAATGACGAGATTCATGAAGATAAGGCTATAAGAAGTAACAAAAGAAAAATCACACAACTTTCAGATAGAGCTAGGACTCCAAAAAAACAGAATGTTTATAGCTGAATTCTCAAATGAAGAGAACTATACTTCATTCAAGTTAGAAAACTTTCTTATGTTAACATCAAATTTATGAAATTGTAGAATAATCAATTAATACCTTGTAAATACAATGTATATTACTTATAACCTAAAGATTAACCCGCATCTTGTTAAGGTGTTTTTTATGGTTACTTAGTTTTTACTTTGTTCTTTTCATCATTAGATTATCCAAAGGTAGATATTAAGAAAATAAAATTTACTTTATAAAAAAAAAAGTCATCATAGAAACTCCCTCTGTTACAGGACATGGAAACCCCAGCAGCTCCCAACATTCAATTGAAAAGAATGAGCCCGCCTATGCAACTAGACAAAGGTTAAGCAACTTCTTAGTCAGCTGTATCGCTTTTTTACTTGACTTGCTAGAATTTCTAGTTGAAATAGTGATTTCAATTTAACTAAATATATGGACTTAAAGCTACCCCCATAAGAGGAGAAATTTTACATGACTGTTCACCCATTCTTTTCTTTAATGTAATATTTTCATTTTATGGCTTGATTGACAATCTCTCTTTTACTCCATTTTTTTTCTCCTAAAATTATATTGTTTTACATTTATTTAATCATTTTAGAGACTACTCAGGTGCCTAGCTAATAGAAAGGTCCATTGACATGGCTTGCCTATGACAAGCGCCAACAATCAAAGGATGTTTTAGTCTGCATTTGACTAACTGTTATGACCTAACAATCTCTAAACATAATTGCTAACTCATCCCTAACTTGGTATGCTCAAGCATTCATATACATTTACCATATGTAGCACCTAGACGATCTCCAGAAACATTTGTCTGCCACATTTTAGTAAACTTCATGATAGCAACAACGGCTATACAATCAACCATTCCAACTACCAACTTTAAAAGCCTTTTTTAATTAATCAATGTTTTCATAAAACTCATTGATGCAAGATCTTCTACAGATTTTAGGACTACTTATTTTAGGAAGAAATATAGGAAGCATTTTATTTATTTAAGAAGTTTTTGTTGGTTTGGATTCTTAATTAGCATCTTATTGTTTAGGATTCCCAACCCTAATACTAGTAGGATTAAAAATGCTCTAATAATACATATCTTCTACGTATTCTGGAGAGACCTTTCCTCTGATTGAAAATTGACTTGAGAACTAATAAACTCGAGAATGTCTCTTCCCCCCTTTCCTATTCCTATCGTTTTAAATGTTTAACATTAATTTACCCAATATGAGTTTCTTTATTTCCTTCAAAAAGTGTTTTCCCATAGCCTACCATTCTAACCATTGCCATTGTTTTTCGTCTTGCCTCATCATTGTCCATTGCAAGCCCGTCCCTTGCCTTCTTACTGCCAAACCCTTTCCCGGCACCGAGAGATCCTCCTGAAGTAAGTTCAGCCGGTAGAAGTTGCTCGAAAAATGAGATACCATTGGATCAGATTTTGACCCGAATCACAATCCGACTGGAACCCAACAGAATCCAGTGTTTGAAGCTCCCTCGCATCTCGCAATCCTCCAGCAACGTCATTCCCATTGTTGGAACTGCCAAGACCTCAAACATATCAGCTCGGATCAAGATCCGCCTAGAATTGCGGCTAACTTCACGCTACTGCTGTGCTCTTGCCCACACTTGATTTGCCTCGCCATGTCAGCACCATGTCCTCTGACACATGCCGCATCATCTCCCTGCTGCGTCAGCACCGGCCACGTCAGCAATTTTGGCAGAAACCTTCCCCGTTAATTTCGACGCGCTTCCTCCGATTTTGATGTATGTTTTGAGCAAAACAAATATTTAAGGCCCGTAACAGCTTTGAATTATGTTTTTACTTGCAACTTGATTTACATTTATATATTAGGAAGTTGAATAAATTGTTTTGGGTCCAAGAATTTGCAAGTTTTTTATTTGCATTAGTTTTGGCAATTTTAGCTTATTCAGCATCATTCATTTATCTTGACCAACATTAGACGCAATATCTCCATTTTACAAAAAGATTCCCAACTCACAGCACAAACGAGGCAAATTCACAAATCTTTAGGTAAAGATCCTGCAGATGAAAAGAGTTGATCAAGCAACCCCTTGTCTCACCTCATTCTGTTGAGTTTGCACCTACTGTAATTTACACTCTAGGGACACAACATGCATCCCATACGGCAAGTAACGTAGCACCAAAGCATGTGAGATTTCTCTCTATTGGTAATCTCTCTCTAGATGATGGGAAACATTTAGAATATGGTATGTCTTTTCTTGAAGAATCACATCTCACTCCCTATAGGCAAGACTACAATTATAGGACAGTTAGTCCTCATGGTAGAGCCCCTGATATAGACAACCTCCTAGGCATGATTAGATGAAAATGTTTGACATCACTGAGAGGGATAACCTTAATGCTCCGGAGCATGATGGAAGATTGGATCCTATTACTTTTATTGATTGGTTAGAAGGACTAGAGTATTATTATGGTTATTGACATATTTCTGATTTTGAAGCATTTTTATTTTGCCGATGCAGAAGAGTTGCTAAAATGCATATGCACAGTGTTTAATGAAACTTGGAATGTTTGAATGAACCACCTATTACTCTATGGGCGGTCATGAAACAAAAACTAAAGGAGAAGTATTTACCCACCTATGATAAGAGTCATCTAGTGGACTAAATGTTACATCTTAAACAATTAAGTTCCAGTTTGACTAACTACATGCAAAAATTTGAAGAACTCTTGCTTGGGTGTGATATGGTAGAGGACCATTTATTACAATTAAAAGGTTTATAAATGGGTTGAGAATAGATATTAAAAGGGAAATCATGCTTCATTCTCCTAAGACAATAGAGAAAGCCTATCAAAAGACTTTATAGATAGAAAGATATAACAAATTTTCCTCTTTTTTGTCATGTAGCTTCACAATCAGTAGGGCCATATTAGTCCAAATCTTTTTCAAAATCATCATCAAATTCTATAGATAGCACTAGTAAAAGCAAAGATGTCACTAAAAAAAAGTAAAGCAATTGTCAGTTCCAATTCACTAAAAAAAGTAAAGCAATTGTCACTTCCAATTCACTTTGTTGTTCTATCTGGTGGTTGATTCATATCATGTATTCCTGGTTCTCCATACCAATAATAGGAACGCTTCTTCGACTATGTCACACAATTAATGCTAAAGTTGCATCTAAAAGTAACAAGCACTCAAATAACAATAATACAATATAAATTAGCAAATTCACATACAAATGGCCAAAGACACAAAATTTTACCTTTCTAACTTTTATAAGTTTCTTTTCCAGCTCAGCCTTAGCACGTGATTGTCTTCTCCTTAGAATGCCATGATACTGCTTTGCATTTACATAAACAGGTTCTTCTTTCATTTCAAGAGGCAACACCATTCTAGAGGGGTGGGCTCCAGGATAATGAGAATGGACCTAAATCAATCGCATACATGTTTGTTACAACACAACACGGGTTATGTTTGGTAGGATATAGCAGAATAAAATAAGTAACGGAACATAATATCCATTTATTTCTATTGGTAGCAAAAATAAAAAGTATTACAATGTAATGACAATTTGTACTACTATATTTCATTAATTTGATGGCAGTGCTGGTGAAAATAAGTTATAACTATAATAAGGTAAGTAATCATGATTACATAATCTTTATTAGATAAAGAAATGATGATTGCAAAATGTAATATACATTATATTAGATAATCTTTATGCAACCAACCAAACTAATGAGGCGTGCACTACAGAAGCTTCAAAGCATAAACCCCCACTTATGTAAGAAATCATCATTGCTTAGATATCCAAGCCACTATTGTAAAAATATCAGTAGCCACCGCATGTATGGCCAAATAAAATGCACATATGCAAGATTGTGCATGCGTGTGTATGTGCAAACTGTACATAATACAGAACATTTATTATTTAAAGATTCACTCGGGCAGAGCTTCTCAGCAAACAAACTCGAGCAACATCTCCTACAAATCAAGCTACAGCAGATCCTACGTGATCCAAACAAACCTTATTTGAAAGAGCAAATGAAAAGACTCAATGAAGGTTTATTCTAGAGTCGTACTGTAAGAAGCTTCCACATTGCAAGCTCTGGAAACACATTGCACAATACAATTTCCGTAAATTGAACTAACGACCTCCGAATTGCAACAAATCAACCTTACCCTTGCACCTAAGCTCACCATCCCCCCTCCAAAACCCCAAAAAAAAAAAAAAAGCTTCAATGGTAAACAACATGGCACCATACTATTTCCATGGATAATGACGTCCAAGCCTAAGTCACAAAAGAGCAACCTTACTGATGAGGATCAACGGGGAGCACCACCATCCTTCAAAGGGGCAATCACTAGGGCGAGAGCTAAGCAACTTCAAAGCATGCTCATGGATCATAAAATGGTTTTGGGCTTAGGAGGGGAGCTGTATAAGGAAGGCCTAGCTTGCTTGCTCCAAGAATCTAAGTGGATCACCATGTGCCAAGTTGGAGATTCCATTGCCACGTCACCAGCCACGTCAGCGACCACATCAGCTTCCATTGCCATGTCACCAGCCACTTTGGACATGCCTCACGCCACCTTGGAGTCTACTTGGCAGCCACCTAGGTGTTTGTAGGGTTCACACCACGTGGAGGGAGCTCATTGGTTCATTTGAATTAAAGAGAACTACTTTTTGATCAAGTGAGCCCCAATATTCTACCACAAAGAGGGACCAATTGCTACCACCTTCTGCCCTTTTGCAATTAATGCTGCTGCCATCTTTTGTCTTTATAATTAATACACTTACTAGTCTTGTTAGGATAGCCAACATGACACAATTATTTGTAACTTTTGTCTTAACATTTACAGCTTGTGTTTCTGTAACCCTAGGTTTATAAGGAAGAAAATATCATTTTCTTCCTTCAGTTTTCATTTCTGCTGCACATGAGAGCCTCCTTTAAAGAGAAAGTCTGAGTTTTCTTTCTTGCTAGTTTTTGGAAGAACTAGAACTTAGGCAACTTAATCACTTGCCTATTTTACTTGATGATCAATGTAATCTCCCACAAGTTGAGTTATTGTGTTGACACTTGATCTGTTCCTCTTTGAATATATATTCTGGTGCTTCTTTTTCCATAGAGATTGTATTTTATTTTGTTCAAAGAAAACTTGTTTTGGTGTTGATGATCCTTGGGTTCCATTAGATGTCTATATCCTTAGGCAATGTTCAGGCAATGTTCATCTGGGTGCCTATCACTTACTCCTGCACCAAGGCTCATCCTCTAAATAGCTTCAATAAGAAAGCAAAGCAATTACCAAATGCCAGAATCCTCTTTCTTGCCTATCTGCAAAAGGTTTTTGGTGGCTAAACATACGGTAAACATAAGTCGCATTTACTACTAATCTACTTATGGAGTTGTGATATTTTTTTCCATAAGAAAGGAGAAGGAAAAAAAAAATTACAATTTTTTTTCTTCAACTTAGATGTTGTTTCAGTTATTTTGAAATTGTTATATGAAGTCAATCCTATAATTATGTAAATAATATTCTTTCTTAATTAGTTAGCATAATTAGTGGGATATCACCCAATTAGAATACTTAATTATATGATTCAAAATACTTAATTATAGGATCTTTTGTATATAAATACCTTGTATCTCATTCAATAAAATACACAGAAAATATTCACTACATAGTATCAGAGCTTTGTTAGAAAAGATTTTTTTTTTTCTATCAGAAGCGTCACTGTGCAGTTAGGTCACCATCTCAAGGTGACATTTAAGTCTCACCGCCCACCCAGGAAAGAAGGTCCCTTACAGGCGACCTCACCCAGAAAATCCGGTCACCAGAAGACCGGTGAGTGAGGCTCATGTGCCAGTACAAGCTCCTATCGCCGTCCCACTCACCCGCGCGTGGAGGCGAGTCTAACGTCCTCTGCCCCTCCGATTGCTCTCGCCGGCGTCGCCTTGGGTGTATACTGCATCCCTGTTAGTTGTTTAGCCATAGGGTGCCTTTGTGGAGGTGAGTTGTCTTGGTCTACCTACTGTTGGGTATGTTTCTGGCATCTATTACACTGAGCTGCTTTAAAATTGTGTCTTAAGGTGTGTTTGCTCTGTATTTATTGGTTTCGAAAAGGAGATTTCTGTGATTTGTTGTTGTGAAAATTTTTTAATGGCAGAAAATAAAAGTGTAATAGCTGATGTGATTCCTGTGATGACTAAAATCACGGAACACAAACTTAATGGTTCTAATTATCTGGATTAGAGTAAGACGATTCGGGTTTATTTGCGGAGTATCAACAAGGATGATCATCTTATTCTTACCCAAGATCCACCTACTGATGATACAAAGCAAACTTAGATGAGGGAGGATGTTCGTTTGTTCCTGCAAATTTGCAATTCCATTAACAGTGAGGTAATTAACTTAATTAATCACTGTGAGTTTGTTAAAAAATTGATGGATTATTTAAAATTTTTATACTCGGATAAAGGAAATATCTCTCGTATTTATGAGGTATGCAAGGCATTTTATCGTGCAGAGAAACAAGATAGATCCCTCACAACCTATTTTATGGATTTTAAAAGGATCTATGAAGAACTTAATGTCTTAATGCCGTTTAATCCTAATGTGAAAGTTCAACAAGCTCAACGAGAACAAATGGTTGTCATGAGTTTTTTTGGCAGGTCTTCCCCCAGAGTTTGAGACTGCTAAATCTCAAATTCTTTATGGTTATGAAATTTCATCTCTGCATGATACTTTCTCAAGAGTACTTCGTACTAAAGCTCCCCAATTCTCCCAATTTGTTAATAGTGCTCTTGTTAGTCGTGCTGACAGTGGCAAGCAAAGTCATAAAGGAGGCAGTAAAGGAGGGTATAATGACAATAGAGGTAACCAGCGTAGTGGAGAGGTTGCCCCTAATCCTGACTCTTGAGAAATTGAATGTTACTATTGCCATGAGCCAAGTCATACAAAAGGGTATTGTCTGAAACTTCAGAATAAGAACCCACGATCTCGGATGACCAATATGGTAGTTGATGACTCTTCAGTAGCTCCTTCTGAGAAAGTAGTTTTAGTATCCGCTGAAAAATATGCACAGTTCTCACAGTATCAGGCCTCTCTAAAGTCCTCTAGTTCCCTGGTCACTGCAATAGCTGAGTCAGGTAAATCTACTACTACATGCCTTGTCTCCTCCAAATGGATCATTGATTCTGGCGCTACAGACCACATGAAAAGTAATCCTAATATTTTGTCTACATTTCAACCTCATCATCCTTCATCCTCTGTTGTTTTGGCCGATAGGTCCAACTCTTGTGTCATTGATTCTGGCATTGCAAATCTCACACCATCCATTTTTGTATCATCTGTTTTGTGTCTACCCAAATTCGCCTAAAATTTACTCTCTGTCAGTAAACTTACTGGAGTCTTAAATTGTAGTCTCATTTTTTCCTGATCATTGGTTGTTCCAGGATCTTACGATGAAGCGGATTATTGGTAGAGGATATGAGTCTGGAGGCCTCTGCGTCCTTGACAAACAGGTGCCAAGATCTATTGTGTGTTCCAGTATTTCAACTCCCATTGAAGTCCATTGTCGGTTGGGACATCCGTTTTTATCTGTCTTGAAGAAGTTATGTTCACAGTTTCAGTCTTTGTCAGTTTTAGATTGCAAGTCCTGTCAGTTTGCTAAACATCATCATTTGCCTAAAGTGTCTCGAGTCAATAAATGGGCTTCTTCCCCTTTTGAGTTGGTTCATTCTGATGCATGGGGTCCATGTCCTGTTATTTCAAACTCTGAATTTAAGTATTTTGTTACATTTGTTGATAATCATTCAGGTGTTACTTGGTTATTTTCAATGAAGAATCGTTCGAAATTGTTTTTCATTTTTTGTGCCTTCTGGGCTAAGATTCAAAATCAATTTAATACGTCTGTTCATATATTGAGAAGCAACAATGTTAAGGAATATCTTTCTGGCAATTTTCAAACCTATATGTCACAAAAAGATATTATTTATCGGACATCGTGTGTTGATACTCATCCCAGAATGGAGTTACTGAAAGGAAAAATAGACATCTCCTTGAGGTAGCACGGCCACTCCTTTTTCAAATGAAGGTTTCTAAACAGTTTTGGGCTGATGCAATTTCTACAGCTTGTTTCCTAATCAATCATATGCCATCATCTGTCCTTAACGGTGACATTCCTTATACCATTTTGTTTCCTTCTAAATCTTTGTTTCCTATTGAACCTCGTATCTTTGATAGTACTTATTTTGTGCGAGATGTTCGTCCACAGGTTACTAAACTGGATCCCAAGTCTCTTAGACGCCTCTTCCTTCGATATTCTCGACTTCAAAAAGGGCACGGATGTTTTTCTCCAACCCTTAATCGTTATATTGCGTCTGCTGATATTACTTTTTTTTAATCTACTCCATTCTTTCCTCCCTCATCTATTTATGAGAGTCCGGAAGAGGAAGATGATCTCTTAGTCTATTCCATCCATCCAGTGTCAAGTCCTCACCCAGGTCCTCAGAACTCTCCTGACCAGCACCGACTCCACCCCCTCGCCCACCTGTTCATTTTATTCTAGGAGATTGGAGACTCTTAACTCAGATCCTCCACCAGCTTCTTCGTCAGAAGATCTAATTCCATCCACTGCTCCTCAGTCTGACTTAGATCTTCCCATTGCTCTTCGCAAAGGTAAACGTCAATGTACTTATCCTATTTCTTCCTTTGTATGTTATGATCACTTGTCTCCATTATCTCGTTGTTTTATCAGTTCTCTAGATACTATTTCTATTTCTAAAACTGTTGCTAAGGCATTGTCCCATCCTGGCTGGCGTGTTGCAATGGAAGAGGAAATGGTGGCTTTAGATACTAATGGTACTTGAGAATTGGTACATCTGCCCCCGGATAAGAAAACTATTGGATGTAAATGGGTTTTTACAGTCAAAGTGAATCCCGATGGTGCTCTGGCTCGTCTCAAGGCTCGCCTTATTGCTAAAGGATATGCTTAAACTTATGGCACTGATTACTTTGACATTTTCTCACCTGCTGCTAAACTAGCTTCTGTTCACTTGTTTGTTTCTTTGACATCTAGATATGATTGGCCTTTACATCAGTTAGATATCAAAAATGCTTTCCTTCATAGTGATCTCCAAGAGGAAGTTTATATGGAGCAACCATCAGGTTTTGTTACTCAGGGGAAGTTAGGCAAAGTTTGCAAGCTCCGAAAATCCCTTTACGTCTTGAAACAGAGTCCTCAAGTTTGGTTTGACAGATTCAGTGAGGTGGTTCAGCAGTTTGGTATGAAGAATAGCAAATCTGATCATTCGATGTTTTATAGACACTCTAAAGCTGGACAAATCTTACTTATAGTATATGTTGATGATATTATTATTACTAGAAATGACTCTGCAAGCATTTCATCACTTAAGTCATTCCTTCAGACTCAATTTCAAACAAAAGATTTGGTTTGTTGAAATATTTCTTAGGCATTGAAGTTTCAAGGTGTAAGAAAGGCATCTTCTTATTTCAGAGAAAGTATGTCCTTGATTTATTGGCGAAAACGGGAAAAATAGGTGCCAAACCATGCAGTGCACCAATGACTCCAAATCTTCAACTCACAGCAAGAGATGATGAATTATTTGAGGACCATGAGATGTATAGGAGATTGGTTGGCAAGCTTAATTATCTCACAGTGACTCGTCCGGATATTGCATATTCAGTTAGTGTTGTAAGTTAATTTATGTCCTCTCCTATTATTAACCATTGGGAAGCTTTGGGGCAAATTTTATGTTACTTGAAGGGTGCTCCAGGTCATGGTCTCTTATATAGCAATCATGAGCACTTAAATATTGAGTGTTTTTTAGATGCAGATTGGGCAGGTTCAAAGATTGATAGGAGATCAATTACGGGATGTTGTATCTTTGTTGGAGAAAACTTAGTATCTTGGAGAAGTAAGAAACAGACTATAGTTTTTTGTTCGAGTGCTGAATCAGAATATCGAGCTATAGCCCAAGCTGTGTGTGAAGTAATGTGGACGCGTCAGTTATTGGAAGAAGTGGGTTTTAAGGCCTCATCTCCTGCTAAACTATAGTGTAACAATCAAGCTGCTCTCCATATCGCCTCAAATTCAGTTTTTCATAAGCGTACTAAGCATATTCAAATTGATTCACTTTCTTTTAGAAAAGATTCAACAAAAGATCATCTCAATAGGACATGTCAAAACAGGGTAGCAGTTAGGAGATATCTTCACAAAGGCTTTGAATAGGGCTCGGGTTGACTACATTTGTAACAAGTTAGGCATAATTAATATCTATGCTCCAACTTAAGGGGGAGTGTTATAGGAAGTCAATCCTATAATTATGTAAATAATATTCTTTCTTAATTACTTAGCTAATTAGTTAGCATAATTAGTGGGATATCACCCCAATTAGAATACTTAATTATAGGATTCAGAATACTTAATTATAGGATCCTTTGTATATAAAATATCTTGTATCTCATTCAACAAAATACAAAGAAAATATTCACTATAGAAATGAAATAAGTCTCTTTTTTCATAAAAATTAAAAAAAGGTGTCATTCTCATATAACTTTATGTCAACCAATCATCTTAATGAATACAATCAAAGAAAAACGAATATTTACATTCATTGAAGAACCAAGTGAGACTAATGAGCATTTAGATCCATATCAAACCAAGCAGTAAGCAATGTCATATAAATTGAAATTTACAAAAAATTGCTTTCCAAATCCCAAGGTCCATGACTGCACACAGTTGAATTATGAATAAAAAAAAAATGGAAATGATATACACCTCAAGAGCGTAAAAACTTCCACTTACAAATCTAGCATTTCTCCCAAGAAATAACCAATAAAAGCATCAACAACTAATGTACCATGCCAAAGATAATTGTAGTATCACTTTACATGCAAGCACAGATTATCTAAGTGATAAAATATGAATAAGTTAAAGCACAATTGCAAGAGGGGGAAAAAGAGAGTTTACAAATGAGTGGCCAACAAGGTTTGGTTGGGTAGGTGATACAAAGTATTCAACCATTGTTGGAGACGTAATGTTCACAAAATGTTGTGGATGTTGATGTTCTTCACCATGTTTTCCATCTGTCGATCGAAGTAATATTGCTTTTAGTATCATAAAACAGAGTATACATTTTCACTTGCAAGGAAAGATGGTCTATCCATAAACAATTGAATCATTTAGAAAAATAACAACTCCTATAGTTGTAAGAAACATCTTCGTTTTGGGAAACTGGTCATCAAATGTACCAATAATTCATTAGAAACAGTGTAATTAAATGAACAAAATAAATAAGGATCGTTAAAATGTTATCATACTGTAGTTTAGCCAATAGTTAAAAACATCCCCATAAAGGATTACCTAAACCAAAGCGAGAAGTTCTCAATATCTTAGATGAGATATAGTAAAATTCCAAGAGAACTATGGCATGCTACGTAATTAGATGATAAATGTACTCTAAAAAATATATAACAAAGTTGGTGGTCTTAATATCTCAATTTATGAGCATAACGAATAAAAGAAGAAAACTGATTTAAGTCATTTCAGGATTTCAATCTCACATGCTTTCAACTGCAAACATACTTCCTTTCTTCTTGCATTCAACTCATTCCAACTCCCTAGGTATATATGCACACGCATAAATATGAGAGTTCATGCATGCAGGCATGTGAGTGTTGAATATATATTTGCATGCATACTTACATATATACATATATGCATATGCTTTACAGAGTACACGAGTAGCATGGATCTTTGTGCTACAAATTTGTCTTACATATGCAACTAACACTGAATATTTTCATCGATACTTGTGCTTCATATATATGCCACTTATCACCAAACATATGAGTAGCATCTTCATGGATCTGTGTGCTACAAATCTGTACTATTTGTATTCAAATAATTTCCTTTTTTGTGTTTGCTCTTGTTCTCCATGAATAATATTTATTTACAAGATTTTTGTGTAATTTCCTAATATGGATTTTCTGTATAGGAATAGTAGAATATCTATGTAGGGTCCTCATTATTTAGGTAGTTTTATTAGTACAATTCTAGTTTCCTAGTTGATACAGAAAATTATCCAGGGGAGCCCAAAGGAAGAATTGGGCAGTTCATTCTACAAGAATCAAGAAGCCTCTAGAAGGAATGAAAGTTAGCAGCCAGCTCAGCCCATTTCTACTGGAGGTAATTCCGGAATGCATGTGAAGGCAGCAGCTACAAAACTATATATAGGCAAAGAGAGTGAGGGTGGGGCATTAATTGAATTTTGTAATTTTCCAGCTAAGTATAGCTTGAGGGCAGTGTTTATACTGCTGAGGTGTGGGGAAATATTAGTTTCCTGTACACCTGGACCTGATTGGGTATTATTGAATAAAACTTTCTCCTTCTCTTGCTGCCATTTTCTGCTTCTATTCTCTGTGTTTCCTTAATTGTTTGATGCACTGATTCCTTACTCTATTACTAGTTAGTTTCAAGGCTTAGCCTATAAATAGGGCTTCCTCCATCTATTGTAATTCAATTATTAGATTACGTTTATCAATAGAAATTAAGAGTTTTCTTTATAATCCTTGAAATGACCTGACAAGGTGGTGATTTTGGGCACGTTATGCACTACTGTTTGTTCATGGATCATCCCTAATGGGGTTTTTAACCTCGCCAAGATCGGAGTCTACCTACAAGTGTCTACCTTCACGGCTTTCTACCCAAAGTTTGTGATTCTACCATCATTCTACATCTACATATGTTTTTTCTACCTTCCTACAATTCTCCAAGTTCCATAATTCAAAGTACCAAGTTTACTATTTTTGGATTTTGATGCAAATTTGGTTTCAAACAAAACTGAATAGTGAAAAATAATCCATATGACTTACTCCAACTAGTTTGGGATTAAGGTTTAGTTGTTGTTATAATCTTTCAATAACTTATAATTATTTTACTTTGAAGAATTGCATATTTCCTTAAAAACTTGGCTTATTTAGGGTTATATTTTATAAATATTAGGTTGCTTTGATTATTACCAAATGTAGCATTATTTTTTTGCGTCTTCAAGTATTTTACATTTTTTTTTAAACTGATTATTTTACATGACCAAGAAATCTCGTGATAATTTTTTTTTTGGGCTAAATTGTATTAGATTATAAGCATAATTTCTTGTACATATTTTTTTTCCAAATTACTCATTTTTCTCTAATATCTTTAGATTAATTACATCTAAAAATAATATTTCTTTATTTTACACTAGTAAAATTCATTTTTCAATTTTTTTTAAAGATATTTTTAGAAATAATAAATTTTCCATTTATATATAGATTATAGCACATATGACAAAATTGGTGAAACATATTTTGGCCCCCTCCTAAGTGCTCCACCACTTATCTCATCTCAATGAAATAGAAAGCAATTGATTAAATGAATAAAATATTAAATTTAAATATGCTTATAAAGCACAAAAAGGTAGCTAACTTCAAAAATATTTCAATAGGACAAGTCTCATGAACAACACTGCAAATTACCTGATTGGGACAATACAGTGAATTGCATTTCTTTATTAGCATCAATCCCCTCATCAACCTGATGCTTCGCTTGTGATTTTGTAGCTTCACCCCCAAAGCCACCATCCATGTATTTTGATGGAGACACATTCTCCGTTCTTTCCTCTAACATATTTGAGAAGACAACATTATTCCCCGTAGCATGCCACCAAGCTTTAGATGAACGCTTTAAACTATTAGAATCTAACTGTGGATGGTTAGTGTTGTCCAATTTCATTTGCATGCTTCTTACTAAATGAAATCCACAATTTCCAAATATGTTGCTTTCCTATAAACCCAAAAAAAAAAAAAAAATCCAACTTAATAAACATACTGAAGAGTGCGTGTTTTATATAGACTGGTTATTGCAGATATAAGTGTACTCTATATAAGATTTAAGACAAACTAATAATCACAATAATCAATTTCCTGCATGCAACAGTATAAGAAATTTTTGCAAGCTAAGTAGTGATTCATATATTCAGTAGTGTGCACACATACAAGTAAATCCAGAACATGACAAAAACAGAGGAGATCATATACATTCTAAAGTAACCACATTTGAGTTTATCTATTAACATTAAAATGGATTCAAATTTACTTTTGAAACTTTGCTAGAAAATGCAGATCTTAAACAAGATTAGATTTACTCATAAGTGTCCATGTATAGACACACCAAATTTGGACAAAATTATTTCCAATTGCTTAGACTCCTAAAAAATGAGAAAATCTAATTCTGGCGCTCATTTGTTAATGAGATGTAAGCAAGAATTTGGTTTGATCTAGGCTGACGCACTAAAAAATCATTTGCAGTAGTACTAAAAGGTTGATACTTTTTAAAATTATTTCCAAATACTTTTTTCTAATAATCAAGTCCTAATGTTTTTAAAAATTGAAACCACTAAACATTAGTCCTAAAATCGATTCTTCATCAACTTGTCATTAGTTAAGATCAGACTCCATTCATAAACACTAAATATAACATTGTTTTTACTTTTTAGTTATAAATTTTTTTAAAATATTTTTTCTTTCTTTTTTTTTTTCTGACTCTTTTTATTTTTTTTTTTCCTCCAATTTGAAGAAGAGCTCAAAAGCTTACTAAAATCACATGAAAAGATAAGGAATTTCAAACCAAAAAAATCACAAATTTTCTTTCCTCAAATGACAAAATTATTTTTAACAACCTTTTTCTCTAAATTATCTAAGGATCAACAATTTTGTAAAACTTGAAGTTTTTAAGTGGGAAAATTTGAATCAGTTAAAAAAATGTTAAATAATCCAAGATAAATTTGAATAAAAATTGGAAATTCAAAGATAATTGGGAAAACAAAAGTTGCTAAAATGTTGACTTTTGTTTAATGGAAAAAAAAAATATGGGCAAGTTTTTGTTGTGATTTTTTGTTTAGAGTTTATTATCTTATGTCAAAATTATATATTTAGCATTGACTAATGGAATCAATATTTATTAGAGACTTTCATTTTAAGAGCAACAAGACAGTGATCATAAACTATCAAGGTTTTTTTTCAGTTAATTAAAAGAAATTTTCAAAGTGATTATCCTTTTGATAAATAATTTTACAGACCAAATTAAAATTTGTTTAAGAAACCAAATCAAACTGCAATGTTCTAATAATTTTCCATTCAAAAAAAAAAAAAAACTGCAATGTTCTAAATATATAAATTTTAGAAGCCTTCAATTAAATCTCCAAACCAAATATTATAAAATATGTCTAACATAATATGTGAAAAGTATTAAAATAAATAAATAAAATCAGTAATGAGTACATAGAATTATTTACAGATAATTATTTATTAAAAATATGTTCACCATTTCATAATGATTTGCCTAGAAAGAAAGCCCAACTAAATTTTATTAAGGGCCAACCTGAAATAAGGGTTTTTTTTTTTTTAAAAGAAAAACCTGAATTAAGTTAATAAATATGGTTTGATGCCATTTTGTTAGTTCACTCCTAACTAATGGAGCTTCCTAAGCTCATTAAATAATATAAGCATGAACATTTGCTTACCTAGCAAAGATTATCAACGAAAATCATTCCAAAGACACTAAATTGACTTTAAGAAATGTTTAGTATGATAAATTATACCAGTTTTGGGTTTTGAAAACATCAATATTTCTTATAGTCAAATGAGGAGAAAATCAGTTAAAAAAAAAATGAGAAGAAAACAAATAGATTTTAATAAATTTCTCATTCACTGAAATTTCACCTGTGAGGTAGGAATTCGTGAAATCCAAATGAAGATATTAGAATTTAATACATACATATATAAAACATTTTGGTGAATACATCAAAATAAGGACTAAATTAATTTGTTAGATTATGAATTTGAAAACATAAGAAATCTAATCTTCTCAAATGCAATTTCTAAGACTTGAATCAAACATAAACTTTTAATCCCCTCTTCCTCCCTTACCAATCTAAAATTAAGTTATAAAACTTGAACTGATAAAATCCAACAAATTCTTAGATTTCAAATCCTACCCAAATGGGTCCTAAATATTTCTTGATCTTTTTTCTTTATTTCAAACCTGCCCTTCAGTTCCATGGATTTAGCTTTCATACCGAGCAAAAAAGATTTTTTCAAAAATTCATTAAAAAAATCCATAAATTTGGCGGACTCAATGACTTCAGAAATTCATCAAACCAAATATATTACCTTACAATAATACCATAAATAAATAACACGCTCTTCAGTCTTCAGAATCCACCTAAAGATAATAGCTCTAAGAAGAAACAACATCATTGTATATAAAGATTAATAAAATAAATACAAAAAAAAATCTCCACTCAGCCTGTTCAAATCACTGAGAATCTACAACAAGCAAAGTACTCATAAACACTTCTACAGATCAAAATACATACATAATGCATACATGCTAACTCAGATACAGCAGCATCATCCACAACAATAATAGTAATAATTCTAATTCAAATTTGAATCAGAAAAAGAACGAAGAGAAAACTACAAAAACCAGAGAAGTTACCGTTTTGAAGAAACCAACAGGAAAACAGAACAGAACGAAGATGAAGCAATTTTTTTTACTAAACAATATTTCAAAAATTTAAAAAGAAGACCAAGAAAAAGAAGAAGAAGAAGAAGAAGACGAAGAATTCTTACTGTAATTAGTTCGGTATTGGTGAAATTGGGAATCGTCTGCGAAATGAGAATGCCAAGTACTGTATTGTATGGATTACAAAAAGCCAGAGCTATGTGATGAGGGAATTTAAAAAGCAAAAGATAGTGACGCCGCTAGCTGACACTGACGGATCTTGTTTTCTTCCCAATCTCGTCAATGTCCTTGCTATTTACAATTACCAAATTACCCCTGCTCATTTAATTTTCTTTTACCAAATTTAAATTTTAGAATTTCAAATCCCACAACGTTTGCTAAAAACTTCACCTGTAAAGGAAAAGTTTATCTTTTAAAAAATAAAAATTTTTGAAATAAATAATTAATTATAATTGACTTAACAAAATTAGAAGATATTTATTTTAATTTATAAATTAATTAAATTAATTTATAAGTTTCAAAAATAAATATATTTATTCATTTATAATATTTTTTATCTTATAATTTTTTAAAAAATAAGCTCAAAAATTTAATTTTTCATTTTAATACTTATAAATTATATTAAATATTTTATTATATTATTTTTATTTAATTTTTAAAATTTTATCATAAATCTTATTTAATATTTTTTAATTATTTTAATAATAAATATATTTATAAATTATTTTTTATTAAATATATTAATTATTTATTAATCACTTATAAATATTTTAATAAAATATATAAGTACTTAAAATTTTAAATACTTATAAATTTAAATTAATTTATAAAATAATTTTTATAAGTTAAACTAAACACTCTATTAGTCTAATTTATAAAAAATAATTTTTTTTTATTTTTATCAATTTGAGTTTGACTCCATTGAAAATTATTTTAAAATTATTTATTCTAAATTTACCAGATTGATATATAAGGGTGAGCTCTTAAAATATTGTAAAAATAAATAATCATAAGTTAATTTTTAAATTATTTTATTTACTCAAAACTTTTTTAATTATAATTGAACTAACTTTAATGAACTAAAAATTAAAATTAATTTTTATGTATAGTATGTATGCATAAATTTATTTTTAATTTTCACTTATAATTAATTATTTGTTGAAATTTTATTTTTATACTTTTATTTCACAAAATTTTTAGTTAATGTAAAAAAAAGTGAGAAATCTTTAAATGGATAATATGGTAGAAAGAAATGCAGGGACAAATTCGTCCAAATGGAAAACCAGCCCATGACTTAGATCTTCTGATCGTCAACTTTAAGTTTGCATGTAGGAAGTCCCTTTCCATCCTTCTATTTCACATAGCAACGTGTCCACAGTGGACCCCATCCTACCAGAAAAATACAATTACATTTCCGTGCGGGCCCCAACAAAAGTCAGAAGAACAAGAGAGAAACGCCACGTGGTTAATAGAGTATCATAATTGATGATTCGTTTCTCATTGAACGGACATCGACGCAAACATACTCCGCGTTGGTGACGGGTTAACGTCGAAGTAACGGTGTTCCGCCGTTAAGCTGTCGTGACGTTAGGTAGCAAACGGAATAGTCCACTTTTGTCTTGGCGTCATACGACAAGCACGGATCTCCAGGTTGACGACTTGACGTCCACGTGTCTCCGCAGACAAGGATAAAATTATACAGCCGCCTCGATAGGCTCTGAAACGGAGCCACGTGGTAGTGTGGCGAAGCTTTCGGAAGGTAAAAGAGGACAGCTCATAGAACAGTTATGTTCTTTTTGGTAAATAAATAAAAGAAATCTTTCAAAAAAAAAATTAAAAGAAAAAATAAAGATAAAATTATGGGACAGTAAAAAAATTAATATTTAATTTGTATATTTTAATAAAATTAAATATTTAATTTATATATTTTAAAAATATATTATTTTATTTTTATTAAATTATTTAATTTTTTAATTAAATTTTTTATTAATCAAAAAATTTAAATATTAATTAAATTATTATTTAATTTTTTATTTTTATAAAATTAATTAATTAATTCTTACCATTTGATTTCTTTATTTTTTTAATCATTTTGTTATTTTCCATACTCAAACATCCTTTCCCCTCTTTCCTTTTTTTTTTTTTTTCTCTTCTCATATTCCTTTTCCATCATTCTCTTTCTTTATTTTTCATCTTTTGAAAGAAATTTATGCAAATTTTATGTATAAAAAACTTAATCAATTCTCCTAAATTTTAAATAATTAAGGTGATAATTTTAAAAAAATTATTTTTCAACAAATAGAACACAAAAATATGCATTCCCCAGAGAATTAAATGAAACTATTTAAACATTTTCAAAAAAATTGTAAATTTAGATTTATTTTTTACATAATAAAATTTTTATTTTTATATAAAAATATATTTTCTAAAATATTATATTTTTAAAATATATAAACTAATTTATTAATTTTATTAAAATAAAGAGATTAAATATTATTATTTTAAAATATAAAAAATTAATTAATTAATTTTATTAAAATAAATAAATAAATTAATTAGTAATTTGAGAAATATAACTAACATTTTGATGTTTTGTATTATTATTTTGTTTTTTTTTTTGTCATGATTCGCAATTAATTTAGGTAATAGAGTTTCAACAATATGAAATATTTTCACTATCCTTAATTAGTGCAAATTAAATTTAAAATAATAGTGAACTGAGAAGTAAATTCAGTCAATAATTATAGGCTAAATGATTAAAAAAATAAAATTTGTATAAATTTTTTTAATTTTAGTTAATTTTTTATATTAGTTTTAATTTTAGCAATTAGTTTAATTGGATTATTTAATTAATAAAAATAATTTAAGTATTTATCTACATTATTAATATTAGTCAATCATTTTATTTTTTAATTAATTTTAGTATTTTTTTTAAATTGATAAAATATTATTTTAATTTTTCTATGATTTTGAAAGTTATAATTACATTTATTTTGGTTATATTATTTGTTCATATTTTATACTTAAATATTTAATTTTTTTTGCCTTAAATTTGAAATGAAATAATAAGAAAAATATAAATTAAAAGTATAAGTAAAAAGAGAGGAAAAAATAAAAAAATAAATTAAGTTAAAAATATTATATACATTATTCTTTTTATTAATATAAAGTTTGTTAAAATTAATAAAAATATTAAAATTATTAAATAAATTAATAAAATTAAGAGGAATGGCTAAAATTTTGAATTATTTTTGTGGCAAAAGGCCTTTTTAAACTCCTATAAAATAATTTAATAGTCACATAAATCATGATTAATCCATTTGATCCGTTTAAGCCCTTTAAAATCAAAAAATCATATAAAAAACTCAAAATTAACACTGTTAATAATCTATTAAAATTGACACTTTATTTAATAATATAAAGGCACCACTTTCTAAAATTTTATCAATTTTTTATTATTCTTCACCTAGAGAATTTTTCCCTCATCGAAAATCAATTTCATTCATTCCTTTCAAGCCTTGTGATACCCAGGCAAATTCATCAACAAACTTGAAATTTAATGTTTGTATCTCTTCCATCTTTTATGATTTTCATAATTCATTTTTCTCCTCTTTCATTTGATTTGTGATTTTCAGTTATCAAGTGACCTTAAATCTATTCTTTCCTCTCCATTATTACAGAAATCCTTGGTTCTTAATTGCCTATTTAACATATTCTTTTTATCTTTATGGTTTTTGAAATTTCTTTAAAAATCGTAAAAGACCCATTTATCTCTCTCTCACAATCATTTTTTTCTCAAAATTTTTCTGGTTCGCCACTGTCATTTGCCATGAAACCAGTAACAATACGTGTAGGTATTAAGAAATTTCCAAAACCCATTTGTCTATTTCTTTCTTCTCAATTGATCAACAGTTGATCAATTCTTTCATTACTCTCAATTGTCATTTTCTAAAATTCAAAAATCAGTTGCTCATGGTTTTGAAATTTATTCTCCCAAATTTCCAATCGATCGAATTTTCAATTTACTCTTTTACATCAACTTGTTTTCAGTTGCTACTCATAAAATTTTGACTATTTACCTTACTTAAAAGTAAGAATTTCTGTTTAATTCTTTTCACCAATGACTTGAATTTTGCGTGAGCCTTTAATTATGGCTACAGTAAAAAATATGGTTGTAAAAAAGGGAAAGCCCAACCAAAAGAGACCAACTCCTGTGTGATGGGTTTAGAAATAACTCTGTTCCTTTTTCCATAATAGAAGAGGAAGAAAAGGAAAGAATAGGAAAGGAACTCATTTCAGACTTGTAAAGATGCACAAATTTGCTTCTAAGCAGGAATGCCTAACTCATCCCTAGAGTGAGAAATGAAAGGAATTCAAGATAAGCATGAGAAATGATAGAGTTGTAAACGTTCGTTTGTCATGTGATGTGCACGTGATCTATTTTTTATTTATTCGGTTAGTTTAAGAAAAAAAATTAGGCTTATTACTATTTTTTTAAATCTCAAGAGCTTAAACAGACCAAATTGATTGACTGGAGCTTATGTGGCTATTAGACTATTTTATAAGGGCTTAAAAAGTCCTTTTGCCTATTTTTGTTCAATTGTTTTTAATTAAATTTATTACTAAAATTGAAAATAATTAAAAGGTTTATATTAAATTGATGAAATTAAAACTTTTAGTTAAAATTATAATTTAATAAAAGTTTTATTTTTTCATTTAGTCATATTCATATTAAATCTCTTAATTAAATTAAGAAAAGATTTTTGCTTTGTAAATTGATTTTGATATTGATTTAGAATAAGAATCTAGCAAAAAATTCCCTATTTGCTAACGCCAAGACCTCATAAATATTATAATGGTGATTAGAGCATATTATCATCCATATTTTACCCATTCGTTTTTGTTTCCCACTTTCCCTGCAAAAGTTGTAACCATGCCCTTGAGATTGGATCTGGTCAATGAAAATGAAGATTACAAAATTTAAAGTTTATTTTAAATTGAATCAAAATTTAGTTGATATATTATTTAATAAATATTAAATATATATTATAATTAATAATATTTTTAAATTAATAATAATATATTAAATTATTTCAAAATTAATAAATTTATTAAATTTTACAAATAAATTATTAAATAATTTTATAGAAATTGCATAAAAGTAATTAATTTTTTGTTAGAAAAAAATAATTTTAATATTTTATATCTGAAAATTTAATTGTTGTAAAATAATTTTATAAGAATATTATAATAAAATGATTAATATTGGGTTATATATATATATAAATGATTAAAATTTTAAATAAATAAATAATAATTACATTTCAAAATATTTCTAGTAACTTCTAAAATTTTGGATTTATAAGTATTTAGACTAATTTTAAAATTAAAATTTTCTTATAAAAAAAAAAAAGTGTTCAGTGGATACTCACCTTGTTAGCTTTTCTTTATTTGTTGAGTCAGGATATTTAAAAATTTAAGAAGACTTAAATCGACTAATTTGGTATTTGTATTATGTTGATTCTCACCTCGGACAAATACATATTTTTACAAATGCTACCTAAATGGGTCATATCTGTCGCCTTTCCGTAAATTTGAATATTTGAAAATAATAGTTGGATTTTACTTTAACACAATTCGTCCATCATCCACTTGTATTGGAGTTTCAGTCTAGACAGACAATATAACTTATTCTAGTAGTTGTTATTTTAACAGTTGTCAGCTATTTTATTAATCGTTAACTGTTAGATATTAGCTATTAACTGTTAGTAAAAATGTAAAAATAGTAATTTAAAGTAAAATTGTTTGATAAAAATAGTTATTGGATTAGCTATTAAATGTATAAAAGAAAAAAACTATATCATTTTATTGATCATAATCAAAATAATCTCTCAATATCTAAAAACTAAGAGGATTAACTTTTCATAAACTATTTTCTCAATCTCTAAATATTAATATAAATGCTATGCCATAGAATAGTATAAATAAAAGAGATAGTGTTTTAATTATGATCAAAATACACTACTTTAAAAACTGTTATCGAACAGGACCGAAGTCTTACTTTACTAACTCTCTTAACTTGAGAATTAGCTTGAATAAGTGCTTTATAATTGACTATGTAACATTTTATCAATTGCATCATTTTCTATCCACTAAAAATATAAATTAGAAGAAAATTAAATTTCTCCAATTATTGTCTTATCCTTGTTGATTCATAAACTCATTATGGAATTCTACCCGTGATCATCCCTAATTGCATCTTCATCTGCTTCATCTCTAAACAAATATTGAAAAAAATATTATTAATTGATTTTATCTATTTAATTAACATTTTCAAATATATTTCATCTCCAACCAAATATTTAAAACAAGATTATTAGCTGATTTTATCTGCTTAATTAAGATTTTTCTACTCATTATGAGTTTGTTTTCATACTATCAATCAGAGTTTTTGTAAGGTTGAAAAGTTGCTCATTGTGCATTGCATGACCAATATATATACAAGAGCACAACATAGTTGGTTGAAATTGCAAGTCTATCTATTTACAAGGATAGTTATAATAGGAGATGTAAATAGAGGATACACATGGCAGATATACACAATATATAAATATCATATTAATATCTATCCTTATCACCTTATCATGCCCCCTCATTTCTAACCTGCCAAAGGTAGACTTGTCAACTATTGTCTTAAGGCATTGAACTGTTGTCTTGGCAATGGCTTGGTTAGCACATCAGCAAATTGGTCTTAAGAGAAGAGATACTTGACTTGCAGTTCCTTCTTTGTTACTTTCTCACACCTTACTCCTCTGTAGGGTATAACATGATCCCATAGAATACCTAATGAAATACCGAACTTCACCTATCGATAACTTACTAAGTACACTATAAGAGATTTTAAAACCATTTACTTACATTTTAGAAGTGGTGAATATTTTTTGTAGGAATTAAAAACATTTAGTTGAATATTAAAAGCTAGTTAAAATTTTTGTCCATTTTTATTTTTCCGCAAATTTTGGAAAAATTTCTACAGAGTGCCGGCAGTATTTGCAAAAATCGAAAATTTTGCCTGTAGGAAAAACACTTCCAATAATAGCACTTCATCAAATCTCAACCACCAAATTACTCAATCAGCACAAATCCATCCAATCTCCCCAATTTATAATATTTGCAAGACAATTAAGTAAATCCATTCACATTGCATTTAAAATATTTGATTACATTCACAATTTAGTTTACAGACATAAAAAGTCAAAAGACCATATTATTACATATGACTGTACAACTGCTCAGTTACAAAAGTACATATGACTACAAAATTATTTACATCAAGAAATTACAAGGGTTTAATCAAATACCCGTATAAAGTCTCTGGGTAGTCCCACAATCAGTAGCTCACTCTGCTGCTTTTTCCTTGTCTCTATCTGCGATAGCAAAAAAAGCTATCACTGAGTATAAAAATACTCAGTGGTGCACAATAAAATATAAAATGCATAATATAAAACATTTGTTATCAATTCACAGTTCAATTATTTCACAATCACATTTCACAATTTTTCAAAACTCATTATGACACAATTTTGATCAAACAATTTAATAGACATAGTGTTGTCAATCCATACAAAACTTAAGCCATGACACAAAATTTTCAATCAATACCGTGTTGTACACCATGATAAAGTAATCTACAACCTTACTAATCGAAATCAATAAAGGAGGTGGCTAGCTAGCTAATGAGTATTCATCCGATCTCGACCTCAACTGGTAAGCCAGAGAGGGAGGAAAATAAATGATCTCAACCCCATAAATGGAGGAGAAATAATGTGGTACTGTTATGCTAAGTGTGAACACAAAATCAATTTAAAACAATTTACTCAAATAATTTGTGAGAAATCTGATCAATTCCTAAAGTCATATTTGCGATCATAAAATGGCAACACAATTCATAATTAACACAGAAGTCAAATTTTCAAGAATAAAATATTTAAACAAGAATTATTGTGTACAGACCTGATATGAGTCACCTCTAGGCCTTGACTCAGTTCTTCATCCCTTCCGGGTCTTTTTCAGTTGAAACACACAATTGACAGTATTTCAGTATCTTATCTTACAATAAATCCAATAATTAATTCATATATGCTCAATTCTAGCCCCAATATGCTTAAACTAATATTCTTGGAAATTTTCATTTCGATGTTACTATTCATGTCAATATGTTGACTTTCTTATGCTTAATAGGTATGGGAAATCCACTTATACCCACATACCACATTTTGGGTGCCAAATTTGTTGGTTTTAATTGTTTATTCAAATTTTAGGTCTCTTAGGTACAATTTCAAAATTTTCAGATTTGATGTCCTATTTTGTACTAATCCATTGGTCATGTTGCTGTGAAAATTTGGTAAAGTGTTCTTCATAAAACTTGTTTCTTATTGTCTTAACTTTAATTCATTTTTTTGAATCACTCCATTTGGAGTTTTGTAACCTAAGTTATGGCCAAATGACTGTTTATTTGGTCATTTTGGTACAGTGGCAGTGCACTACACCCGGGTTTGACCTAATTGTTCATTATGTTATGGTCATTTTCTAGGCATAATTCCTAAATAAAAAATGTGCCATTATGTGTCTATTTTCATTCTCAAATGGTCTCACACCAATTGGGTTGGTAAATTTTCAGTTTTGGTCCCTAAAAGAGACCTAGGTCAAGCTGTCCGAATATGAACACTAACCAATCCGAATTACAATTTGGTTCTACCAATTCACACACACCACAAATAGTCACAATTCACCATTTATCAACTCAACTAAGGTCAATTGCCTCAATTGACCAATTTCTCCAATTTTTCCCAAATTTTCAAAATGTTCAAAAAAACTAATTACCAAATCTTGGAATTTAATGCAATTAACTTACATATTCATTGTCTACACCTCTAATTCACCTAAATTAACCATTTAATTTCATCAAAATCACTCAATTCAAACTCCCTTGATGGGTGGCCGAATTCCCTAAAAGTCCCCCAATAATTATTTTCTTTGATTTTTAAGTGAATTTCTAAGTTAATTGAGCTAAACACACAAGTAATAAAATCAAAGTTTCAAAGTAAATAGCTTACCTCTACTTGAATTTCAATTCTTTAATTTTACTTCCTTTTTCCCATTCTTTCTTTCTTCAAATGCCACTTCAAGTGAGGAGAACAAGCTTTTATCAATTAATTGGAGAAGAAAGTAGGGTTTAGTGGGGGATTTGAAGCTTCTATCAAGCTTCCATGGAGAAACAATGGTGGTGAGAGAGAGAGGATGGGCTGCCGATTCTAATGAGGGAGAAGAGTAAATTTTTTTGTTTAATTTTTTATGTATTTGTCTTATTTAAACAAATTTTGACTTGGTAAAAAAAAGGGGCAAAATTAAAAATTTATTATGACATCATTGATGATGTCATTAAAGTGATATAAGCATTCTTTTTCTTTTCTTTTTCTATTTCCTCCATTTTTCTATTCTTCTTTAATTTAATTCTCTATTCTGAATTTTTCATTTCTCCTATTTTATTAGACAGTTAGGTCAAGAGTCAGCTCTAGGGGTGAATTGACTAAATTGCCCATCGCCGGTCTGATCCAGTTTGTAAGTTATTTGATATTTCTTCCGGATCTCTAACCTAATTATTTGACCTACTTAACAATTATTTTCTATGATTTTCTCTTTTCCACTGTGTTCGCAATAGTCCTAAGGACTGCGGCATCACATTTTTCGATTCAGAATTCGGGTTACGATGGCCTTCGCAGTCACTTCCCGGGAAGGTCACCCATCGCTGTGACTCCCGGCTCATTTAACCTTTTATGTTCTGTTTTTTTTATTTATACTTAACTATCAGATGGTCACTAATTATTTTCATTCTAGGCTTTTCTAAGTGTCTTAAACATGGTTCTAATCTCCTTAATTGTCCGGACCAACACCGGTCACTGGAACAGTAAAATGTATCAGGCTATGCAAATAGGGGTGTTACATACTTTGTCACGAACATAGTGGAAATCTATCTCTACATGTTTCATACGGGCATGAAATATAGGATTGGCAGTGAGGTATGTTGCCCCCATGTTGTCACACCACATAATAGGTGTCTCATTTGTGGACATGGAGATTTCATGTAGTAATGACTAAAGCCAAGAAATTTCCTTGGTAGCTGCTCTAGTGGCATGGTGCTCTGCTTTTATTGATGATTTTGCCACTGTACGTTGTTTCTTTGAGGACCATGACACAATATTAGACCTAGAAAAATGGCATAACCTGTGTGGACTTGCGGTCATCAAGACTAGAAGCCTAGTCAGCACCTGAATAAGCATGAATTTGCAAGGTAGAAGATTTTGTTACATGTAAACCATAATTTGGAGTAGCACGAAGGTAACGCAAAATTCTTTTGACTGTAGACTAATGCTGTCCTGAGGGGTTGTGAACAAACTAAGACACCCTATATACTGTAAATGATATGTCAAGTATTGTAAGAGATAAATACTACATCCACCATCAATAGTGTGATATAAGCTATGATCCTTAACTAGGTCACCGCCGTGCATGTAGAGTATATCATTAGGAGTTATTGGGGTTACAATCCCATTGCATTCTTCTATGCGAGCCTTGGTCAATAAATTAAAGATGTATTTTGTTTGAGATAAATGAATACCTATTTTAGGTGGTGTCACTTCCACGCCTAGAAAGTAGTCTAGGGAATAAAGATCTTTCAACATAAACTCCTTTTGCAAGGAGGCGACTAGACTTTGTAAATGGTGAGCGAAATTGCCAGTGAGTAATAAATCATCACATAGACCAAACAAAAGGCTTTGTATGTATCACTATGCAAATAAAAGAGGGACAAATCAGCAGTTGACATCTTGAACCCATGCTTTACTAAGGTAGATGCAAAGCGTTTGTACCATTGTCTATGTTAGTAGTACACCCAAGAGCATATCATAAAATTGTATTGTATCTTATAAATATTTATTTCATTTTTAATGGCATATATTTTTTTCTTTTAATATAAATTATTTATATTTAATTGAAAATATTCTTTAACAGGTTGTTAGATATCTCATTCTTAAGGTGTTAAGAATATGAGTAACAAAACATTCTAGTACAAATGTTATAAATTTAGGTTCACAATTTAGGATACCTCATTGGGTATGATTTATCCGGATAGATTGTCACTTTTATTTGTTTCTATGGATTAGTGAGATACTAATCCATAGAAATAGTGAGTCTCATGACATATGACAAATATGGTGGGCACTTATGAGATAAGGATGAACCAGTGATACAAATATGACATGTACATGTAGTTTACTCTTATCAATATATTGTCATATAGATCATAATAGTGCATATAATCCCTTGACCTGAGATAACACAGTTATCTTATATATAGATGGTTTAAGTTTGATACTGCTTTTATACTTATACTAGGTATGAGTATATGGGCATGTGTTGGCTCCAGCTAGTTATATATGGAGATAGATGTTAAGTCAAAATGGGATCCGTTATCCTAAGTAAATAGGGATAAAATCCTATGTCTATTTAAATTATTCTTGTTAAGTCTGATTTCTGATCAGGACAGATAGACTTGGTAAGAAAAGAATTTCTGACTGGAAAGTCTTATTAATTAATAATTAGAATTAAAATGAGGACATATGATTCTAAGTAATTAGAGTTTGATATAAATCATGACTCTAGCTAGAATTGAGATTTTGTAACAGAGAGATTTTAGTGCATGGTATGTATGATCAAGGTTCATGAATTAAAGAATAATTCATAACTAATTAGGTAGTAATGGTACATTATGCTAGATGTCAACCATGATTTATGAGAACTTAAATGAAAAGAAAATTTTCATTTTAAGTATGAAATAGTTCCAATAATATTTAAGAGTTAATATTATTCTCATTGCCAATTAGTGATGAACCTAATAAGTCACACACAAAAGAGCAATATAATCAAAGTAAAATTTATTTATTTATTTATTTATTTAATTAATTAAATTAATATATTTAGTTTGCAATTAGATTGTAAAGTCCCTAGCATGACTTGAAACTAAATTTATTTATGGAAGCATTCAAGTTACTATTTAAAGTGTTCAAATATAAACTTAATTAATTAAGCATAAGATAGGAAATTAATTTTGGTTAATTTGACTTAGTTTGACTTGGTCAAAGGAGAGAGAGATTGTATGTTAGTAAGTATTTTTTTATACTAATTAATTGAAATTTTAATTTCTTAATTATCTATGTCACACCTTACCCCTCTGTAAGGCATAACATGATCCCGTAGAATACCGAATGAACTACCGAACTTCACCTACCGATAACTCATTAAGTACCCTACAAGGGATTTTAAAACAATTTTCTTATTTTTGACAAGTGGTGAGCATTTTCTAGTAAGTACTTAAAACATTTAGTTGAAATTAAAACTAGTTAATATTTTGGTCCATTTTAGTTTTCCGCAAATTCTATAAAAATTTTGACAGAGTTTCCTCTGTATTTTGAGAAAACCGTTCTTCAAATACCTGTAAAAAGCACTTCTAAAAATTTTCTCAACCACTACTTCAAATTTCACAATCAAACTCAATAAATTTCTCAACATACTAGCAATACATTTCATTAGTGACAACACAATTTATATACATTCTTACAAAATTTACATCAAAAGAAATATAACTAAACTTTATTACAAACTTCATACAAATTTTTGTACAAGCTGCTCAAGACCCATTTTTACGTGTTCATACATTTATGTGCAATATATACATCAAAAGAAATATTTACAATTGGGGTATAAATTATACCCGAAAACTTTAAGCTGATGCTCCTCACACCTCAGCAACTCAGCTTGCTGCTCTTGTAGTCTCTGTATCTGCGACAACAATAGAAGCTATCGCTGAGTACTAGGACTCAGTGGTACACAACATACTAAAATAATCTTTATGCAAAAATAAAATCACATTTATTCAAAAATTTGACTGAACATGAGCATTAAACACAAAACATGAATTATGAGATTTTAATGCAAACCAAGTTCATTTCAAAGTATCAAAACACATTTCATAAAACCCACAGTTAGATCATGCCATTCGAAACAAATAGAATCTCAATAGCCAGAGGCTAAAGAGAAATCATATCACAAGGCTAGCTAGCTCAAATATATGGATATCCATTCACATCCTCTTCTACTGGCACACCTCAACACTTCTCCAGAGAAGGAATCAAAATTCGAAACTAATTACCCCCACTAGTCGTGCTAGTGAGGTGTTCAAATATATGGTCATGACACTGTGGTTTCAAAACTTATCTTAACAATTTGCTAAACATTGCTATTTCAAATATACACAATAACTTTCACAGTTTAATCAAAACATCATAAATAATGTCACAAATAACTTTCAACAATTCCAAAGCACAAGTAAAAATACATATTTCGTTCACTTTATCAATGAGTTTTAAAGCATGGAGATGTTGTGCACAAACCTCAAATGAGTCGCCTTTTGGCCTTAACTCGACTCCTCGGGTTCCTTCCCGATATTCTTTTCAACTGAAACACACAATTTTATAATGTTTCAGTACTAGAACTTAACATAAATCCAAAAATAAATTTAACTTCACTTATACCTAGCTCTAACGTGCTAATTTCGACGTTCTTGAAATTTTGTGTTTCGGGTTACTATTCACTGTACTATTCAAGTCAAATAGTTGACTTTCTAAGGCTTAATAGGTATGGGAACTCCAACTTCACCCACATACCACATTTTGGTCATTAACTTGTTGGTTTTGGTCGTTTTCTCAAAGCTTAGGTCATTTTGGCAAAATTGCCAATTTACGGTTTTGGAGTTCTAAGTTGCACTATTCCATTGGTCAATCTACTGTTGGAATTTGACAAAACTTCCTTCATAGAAAATGTTCCTTATTGTCTTAAGTGTATTCTCATTTTTGCATCACCCCAATTAGAGTTTTGTAGCTCAAGTTATAGCCAAAATACAATTACTGTTCACGTACACTGTTCATGCTGCAATTTAGGTTCTGGCAGATTTTTGATCCAACTTCATTCAATAATTTGACCAAGTTAAGTCCATAATTTGATCTAATTTCCTTCATACGAAATGTTCTACTATGTCTTAGGTTTCCATCGGTTCAAGAATCGCCTAAATCGGAGTTTTCTAGAGAGAGTTATAGCCATTGGAACTTTACTGCTCAAATGGAAATCTGCAGTTTTGCAGGTTCAGCAACTCAACTTTGCTCAATCATTTGATTAGGTTAATAGCATAATTTGGATTGGTGTTCTTCATGAAAGTTTTAGATATATATCTTATCTAATTAATGGTAAAATTTCAGGTCATTTTGACCTTCCTAGCTCGAGTTATGACTAAATGAACAATTACTGTTCATTTGGACAGTTTGTGCAATGGCAGCCTACTCTCATTTCACTTTGGTCAATTGGTTCACTAAATTTTGGTCAGTTTTTGGCCATGGTTCCTTAATGAAAATTGTGCCATTATACGTCTATTTTCATCCCCAATTGATGGCATATTAATTGGACTTGTAAAATTTCTGTTTTGGTCCTTCAAAGTTGGCTTGGTCATGCTGCCAGCAGCATAACCATTTGCCCTACGAATTTAACTTCCATTCTCACAATTTCCACACATCTCTTTTGGTCATTATTGACCATTTTTCAGTTCACAATTGGTCAAAGATATCATTTATACATTTCTCCAAAATTTACCTCAAAACCCTAGGTCTCAAACCCTAACTTTCATATCTTACTCACTTGTTGAATTCTAAATGCATTTTTAGTACTCATACCCTCAATTACACTTAACCACTTCATTATTTGCATCAAAATTACCCATTTCAATATTAATTTGCTGCTGCCAAAATTCCTAGGGTTCTAGATAGACATGATTTTGCATGTTTTCATGTATTTCCAACCACTTTCATCTTACTTCTATACTTATAATTCAATTAAAATTAAGGAAGAGAGCTTAGCTCAAATGGAGCTTTCCAACTTCTTGATTCTTCAAACTTCTTTCAATTTTTCTCTTCCAATCTTCTTAACAAAACTCAACTTCAAGTTTTAATTAAGAAACTTATAAATTTTATGGCTCAAATCTTGGGTTTAAGAAGCTTTTTAGTGAGCTTCAATGGAGGAAGTTAAGAAAATGAGAGAAATGAGAGAGGAGATGAGAGGTGACGGGAAAGGGGAGAAGAAATCATTTTTTTTTCTTTTCTTTTTGTTATTATATGTCTTAGGAAGACCATAATTTTAATTAAATAAAATTTTAATTAAATTACTTATGGCATCATGCATGTGTCACCACATGATGTCATTACCTTTTTAACTTTTTCATTTTTCTTCTTTTTTTTTTCTATTAGTTCTTTAATTTAATTCTCGATTCCGAAATTTTCTTTTCTCCGTTTTTATTTGTGATTAGGTCGAGTCACTCTCGGGGTCAATTGACCAAATTGCCCTTCACCGTTCAACCGGTTTACAATTAATTCCATATTTCTTAGGCTCACGACCTAATTATTTGGTAGCTTAACAGTTCTTTTTCGTGATTTTCTCTTTTCCACTGTGTTCATAAGGGTCCTAAGGACCGCAGCGTCACTTTTTATGGTTCGAAATTTGAGTTTAAAATGACTTCGCAGTCGTTCCCGAGGAGGTCACCCATCGCTGTGACTCTCGGCTCGTTTAACTTCTTATGTTCTGTTTTTCTTATTTATACTTAACTAATTGAATATTACTAATTATTTGTGTTTATGGTTTCTCTAGTTGTCTTAAGTGTGGTTCTAATCTCCTTAATTGTCCGGACCGACACCGGTCACCGGAACAGTGAAATATACCAGGCTATACAAATAGGGGTGTTACAATCTAAGTTTGACAAGCAATCAAATTAGTGTTAGAAAACTCATTTTGAAATTAAATCAAATTTAAACACTTGTAAGCTTATATATAATTTAGGAAATTAAAATTAATAAAAGGAGATAAAGATGAAACAAAAGAATTATCTTCTTTTTCTTCTTCTTAGCTTGGCCGTCCACTCTCTCTCTCCTCCATAACCAATCTTTCTTCCTTTCTTAATTAATTCAAGAGGTTAAGTGTTATAACTCTTGAATTAAAGGTTGAGAAAGTGTCTCATTACTCCCATAAAAGTAAAACCTAGAAAACCTAAACCTCACCTTGCTTCCATACTTGTCCAAAGGAAGAACAAGAAGGGGTTTTTGGGCTCTTTCGAGAAGCTTTGATCACTTTGCTTGTGTGGACAAGCTAGAGGACCAACAATTGGTGGTCTCCACTCCCCAGATTTGGTGTTGGATTTGATTCTGTGCCTAAGGGGTAAATTTTCCTAAACTTTACTTTGTTAAATTTGGGATTTTTATTTCCTAATGGCAATTAGACGTGTTAGCAATTAAAACATAATTTGTTATGACCAAAATTAAGTGTTTCCATGTGTTTTTGCAATAGCATAAATAGTCTATGTGATGCATGAAACCCTAAGTGTGAAAATTTTAAAATTGCTAACTTTGCATCCTTAGGTGCATTAATCTTTCAGTCTAGGTGTTTAACGAAAACCATACAAGGAGTGTTTCAGCTTGCAAACAAAATTTGGCTTATCTAGATCCGTGAAGCCTGGTGGTTGTTCCAAGAAAAACTTAATCATCCAGCTCACCATGTAGGAATGTATTGGAGACATGCAATTGCTTGATGTTCTAACCATGCACCACTGCAAGAGATAAGATGACCCTTATTATTGTCAGCTTAACAACTGGGGAAAAGGTCCCCGTAAAGTCAATGCCAGGGCATTGATGAAAGCCATTTGCTACAAGTCTTGCTTCATAAAGATCGATAGACCCATTGTAACACCCTACGCAAATCCTACATCGGCAAAACACGGGAGAGATGCTAGGTTTATAAGTTGGAGGTTCGTAACCCCTAATGATGCGTTTTAAAACTGTGAGGGCTTCGGCCCAGAGCGAACAATATCACTAGTGGGCTGGGCCATTACATTTGTGGTATCAGAGCCGCTCCGCGTGCAACCTTGGGCGATGGTGGGGCAAACCTCAGCGAGAACGCTAAGTCCCATAAGGGGGGTGGATTGTAACACCCTAAGCAAATCCCACATCGACAAAACACGGGAGAGATGCTGGGTTTATAAGTTGGCGGTTCGTAACCCTAATGACGCATTTTAAAACCGTGAGGGCTTCGGCACAGAGTGGACAATATCACTAGTGGGCCGGGCCATTACAGCCATTCGGCTTTTGTTTTATTCAGAACACCCATTTGCACCCAATGATATTGGAAGCTTCTTACTGAGAAACTAGCTTGCATGTTTGTGTTTGAAGTAAGGTGTTCAGTTCTTATTGCATGGCTTCTCGCCATTGCTTTTCCTTCATAGCTTTAGTGTAACAAATGGGTATCAATGGAGAGGTCACAGTAGTAAAGAATGTTTTGGGTTTTAGGTTGCTAGTTTGTGACCTTCTCACCATGTGGTGGGTTTTGTATTGTTGAGAAGCATTAGGTGGATGATCTTTTAGGTCAACAACTAATGATAATCCTTCAGTTGGTGATGGTGGGGAATGACGAGAAGTGCATGAGTGGGATATAATGCGGTCAGATAGTTGATTTGGTGATGTGGTGGATGGGCTTGAGCAAGTTATTCGATGGACAGGTATTGATGGAAGGCTAGTGGGGGAAGTGGGTTGCATGGGACATGCAATTGTTGATGATTATTTTAATGGTGGGGGCCCAAGGATGCAAGGTGGCTCGGGTATGAGTGGTGGGGAGGTATAATTGTCGAAGGAACTTGGTGCTCCATACCATGTAGAGTGGTGTCATGGTATGGTGAGAACTATCCTCATCACAGTGGAAAGGAAACATTTGTTCATGAAAAATAACAAGGCGTGATACATAAAGTTTTCCAATTAATAAATTCAAAAAGTTATAGCCTTTATGCAATTTACTATAGCCCAAAAATGCACATTTGGTGGAACAAGCATCCAATTTATTTGGCATGTGGTTCTAACCATGGATAACAAAGACAGTCGAAAATACAAAAGTCATTGTAATTTGGCGTGGTGTTGAAGAGAATTTCATATGGGGTGGATGGGGTTGTGTGGGTAGAAGAGATCCTATTTATAGTGTAGACAACAATTTCAAAAGCAAGGGTCCAGTATTTTTGAGGTACTGAATCATGGTGTAATAGAGCTCGATCAGTTTCTATTATATGCCTGTGTTTTCACTCAGCGCAATCATTTTGTTCAGGAGGATACACGTTGGGTTATCTCATTCTCTCTTAGATAAGTAGTTAATGCGTGAACTTCCCAACCTAATCAGCCTGGAAACTTTTAATTGGCAACGAAAAATACTTTTCAACCAATGTTCAAAATTGAATGAGCATAGTCAGGACATCAAATTTCTACTTAAGAAAATAAATCCAGCAATATTTACTAAAATGATCATAGAATATAACATAGAAATGAAAGCCATCAACAGATGGAATAGGGGAAGGTCCCCAAACATTAGAACAAATTAATTCAAGAGGTATAGTAACTTTATTACTAGATTAAAAAAAAAGAAGTTTATGTGTTTTGCTAATGCTGCATGCATTGCAAGGGACATCACAACTTTTATTCCTAATAGATGATAAATTATAATGAGAAAGAACTTTGTGAAGAACTCTATTGTTGGCATGACGCAATCAAGCATGCCAAGTACTCAAAGTAGCAGTGTTGGCTTGCAGTGGCGGCAAGGAATTGATTTGAAGTGGCATGGTGTAGAGACCTCCTTCACTCGGGCTTGAAACAAAATCTGTTTCGTGAGGATATCCTTCACAACATAAAAGTTAGGAAAAAAATTCAATAGATACATTATTCTGCTTAGTGAAAGAATGCACAGATGAGAGATTAGAATGTATGGAAGGAGAGCATAAGATATTGTCAAGAGTAAAAGGAATATTATTAAGAGAGACTAGAGATTTACCAACATAAAAAATTAAAAGAGTATTATCATTGCCAATTATAACTTCGTCAGTGCCATGATAATTTGACTTTTGAGAGATGTTGCCTTCTTGTGTTGTGAGATGGTAGTTTGCACCAAAGTCCACTATCCAATTCTGCACTGGAGAAACATTAGTCATGGCAAGATTGGTGCTTGGTGGATGAAAAGCATTATTGATATTCAGTTTAAGTGATGGGCATTATCTTGCAATGTGGCCTTGGCCACGACAGTTATGACAAATTATATTGATGGTTTGCTGTGAAGGCGGGGTAATGCTTGATTGCCTGATAAAACTAGTCCCATAATATTGATTGGAATGACCCCTTCCACGTCCTCATCCATGATCACGTGCATTTGAATTAGGTGTAGCAATTTGGGCTGTCAGTGGTATAGCAGGTTTTGCTACCTTGTTATCCATTTTGAGTTGTTGTTCTTTACTCAATAATAAAGCATAGATATCATTAAACATAATTGGCATATTATGTGCTTCTATAGCCCTTGTAAAGGGCATGTACTCAGGTCCCAATCCTTCTAAGATGTCACTTACTAAGGACTCTTCAGTGATGGGCGACTGTAGAGCAACTAACTGATCAAAAATTGTCTTGGCTTTTTACATGTAAACTTCAATCGAATCAAGCCCTTTGGTTAAGTATTTGAGCTGCTTTCGCAGCTATTGGATCTGGATTCGTGAACAAGAACAGTAAATACTGGCAAGCTTTTGCCATGCTGCCTTTATAGAGGTAACACCTATGATCCGTGGTAGGATGTTTTCAGAGATAGAAGCAAAGAACTAGCTCAACACAAGTTGATCTTATCAAAACTAAGAGAGATAGGTTGGATTTGGCATGTTGTTTTCAAGGTATTGTGCAGGTGGAGTTGAGTCATCTGCAACATGACTTGCCAAATTATATCCTTGAAGTAGAGGAAGCAATTGTACTTTCCATAAGATATAGTTGGAGGAAGTTAACTTAATGGGCAAAAACTAAGATACGTTTGGGATGGTAGAAGAAGAAGAAAATGTGTTTGCTGGAACAATTTGTGAATATGACATGACTTCCATATAAGCATAAGCCTTGCAGCTCTGATACCATGTAGGGTTGAAAAGCTGCTCATTGTATATTGCATAACCAATATATATACAAGAGTAAAATGTAGTTGGTTGGAATTGCAAGTCTATCTATATACAAGTATAGTTATAATAGGAGATGTAAACAGAGGATATACATGGTAGATATACACAATATATTAATATCAAATTAATATCTATCCTTATCACCTTATCCATTTTCACTTATCAATTTTCTATTATTTTGACAAGCTATAATCTTTGATTATGATGGCACATCAATCCAAATCAAAATAGATCATATTCAAAATTTTAAGGTATTGCCAATTTGGACACTTAGAGCCCTATGATTCTTGTTTCTCAAATTTCTATATGTACCAAAATATTTGTTGTTTGATATTGTCATACTTAATAAAATGAAAACTAAAATCATATATTCACATATTCCACTAAAAAAAAAAAGATTAACAACTGATTGAATCGGTTGCTAATCGATTTAACAACCAATTTAGCAACTGATTCAGTCGATTGTAATGAAACTGGTTGTAAATAGTAAGTTATAATCGAATCGGTGATAAATAGTAACCGACAATCAAATTGATTGCTAAATTACGTAAACTTGAAAAAAAAATAATACTTTTGTAAAAAGATATCGGTTGCTACTAGCAACTAAAATCAATTGCTACAAAAAATTTAGTGTCTTTAATTTGTAACCATTTAATAAATCAGTTGTTATTTACAACTAATTTAGCAACCAGAAAGTTGATTGCTAATTTAAAAAATTATTAAAAAAATAAAATTTGCAAATAATAAATAAATAAATCCAAATAAATAAATTTTTCAAAAATTACTAAAATAATAAATTATTATTGAAAAATTAGTTCTAAAAATTAATATAAAAATATTATAAAAAATTATTAATAATAACTATGATAAAAAAAATTAAACATAAAAAGATATTTATAAGATAAATTACTAAAAAAATTACCATATATATATTATAACCAAAAAATTACTAAAAATTAATACTACAAATAATTTACTAACAAAAATATATTTATATAAAAATTTTTATTTTATGCCAAAAAATTAAATTAAATAAAAAAATGAGAAAAAAATGATGAAGAAAAAAAAGGATGATAAAGAAAAAAATTATGAAGAAAATAGATGAGAAAAAAAGATGATGAATAAAAAAAATATATGAGAAAAAAAAAGATGAAGAAAATGGATGAGTAAAAATGATGAAGGAAATAGATGAAAAAGAAAAAATTAATGAATAAAATATATGAGAATGAAAAAAATGATAAAAGAAAATGAAAGAAAAGAGAAGAAAGAGAAAGAGACAAAAAAGAGTAGCTGAGAAAGAAAATGAGTAGTGGTTTACATAAAAATGAGTATTGGTTTACATAAGTGAATTAACAACCGATTTTAGCAATCAATTATCGGTTGCTAATTTCTTTTAAAAAATTGGAGGGAATTTCTTTTTTTTTTGGGGGGGAGGAATTTTACAACCGATTGACAATTGGTTACAATCAGTTATAAAAATCGATTATTATTAGCAAACGATTCGCAAATCAGTTATAAATTAAAATAAGAAAACAATAAAATGGGCAAAAAAATTTTGAAAGAAAAAAAGTGATTTCAAAGATAGATTGTTATTAGCAATCGATTCACAAATCGATTGCAATCAAAATAAAAAAAATGGGCAAAAATTTTTAAGGAGCAAAAAATCAGATGCTGATAGTAATTGTTTTTAATTAGTTTCAAAAATTGGTTGCAAATAAAAAAATTGAACGGAAATTTTTGGAGGAAAAAATTGATTGCTAATAGCAATCGATTTCAATGAGTTGCAAAAATTGGTTGCTATTAACAATCAATTTATAAATTAGTTGCAAATAAAAAAAAATTGGATAGGAATTTTTGGGTAGGAAAAATTTAGCGACCGATTTGTAATTGATAGTAAAAATCAATTTCTATTAGCAACTGACAAGAAATTGGTTGCAAATAACAACCGATTGCAAATAAGTTGCTATTAGCAATCGATTTTTGTAATCGATTATAAATCGGTTACTAACTTTGGAGCCAATTAAAATAATTTTTTAATTTAGCAATCGATTCTCTAAATTGGTTATTTTTAGCAACCAATTTTAAAATTAATTGCTATTAGCAACAGATTTTAGCAATTGATTTCTTAATCAGTTGCTAATAGTAACTGATTTTAAAATCGGTTACTAATTATATATTTAAAATTTTTCTAATATCAATTATCAATTAATTTGGCAACTAATTATAAATCGGTTGCTAATAGCAATCGATTTTAACAACCAATTATAAATTAGTCATTAATAACAATCGATTTAGCAACTGATTCTTAAATAAATTGCTAAATTTTTAAAAATTAACTATTTTACTAAAAAAATAAAATCACAAATCCATTATAAAATTAGTTACTAATAGCAATCATTTTTAGTCAATTACAATAATTGATTGCGAAACTTATTATTTTTTGTAGTATTCTTTTTTTTTTTTTCATATCATCCATCTGGAATGATTTTTATGATAGGATTCAATTTTATTCTATTAAAAGAATTCAATTTAAATGAGTTTGTAAGAAAATTAATGTGTTCAGAATATTTTTAAAATAATAGAATTTATTTGAATTCTATTATTTAGAATAATTGATAAGTGAAATGAATGTATTAATATTTATATTTTGTCCTTATTTACAAAGAAATAAATATAACTTCAATAGGTGTTTTCTTGGTATTTAATAGAAAATTTTATTAAATAAATTGAATTCTCATAAAATAACTTTTTTTTAATTAAAATAATCGAATTTTACTGATTTTAAACTTTTCAAACATAAAAATTAATTTTAAAAAAATCAATTAAATTAAATTCTTTCATTTTTAAACTTTCCAAACAAATCCTTTTATCTTTTGGTTTGATTTTTACCCTTGAATTAGCTTCATAAAGTAGCTAGGGAATTAACGTAAGATGAGAGAAATTAATAGGAATTTTCAACATTAAATTACAATGGATCACTTTCAGTATCATTAAAAAGTTGGGTGAAAGTTCAAAAGAAAGAAGAGTCATCAATAATCAAGATGACACTATAAAGTAGCTTTCTACTCTTCTATCATACTTACATTTAGTTCTGCTTTCTCAGGTTGACTCAAATTACAAAACAAAGAAGTGCAATAATAAGCAAAATGGTTCTGCAAGGTGCAAACAACTGAAATATCAAGCAAACTAAACTTTTTAGCATGCATATAATCAACAATAAGCACATCCTAACAAGATTAACTTTAATGAGATCAAGCTGCTTCTAGGATTGATTATTCCTTTGAAACCCTACTTCTGATTAATTCTCACACTACTGTATATACTAAAATTTATATAGAAGTCACCTCTTGGCATCATTATTTTTGACGAGTACAGAAAGCTGTATTGATATTGCTAAATGCAAAGAAGAAGGAGAGCTCTATATCAGGAGGAGCAAAAAAGGTGAAGGGAGATCCTTTTGAAGAGTATTTTAGAGCTACCCTTTTCTTCATTGGAGCTGGTGGACATGACAAGATCTCAGGTATTTTGAATCTTTGAGCTTTCTGTGTGTAGAACAAGAAGGAGAAGAGCCACTGTCATCATCATCATGATCTTGGTCTTTGGAGCTCCAAGAAGATCAAGTAATAATACTGAAACCACAAGGCAGATCCGATGATGTTCCTTTGCTTGTTGACACAACTGGTTCTTGTTGTTTCTGTTGCTTGTATCTTGTTCTTCTTGGATTTGATGGTGCCATTTGTTGAGAGGTTGATCAGTCTTGTTCTAATTTTATCCAAAGAAAAAGAGTTAAAAACTTGTAATGCACTTTCCTATATACGGGGTTTTTTTTTTTTAAAACAAAGGGCTTCAACGGGATTCAAACTTGAAACCTCACAGTTCCGGAGACAACTCCGGTACTAATTAAAAAACTCATTGGTTTCATGCGGAAATTTAAAAAATGTAGACATCTTCTAGCAGCAAGGAAAAATTATTATATACATTAGGAATACTTAAAAAAAAAACTTCCTTAAATATAAAAATTTAATTTTTCTTTAATTTTTAAAAAATAAACTTACGTATTTAGAGAATATATGTGCATATAGACCGGGTGCATTAAATAATCCTTGATATGAAAGTTTGAACCCTCAAAAACCTTTATTGGAACAAAGCAACAGGAACATTCCAAGATACCCATTTAATAACTATTTGAAATCATGAAAAATTTTCTGCCAGGCATCCTGTAATTCCAAAATAATATTACACCAGCATGAGCAACTGCTACCACTAGAAGAGGAATTTTACTCAAAAACTCTACCAAATCCTGATAGGATTGGCCCTTTTTGGAAGAGAAACAGCTATATGCAAACCTATACTCAACTCAACTCAACTAAGCCTTTATCCCAAAAATTTGGGGTCGGCTATATGGATCCGCTTTTTCCACTCTGAACGATTTTGGGTTAAATACTCAGAAATGTGTAATACTTCTAAGTCATGTTGTACTACTCTCCTCCAAGTCAATTTATTTCTACCCCTTTTTTTCTTTCTATCCTCTAACCTAATGTGCTCTACTTGTCTAAAAACCACCTTAATCTCCCTTCTCTCAACTTATGCACCACTCCTACCTTTTCTCTAATACTTTCATTACAGACTTTATCTAGTCTAGTATGGCCACTCATCCACCTTAACATTCTCATCTCTGCAAACCTATATACATGGAAATTAAATTTCAGAGACTGCAATTGGCAATCCATTCTTGGATCCATGATTCCAGCTTATGTACACTTCAGCAACAACATTTCAGCCTTTTTAGCTTCCAATGCTATTGTATGGCTGTTTTATGCATTTGGTAGCTAATTTTTAATGTGACCAATGTCTGTTCTGTTGGAAATTGAGTCATCTTTGAACATTAATTAGTGCAATTTAAGGATAAATTTTCCCAACAATCGCTCGACTTTGTTAATTTTTCATTTTAGTTATTATACTTTAATTTATTTCAATAAAATCACTCTTTTTTTTTTTCATTAGCAATCACTCGTATCATAATTCAGTTAAATCTCTAATGAAACTTCTATATGACGTGCCTTATATGCCTTTAAATCATAAAAAAAATTATCTCCTTATTTTTATCTTATTGCATTTATTAATCTCTGATTTAGATCCAAAAAGTCAAAGAAAGAAATAAATTTCAATTAAATCTGGTAAAAATATAATTTATTTTATAATTTAAAGCCACATAAGATACACCACATAGGTATTTTATCAGAAATTTTATCGAATTATGACCTAAGTAGCTGCTAGTAAACAAAAAATAAAAAATGAGTGATTTTATTGAAACAAATTAAAGAGCCTCTCAACTAATTTTACTACCACTTTCCAGACCTTTCATACACCCATTTGTAATAAGTAACCAAATGACCAAAAATATAAGTTTAGGTGAAACAAATATAATGAACGATGAACCTTTGTTCTGTTACAGAAGAAACATTGGAATTTGTTAAGTTGCATCCATGAAAAATTAAAGCAAGACTAAGTCTCTTTCTATGATTTAAATCCCAAATTCATTTCCCTTCTCAATCAATGATTAACACAAGATTTTGGTAGGAAAGAGAAAAGGTGGTGATACAATAACATCAGCCAAATGATATTTTAATGTAAATGTAGGCACAGAGCAAACACTCCAAATAATTATTTCCAACCTAATAAGAAGCCTTTCTCCTTGATTCAGTGAGAGACAGGGGACAAAAAATTAAAATCACCATCCAATATTCTTTTCTGCCACTGGAATTGAAGCCTGGTTAGCTGATTTTGACAAGTAATTTGCCATGCAAGAACATGAAAACTACCATCTGCTCAGGAAATATGGTTCTAGCCTTCTAGGATGTCTTAAAATTACTGCCTTTTGCAGATTCTATAACTAATTGGAAACTACAGAAAGATTAATGCATACAAGTTCTCATTAGTGAAAAGTTAAGCCCCACTAATGCTGCCTGCATCTTAGCAATCATGCTTCCACTGTAAGCTCATACTCAGCATCAAGAATCACATAAATATTAATCAATAAATTGAAAAAAAAAATCTATTGAACAAGACAAGTAAAAAATATGTCTTTTACTGACTTACTGACTAAAAGAGTGAGAAGAAAGCAAATTTTGCTTGCCAATGTACCCATTATAAATTTCTGCAACAAACATCCAAACCCAGAATGCAGAAGGAGGTGAACATTTCACTTTAGGGACATCTCATTGGAATATTCTTCTCAGACTACTCTACAGAATCAAGCCCATTTGGGTAAAAAATGGTATGCCTTTCTCAAAAATGGTGCCAAATTGTCACTGCCATGCACAGTTAGTCCCACTATACACATTGAAAATGAGAAAGCAAATAAAATAGATCATCATAGTTCAGTTGGACTTATGGTTCTGAGCCTGACTCCAATGACTCTTCTTCTGCTGGTAATCTCCGGCTAGTGAAAGGAGGCGGTGGGGGATCAACTGTCAATGTGCCCTCCAGTACCTTCACTACCTCACTCATTGAAGGTATCATTCGTTCATCTGTTTGAAGGCACCAAAATGCAGTTCTCAATGTTCGCTCCAACTCCTGTAAATCAATACCATCATCAATTCTGTTATCCACAGCCCTCTCTGGGTGACCCTGGATCCATTCCTTATAAGCCCACTCACAAACCTCCTCCACCTGAAGACACCCAGTTACCAATGTCAACAATATCTTGCCAAAATCCTCCACATCTTTCTCTCGAATACGTGATGTGTCAGGATGAACCATCCCCAACCCAAATTCACTCACCTTGGCCTCGAAATTTTTGTCCAAGACTACATTTTCACACTTCAAATTTCCATGGCTTACAAACTCCCTACATCCTGTGTGTAAATAACAAATAGCTCTTGCCACACCTAAGAATATGTCAACTCTCCTTCTCCAAGTCAGTTTCTTGCTCAACTCCTCATCTAACATATATTTCTCCACAGAATCATTTTTGACATACTCATAGACCAAAATTCTTTGACCTAACTCACAACAATAGCCATTAAGCTTCACCAAGTTTCGGTGATGTATGCTTCCTATTTTTGAAGCAGCAGCTCGAAACTTCCTTTCTTCTATAGTTGTTTCCAAGTCCTTAACTGCTACTGGCTGGTGGTTTGGAAGCACACCTCTATACATCCTTGGCCCAATTTGATGCTTGAAATTTCCTGTGATTTCCTTGATTTCAGCAAAGGATAACATCATCAAACCCTTTGAATTACTGCCCGCATAGGCCAAGGCAGCTTTCTTCCAAATCAAATTTCTTCTTGTATAGATGTAGCAGCCAAGTGCTAACTGCATCACAGCAAATATAACAAATGTACCTGAGGCAGCTCCAACTAGACAAGGAATACACAATCTATAAGAATTCTTGGCTGGAGATTTTGCTGAAGAAGAACTTGCAGCATGGGGATCAACAGCTACTGGGTCTGCACAGGTCTTAACAAAAGATACTGGACTTAAAGAAGGGCCTGAATACCCTGAGAAGTAAGGAGTTGTCTTCATTCGGCATTCAGCAGTTCCATCATTTGTGAAGGTTGCAGCTGTACAAACTGAGTTCTTCATGCACAAGTTTTTGCATTGCTGTAGACTAGTTATGATGACTGAATCACTAGGCGGATAAATCTCATAAAGAAACGTGTGCTCATATTTAACCATACTGAAAGCAGATTTACAATCATGTGCAAAACATTTTGAATTAGGATCAGATGTCATCTTAAATGGGCAATGGCATTCAGGGGATCCTGATGCATTGAAAACACAGATGCCATGCAGGCCACATGTTGCAAAGACATTGCACTGATTCTCAACAGCTTGCCAGACTGATCTCCATGACTTTGAAGCATCTTCCCAAGAGTACATCCGCAGATTACCATCAACATCTAGCCTTAGCAATCGAAAATTTACGGTGTCATTGTGATCTTCTCCAAAGACGGACCATATGGGCTCCAAAATTTGGTCCACAAGTTGCAGAATTCCACCGGAGGTAAAGACAGCACTGAGGTTGGATGATGATGGATTTCCACCAGTCCAGTATATTACATCACTTTCCCACTTTAACTGTAACTGGCCTGAAGCATTCATGTAAAGACTGTAGTAACTTGACACAGAATTTTTGCTTGCAGCTCTAAGTGTTTTATGAGCAGATAAATTCTGGCCCGGAAGAAGTGTGTCAGAAGGATTGTCAAAGCTTTGCCAAACAACAGTCCCCATTTTATCCAGTAGAACAAGATTGCCATCATCACGAAGAAGAGCTGAAACAACAGCAGATTGGCTTGTCTTACTGGTCCACACAATGACTCCCTTCAAGGAATCAACCAAAACCAGTTCCCCAGTTTGAGAAAGCTGGAAATAGGACTTGTTACCAACTGTGATTTCAGCTCCAGCAACCCAAACCATAGTTTGTTCACTAACAGGAATGGATTCTGAATTAAAGTGAATTCCAACACTATAATGATTAGGCTCATCAGCACGGTTAAAGAACCCAATAGCAAAATCGCCATTGGAAGAAACCCATGAGTTATTTTCCTCTGTAGAAAGTTTCGAACCTAAGGGAATTGTTGAGAGGACAACATGAAATAGAAAGAACCCAGTAGAGACAAATAGCAGAAAAGGTGAAATATGGAAGAATTTGTTCCGTTTAAGCATATTTCATATGCTTAGCTATGCAAAAAAAACAAGAAGCTTACAAAGCCACCAAATAATCAGTAAATATTAAGGCCATTGAACTTCAAATTTGCAAATTATGAGGGAAAGACAAAGGGAAAAGATAGGTGCATTTCATGATGTTCAAAACTGAGAATGTAAAGAACAAAATAAGAAAGATTCAAGACCAGGAATCATTCAAGGGGTAGTTAATCACTGATAAAAATTCAAGGCTAATGAATCACACTTCAAAAATTATTAGGAAAAATCTGGTCTAAATACAGGAATTTGAAGGGCAGTATGATATAATCAAGCAGAAAACAATGACTATGACTATGAATCAGATACAATTCAAGAGGGAACTAAATATTCAGAGTTTGGTACCTGAAAGGGGCAGTGAAGAAGCCAGAAATTCAAAAAGCCAGTATAGAGTACCAACTTGACCACAACCAAAATATCAAATGTTCTCTATTGGGCCAGTAAACAAAATAGGCATGAGGGCATCCAACATATTTGACCAGGCAAAGAAGATTAATGAATATCTAAGTAACCAAAAATGGGAAATTGGATGGCATAGACTATCTGCATATTTTAATGGTGGTAGATAAGAGAAAAATGGGTTCTGATATTGAAACTGTTAGCACACATGGGACCCAAAATTAGGCCAACGTGTTACCACTTACCAGTTCTGCAATCATTTTCAGGGTCAAGTCTAGACAATGATACTGGGGAAGAAAGTCAAAATTAAAACAAAAATTAATTAATAAATAAAGGAAGGAAGAACAAGAGGAGAAGAAAAACCAAAACTGAAACAAATGATAAATCTAGAAGGAACATGCCACACAGTCACACACATAAATCACAGATTTAATGAATTGGGCTTCTAGAGTGAGAGAAGCCAAAGATCTGACTGTTTCCGAGTAAAATATTTCCAAGAAAAATAAGCAAACGAATAGACTGAAGAATGTTCCAAGTAGTGATTTTTCTTTTTCTTTTTCCCGAAAACTTTTTTCCAAGAAACAAACAAGAAGATTAGAAATGCACAAAAAGTATTTGCCAGAAACGGCGTTCTCGGAGGAGAAAAGGGGTTGTGGGCTTTGGATAGAGACCAGAGAGGAGAAGTTTATGGAGACTGAGTGAGTGAGTGAGCAACTGTGAAAAGGAAGACTGTTTTGTGAGTGAGAAATGAAAATGGGTTTTGTGGGGATTTTAATTTTCCTTCCTTTCCTCATGGATTTGTATTTTTTTTATTTTCTAAAAAATAATTTATCTATTTTACCTGTTCAATAATATTAATTATATTATTTTATAATATTTGAAATATTTAATTCAATTTAATAAAACACACTTTATACTGCTTAAACACTCAGCTCATATACTAACCAACATATAGTTTGTTTATGACATAATATTATGCAAAATATAATAAAAAATTTTGAGAAAATATATAAAAATTCTCGAGTTTAATTTAATTAAATTAAATTTTTTTTCTTTATGTGAATAATACACAATGAATATAAAATAATACTATTGAATTTTTTTTCTTCCAACAATTATAGAGAAAAGTCAGAGGTGTAGAATTAAAAGAGAATTTGATGTCAAGTAAGTTGAAATTTCTGGGGTTAAGAAGGGGAATTCACTCTCTTTGCGGAAAGGATAGTGCAACTCATTATCTCTTTAGAAAGTTAGCAATCAAACAAATTAATTTGAGTGGGTTTGTGAAGAGTTGGGGCTAATATTAGGATAATTATATTTATTATTAAATTAAATTTTTACATATAAATTTATGTATTATATATATATATTTTTTAATTAATTTTATATATATTTTAATATAAATATTTAATCTAATAATAATTAAACTCATTCTTGTACGAATTTAAACTTATATTAAATTGTATCGATTAATTTTTTACACTTTTAAAAAATTTAAACTACCCTAACTAAGTTACTCCCAACTAAATGAACCGCACGAATATACCTTTGACACCAAAGCAACGTGATGGGGCTATAATAGTAAAAGTACACTTTATAAATAATAATATTTAAACTATATATTTTATATTCATAAAAACTAGTGTATATTTATAATTTTTAATTATAATTTAAAAAATTAAAAAAATTAGGTGAAAAAATTTTGTAAATTTAGCATAGAGTATTAAAGTGTTAAAAAAAGTTGTGAGCCCTCTTAACAAAATTTTGCAAATAACAGGAACATATCTATTTTTTTTTTAATTTATGTGAAAAATAGATTAATTTTAAAGTAGTTGAATACATATCATTTACTTGGTAGAGTTAGGTTTAAGTCTTTACTTTCTAATTTTCTACTAAAAAAAGAAAATATAAAATATTTTTTATACCCTTTAAAAAATTTTAAGATAATATTGCATATTCTCATTTTAAAAATTTAATTATTTACTCACTAACATTAGTTGAAGTAGTAGCTAAGTTTATTTTTTAATCTATCGCCCTAAATTCAATTTAATTCACAAACTGAATATGGAGCTGTCTGTAAATTAGTAAAAAAAAAAATAAATTAATTGAGAAGTGTATAGAATTATTTATAAATATAAAAAGAAAAATATATTTTCACCAATAATTTATCATAACTAGTTGTTTTCCATAAAAGGGAAGACCTAACAAAGGCTATGTGCAGAGGGATATAGACAATAAAAACCAAGCCGCACGTGCTAGTGGTTTCTTTTTTAATATATATTAACTTATCTAATCAGCTTTTGGCTGTCAACCTTTGACAAATGTCCTAGCTTCACTCTTTACAGGAGACCCAAGGCCACCTCATCAACTTTCAATAATGTCGGATGGAAATTTCTTTTTACATTGCTGTATGAATAGGAATGGCAGGGAAACGAGTTGGAATTACTCTCACATTTTTGCTCTATAAGAGTTTGAAAATGGGGTGAAAATTTATCTGTGAGAAGTAGAATAGATAGGTGGATAAACGCCTTAGTTAGGATGGGCATGTAGATTCAGCTCGATAGGCAGACGGATAAATGTCTTAGGCAGGGCGGGTGAATAAATTTGGCCCTATAGGCAGGCGGATAAATGTCTTAGTTAACTGAGCAAGTAGATTCAGCTCGGTAGGTAGGCAGATAAACACCTTAGTTATGTAATCGAGTGAGTAGATTCGGCTTGATAGGCAGGCCAATAAATGCCTTCAATAGGGTAGGCGAGTAAATTTGGCCCGATAGTTAGGTAAATAAATGCCTTAGGTAAGGCAAGCGAGTAAATTCAGGCTGATAGGCAAGCGGATTAACACCTTAGTTAGCCGAGCGATTAGATTTGGTTTAGTAGGCAGCAGATAAACACCTTAGTTAGGTAGCCGAATGAGTAAATTCGGCCCGATAGGTAGCGGATAAATGCCTTAGTTAGGTAGCCGGACAAGTAAATTCGGCCCGGTAGTCAAGAGGATAAACGCCTTAGGTTAGTTCTCATTCTATTGAGGAATCATGTATGGATCTTTTATTAAAATGAGCAAATATAAGTCTAAGTTAAAAAATTAACATTGTGCTACTAATGCTTCTATTCGCAAAATTTCTTCAAATTGCTAATGTTCCATGGTCTTGAGACTGCTTTGCTATTTAGTTCAGTGAGTTTGTATGCATTAATGCTGATGATTTTAGAGATTAGATAAGGACATTCCAACTTTTTCTGAAGTTTTCCAGGTCCCGCCTTGTCCTTGACTAGATTGGCTCTTCTGAGGATTAGGTCTCCCATTATGAATGCACATCTTTTGACTTTGCGTTGAATGCCGAAACCATTTTTTGTCTATATTTGGCCATCTAAACGAATGCTTTATCTCTTAGGTTTTCCAATTGTTCTAGAGTGAATCTAAGGTCACCAGGGTTGGCTGCTTGCTCTAGCTCTATTGTTCCAGCACTAAGTACTTAGAATTTTACTTGGATAATAGCCTCTACCCCATAAGTTAAGGAAAAAGGTGTCTCCCCTGCAGCTGACTTGGGAGTTATTCTGTAAGCCCATATTATGCAAGGTAACTCTTCTGGCCATCTTCTTTTTGCATCATCCAATCTCTTCTTGAGGCCCTGTGGGATTGTCCTGTTAGTTACTTCGGTCATACCATTAGTTTGGGGATGGTAGACTGAGCTAAATCATAGGTTGATCTTTCAAGATGAATAAAATTCTCTAAATTTTTTGCAGTCGAACTATTTATCGTTATTAGTGATTATTTTGTTAGAAATCTCGAATCTGACAAAAATGCTTCTTTTGCAAAAGTAGATTCTCTGTCGGCTATGATTTTTGGTGTTGCTTCAACCTTTACCCATTTAGTGAAGTGGTCTATTGCCGCGATCACATACCTCTTCTATCATGCTACTTTTAGGAATGGCCCAATGATGTCAATGCCCCACTAATGGAAGGGCCAAGGGCACCCAATGGTAGCTTGTTTCTCAGCTGGGGCATGGGGATGAAGTCATGTTCTTGGCACTTAATGCAAGCTCGTATTATTCCCCATGCATCTTCCAAGGCAATGGGCCAGATGTATCCTTGGAGGAATGCTTTCTTGGCTATTGTTCTTGCTTCCTTATTGCTCCCATATATACCTTCATGGATGTCTGTTAGAACCATTATCCCCTTTTGCTAGGTGATGCACTTTAACCAAGGTTATAGGTGTGATCTTCGGTATAGCCATCCATCTACAAGTCCATATCTTGATGCTTTGCGAGCTAGTTTGGCTGCCTCAAGTGGGTCTTCCAGTAGTGTGTCGTTAGTCAAGTAGTAAAATATTAGACTCATCCAAGTGTTTCCTATTTCAATTTGGAGGCTTTCTTCCTCATCAATTATTGGGCTTTTAATTTCCTTAAAAGGAATCAGTTTGGTCAGGTGCTACTCTCTTGCTGCTGCTAATTTGGCTAAGGCATCAGCTTCATTGTTTTCCTCTCAAGGAATTTAGAGGACTATTACTTCCCTTCCTGTTAGTTGAATTTCGGCAATGAATTCCTTTATCCGAGTACCATACTTTGCCAAGTTTTGATATTTGACTTGAAAATTGCCTTAGCACTAGTTGATAACAAGTTGAGAATCAAAGTGTACTGTCACGTGAGTGGCCTTGACTTCCCTTAAAATTTCGAGTGCCATTAACAGGGCTTCCTATTCTACCATATTGTTGGTGGCACGGAAGGCTAGCTTAGCTGTATATTGTAGCTTTATTCTATATGGCCCCTCTAAAATAATTTCTATTCTTGCTCCCTCTGTCCTCGAGGCACCATCTACCTAAACTTTCCACTCTTCCTTGTGGTCTGCTTTCTCCAATTCTATAGGGGTCAGTTCTGTGACAAAGTCTATCAATGCTTAGGCTTCTAGTGTCGGTCTTGTACTATATCGAATGTTATATGAGCCAAGGTATACCGCTCATTCTGTTACTCTTCTAGTTGTGTCTGGGTGATACAAGATTTTTTGTAATGGGTAGTTGCTTTCGACTTTGATTGTGTATGCCTTGAAGTAGGATCTTAGTTTCTTCATGGATGTTAGGACAGCAAAGGCAAGCTTTTCCGAGGTAGGGTAGTTTAATTCTCCCCTTTTCAGTACTTGGCATGTGTAGTAAATGGGAAATTGTTCTCCCTCTTCCTCCCTGACCAAAACAGAACTAACAGTTTCATTAGTAATAGAAAGGTGTAAAGTTTCACTTAGGCGGGACGTGTCGAGGAGTGGGGACTGGGTGAGGAATTTTTTTAATTCATCACGTACTATCTGGCAATCCTCTCCCCATTTAAACTATGTTCTTGCTTTCAAAGCTTTGTAAAAGGGAAGGTATCTTTTCGCTGAGCATGACATGAAATGGCCTAAGGCAGTTATTCGCCTATTGAGTTTCTATACCTCTTTGATGCTTCTGGGTGGCAGCATGTCAATGATGGCTTTTATTTTTTCTGGATTGGCCTCTATTCTTCTTTTTGATACCATGTATCCTAGGAATTTTCTAGCTTTAATCCTGAATGTGTATTTTTTTCAAGTTCAGCTTCATTCCCACTTTGTCTAGGACATCAAATGCCTTTGCTATGTCCATGGTATGGTCTTTCACCCTTCCACTCTTGATGATCATGTCATCCATATATACTTCTACCACTTTGCCAATTAAGTCCTTAAACATCAAGTTGACCAGACGCTTGTATGTTGCACCTGTATTTTTTAGCCCAAACAGCATTACTCTATATAGCACCACCCATCATTCGTAATGAAAGTTGTTTTTTCTGCATCCCCTGGTTCCATTAATATCTGGTGATACCCAGAAATTACATCAACTAGTGAGCATATAGCGCGTCCTACTGTGGCATCTACTAGGCGATCAATGGTGGGAAGAGGGTAGTGGTCTTCTACGCATGCCTTGTAAGGTAAGTGAAGTCTACACACATCCTCCACTTGTCGTTAGCTTTTTTGACAAGGATAACATTAGCAACCCAAGTTGGGTATTGAACCTCAAAGATCATATTAGCGTCTTTTAGTTTTTTTTTTTTACTTTTTTCTATTATTGTCTTTTGTCTGTCTAGGGCAAATTACCTCTTCTTCAGTTAGACTAGTTTAATAATAGGATCAACATTTAATTTATGTGTCATAACTAATAGATCAACACCCTTTACCTCTTCTGGACTCCAAGCAAAAGTTTGAATTCTCTGAGTTAGAGTTCAAATCACACCTTCTTTGGCTTATCCTTCCAAAGTTGTTCCCAGCTTGACCTTTTTCCCTTCTTCTAATTCTACTATTGTTACTATGTCGGCTGGTATGAGAGATACCTTTTTTGGTTGCTCTAACAACTTGATGGGAAAAGTCATTTGGGCAACTAGCTTAGTTGATTGCCTATAGCATTCCTATGCTGACTTTTGACTTCCTCTACAAATTGGTATTCCCCTGACTGCAGGTAATTTGAGGCATAACATTCCCATGTTGATTGTTATTCCACAATCACTTAGTATTGGTCTCCTGAGGATGGCATGGTAAGAGAATGAGATGTTTACCACAACAAACTCAGCTTATAGTTCTCGGTTGTATTTCTCATCTCCCAATACTACCATGATGTTGGCCGTCCTTACCACTGGTATTGACTTGTCTCCCAAATCAACTAAAAGGTAAGGGACCTTGGATAGATTTTTTACTTGGAGCCTTAACTTTTCATATACATCTAAAGTGAGGAGGTTAACAGAGCTTCCAGTGTCTACCAAGACTCTTCTCACTTAATATTTGTTAAACCTAGCCTTGATTACCAAAGGGTCGAAATGTGGCCACTAACCTTGTCATCTTCAGGACCAAAAGTGATGGGAGACTGGCATAATTGTTTGACTGCTATTATTTTTATTAACCCATTAAGAGCCTGATCTCTCTTTTTCTCTCCTTTAATTATGGATGGACTGCCAATGATCACATTTATTATGCCAATTAGGTCTTCATCATTAAACTTATTCCTCTCCCTCCTTTGGTCTTGCTGTCTTTCAGATTTCCTTCTCTCCTTTCGAACGCCCTTCCCTTCCTCAAGGCTAAAGTCTCGATCATCCCTCCTTGTAAAATGCTTTAGTGTACCATCTCTGACTTTCCTCTCGATTTCATCTTTCAAATGCTTTAGGCTAAAATCGAATTGAATCGAACCGAACTGCTCTATTTTGGTTCGATTCAGTTTAAACCGATTGTTTGATTTTTGATTATTTTTTAATTTAGACTTGATTTTCAAGTTATTTGGTCTAATTTTAACTTTGGTTTGAACCTAATAACCATTAATCAATGAAATTAAACAATTAATATATATATATATATAATTAAATATAATTCATAAATTTTTCATAAAAATAAATCAATTAAAAAATTAATTCGGTTCGATTTGATTCGATTTGACTATATAAATTACTATTCGGTTCGGTTCGATTTAATCGATTTTTTTCTCTTCAAAACCGAACCGAACTGAAATAACCAAAATTTTTATAATGTAAAATCAAACCAAACCGAACTGATTGAATTTTAAAATCAAACCGATTGAACCGAATTGACTCAATTCGGTTCGATTTTTCAGTTGGAACCAAATTCTGCTCAGCCCTACTTATTTCATAATCGCCTCATTTATTTCTTTTAGATTATTAAATTCTTGTTTGTAAACAATTAAATTAGATAATTGAAAATTTCTTGTTTGTTAAGAAAATCAACCGACCTAATTCCATCACAAAAATTAACTTAAGAGAACAAGTTGCTTAAATTTTATATTTAGTACAAAACTCTTATTCCAAACCAATATGTGGTAATATACTCCCTTGCACTCAGACATGATAGAATGTAAAATTTACGGACATACACATCTACGGATAACCTAATATTGAAGTAAGATATATTCTAATGCTATATAGAGAAAATCAATCATACTTAATTTCATCTCAAAAATTTTCTTAATTTGCTTTCAGTTAAAAAGCTATAAAATTTGCTAAAAATTGAAAATTCCTCAAATTAGAAAGCAAATAATTTTTGTTGATATGATTAAATCTAAAATAACTAAAGAGTTTAGATTAATAATATTAGAAATTCTAAATCCTAAAAATGAAAAATTTTTCAGAAAATAAATATATTCAAAAGATATTAAATCAGTTAAAAGAAAAGCAAAATGTAAAAGTGTATTTAATTAAATATTTAAAAAAAATTAATGATTCACTAAATAAATTTTAGAAAAATATTTATTTTGCCACTATAATGCTATCCACTAAAAAAATAAAAATTTAAATATTAAAATTACCAATCATTTATGGTAGTCGGTATATTTTTATATCATTTTAAAGTTCTATTTTTTATATTATTTTATCAAATAAATTCATTAGGGTCTGTAGTTACTAACCATATGTTGTGGTTGATGTATTATTTTTAATATTTTGAAATTTTATTTTTTTTACTTTTCTGATTAATTTTACCTATCAAGTGCAGTATAATCGATAATTATCAACACAATATTTAGTCGATATATTTTATCATTCGTAATTACCTTTATCGTTAATTTTTTACGGCACTTTTACCTACTAAATAAGTTAATAAAAAATTTTTCATTAGAATTTTAATTGGTAAAAATTAATTTAAATTTTAATTATTTTGACACTCTTTTTCAACATTAAAAAGTCAGTAATTATTAATTAAAATTATTGGGTCATTAACTTTTATAGTTTTTTTAAATTTTTTTTAGTGTTGGCATATAAAATAACACTAATTATTGAGCATGATTAGTTCTTAATTTTATATATTTCAGGTGCAAATAAACTATAATTTAATTGATTGTAAACCAATTTTCACCAAAATTACAACTCATAATTGATATATAATGCACCTAACTATACCAACTCAAATCATGATCACATTGGCATCCAATGATCATTTTGAGCTCTTGTCAAAGCTTTTTCTTTTTTCCTTGTGGGTTAGGTTTTGATATTTTATATTATATTATATTATATTATATTATATTATATTATATTATATTATATGACTCATGCATGTTATAATAACAAGAAGATAATATTTGTCTTATATTAATAAATTTAAATTTAATAAAATTAAAACATTTTTATTAAATTTAAAAGCATTTTGACAAAAAGGAAAGGTGAGATTCCACTTTGTTTTCTCTCCTTTTTCTTTTTTCTTTTTTTTTTTTCTTAAAAGTATGCAAGTGCCAACCATAAAGTAGCTCTGTCTCACTCCTTTATCATTTGTAAAAAAACAAAAAATTAAATAAAAATATTGTGTTAGACATGAGTGCAATCCACATGAGTATTCCTTTTTCTTTAGATAAACTTATAATTTGTTCCTTAAATTTTACTATATACTATAGTTAGTCCTAAATTTTAAAAAATTAATTATTTAATATCTAATTTTACATTATATTATATTTTAATATATAAATTTTTTAAAATTAATTATTTAATTTTCAAATTTATATTATAACTCACTTTAATTCTTGTAATTTTAATATATAAAATAATTTTATCATTTTGTTAATAAATAAAATTATTATAAACATTGAAATTACAGGGACTAAATAATTTATTTTTAAAAATTTAAGAATTAAAATGTAATATAGTGTAAAATTAAGGACTAAATAATTAATTTCTCAAAACTCAAAAATTAAATATAATACAAGGAAAACTAAAAATCAAATTGTAAATTCCCCTTTTTTATATTTAAAGTACTAATAAAAAAATATTAATTAAATATTTTTTTCTTAAAGATAGATACACACTTGATTTAAGGACATAACACATACTTTGGTAAAACCATTAAATATTTAAATATTGTATACCAAATATTATGAATTTAAAATATTAAATTAAAGGGCCAAATGTCACATACATAAGATAATAAATGTTGAGTTTATATATGTATATTTTTTTAGTAGGGATTAGGAGAACACGAACTCGAACTTAGTTGTCTTTCATTGTTTATATTAAAATTTAGCAATTTTTCAATATGATCAGCTCTTCTGTAACTAAGACAAATAAGTATAGATTCAAATTCGATCCTTGATGTAAATTTATCATTATTATGAGTTCGTCTATATCTTCTCTTACTATTTTTACACTTATAATCACTTTTTCATGCATATCTTTAATGGCATTTATATATTTAAAATTGACTCCTTTCTTATTCACAAAAACTTTTCTCTTTCCCTTGATACTTTAATAACATTTCTAAGTGTGTATTCAATTATTCTTTCCCATTGATTGATGGTGTGACTTATTAGTTTAATGCTTCAATAGTTTGCACAACTTAAATGTCTCTTTCATTCTTAAATATAGGAATTAAAGTGTTTTTCCTCCACTCATTTAGTATCTCTCAAGATTTTAATGAGCAATTCAATAGCTTTGTTCCAACTTCTCAAAGACACCTTCATACTTCTATAGAGAAACTATCTAGGCCACATGCTTTTTTTTTTTTTTTATCTTTATAATTTTTCATGACCTTTTTAATGTCAACAAATTTAATTCTACAAGTATAATGAAGATTTTTCTTTATCAAAGAGATGTTAAAGTTTGTAAAGTCATTCTCATTACCTGTATTGAATAGTTTATTAAAATAGCATCTCTATCTCTATTTGATCTAATGATCACTTGAGAAAACTTATTAATTATAATATTTAATATACTCAACTTGATTTTTTGTGTTTTATAAAATATCATTATTTTGTTGTTAATCTAATATTTTCTGTAAATTAATACTTTAGAAAAACAATAAGTATCACTTTATAAAAAATGTGTGAAATAAAATATAAAAATTTTATGAAATTGTAAACATTATTTAAAATAAAATAAGCATGACATGAGAGGAGCAAATTGTAATTTGCTTGTGGGCTGTTGGATTGAAAATGGGGGAACTGACACATAGCAAGCCCAATTTCTATAGCATGTACAAGTCCAATCACTTTTTCACTAAACTACTGGGCCTAAGCAGCATTTTTTTTTTTTAAGTGGGTGCTTGTTCATGGACCCAAATCAATTAGGTGTTTGTTTCTTGTCTTTTTGCTATCATCTTCATGATTCATTGATCACAAGAACATGGAACATGCCATGTTTTGCTATGATAATAAGAAATTTCCAAAATTTATAGCATGTAATTTTTCTTTTATATATATATATAAATAAATAAGGCATTATATATTTATGAGAATTTAATCCAAAATCATTTATAGTGAAAAAAGAAAATTCATATAAATTTTGGAAATTTCTAAGCATGTAATTTTTCTTTTATATATATATATAAATAAATAAGGCATTATATATTTATGAGAATTTAATCCAAAATCATTTATAGTGAAAAAAGAAAATTCATATAGCTGACTCTAAATTTTTTAGATAAAAATTTAGTTAAATTGAGAATATATATATATATATATATATATATATATATATATATATATATATATATATATATATATATTTATTTATTTATTTATTTATCTCGTTATTTTCTCATACTTTCTCATTCATTATTATTTCAATAAAACTTTATTATGTTAAAAAAATAAAAAGAATTAAGAATAGATGTTGATTTAGAAATTATGTTTTTAAAATAAATGATTGAATTTATTGCATTCTAATTAAAATATTAAATTTCAGAAATTTAAAAATGATTTTAATATTAATAAAATAATTAAATAAAATATTTAAGTGATATTTTTTTTACATACAAAAATAAGGATCTCTTAATATAACGATTATAGCCTTTTAGGTCCGTGACCAGTAATTAATACCCTTAAATAATACACCCTTAAATAATACAATCTCATAAAAAAGACATATATTATTAATAAATTATGATATGTTAAGATTATGAACATATAATCAATCAATAGCTGACATATCAAATAAAAATAATATTTAATCTCTATTTACTAAGATGATAATTAAATCAAATTGAATACATCCAATACTAAAAGTGTATCACCAAGCATATTTAAGTGATCAATTTTGAGTTGCACAACACTCCAAATGTTCATATCAATTCATGGGTTAGCAACAAGACAAAAACATAGTACAACATCAAGAGCTATTCTTATTTTCCAAAGAAAATAATAATTAATCTATCAATAGTACATATATATCACTTCCTTGACAGTGAACCATGAAGGGGTAAGATCATCCCATTTGTTTAAGTTTTGACCAAGAGCTTATCTTACATAGGAGAAAGGGAAAGAAAATAATTTAATTTTTTAAAATTATTTGCAAGTTTTTCATATAATAAGTAATTTTTAATGATAAATACCAAATATTGCAATTAATTAAAGTTTCCTTAAATATTTTCATTATAGATAAATTTTGTTTTTTGTAATAATATATTTATAGAAACAAATCTTAAATTAAGTTCTTAATAATTTAGCAAATCTCTTATCAATATCAATCTATAATCTATATATTTATAATTTATTCTATAATATATATAAAAATTTCAATAATAAAATGAACTTGTTAACAAATAAAAATATACTTACTTATTTATATAATTTATTTATGATATTAGAATTATAAAATTCATTTTTTATTTTAATAATAGACAAAAAAAAGCACAATTATAATCCTCAAAATATTAAAAATTATAATACCAAAAAAATTTTAATGAAATTAAAAATTTAAAAATAAACTAAATTTTATAATAGGAAAAAATAATTTACTAATGATTCCTATCTTTATAAGTCCTTTAAAAAGTCATTAAATTAAAAAATAATTAATTGAAGTAATACAAAATTTATTTGATAATTAATATGAGAAAGAGAGAGAGAGAGAAAATATATATTAATAAAAACTTTATTTTAATTGAAATTTATTAATTTATAATAAAATGAAAAGCTTTTCTCTCATAATATGTAAAAATATCATGTAAAATACTTTAACTTAAGAAAAAATAGTGAGAAACTTTTCTTAGTTTTTAAGGAACATATTATAACAATTTTTTTGAATAAATAATAATTAAAAATTATTTATTAATTTATATCATGTAATAAATTAATAAATAATATTAGATTCATCATAATAAAAAAATATTCAATATTTTTAACCACATACTCTTGTTATCATATACACATAAGATATACTCTTTAAATTTTAAAAAACAATTAAAATTTTATAATTATGACGTATACATTTGAAATAGCTTGTAAATTTTCCCCCAAGAAGATACTCCTAGTTTTGCCCCCAGATGGGAGTGGGTTTTGCCATTCCTACATTGGTCCCACTAAGAAATTTGGACCAATTGAGAAAAAGAAAAGCATAGAGTGGGCCAAATATTTACATTTTTTATTTTAATTTAAAATTTAATACATTCAATAAATTTATTCTTTAATAACATATCTTATACACCGTTAAAAATTTTAATATGTTATTAATAAAAATTATCAATTAACACTTAGCAATGTTTATAAACTTTTTAATTTAAGGCTTTTATTAATATTTTAATATTAATTTATAGTACTATTATACATGATATTATATATATATATTATTTTGTTACTTTGTATGTTATTTTAGAGGGTATTTAAATTAACTATTTACTTATAACTTTTTACTTAAATTATATTTTTTAATTTATAAGTTAATTTAAAAATAATTATTTGATAAAACTATTTTAAATTAACTTTTAAATAATTTAAGTGTTTAGTTAAAAGGTGATTAAAATAAATTTAATTTATCAAAATGATAGAGAATAATATATTATTGGGTATTATAGTTGTTAAAATAAAAATAATATTAATATTTTTAAAAATTATTAAGATAATATTATTTTTTATTTAATTAAAATATATTTTTAAAATAAATAAATAAATAATAAATAACTTACTTTACTTATAACTTTTAATTTATTTTAAATAATTTTTTAACTTATAAATATAATCAAATATTACTCTACTTTTTATTTTTAAAATATATTTAACTAATTTATAAAGTAAACTATATATTCTTTTAAAGTGTAAATATATTATCTTGATATTATTTATTATATTAATATTATATATAAAATAACGTTAAAAAAGTGTTCTGAAACTTATATTTATTATAGTGATAATTTTAAATATATTTAATATTATTGAGTTAAAGTTTTTAGTAATTAAATTTTTTTAATTAAGTTTTAAAATATCTCGAATTTATATTTAGAAATTATTTTTATTTTACTTATAAAAATAATTTAAATTTTAATTTAAATATAAGTGGATCGAGGCGTCACATATGTCTGAGGATGCAATATCTGTAATAAAAAGCAGAAAATCTAAAATGGAGGTTTCTACAGAACAGCAAAGTGATGTTGAGATGATAGCCGTCTAAGCAACCAAAGAAGTCCAACTGTGAAGAGTTGGTCCCCATTAGCTATAATAAAGCCGGCCATACACATTTCCGTGTCATGTTATATTCTCTCTCATATATATATATATATATATATATATATATATATATATATATATATGTATATGACTTGGTAATATTTTAAAGATTATAAAATCTCAAATTAAATTTTAAAAAATTATTTGTTAATTTTATAAAAAAATTAATTAATCCCTTTATTTTTTTATATCTACTCATTAATTTTCCTTCCGTCTAATTTAAATTAAAATTTTAATTAGTTAATAATTTTTTTAAAAAATTATCATTTCGAGACTGAGTGATTTTTTCGTGCTAGAGTTTAAAGATCAAAACTACTTTTTTAAAAAAATATTATTTCGAGTACTGTTAAAAAATATTTTATTATTTTAATATTTTTATAATTAAAATTTATTAAATTTAATTTTAAAAATTTTTAATATTTTTTAATTAATATATTTAAAAAATTAATTTTCTTAATAATAATTTTAATAATAATGCTAAACATGTATTAAATAGTTTAAAATTTACAAAATAAAGAAAACATACAGATGTGTTTTTTAAATTCAAATAACTAAATAAAATTTAAATTAATACTTAAAAATAAATAAAAAAATTAAAAAGTAAATATAACAAATATTTGACGAGCTAACATATTTTTTTAAATAAAAAAAAATTAAATAATTAATTTTATTAAAATATAGAATTAAATAATAATTTTTGAAAATTTTAATTAAATTAATTATTAAAAAAGAATAAATATATATGTTATTAGAGGTGTTGGACAATGCGTCCATTTTAGCAACCTGCCCTACCCACGACAAAATGAAAGTGCTTTTCTCTCTTTGCGGGCTTTTCTCTATTGCTGATTTTAGATGAGTCCAAGAAAAGGTAAATTAAGAGGGAAATTGAAAAGAGCGAAAATTCTCATCACTACATTACATGGACCAAATCTTCATAGTTGAGCATTGGGGACCATATTCTTTTATTTTATTTTTGGTACACATAAAATGCTAAAGTTAATGTGTTTGTCAAAATAGAACTTGTGCTTCTTCCATGTCTACATCTTTAGGCCTTGAAAATGAGAGATGGAGAAAATGAGAGATTGAGAAAAAAAAATTTATGATTATTATTTGTGATATATTCAATCAAATTGTTTAATTTGTATGTGTATGTATTGGGGAATTTTGCAATTTTGGATGCATATGCTTTGAATAAAATAAAAATGAGATATCAAATTTATTTTTATGTTAAATTAATAGTTTTTTTTTTAATTTTAAAAGTTTATTTAATTGATAAAATTTTAATTTGCTTATTTAATTGAAGTTGGCACGCATATTATTAACATGGTTTAGCTCAATAAATTTTAATTTAATAGTATTAAAATTATACTTGATATTATAAGTTTTAGAGTTTGAATTCTAATTAAAATTAAATCGATTAAGAAATTAATATAATGAGTATAAGTACAACTAGTTATACTATATATAGAAATCAGTGGCGGATTCAACTTATTAAATGAGGGGTCAATTGGTATACTTGTATTATATAAATATTTTTAAGCACAATTATCTAATATTTTATGGCATTTAAATAGATAATTGCATACATATTTGTTAGTTTCATTAATTTTTATTAATTTCATTAATCTTCATTAAAAGCTATGTTTTCTGCACTTTCTTAGGTGTTCTGAAGGAAATCCAAAGTATCGGAGTAAAGAAGGAAGCTCAAGAGGACTTAGAAGCAGGGCAAGCTGCTGATAAACCTTATACGGGTCGTGTAATCACAGCCAAAGACCTGTGTAACCTTCTGCCTAGCATAAATTAAAGGAGTCCTAGAAAAATCTCAGTACACGGGTCGTGTAATCAGACCCGTGTAACCATCAGTGTCCCGTGTAACTCTCTAACATCAAGACTTGAAGTGGTTAAAGGAGTCTACACAGTACGCAGACCATGTAATATGACCCGTGTAAGCATCGAAGGCCCGTGTAACATCCTGTCTTCCATGCAAAGAGGCCGAAACAGCTCCAGAAACTTACACGCCCCAGGCTGTGTAGTGACACATGGGCTGTGTACTATGTTTTATGCAATTTCCAAATCCGATTCCAACTCCTATTTTGGCGCACCAATTGGACTCCTATTGCCCTTGGAACTCTAAAACTTAACACTGAGACATCTAACATAAATGGCAGCCAGCAGAAAGCTTAGAGAGGAGAATTTTGAAGAGAAACACCTATCTTTTAAAAGAAAAAAACCCTAGCCGTCTTGAAGAGGGATTACATCAGAGCCAAGGGATAGATCTCTCAGCCCAAGTTCCACAAGTTCACAACTACAAAATCTATTCTCGGTTCTTTTATTTTAATTCTTCAAACTAGTTTCATGTTCTTTTATTTTCATCATATTATGCTTGCCAAACTCACTATGAGTGAGTAATTCCTTTAATTCTAGAATTTGAAAAGTAGCATTCTTGACTTTTGTTACGGATATATATTGAGTTTTATTTAATAAAATTGAGTTTTATTCTTTGATTCAATCTCTTGTATTCTTAATGCATGCTATATGTTGGTATACACTTAGTAATGATCTGAGATATTAATTGAAGAACTGAAAGGTAAAGATTAATATTAAAAAATCAAGAGTTTGAAACTAGAAAATCAGATATAGAGATAGGCTAATGACCTTTATGGAGTTCCATAATTAGTCATAGATCTTAAAAGATTTTGATAAGGACTAATCACCACGAAAGTAGGGTTTAGGCTTAATTGAAATACACCTTAGACACCTTGAGAGAGGATCTAGGATATTTTAGGATTAATTTTCATTAAAGTAACAACATTCAATCCATTCATAAAGCAAGGTTAAAACCATAACAGGGTTAAGGTGTAAAATTCAAAATTCTAGAATTGTTCATCCAATTAGAATTCTCTTTAAGTTCTTAGGTTTATTTCCCTAGGATCTCATAGTTACTCAGCTTTATATTACAATTTACTCTTTTATAAACTTCGAAAGTTTAAACAGTCAAAATTGCTGTGTAGTTTGGTACTTATGCCTATAATTCCTTGTGGGAACGATACTCTACTCATCACTTTATTACTTGTTAGCAATTCATGCACTTGCGGTGATTGTAAAATCGGCAAATAAGTTTGTGGCGTCGTTGTTGGAGAATTTAGTAATATTAAATGATAGGCAATTTAGTTGATTTAAATATATTTTTATTTTATTATTTTAGATTTACCTATTTCTATCTTACAATTTTTCAGGTGCAAAGTTCAGTTTATGACCAGGACAACTAAACCGGAAGAAGAACTGCTAGAATTGGATCCTAAAATAGATAAAACTCTAAGCATCATCAGTAGAGAAAGGAGAAACCAAGAGCCAGAACCTGAACCTGAAATTCCTGTTATGGCTAATAACAATAACAACAGACTAAGATACCTAAGGGACTATAGAGCCCCTAATATCCAAGGATTCCAATCCAGCATTACCAGGCTAACAATTTTGAACTCAAACCAACATGGCTCCAAATGATCTAGCAAATCTAATTTGGAAACTCACCTATGGAAGATCCACATTATCATCTCCAGTGCTTTCTCGCTTTATGTGATATTTTTAAAATGAATGGGGATCAAGCTATCTGGCTCTGAGCATTGCCATTCTCACTAAGAGATAAGGCGAGGAAATGGTTACTCTCTTAACCAACTTGGACATTCACTACATGGGAAGGTCTTTCACAAGCCTTCCTAATTAGGTACTTCCCACCTACAAAAACTACAAAATTGAGGCTAGAACTAAACACCTTCAGACAAAAGAAAGGAGAGTCACTCTATGACTCATGCGAGAGATACAAAGACGTACAAAGAAAATATCCGCATCGTGGCATGGAAGACTGGCTCCTTGTCTAAAATTTCTATAATGGTTGGTTACCATCCATAAGGAGTTCAATTAATTCAGTAGCAGGAGGAGACCTAATGGAAAAAAACAGTGATTGAAGCTTTAGAACTGCTGAAAAGGGTTGCATATCATAATTTTAAGTGGTCAAATGAGAGAGGAGATGTAAGGAGAATAGCAGGGGTCCTAGAATTCTCAATATGATTAACGCTCAGTTTGACTAGCTCACAAAAAGACTTGACAGAATGTAGGCTAATGTAATAGGAGCAAGTAATCAATACTGCGATAGCTGTAGAAGAGGACATGCAAATTTAGAATGCTATCTTTATAGCAAGCCTTCCATAGAGCAGCTGAAATATGTGAACAATGGAGGGAACTTCAACCAGAGGTAGGCCAATAACCCCTATTCTAATACTTATAACCCTAGATGGAGGAATTACCCAAATTTCTCATGATCAAATTCACAGAATTAGCAAAATCAGCCTATAAACAAACAGTAAGCTTACAGGCCACCACCACCAGGTTTTCAAAATAGAGGACAGAATTTAATGCAGCAACCAACACTACCTCCTCAATCCGAACAGCCAGAATCAAAGTTGACTACGGAATCCATGATGGAGAGCTTTTTAGCAGCACAATAACAGTAGAATGAGATGATCAAACAACTAGCTTTCAGAGTGGACCAACTAGCTACCCATAATAAAATGCTTGAAAATCAGATTGCCCAGCAAGCTAGTCCTTCAAGCAAAAAGATTAGGAAATTACCTAGTCAACCAGAGATGAACCCCAAAGAGCACTGCAAAACAATTACATTGAGGAGTGAGAGAACATTACAGGAACAAAAACCAAAACAAAAGCAAAAACAGAAGGAAGAAACTTCTAAAAATTCTGAAACCCAAGAAGATGAGGAAGAGAAACAAGCTAAAGAAGTCAAGGAAAAGGAGAAAAGGAAGAAAAAGAAATTGCCAAAACCCTACCAATCCCTCTACCTTTTCCTCAAAGATTCCAGAAAGCCAAATTGGACGAGCAGTTTGAAAATTTTTTTGAAGTTTTGTAAAAACTCTACATCAACATTCCTTTTACAGAAGCATTATCCCAAATGTCATCCTATATAAAATTTCTAAAGGAAATTTTTTCCAAGAAAAGCAGGCTGGAAGACTATGAGACAGTTGTTCTAACAGAGGAATCTAGTGCCATCTTGCAAAATAAGCTGCCTCCAAAATTGAAAGATCTTGGAAGCTTTTCTATACCGTGCTTAATTAGGAACATGAACATAGATAAAGCCCTCTGCGATCTTCGAGCCAGTGTAAGCCTAATGCCCTTATCTATATGCCAAAAGCTAAATGTTGGAGAATTAAGGCCAACTACTATCTCATTACAATTGGCGAACAAATCTGTCAAATATCCAGTTGGCATCTTAGAAAGCATCCCTATCAAGGTGGATAATTTTTTTATTCCTGCAGATTTTGTTGTCCTAGAAATTGTGGAAGATGTCCAAATCCCCATGATATTGGGAATGTCCAAATCCCCAAAGTCAGAGATGAAGAAGTAGAATTCAACCTATTTTAAGCGATAAAGCACGAGCCCGAATCTGATGAATGTTTACGAGCTGACATCATAGACAAGCTAGTTGTGGAAGAATTTCAAAAGAGATATCTCGAAGACCCTCTTGAAGCTTGCATAGTGCATGGCCACACAATGGAGAACAAAAACAAGGAAATTGCAGCATATACGCAAAGCTAAGTCCCCTCTACCTTTGATCCAGGCACTTCTAGTAGAAAAGCTGTAGGAAGAGCAACCTAAAAACAAGCCACAAGAAGAGGGAAAATAGGTAGAATTGAAACCTCTTCCCTCTACGCCGAGGTATGCATTCTTAGACTCTAATTCTAAATATCCTATTATTTTAAATGCTAGCCTGAATATTGTAGAATAGAAAAAGCTTTTAGGGAAGCGCGTGAATACTATAGAATAGGAAAAGCTTTTAGGGAAGCTTAGGACCCATAGCAAGTCTATAGGGTATACTATAAAAGATCTTAAAGGAATTAACCATTCTATTTTTATGCACAAAATACCCATGGAAGAAAACAGCAAACCTACCATTGAACACCAAAAGAGATTGAACCCTAAAATGAAAGAGGTAGTGAAAAAGGAAATTTTAAAACTATTAGATGTAGGTATTATATACCCAATATATGATAGCAAATAGGTTAGTCCAATGCATGTAGTGCCAAAGAAGGGTGGGGCAACTGTGGTAAAAAATGATAATAATGAGCTAAGACCTACTAGAGTAGTTACTGATTGGCGAATGTGCATTGACTATAGAAAATTAAATAGAGCCACCAGGAAAGATCATTTTCCTCTTCCATTCATAAACAAAATGTTAGAAAGGCTGGCCAAACATTCTTATTTCTATTATCTAGATGGGTATTTTAGATTTTTTCAAATTCCCACTCACCTTGAAGACCAAGAAAATACCACATTTACTTGCCCTTATGGAACTTTTGAATATAGGAGAATGTCTTTTAATCTTTGTAATACCCCTGTGACTTTTCAAAGATGCATGATAGCTATTTTTTCTTATTATATTAAAAATATAATGGAAGTCTTTATGGATGATTTTTCTGTTTATGGAACTAACTTTGATGAATGTTTAACTAATTTGTCTAAAGTGTTACAAAGATATGAAGAATCAAATCTGGTTCTAAATTAGGAAAAATACCACTTCATGGTAAGAGAGGGCATAGTCCTTGGGCATCTAGTTTCAGAAAGAGGAATCGAAGTAAACAAGATAAAATTGAGATCATTGAAAAAATGCCACCACCTTCATCAATCAAGGAAGTGCAGAGCTTTTAGGACACACAGGCTTCTATAGAAGATTCATCAAAGATTTCTCCAAAATAGCTAAGCCATTAACTAATTTCTTGAATCAAGATGTTCCTTTTGACTTTGATGAAAGTTATCTTGTTGCATTTTACAAGATAAAAGAAGCACTAATTTCAGCACTAATTACGCAATGACCAGATTGGGAACTACCCTTTGAAATAATGTGCGATGCAAGTGATTACGTAGTAGGGGCAGTACTTGGGCAATGAAAAGACAAGAAAATTTATGCCATCTACTATGCCAGCAAAACACTTGATAATGCATAGGTCAACTATGCAACCACAGGAAAAGAATTTTTAGCAGTTGTGTTTACAGTTGATAAATTCAGGTCCTACTTGGTTGGCTCTAAAGTTGTCATCTATACGAACCATGCTGCCATCAGGTTACCCCTTGAACAAGAAAGAAGTCAACTAAGGCTGATCCGATGGATTTTACTTCTATAGGAATTTGACCTTGAGATCAAAGACAAGAAGGGAACAAAAAATATGGTAGCTGACCACCTATCCAAGCTCAAATGGAAATAATGTGGGGATAGCTTTGATACTTTGCCAATTGATGACTCCTTTCCAGATGAGAACTTATTTGCAATTTCCTAAACCCCATGGTATGCTGATATTGTTAATTATCTTGTGTATAGGGTTTTGCCACCCAACATATCCTACCAGCAAAGAAAGAAATTTTTGTATGATGCAAGGGACTATACCTAAGAGGAACCTCTGCTATTCAACAGATGTTATGATGGGCTAATAAGAAGCTGCATACCAGAGGAAGAGATAGAGAGTACACTACAACATTGCCACTCATCACCCTATGGAGGACACTTTAGTACAACTAGAACAACAGCTAAGATCTTACAAGCAGCGTTCTATTAGCCAAATTGTTCAAAGATGTGTAACACTTTGTACTGACATGTGATCAATGCCAATGGACTAGAAACATTTCAAAATGGAATGAGATGCCACTGCATGGTATACTTGAAGTAGAACTGTTTAATGTGTGGGGAATAGACTTTATGGGCCCATTCCCATCTTCATTTGGTAACAAGTATATTTTGATTAGTGTCGAATACGTGTTAAAATGGGTAAAGGCAATAGCAACACCAACAAACGATAGTAGAGTGGTCATCAAGTTCCTTAAAAAGAACATTTTCACAAGATGTGGCACACAAAGGGAAATCATTAGGGATGGAGAAAGTCACTTCTGTAATCAGCAGTTTGAAACATTGTTAAAGAAATACTGAGTGACTCACAAAGTGGCAACACCTTACCATCCTCAAACCAGTGGTCAGGTGGAAGTTTTAAATAGGGAATTGTAGAAAATCCTTGAGAAAATAGTAAACTGCTTAAGGAAAAATTGGTCCCTAAAATTAGATGATGCATTATGGGCCTATCGCACTGCATTCAAAACTTTCATTGGAACAATTCCTTTTCGTCTGGTTTATGGGAAATCATGCCACCTCCCCGTTGAGCTTGAACACAGGGTCTATTAGGCAATTCAAACCCTGAATTTTAATTTGAAAGTTACTAGAGAAAAGAAACTTTTACAGCTCAATGAATTGAAAGAAATTAGGCAAGATGCCTATGAGAATGCTAAAATCTTCAAGGATAGAACCAAACATTGGCATGACAGGTGTATAACTAGAAGAGAAATCAAGGAAGGAGACCTTGTCTTACTATTTAATTCAAGGTTGAAGCTATTCCCAGGAAAGCTAAGGTCAAGATGGTCTGGACCCTTCAAGGTTACTCAAGTCTTTCCACATGGAGCAGTAGAAGTATGAAGTAAAACCTCCGATACCTTTAAGGTTAATGGGCAGAGATTAAAGCCATACTTCTCGAGAGACATAATCAAGAAAGAATTCACACAATCCTACAGTACACCTCTAACACAGCCATAAACTAAAGAACAGTCAAGCGAACGACTATAAACAAGCGCTCCTTGAGAGGCAACCTAAGACTTTTACATTTTATTTACACTTAATTTCCTTCTTTTCCATTTTTTTTTATTTTGTTTTGTAGGCACCCCACTCCTCACACTGAGCATGAGCTAAGACGAAAGCACAAGGGGAGAGGAGAAACACCAAGTCTAATCCACACAAGAGAGGAAACCATAAATCAGGGAAGTATTTGTTATACTAACTCTTATTTACATCTAATTCTCTTACTTTGGCATCAATTTCTGGAGGGTTAAAATAAGAAATACCTTTGAAAGCAAAGAAATTTTTGTATAGAAAATTACACGTCCCGTGTAACATACTGGACTTAGAAAATTCATAGAAATGGGCACTCCAGAAAGTTACACGGTGTACCCTGTGTGCAAGCACACAGCCCGTGTAACTAGAAAACTCAAAAACTTGATGGGGTCAACATAGGGCAGAAACTTACACGGGCCTATTTTACTCATCACACGGCCTCGTGTAACGTACACAACATAGGAGAAATTTGACGAAAAGTTACACAGGTGTACCCTGTGTAGTAGTACATGACTCGTGTACTTGCCCAAAAACAGAAAAAAATAAAACCAGAAAGTTACATGGGTCAGGCCGTGTAGTGATACACAAGCCCGTGTAAATCATCGCAGATTGCGCATTGAAAATGCGGGAAAATGCTTCCAAATACCATCTTTGCCCTTTAAATGCTTTTCCAACTGTTACCAAAGCCTTCAAACCCTATAAATCCCCCTCCTTCCCAAGATTTTCTCACAAGTTTCCTTCTCTCTTTTGATTTCTCTCTTCTTAACCCTAAAACCTCTCATTTCCCTCTCCAATGGCACCCATAAAAAGAGCAGTAGGCAGGCTCAATTCTTCTTCTCAAGGAGGAAGAGATTCACCATCTCCACCTTCTCAACCTTCACCTCAGTGTCCAAGAACCGGTCATGCCTCACACCAAGAACAACTACCACAACCACAGCCTCAATCACAACAACCACTACAACCTGAATTCTCCATTGCCTGGCCATTCAAAAACACAGAACACTAAGATATTTGTGCCAGGCTTGCTAACAGGAAAATCTCCTCCACCAAATATATGGACACTGCACTACTGGAAACATTGGGGTTGAAAGTAGAGGTGGATATGCTTTTGGATGACATTGGTTGGACCCAATTCACTTAGTTGTGCTACCCTGCCTATCAGGACACCACTCTAGAATTCCTAGGTAGTTTTCAGGCCACCTTTTGGGCCATTGATAGAATTGACAGGGGGAGGATCGAGTTCCACCTCTTGGGTGTTGACCATGTCCCAACCATGGATGAATTCAATGCCATTTTTAGCTTCGATAGCATTGGACACCAGAAGATCCCACAAAATAAGATGGCGTATAACAGTGTAGAGTTCTGGCAATCCATTGCACTAAACACTAATGTCTATAACTCCAGTAGATCAAAATCCACTGGTTTGATGAGCCCTTCCCTGTGGTACATGCATAGATTCGCTGCTCACACCTTCATGGGTCAAGGTGACAGCCTAGGCATTGTAAATGCCAACGAGCTCTTTTTCCTATGGTGTATGGTAACCAGACAACAATGCAGCACGGGTTATTTCCTCTGTAACCATTTTTGAAGGATATCTCACTAAGCCACCAACATTGCAGTAGGTGGCCTTATTACTGCCATAGTTGTTCACTTTGGGTTTGTGCCTGCACATGTTCGCCTGCGCCTGATCACTGGTGTCGCCAGAATTGACCAGGCCATTTACATTTCTATGGGTATATGCAGGTAGGTTGGAGGTTAATGCCTTCTCATCGATGCTGAAGGGAATGTCATTCCTCGAGCAGCACCAGGTGGAAAAGAGTGGGGAGAACCCTCTAGCGCACAACAGTAACAGCAACAGGAGGAACCAGAATAAATTTTACAGGGCTTGCCAGCTAGAGTCCCTCCATACACTCCACCTCCTACAGACCCGATGATTGCATACCTCCAAAGGATGGAGACCACATTTGACACTCGGATGAGGGCCTTGGAGACCACTATTGAGGATAGGCTTCGTACAGTGGAAGACAGTCTCTAAGAAGCCCATAATAAACTAGATATGATTTTAGAGCGCCTTGATGTAGATGCCCCTTCCTCACCTTCTGAGAGTTTCTAGTTACAGGATCATAGATTAGGACCTTTTTGATATATTGTATAGGTATAGGCGTTAGTCCTACTCACCACATTGCCATCTAGGTCCATAATTGATCACCTCCTGCTCTGCATGTACATGTCCATTCCCTTAATAATACTATGCTCTTTTCCATGCTCTTTTACTGTTGTTTACTTTTGCATTTTATGTCTGCCATTGAAGACAATGTCAGTTCTGAGTATGGGGGTGCATGCATCATTCATATATTATATTATATTTCATTGCCTAATTATATCCATATTATACTTGTGTATCAAAAATTTAGAAATTTTTTTTGAAAACATTAAACTCTTTTACAAGGTTTTTCTTTTACTTAGAATAATAACAAAAAATTTAATGAGCTAATATTAGACTCCCTGAGAATGAGGAACAAATGTAACTGGATAGGTAAAAAGGCTTCAGTATGCTGTTTGTGAATAGCTAAATCACCTAAGTGGAGTTAAATTAGTTAAATCCCTTCATAGCTATTAATTTGTCACATTGAGCTAGCAAATTATGAGAAAATTTTTGAAATACAAGCAAACCTAAAAATGCCTCATCAGCTCTAGAACATGTCTCTTTGACCTATAGAGGCGAAATCCTAGCATACACTCGATGAAGAGATAATTAAGGCATTCTTTGATATAGCCCCATTAAGCCTTAGCCATCCTTAATTAAAATATATATCCCTTACAGCCAAATTGAAGCCTATATTTATCCCTTAAAATTTATTGCTTACCCATAATTATTTATCTAGCCCCTAGCCTAAACACTTGCCTTACCCTTTTGAGGAAGCCTAATGTATAATGTAAAGCAAGTGCCAAAGGAAATATGGAGAGATGATGAAGAACTCAAGAAAGAGTTCAAGTATGCAGTTGAAATTAAAATTCTGCCTTTCCAACTCAGCAAAAGCAATGAGTTTGGGGGAGAAGACACAAAAAAAAAAAAAAAGTGGGAGAGAAAAGAAAAGGTCCCAAAATAAGTATTAAGTAAGTATACTTAACACTAGGAAAGCCAAAAACCCCTCCTCTTTATATAAGCTTAGTATACTTGGTATTTTATGCATAAATACTATCCTCATATTTGCATTCCCTAAGAACCTTTCATTGGCAATCAAATCATTTTCCCTTTTGCCCCATTACAACCCTTTTAAAGACCTTTTGATTTTTTGAAAAGTGTATGCTATATTAGTGGAGATAGGAAATTGAGATATATTTATGGAGTAGGAATTAAGTCACTTCATCACAGTTATCTACAATAGAGGCAAATTTGGGGGAGTAAGTGTTTCTCAAGTCTATCCCAATAAAACAGATTATTTGTGACTTATTAATGACCTTGCATAGAGAAATAATTAGTTGAAGCACCAAAAAGGGAGTGAGGTTCTAGCAAGCAACTGTTGAGGTCTCTATGCCCTGAAAGTCGAAAATTGGTATGAAGGTTAGAAGGAGTTCAATTATGAGCAAATTGAAATTTTGGTCATGTTTCTAAGTCTCCTTAATTATTTCTCAAAAAGGTTTTGTTTTGCTTGAGGACAAGAAAAAGTTTAAGTTTGAGGGTATTTGATACATTTGTATTATATAGATATTTTTAAGCACAATTGTCCAATATTTCATGGCATTTAGATAGATAATCGCATACATATTTGTTAGTTTCATTAATCTTCATTAAAAGCTATGTTTTTTGCACTTTCTTAGTTGTTCTGAAGGAAATCCAAGGCATCGGAATAAAGAAGAAGCTCAAGAGGACTTGGAAGTAGGGGAAGCTGCTAATACACCTTACACAGGTCATGTAATCATAGCCAAAGACCAGTGTAACCTTCTGCCTAGCACAAATTGAAAGAGTCTAAAAAAAACCTCAGTACACGGACAGTGTAATCAGACTCGTGTAACCATCAGTGCCCTGTATAACTTTCTAACATTAAGACTTGAAATGGTTAAAGGAATCTACACAGTATACGGGCCGCGTAATATGACCTGTGTAAGCATCAAAGGCCCGTGTAACATTCTGTCTTCCATGCAAAGAGGCCGAAACAGCTCCAGAAACTTACACGCCCCAAGCCATATAGCGACACATGAGTCGTGTACTATGTTTTATGCAATTTCTAAATCTGACTCCAACTTCTATTTTTGGCACACCAATTGGACTCCTATTGCCCTTGGAACTCTAAAAATTAATCCTGTAACATCTAATATAAATAGCAGCCAGCATAAAGCTTAGAAAGGAGAATCTTGAAGAGAAACACCTATCTTTCAAAAGAAAAAAACCCTAGCCGTCTTGAAGAGGGATTACATCAAAACTAAGGGATAGATCTCTCAGCCTAAGTTCCACAAGTCCACAGCTATAGAATCCATTCTCGGTTCTTTTATTTTAATTCTTCAAACTGGTTTCATGTTCTTTTATTTTCATCATATTATACTTGTCAAACTCACCATGAGTGAGTAGTTCCTTTAATTTTGGAATTTGAAAAATAGCATTCTTGACTTTTGTTATGGATATGTATTGAGTTTTATTTAATGGAATTGAGTTTTGTTCTTTAATTCAATCTCTTGTATTCGTAATGCATGTTATGTGTTGGTACCCACTTTATGATCTGAGATATTAATTGAAGAACTGAAAGGTGAAGATTAATATTGGAAAATCAGGAGTTTGAACCTTGGAAATCTGACCTAGAGATAGGCTGATGACCTTTATGGAGTTCCATAATTAATCATAGATCTTAAAGGATTTTGGTAAGGACTAATCACCATGAAGGTAGCATTTAGGCCTAATTGAAATACACCTTAGATACATTGAGAGAGGATCAAGGATATTTTAGGATTAATTTCCATCAAAGTAACAATACTCAATCCATTGATAAAGCAAGGTTAAAACCATAACAGGCAAAATTTTCAAATTTGTTCATCTAATTAGAATTCTCTTTAAGTTCTTAGGTTTATTTCCCTAGGAACTCAATAGTTACTCAGCTTTAGATTACAATTTACTCCTTTATAACCTTCAAAAGTTTAGACAGTCAAAATTGCCATGTAGTTTGGTACTTATGGCTATAATTCCTCATGGGAACGATACTCTACTCATCACTTTATTACTTATTAGCGATTCATGTGACACCCTAGGCAAATTCCACATCGGCAAAACACGGGAGAGATGCTGGGTTTATAAGTTGGTGGTTCGTAACCCCTAGTGACGCGTTTTAAAACCGTGAGGACTTCAACCCAGAGCGGACAATATCACTAGTGGGCCGGGCCGTTACATTTGTGGTATCAGAGCCGCTCTGCGTGCAACCTTGAGCGATGGTGGGGCAAACCTCAGTGAGGACACTGAGTCCCATAAGGGGGGTGGATTGTGACACCCTAGGCAAATCTCACATCGGCAAAACACGGGAGAGATGCTGGGTTTATAAGTTGGTGGTTCGTAACCCCTAGTGACGCGTTTTAAAACCGTGAGGGCTTCGACCCAGAGAGGACAATATCACTAGTGGGCCGGGCCGTTACTGATACCACAAATGTAACGGCCCAGGGATGGGGTTGGGACGTGCTTGTTCAACCAGCTACCCACTGGGGTGGAAACTTCATGTCCCACATCGGAAATGGGAAGAAAAGATTTGGGCCATATATGTGGGAGCCTTCCTCACCTGGTCAGCGCGCTTTTGGGAATGAAACCTCCCAAGGGACAAATCCGTGAGGCCCATGGGCCAAAGCGGACAATACTAACTGGAGAAGGATCGGTCTGTTACAATTTGGTATCAGAGCTGGACTCCCTCTAGTACGGTGTGTGGTGCGAGGACACACCAGGCGGAAGCTGGTGGGCTTGTCACAACCCAGGGATGGGGTTGGGATGTGCTTGTTCAACCAGCTACGCACTGGGGTGGAAACTTCGTTTCCCACATCGGAAACGGGAAGAAAAGATTTGGGCCATATATGTGGAGCCTTCCTCACCTGGTCAGCGCACTTTTGGGAATGAAACCTCCCAAGGGACAAATCCGTGAGGGCCATGGGCCAAAGCGGACAATACTAACTGGAGAAGGATCGGGCTGTTACAATTCACGCACTTGCGGTGGTTGTAAAACCGGCAAACATCAATTGACTCCTTTTTTATTATAATTTTCCATCTAAATGAATACGTATTTTTGAATTGACCACTCATAAATTTAATTATTGACTCCTTTTTTTGATAAACATTAAAATAAATGACTTATAATTGTAGGACTTGTTCGAATATGACAAATTTTTCTTTTCTTTTCTCATAAAAATGTTAGTTAGATTGACTAAATTTTATCCTATTAAATTTTTAAATGTCGAATTGTTAATACTCGAAAATAAATTTGAAATTTTGATTTTTAATATGCATATTTCTTTTAATATATTGATCCAGAAAATTTTTTTTCTAGATTTTCCATTAATGAGAAGCATTAAAAAATAGTACCACTTTAGATGTAAAATTTCACATTTTTTATGTTTATAGAGAGTGGGACTCATATTTTTATAGAGTATCATATCAAAGTGATTTTAGAGGAAAAAAAAAACTAAATCAAACTATATATGTTAATACAAATTAACTCAAATTTGAAAGGAATAAACCTCTAAAAAGTGTGTGTGTATATATATATATAGTTTGCTTTTAGGCAAATTAAGAATGTAAATTTATTATATGTTTGATACTTATTGTCTCTTGAAGCAACTCAATAGTGGAGGTGAATTGCGTGTTAATTAAAAATTTGAAAAAGTTTAAGAGAAATTTTTTAGTGAAAAGCACAAATAAAAAGGTAGAAAAGAAAGAACACAAAAGATTTCATAGAGGTTCTGCTATCCCAAGCCTATGTCCTCTCCTTAAGGCCCTTCTTGAGAGATAACATCCACTAAAATTCTTCTTTGGGTGAAGAATAAATCCCTTACAATCACCATAAGAGCAAACCCTTACTTTTTTATAAATTCCTTTACACTCAAGAGCAATTAATGCTCTATCGCTCTCAAGTTACAATGAATGCTCACAACAACTTTGAATTAACTCTCAGAACTAAGAAATTACAGTTCAAAATATCAAGCTCTCAATAATCAATTATAGTAACTCAAGTTCTAGAGAAAGAGAAGAAGAAAATCTTTTGAACACAATAAATTCTCAAAAAAATAGTTGTTATCACTTCTCTCCAGTTATAAATGGTTTCTATTTATAGTTTTGGCAAGAAAATGACCATTAGGGGTGCATTAAATATAAATATAGCCGTTCAACTATCTAAAATCCCATTTTATCGAGTTGTAGAATCCCAGGTTCAGCTATCGAAGTCTCTTACTTTGGTTGCCAAAGGTCGAGGTGCCAAAAAACATCATTTAAAAAGTGAATTTCAGCTGCCGAAGTGCTCTCTGGAAAAAAAGGACACTTAGGTTTTAAAAAACTCAAAAACCATTTAAAGAGTGAACTTCGACTGCCTGTAGACCCTTATTTTATGATTTATTATGAGTATGTGCATTGAGGCCATAGGTAACCTAATGATGTAAAAAATTGTATGACTGTAAAATATAATTGGAGGTATGGAGCTGAATTATTAATTCCGTGGTATGATTTTGAAAAAAAAAATAATATCTTTTTTTGAAAAATTAATTTAATTAAATTTAAATAAATTTTGTTTTATTTAAATTTAATATGGGTAGCTCTTAAATGGACCTAATTAAGTTTAATTGGATCCACATGGGCCTACGAAAGCCTAATTAGGAATTTTAAATAAAACTCATTTAATTTATTTTCTAAAAATTAAAATAAAAAAAAATATCTTTTTCTCTCTCCCTCTCCTATGCAAACTCTCTCTCCCACTTAGCCCCACTCTCTTCCTCACTCCCTATTAGTGCCTTTCTCTTTCTCTCTCTTCCTATTGGTTGAAACACCACATCCATATCTCAGTCTCATTCAAATTCTCCAATCCCAGTTGTTTAAGTTATCCCTTTTTCCTCTCTTCCTATTGGTTGAAAAACAACATCCATATCCCAGTCTCACCCAAATTCCCCAATCCCAATTGTTTAAGTTATTTAAACCTTATCATCCCCAAAACCCTATAAATGCCCTATTGAGGGAAAAAAGGAGAGAGGGGGGGGGGGGGAATATTCAAAAATATTCAGAGCTATTTAGAGTATTTTAAAGCTATAGGAAATTTAGAGATATTCAAAACTCTTTTAGTTCTTTCTTGTTTTTTTCTTTTCTTTAAGAAGATTTTCATGCAAGGTTTCTTGAAGGTTGATTTTTGTTATTTTTTTTTCAAGATCTATGCCACGTAATATTTAATTTTATGTTCTTTGTCTTTTAATTTATCTTGCATGTTCATGTGAATCACACAATCATGTTTAATTTGAAGGAATACATAACTCTGCACATATTTAGTTTTTTATCTCTCATGTTTTTATTATTTTTTATTATTTTCTGAAACTGTAAAAATTTTAATAAAATTATATTCATATTTTTCACGAAATTCTATTAATTTTAGGCTCAAGAATCACTGCAAAAGCTTTGGTATTTTGTAAGTTATGGCTATTTGAATTTAGGGTTCCTGCAAAATCTGATTTGCAGAATATATGATTTGTGAAACCCATATCTCTCTTGTTTGTTAATATTTATGTGTGAATTTGGTGTATAAAATTAAGTTCAAAATCTTGTGAATCTTTTCCAATTAGTTTCATATTCATATCTATCGTGGTTGATAAGTTATGAATTTTACAAAAAAGTAATGTGATTTTGTCACTAGAAAAAATTATGATTTGTATAGACCATTCGGCTAGGGTTTTGTATGATTTATAAATTTTATGATCTTGTATGATTTTTTGGCTGTCTTATGTAATTTTTTTTATGATTTTTAGGCATATCTAACTATTTTTTAAAAATCAAATTTCTTACTACTTTCAATCTGCTAAAACCTGAAAATTGTATGCTTATGCAAGTTCTTGTGTGTTCTTGGGTTCTAATTGATATTTGATCTATTTTTCTGTGTTCTTTTAATTCAAGAGATATTATAGAGTATTTGGATCATGTTAGAAGACTTAGACCATTAGATAATTATAACTGATTAGGAATTTTGATCCTTTTAGGAGAATAGAGTTAGAATTCAATGTGAATTGTTATTTGTATTTTCTTATTTTCTTTATTTTCTTTAATTTTTCTATTACAAATAAAATTGGTAAGTAGCCCTAAAGTAAATACCAAAGAGGGCATTTGCATGGAGCTTACATGGAACTAAACGGGAGTAAGCCAGGGATATCATTACCATACTAGAAGAGAATGCCCTTTTTCAGGGTAGCTTGCCCCAATGGCAACTATAATTATCAACAAGTAAGTAGCCCTAAATTCTTAAAATAAATTTTGGCATGAAAATATAGTAATAATTGTTAGTAGTATGCCCTAGAGCATATCATTTAGTATGTATCTTGTATATATTTTATTAATAAAAGGCATTTCCACTTTTCCGTTTACATAATATATTTATGTGTAATAGAAAAGGTCCATTGATATTTTGTTAGAAATATTATTCTTAAGTTGTTAAGAATATGAGTGACAATATTTCTAGCACAAAGTATCATAAATAGGTTCACAATCAAGGATACTTCATAATAAGGACATGACTTATCCAGAAAGATTGTATTCATGTTTGTTCCCAAGTTATTTATATGAGATATAAATAAGATGGAATGGTGAGTCTCATGCCATATAACAAACATGATATGCACTTATAAATGATAAGTAGGCCGAACCAGTGACACTTATGACAAACACATGGAGTTTACTCTTGTCAATGTTTTGTCATAAATCATATCAGTGCATATAATCTTTAGACCTGAGATAGCACAGTTATCTTGTATATAGGTAGTTTGAGTTTGATCTTTCTTTCATACTTGTACGGTGTATGGGTATATGGGCATCTGTTGGCTCCTACTAGTTATATATGGAGGTAGGTGTTGATCAAGATGGAATCTGTTCCTCTAAGTAAATAGAGATAAAATCCTATGTTCATTTAATTGTTCTTGATGTTTCAAGTTCCTGGCCAGGACAGATAGATTTATTCAGAATAGAGTTTCTGATGAGAAAAATCTTTTAATCAAGAACTGGAATTAAAAGAGAACATAATTTTCATAGCAAATGGAGTTTGACATAAACCATGACTCCAGCTTGAGTTGGGATTTTGTAACAGAGAGATTCTAGTGCATGGTAACATATGATTATAGGTTCATTTAAGGTAAACCTTATTACTAATTGGGTGGCCATGGCATGCTATGCTAGGTGTTAACCATGGTCTATGAGGTTCATAAAATGATTTAGAGAAATCATTTATGGTAAGAAAGAGTTCTGATGATATTAAGAGTTGATATCATGTCTCATTGCCAATTAGTGATGAGCCTAGTAAGTCACACACATACACAAGTTATCACCTATTTAAATATGATTTAATTAATTAATTAAAGAGTTTAATTGATTAATTAAATAGATTTGGTTTGCAATTAAATTGCAAAGCTCCTAGCATGACTTGAAACCAAATCTAGATTATTGGATGTGTAGTATAAATTAAATTTATATTTAAAGTGTTTAAATATGAATTTAATTGATGAGAAATTAATTAATAGAGATTAATTAATTAATTTATATTTGATATAAATTAATTAGAAGAAGAAAAATAATTATTTTGGGTTGAGAACTCAAAATTAAGACACGGGGGCATTTTGGTCATTTTGCAGTGTGACACGTGGCACCATGAGATGGTGACACATGGCATAACACATAAGCTTGCCAAATGTTTTTTAATCATGTAAGATGATTAAAATCAAGATTAAATATAGGTTTGACACTTGGCACAATGTGATTGGGTCACTTAAACCTAGAGCTAATCAAAAGGTGACATGTGGCTAGGGTTTAATGTGTTAACCTAGCTATTTAAGTGTGGTTATGAAAAGAAAACATAACCAGCAGCCTCTCCTCTCAATTGTCACGCCACTTTGAGCCTCTCAAGCTATTTCTCTTCATCTCTCATCAATTCAAAGAGATTAGCCATCAATCTCTTGAATTAAGAACACTAGAAATTGTTTCTAGTGTCCTGTTTACATCTCTAATCTCTTAAAAGGCAGAACTTGAATTACTAATTAATAGAAAAGGCTTTAGAAGCTGTTCAAGGGCTGCCATAGGTGTTCTTGGTGTGGACAAGCTAGAGGGACAACATCCGTGTCACGAAGACGAATCTCAAAGGCGCAGACGCAAAGACATCAAGAGGTTAGTGTAATCGTTCTTGATTTAATCTAGGGTTCTAAAATTAATCTGATTAATTTTAAAATCTTAAATGGAAAATACAGATCCAAAAACATATTAAAAGAGTTTTAATATGTTGTTTATCATTGAAATTAAATAGATAAAAATAAATCTTGCATGGTGCATGTGACCCTAGGTGAAAATTTTTGAATTCAATGGTATAATCTTGTGTTTTTCACGCTTCCGTTCCTTCAATTGGTATCAGAGCCACTATATTTGCCATTTAGATTGTTGATTATATAATTTAATTGTGTGTTTGATCATGAGATCAAGTGATCCATTGCTGGTTGGATCAAGAGGTGTGGCGGCACACATGGTGAAGCCACCATTGGTGGCGGCAACAATGGTTCCATGGGTGATTCAAGGTTTGGCTTTTAATTCTGCAATTGTTGTATGATCTAAGGCCTATTCTTTGACTAATTAAAGTGTTTAATTAGTTGTTTTAATCACACAATTAAATTATGATTCAAATCAGAATTTTAAAAATTGTTTGAATGTGATTCAAATATGAATTTTAGAAGTTGTTTGAATGTGATTCAAATCTGAATTTTTAAAGTTGTTTGAATCATATTTAAATCTGATTTTTTAAAATTGATTCAATAAAATTCAGATCTAATTTTTTAAAAAATATTTGAATGTGATTCAAATCTGATTTTTTAAAAAATGTTTGAATGAGATTCAAATCTGAATTTTTAAAGTTGTTTGAATGTGATTCAAATCTGAATTTTTAAATTTATTTGAATGAGATTCAAATCTGAATTTTTAAATTTATTTGAATCATATTCAAATCTGGATTTTTAAGTTGAATATGAGATATTCAATTTAATTTAAGTATGTATGTTTTATTTAATTGTTAAATAGTGATATGCATGATGGATGATCATGGACTATAAAAGACCAATGTGATTGGATTTATTTCTTTTATGTTTCTTTGGGATTGTAAATTAATTAATTTATTTTAATTTATTTTGGGCATGTATTATTAAGTTTGTAATAATTTTTGGGTTGTAATTTCATTTATTTAAGTTCTTGTAAATTCGCATTGGTATGCCAAGGATTACTATGTAATATTGGATTGCAAGAAGTTCAAGGAGGTCAAGAGCATTGGTGGGACCAGTGGGAGGAATTCAATATCAAGTGTTGATTATGTACTCCTTCAGCAACTCTTGTAAAATGAATGAATGAAATGCACCTAGGAATGCCCTGATTCAATTCTTGGTGGCTCGATTGAATCCCTTAGAAAGTCCATGATCATACCATATTTCGCTTATCCATGAATGCATGAGATGTATGGGAATGTATGCAATTATATGATATATGCATGCTAAATGGATAATGTACAAAGTGAGACCTTAATAGTAATTAGGATGGCTATAAAATCTTCCAAACAAATGATTAAGTTGGAAATGCTATAATTAAAGTAATTATAACATAAGCCCTCCATTGGGGCAATTATTTTAAGAAATTTTAAATAGTTGCATGAGATGCAATTAATTCAAGAGATTTTCTTAAGAATAATTGTTAAGCATGAGATGTTGTAAATATGTAAATGGTTTAGTGGCCAATATTGGATGTACCTGAGGACATTAAAATTATTTACATAATTACTGGCTCAATGGGATCAACTTAACTAATGCAAGATAAGTCAATAATGGATGTACCTGAGATTTTGAGCATTAGGGGCTAGGTAAAGGATTGAACCTCACATGAGATGTGATGGGCAAGGAGTTGCTCACTTATAGTTTATTGTAATTCCAATAATGGATGTACCTGAGGATGATCAATAGAATTATAAGAATTCAATCACCCACTAGAAATCCATCCAACTAGGATTTCCGTTTTCTACTTTGGAAGTGTAGGATTCGCTAAGTTAGTGGGAGGACCAATTTGATTAAAAGACCATAATCATTTTGGTTAATTACATGATACATTTACTAATTAATCTGGTTATTTTCTGCATTTAATTTTCTGATAAAAATGAGCACAAAACAACCACCACCATCCAATATCCTTGCAAGCATACTTGATCACAACAGGTTGACAGGACCTAATCATGCGATTGGCTAAGAAATTTGAAACTTGTCTTGAACCTTGAACATATAGGATATGTTCTAGATTCAAATGTTCCTGGTCCCTTACCTCCAGAGGCCACTTAAGAGGAACATGAAACTTTGGACAAGTGGAAGGAGCATGATATGAGAGCTAAGTGTTAAATGTTTGCTTCCATGAGTAATGAATTACAGAAGCAGCATGAAAACTTGCAGAGTGCAAGTGAGATCCTCCTTCACCTACAAGAGTTGTATGGTGAGCACAAGAGAATGCTAGGTATGAGATATCTAGACTATTCCGTATGAGGATGTTTGAGGGAGAATGTTGAGGATCATGTCCACAAGATGATTCGGTGATTGAGCGGTTGGAACATCTTGACTTCAACATGGATTTCCTACTACAAACGGATTTGATCCTTGATCCTTCTGAGTCTTTTGGGAATTTTGTGACAAATTTCCATATGACTAAACAGAATGCACCTTAGCCGGTTTACTCAACATGCTAGTTATTGCCCAAAAGAATATCTTTGGGCAATAAAGGAAAAGAGGTAGCTTTGGTTGCATCTTCTTCACGGAAAGTCCAACAAGAAGAAGGGCAATAAGAAAAAGAAACTTCACATTCTGGTCCTTCCAAGAAAATAGCTAAACAGAAAGGGAAGACTAAAGTGAAAAGGCAAAGGAAAGTGTTTCCATTGCTAACAGAAAGTGTTTCCATTGCCGAAGAAAGTGTTTCCACTAGCCAGTATAGTAATCTAAATGAATGCAATGCCATGGTGAAAACCAACTCAAGTTCAAAATATATTTGGCACTTAAGGTTATGTCATGTTGTAGAAGATAGGATTACAAAATTGGAGAAAATGGGGATTTTATCCTCATTGGGTTCTGAGCCTACTCCAACTTGTGAATCTTGCCTTCAAGGCAAAATGACTAGATCACCCTTTGTTGGACAAGGACTAAGAGCTGAAAATATTTTGGAACTAATACATAGTGATGTATGTGGTCCGTTTAAAGAAATGGCTAGAGGGGGCTTTCATTATTTTATTACCTTTCTTGATGATAAATCAAGGTTTGGGTATTTGTATTTGATAAAATACAAACATGAATCCTTTGAAAAGTTCAAAGAATTTAAATCTGAAGTAGAAAATCAAACAGGAAAGAGTATTAAAGCTCTTCGATCAGATCGTGGAGGTGAATATTTGAGTACTGAATTTGATGAATACTTGAGAGAGCATGGCATTGTTTCTCAGCTGACTCCTCCAGGAACGCCACAGCTGAATGGTATATCTGAAAGGAGAAATCGTACCCTATTGGATATGGTACGTAGTATGATGAGCTATACTGATATGCCAATCTCCTTTTGGGGATTTGCATTAGAATCACTTTATATATTCGAATAGGATTCCATCAAAATCGTTTCTTCCACACCTTATGAGATATGGCATGGAAGAAAACCAAGTCTTAAGCATGTTAAGATTTGGGGTTGTCTAGCTTATATCAAAAAGTCAACACCGATAAATTGGAGACCGGATCGTAAAAGGTCAATTTGTTGGATATCCAAAAGATAGTTTTGGATATTATTTTTATTTGCCTACTTCACAAAAGGTTGTTATAAGTAGAGTTGCAATATTTCTTGAACAACGGTTTGTTCAAGAAGGAGGCAAAGGAAGGCAAATAGAGTTAGAATTGGAGAATTCTAACCAACCAATGCATCGATGGATATAGATCCATCTAGTCAACCAATACCCGTTGATGAGACATTTACAGCTGTTCCTCGTAGAACAACCAGTGTATCTCACCCACCAGTGATATATGGTTTTCTTCATGAAGAAGAACAAGAGTTGTCTACTCATGAAGAAGTAGATCATGGGGATGATCCACTTACCTATGAAGAAGCTATATCAGATATAGACTCTTCAAAATGGATTGATGCTATGAAATCCGAGATTGATTCCATGTATAAGAATCAAGTTTGGGATCTTGTTGACCCACCTGAAGGTATTGTACCTATAGGAAACAAATGGGTTTTCAAGAAGAAAATTGGTTCTGATGGAAAGGTAGAGACCTATAAGGCAAGGCTAGTAGCGAAGGGTTTCGCCAAAGGCAAGGAATAGATTATGAGGAGACTTTCTGCCATGCTTAAATCAATTAGGATTTTATTAGCAATAGTGCATACTATGATTATGAGATTTGGCGGATGGATGTCAAAACAGCTTTTCTCAATGGATACATTGAAGAAAACATTTTCATGGAACAACCTAGGGGATTTGAATCCCAAGATGGTTCCAAAGTATGCAAGCTAAAGCGATCCATTTATGGGTTGAAACAAGCTTCGAGGAGTTGGAACATTCGTTTTGATGAAGCCATTAAATCTTTTGGTTTTATAAAAAATAAGGATGAGCCATGTGTATATAAGAAGGTTAGTGTGATGCTATCACTTTCCTTGTCTTATATGTGGATGACATACTATTGATGGGTAATGATACAGTATGTTGACTATAAAGGTATGGTTGTCAAATACATTCTCCATGAAAGACTTAGGGAGGCAACCTATATTCTTGGGATTCGCATCTATAGAGATAGAGCGAAAAGAATAATTGGTTTATCCCAAAGTCTATACTTGGAAAAGGTGTTAAAGAGGTTTAACATGCTTGATTCCAAGAGAGGATTGTTACCTGAGACATGGTATCCACCTTTCTAAAGAGATGTCTCCAAAGACACCAAGAAAGAGATAAGATGGCAGATTCCATATGCTTGGCTATTGGAAGTTTAATGTATGCAATGTTGTGTACTAGGCCGGATATCGCATATCTTTGTTAGTTTGACTAGCGGTATCAATCCAATCCAGTTTGGAACATCGATAGCGATCAAGAATATCCTTAAGTACTTGAGAAGAACTAAGGATTTATTCTTGATTTATGGAGGTGGAGACTTGCAATTGGATGGTTATCGATTCGATTTCCAATCGGATATCGATGATAGAAAGTCTACCGATATGTGTTCATTTGTAATAGAGGTGCGATCGGTTGGAAGAGTTCCAAACAGAGCACGATCGCAGATTCCACTCGAGGTCGAGTATATTTGCATCGGATCTTTGCAAAGGAAGTCTTTGGATAAAGAAGTTCGTGATGTAACTTACAGTAGTTCCTTCCATTGAGTCAGCAGTTCCATTACACTGTGACAACAATGGAGCAGTCATTACAGGCTAAGGAACTAAGGTCTCACCAAAATCCAAACACATAGAAAGGCACTACTACATTATCAGAGATATAGTTGGGCAAGGCGATATAGCCATGCAGAAAATAGCATCAGCTGAAAATCCAGCTGATTCATTCACTAAGCCTTTGTCACAAGCTCAATTAGACTGACATCTTGAGAAGATGGGTCTAAGGTATTGTAATGAATGGCTCTAGTGCTAGTGGGAGATTGTTAGTAGTATGCCCTAGAGCATATCATTTAGTATGTATCTTGTATATATTTTATTAATAAAAGGCATTTCCACTTTTCCGTTTACATAATATATTTATGTGTAATAGAAAAGGTCCATTGATATTTTGTTAGAAATATTATTCTTAAGTTGTTAAGAATATGAGTGACAATATTTCTAGCACAAAGTATCATAAATAGGTTCACAATCAAGGATACTTCATAATAAGGACATGACTTATCCAGAAAGATTGTATTCATGTTTGTTCCCAAGTTATTTATATGAGATATAAATAAGATGGAATGGTGAGTCTCATGCCATATAACAAACATGATATGCACTTATAAATGATAAGTAGGTCGAACCGGTGACACTTATGACAAACACATGGAGTTTACTCTTGTCAATGTTTTGTCATAAATCATATCGATGCATATAATCTTTAGACACGAGATAGCAGTTATCTTGTATATAGGTAGTTTGAGTTTGATCTGCTTTCATACTTGTGTGTATGGGTATATGGGCATCTTGGCTCCTACTAGTTATATATGGAGGTAGGTGTTGATCAAGATGGAATCTGTTCCTCTAAGTAAATAGAGATAAAATCCTATGTTCATTTAATTGTTCTTGATGTTTCAAGTTCTGGCAGACAGATAGATTTATTCGTAAAAGAGTTTCGATGAGAAAAATCTTTTAATAAAGAACTGGAATTAAAAGAGAACATAATATTCATAGCAAATGGAGTTTGACATAAACCATGACTCCAGCTGGAGTTGGGATTTTGTAACAGAGAGATTCTAGTGCATGGTAACATATGATTATAGGTTCATTTAAGGTAAACCTTATTACTAATTGGGTGGCCATGGCATGCTATGCTAGGTGTTAACCATGGTCTATGAGGTTCATAAAATGATTTAGAGAAATCATTTATGGTAAGAAAGAGTTCGATGATATTAAGAGTTGATATCATGTCTCATTGCCAATTAGTGATGAGCCTAGTAAGTCACACACATACACAAGTTATCACCTATTTAAATATGATTTAATTAATTAATTAAAGAGTTTAATTGATTAATTAAATAGATTTGGTTTGCAATTAAATTGCAAAGTCCCTAGCATGACTTGAAACCAAATCTAGATTATTGGATGTGTAGTATAAATTAAATTTATATTTAAAGTGTTTAAATATGAATTTAATTGATGAGAAATTAATTAATAGAGATTAATTAATTAATTTATATTTGATATAAATTAATTAGAAGAAGAAAAATAATTATTTTGGGTTGAGAACTCAAAATTAAGACACAGGGGCATTTTGGTCATTTTGCAGTGTGACACGTGGCACCATGAGATGGTGACACATGGCATAACACATAAGCTTGCCAAATGTTTTTTAATCATGTAAGATGATTAAAATCAAGATTAAATATAGGTTTGACACTTGGCACAATGTGATTGGGTCACTTAAACCTAGAGCTAATCAAAAGGTGACATGTGGCTAGGGTTTAATGTGTTAACCTAGCTATTTAAGTGTGGTTATGAAAAGAAAACATAACCAGCAGCCTCTCCTCTCAATTGTCACGCCACTTTGAGCCTCTCAAGCTATTTCTCTTCATCTCTCATCAATTCAAAGAGATTAGCCATCAATCTCTTGAATTAAGAACACTAGAAATTGTTTCTAGTGTCCTGTTTACATCTCTAATCTCTTAAAAGGCAGAACTTGAATTTCTAATTAATAGAAAAGGCTTTAGAAGCTGTTCAAGGGCTGCCATAGGTGTTCTTGGTGTGGACAAGCTAGAGGGACAACATCCGGTGTCAAGACGAATCTCAAAGGCGCAGACACATTGCGACATCAAGAGGTTAGTGTAATCGTTCTTGATTTAATCTAGGGTTCTAAAATTAATCTGATTAATTTTAAAATCTTAAATGGCAAATACAGATCCAAAAACATATTAAAAGAGTTTTAATATGTTGTTTATCATTGAAATTAAATAGATAAAAATAAATCTTGCATGGTGCATGTGACCCTAGGTGAAAATTTTTGAATTCAATGGTATAATCTTGTGTTTTTCACGCTTCCGTTCCTTCAATAATAGGATTTTTATTTGGTAAATTAAAATTAACTTTGTTTTTAATTTAATTGATTTTTGTATGTAACTAATTTAAATAAATACTCGACAAATTAAAATTAATCTTGTTTGTAAATTAAACTAACATTGGCATGTAAATAAATATAATTTAATACTTGATAATTATAAAATAAATTTGCATGTTAGAAATCTTTATTAGGTTGTAATTGTTTGGGTTTTATGTGATATTAGAATAAATTACACGTGTACATAATTAATTTAGTTTAATTATCCTTAGAGTAACTTGGTGAAAAATTAATTAATTAGGTTAAATAAAAACTTAGGGTTATTTGAAATTGAATTTGTTTGTAAATTAAATTTTCAATAATAAATTAATTTTAGTCATCTGGTAAATTTCATTTAAATAATTAGCAACTCTATAGATAGTAATTACTTGTGCATGAAAATTGTTTGTAAACAATAACCCTTTTGTGAATTACTTGGGTGTGTAGGATTAGAATTGCATTTTTAGGATAAAGTTTAATAGAGGAATAATAAATAAGACTTCTAAAAACATTAGTAAAGGACTAGCACTCGAGTTAACGAGGTTAGACCAAGCGCAGGGGGTGTCTAACACCTTCTCCTTACATACCCACTATCTCGAACCTAAACATTGGGCTATGGTAATGATGGTTATGGAAACTTTATAAGGAGTAAATTGCCATCTGTGACTTTCGAAAGAAATACTGAATATGTCCCGGCTATTACTCGGGTGGTGACTCTTGTCTGTCTATGCCTTCGTGGCATAAATCCTTAGTACTGTGGTAGTGTTATGGAAAGACGGTACTTACCAGTGGTTTGATTCTATTATGATTGTATGAAGTGCATGTCTAATAAATGTTGTCTAAGGAGGTGATACTTAAGTGAGACCTTGTGACTCCACCATCTTTCTTAGACATTACCTGGTGTATTTTATATAATTCTAGTAGATGATATCACGCCTTATTATGACCCCCATCTCTTACACCGCCGAAGTGCTCTTCGGATAAAAAGGCACAAAATGGCACTTAGGCTTTAAAAACTCATAACTTTTTGACCCGAACTCGAATTTTCAATCCGTTTAAATTATTGGAAAGTTAATTTGATAAACTTTTCGATGAAAATACTTTCAAAAATAAATTTACATTTTTCAAAAGTGAAAATTTTATTTTACTCCTCCTTAGTTAAGAAAAGTTAAAAATAGAGATATTAAGAAGTTTAAAAAAACCTAAACTTGTGCCAATATAATCAACCAATTAAGATTCACAAGATAAAAAGAAAAATTTACATTGTAGTGTCTCCTTGACCTTTTCTTCAAATTCTTGCTCTCTCTCAATCTTGATTTGAAGTAATTTCTCAATTTTGAACTTGGAACCTATAATCTTAACATAAATATTTTCAAGCTAGATTAGTAGCACACTAATTATTTATTATCATCAAAATATAGATTAAGACCCCTAGATCCAACAATACTATTTTTGAAAAAAAAATATAATAATAAAAATTATTCAAATGAATTTAATATATTTAATAAAAAAGTAATAAAAATATTTTTTGTAATGACATATTTTTCACAATGCAATTTTCAATTTCATCTTCAAGCGAACACATAAAAAAAAAGGGTTAATTGTCAAAAAAAATCTTGAAGTTTAGTAATTTTTATAATTAAATCCTTAAATTTACATAATTATCTATTAAACTCTCACATTTAATAGACATCTCAAATTGACTAGATCGTCAAAAAATTATTAATATACTTAACTGAAATTTTACGTCAGCTACCATATAATCACTATAGAAGGCTAATGATTTTTTTATAGTAAAACTAATTTGATACATTAATTAAATGTAATAATTTAATTAATAAGTATGTAAACTTTATAATTTAATTAAAAGCGTAGCTTTAAATGCAATTTTTTAATAAATAATGCAAAATTAATTAGTAAAGTACAATTGTCCAATTGATTAAACATAAGGATAATGAATTAATTATTGTATAATAAAGGAAGAGATCAGTCACAGCGTTGGCAGTTATCTGTTGTTTCGATGGGAACTATGATATTAATAATATTTTTCATACCAGAATTAAATAGAAAATGCTTTTCAATAAGCAAAGTAGTTAAAGGCCACACTAATGTGACCTAATACAATTTAAAATTAATTAAACTTTTAATCTTCTAGTGAAGGCATTTATATAAAATTAATTTCTTATTAGATATTATCAATATTTTTATAATTTTATCCCTTATAAAATATTAAATTTAAATTTTAATCAAAATTAATTATAATAGAGAAAAATTAATTACTGGGATTATGTAAATCTTTATAATATAGACACTATTTTTAGATAATAAATTGTTGAAATTAAACATTTTGAATGATTGTTTATTGGCGATTATTTCAAAGGAAGTTAATATTTGGTAATAATATTAATTAAACTTTAGGAATTGGTTTAGGTATATGGCTATTAATGATGTGATCACCTTTTTATTTATGAATTTTGGCCATTTTAAATAAAAAATTTAAAATTCATAAAGTTTTATAAAGTTTTAATAGTTAACTTTACTTTTTTTTTTTTTTTTCATTAAGAAGCATCTGTAGTTGGGGGTGTGCATTTCTCTGCCTATTAATAAAATTTTTTTTATTAGGTTAAATTATTTTTAGCTCTCAATATATATTTAATATTTATTATTTTAGTTCATTTAGTTTCATTAAAAACTTAATTGAAATTTTATTTTTTGATAAAATGAATTTTTGTTTTTATTTTTTTAATTATATATAATTAAGCTCATAAATTTTTTAATTTAATATTATCAAACCCATTAATTTTTTAAAATTTATTTATGGGATTATACATTTTTTACATGAATTTATTGTTATTATTATTATTTTCATAAAACTTAGCCTGAAAACTAAAGTGGAGAGAGCAGAACAACAGTAAAAATAATGATACTTTTTGCACAAATTCTTATATATATATATATATATATATATATAGTTGTCAATTGGATTTGTTAATAGGGCAATTTATGATGCTAAATCACTGTCATGGGAGAGGCATCTAATTTCCTTTTCTTCATAATGTTGCCATGTCAAAGTAAAGCATGAAAATTATCATGAAATCACTTTCTTGTAAGTTAAAATTTTTAAGCAATGATTTATTTTCTTTTTTTTTTTTCTCTTAATTATTAAAATAGCACCAACTCTAATCTAGCAAATATAAATATGTTATAAATTTTTAAATACAACTCAAATATTAATTAAATTGTTATAATAGTGATTCAAATCTAAAATATATATAATTACATAAATAAAATATTGTGAAAAAGAAAAAAATGAGATTTTACAGAGTTTGATTGTAAAGTCTTTGTCTATAAATAAAATATTAAAGAAAATTACTCAATAATAAAAAATAACAAGTTTATAATCACTTAAAATTCTCTAAACTCACAACAAGGAAAAAAAAATAATTTGAACCTTCAACAAACTATTTATGCATAGGGCTGAGCATATCTTAATTATAATTCATTAAAAAGTTGAATTATATTAAGGGGAAAGTACAATTTGATACTCTATACGATCATATTTTTTTCATGGATTAAAGAAAATTTCGTTATAATTAAGGGATTTAACTAACATACTGTCGATGTTAACCGTGTTGACTTGGAGCTGATGCTGGCACCATGTCATCAAGGCATATGCCACACCAACACCATATCAACAAGCCCCTGAATTAGAAAAGGATAAAAGTACAAGTTTCTGAATTACAAATAAAACGGAGTTCCAAACTTGAATACTAAATAAACAAAAATTTTGAAAGTACATGGAAAAAAATTAGTAATGAAAGGGAGGGAGAGATAGAAAAAATAAAAAGAGAGGGTGGCATGGGAAAGTGTGGGAGAGATACGAAGCGAGGGAGACAAAATGAGATAGAGAGGGAGAAAAAGAAAGAGATATAGGGAGAATCATATTCTCTCTCTCTTTCTCTCACACACACCCTAGCTCTCTCCCGCTATCTCTTAATTTTTATTAAACTCTACCATTTTTTCTTTTATTTTGGCTAATTGAGAGATAAAAAATTATTAGAGAGAGAGAGAGGCATAGGAAAGAGAGACAAAGTAAATGAGATATGGAGAGAGAGACAAAGATACAAAGTGAATCTCTCATGCTTCTTTTCCCTTCCCCCGCCCTTCCCACCCCCTCCTCCTCTCTCTCTATGTGTGTGTGTGTGTGTGTGTGTGTTGTGTTCTCTCACTCCACATTTTTTGCCCTAACTCTCTCTCACCACCCCACACCCCCCCCCCCCCCCCTCACCCCTCTTCCACACACACACTCTCTCTCTCTACCTCCCTCCTATGTCACCCTCTATTTCCTAACGCTTTTTAATTCTCTCTCTCTCCATCTCTTTCCTAATTTTTTACATACACTTTTAAAATTTTTAAGCTTTTATCATTTAAGGCTGGAACTTAGTTTTATTCGCAATCTAAGGGCTTATACTTTTAGACTTTTGCAATTCAAGAACTTACTAACATGTGACACGCTTTGATAATGTGACACTAAAATCAGCATGCCACATCAAACATAGCATCAACATTAGCATACCATATCAGACGTAGTGATGATGTAAAAAATAATAATAAATAATTTAAATTTTTAAAATATTAAAAAAATAATATTTATTTTAAAATAAACTATTTTACAAAAGCAAAATTAATTTGAAATTAATTGAAAAGTTAAGGACTAATTTAGACAAAAAAAAATTAAAAACCACCTTATTTGAACCTCTCCAAGAAGTCCAGGGCATGTTTGAATTTATTTTAAAAAAAAATAATAACATTAAAGTTATTGATATGGGGCTAATTGGGCACTGATATGGCACAAAAGTCAAATACTTTTCAACGCCACGTCAATTTTTTCGGCCATATTAGTCCTTAGTAATTTCCAACGTTAATAATTTTGTCACCAAAGTGTTAATTTTTTTTTCTGTCAGATTATTCCGTGGCCCATAATTTTTAACGTCGTTAGCAATTTTACGACCAAAGTGCTAATAGGTCCCACTTTACTCCAAAAAAAGTGCAAGTGGAATCCTGCAGTTATTTAAATGTTCCGTATCACTCACTCTTAACCTTCTGGTACGAGCATTAGATGCCAGCCATTCCCCAATTAATTTGAAAGCACTTCCTTCCACTCTGACCTCAATTTTTAAAGTCAGCTTAGGCGGCTGATTTTTTTTTTTCTATTTAGAAAATTTGTAAATTAATTATTATTAATTTATATTAATTATTTTTTAACTATTTAATAAATCTGTAGTTAAATTTATTTTTCTACTAATCCCCTCAACTTTCTTTTATTTTCCATTCTCCTATTAATAATGGATTAAACTATTTATTGGATATAAATAATAGAAGTTTCATTAGATGAATAATAAATTTTATATTATTATAATTTTATCTAAAAAAATGTAAAATAAATTATTTATATAAAATATAATAATAATTACTTTTATTTAAAAAATTTAATCGTATTTATAAAATATTTGATTTACCTATTCAATGAAAAATATGTTTTATTTAATGATAATCTATCATTATTTGATTTTTATAATTTTTTTATTCGTTTGATTTAGAAATTATCAAACTATGATATTCTGGTAAAGAGAAAATTTATACTTTTTATTATTGTTCTTCTATTCAAATAGTAAAACAACTGATAAAAAAGAAAAATAAATTATTATAATGAGAAAAACAGTAAATCCTCATAAATAAGAAAATATAAAATTCTCATAGAATATAAGACCAAATCATCTCAAATGAGACAATAAAATTCAAATCAATCAATAATAATAATAAATTAATAAAAAATATAAATTTATTTTAAAAGAATATAAATATAAAAATTATTAAAATAAAAGAGAAATAATAACTATCGATGAAAATATTCAATGACAGCTAGTCACCTCAAAAAGCTAAGAAAAAGAAGAATAAAACAAAGGAGAAAAGAATGAGAGAATTTAGAGAAGGAGTGGTTAAAGCCAAACATTAAAATTGGAGAATATTGTAATCGATAAACTTTCATTTTTACTATTATTATGATATAATATTCATTTTTTTTTCTTTTTTGAATAAAGAATTAAAAGAAAATCGAAAGATTAAATAGTATAAAAAATATATAAAAAAAATTATTATATTCTCAAAATAATTTATCACTACATATCAAGATATTATTGAGAATATTCAATTTGATTAATTATATTCAAATAATTTATCATTTATAAAGTTAATTGGGAATATTGATATCTTATAAATATTGATTAATTATTTTTAGATAAATTAAAAATTAAATTTATATATGAGAAAAAGCAAAAATTTTAAAACTTATAGAAAGAGGTTTACATTGTTGATTAAGCAAATTTTGGATTTTTTTAGATAAGCATTTTGACATTAATTGCATATTACCAAATGTTATATCATGAATTGTCACGCGCAATGATGAAGTCTCATAATTCAAGAATATTACTAAATAATTTAGGTTTCGTTTTGGTTAAAGGAATGAAAATAAAAAAAACAATATAAATTGATAAATCTTTTATTATTGTTTCTAAAATTTTTTGCTTAATTAAAAATATATACAAAAATAAAATTAACCAATTAATTTACTTTTATTAGATAATTCCTTGAAATGTTAATAGTTAGGACTTAGGAATGAAATTTGATGAAAATTAACTCATTAATCACTCAAATGTGATAGTTTGATTGTTAACTTGGTAAAATAGAATTATCCCATCTCAATTTATAACATCCCTAATTTTTAAATAATAATAATAATAATAATAATAATAATTATATATATATATATATATATATATATATATATATATATATATATTATTCTAACCTTGGTATTGTGGACTTCGCGTATGTACTTTCATTTTATGGAAATTCGATCGTCGCCCGGATCTGTAATTTTGGGCCGAGCAGATAAGCTGCTAGAACCATTTCAGAACCGGATCAAGATTATAGGCTACCCCACCGTTTTCAGACGTTCTGGACGCGTTCCAGTTGTCAGATTTGACACAGGTAAACTCGAACTCTACATTACTCAATTTTTGCCTTGTACTGGGTTAGAATAAAATTTATAAAATATTCATGGATGATAAGAAAATTACGATTCTTATTGCAATAGCCTTATAATATTATTAAAGACAGCGGGGCAAGTTTATAAAATTTTTAAAGTTAGTTTGGATAGTTTTTGAAAAATATTAGTTTTGAAGTCTTATAATTGAGTTGTCTGATGTTGTGATTATTGCTTGGTTTGGAGGTCCCAGGAGGGGCCATATAATGATGATGAGATATGGGTTGAGTTTAAAAGTGTTATTTGAATCATTTTGTAGGTTGGGTAGGTCATAGGTATAGGGGAAAGTCTGCCAGATTTTCGGCACGACTTAAGACATCTTTGGTCTTTTCTTAATTTGTATTGAGTCAAATGTATTAAATAATTGTAATAAAATTGTCATGTGAACTGGGACAGCCTTCCTCCTCCGCCTAGCCACCACAGTGACTTTGGTTAAGTAGGTGAGTAAAATATTAATTTTAATTGTAATTTCGATATTATTATATGTTCAAGCATGCCCATGCATCACTTATAAATATGTATCTATGTAGTTAAATACTAGGCACGTTTTATATTGCATTCATAATTGTTGAAGTGCCATTGATGTTGTTTGTGGTAATTTGGAGCAGTGTGTATGCTTGGTGTGCGTTTGGTATGGTATTGGATATAGATAGGACGGGTAGACACGGCTTGAAAGACACTCGCTGGGACCCCGCATTTGGTTTATTAAGTGAAAGTCCGACTTGAGAGACACTCGCTGGTAGATGTTGGATTAAGAGGGTTGTATAAGGGATCAACTCCCATATATGTATTGTTTGACAGTGTTGGGTGTGTGAGTGCTCCAAATTGCCTTTTTGCTGTTATGATATGAAAATTATGACGATATTGCATTTCATTCCATAGGGTGCATTAGCTTTAGATAGCTATAGAGATTATGATTAAAATTGATATTTTACTCTCTGAGTCGAACGCTCACTCCTGTTCATCTATTTTTTTAGGCTACAGGTAGATTATTTATTGTGGCCAACCTGCTCTTCTTCTTCGCAGGTCCATTAATAGTATTTAATATATTTTGTACAATTGAGTTGAATTTTAGACTCTGCATATGTTAGAAGCACTTATTTTGATTTTGGGCCTGTATTATAAAAGTTATGTTGGACCTGTAAAATTATTAACTATATGCATGATGGGATTGGATGAGGGAGCTGAGCTCCCATTTGAGTTATGACATTTTGATTATGTGGAGGGTGAGCTGAGCTCTCTAATTTATTATATATTGTATTTACAGGTCGAGCAAGTAAAAAACTCTTCGTTAAATGATCCATTTTATGGCTAGACTCTGTCTGGTTGAATTCTTGAAATTGGGCCCAAATGGGCCTTAGAGTTGGGTTGAGGAATAGTTAGGCTTACTGTGGGCCTCGGGGGCTTTAGGCTAGCCTAGGTCCTAGTGCTGGTCCAGCCCATAGGTTGGGTCATGACAAATATGGTATCAGAGCTTAGGCTACAGATTCATAGGGAATATTTGTCTAAAGTATTGGGAAGAGTCTAATAGGAGTCACATGTAGAGTATAGGATTCTGTTTTGTCTTTTTCTGTAATTCTTTGTTTATAGATTCTGCTTTATTCCTCGGTTAGTATAAGAGTGCTTTAGTTTAGCACCTCGATTTTGTGAATTACATGGTGACGTGAAATAGATTTAGCAGATGTATTGAGGTCTACCATGGAAACACGTACTCCAATAAATACTATATTTTTGTCAGTATGGGTTTAAATGGTATGCCCATTTCGTGCAAGGCACGAGTACATAAAGGTGAGTCTTGAAAGTACAGTTGCCCTAGATAAGGATGAGGATACCACTTCTGGCAGTTATCAGTGGATGACCCAGTCAGAATAAGTTTATGATAATAGTAGATTCGAGAGAGATAAGAAATTAGGAGACCTAGTTTGTCATGACGTATCGTAGTAACTATGCAATGTTCTCGATATCTGCTCTGTAAGCTGCAGATTACAGTACCGATATGAGATTATTGTATAGAGCTGCGTGCATCCCCGTGGTGCTTCATAATGAGGGTGTTTGTGGATGGCCTCTGTTTTGGTACAGTTATGCTAGAATAGAGTTCTATATCTGCAGAGGAGTTGGGAACTCGTGGTTAGGGGTCTAGAGTTAGAATATTGAAAGGTCATAGTTGGGTGATAACTAGAGTCAGTGACTCGGTTACCCTAGCATGAGCTAGAGTTACATCAAAAGTTGCCATCAGACCAGAAGTTGCGGATTAGTTGCAAAGCGAAGGTGACACTTATAGAGTGAGACCATCTGGTCTTCAGTATGGAATTTTGGATGGTTTTTGCAGTACGACAGACGTTTTGCTTAGAGCTTAGTGAGAATAGTATACCCTGTGTGTATCAGCAATGTGTAAAGTACAACCCTACTACCTAGAGAATGTCGGAATTATGAATTTATGATTTACAGAGCTATGATATGATAAGAGAGTCATTAATTTAACATGATTTTGGCAAGGTAGTAAATATAATACCTTTGTTACAGTAAGTTAGGATATAGTCCTATCTTTTCAGAAGGGATAGAAGGTTATTACTGATAATGATGACTTATAAAATAGTGTCCTAGATGGGACTGTTGCGTGAGATAGAAAGTTGTTAGCTCAGGTATTCTGGAGAGGGTACAAGTTCCATATAGGAATCATAAGATGTAAGATCAAGATGTAAGTAAACCTTTAAATTGAATAATGGGTTTGGACACCTAGTATTTTAAGTTTCAGCTAATTAAATGGATATGAGAAATTAGAGTTGCTACAGATCCCCTCCCTAAGGTAGTAAGGGGTAGTATGTAGTCCAAAAGGGTAAGAACAGAGATCACGCAGGAGAAGTATGACTACTATTCCCTAAGTTCATCCTTAGCTTCTTAATGCTTAAGACAAAAGTATACTCCAAATAAAGTAAAAGAAAAAGAACAAAAGTTAGCATCGATAAATCATGGAATATATATATATATATATATATGGAGTGCAGTTCAAATGCAGTAGGAGAGATAGCCTGAATGCCGGTAGAAGTCTAGCTAGGGTAGTTAAAGGATCAATTTTGAGTAACATTGAGGTATAGATGACGTAGTAGGGATAGTGTAAAGGTATAAGTTTCTGACATGACAATTAGGTTCAAAAAGAAAATAGAGCTAAAGAATGGAAGAGTGAAAGTTCGGTTTTGGGTAAGATAAAAAAAAGAGTTGGCTAAAGAATAAACTAGAAAAACAGATTAGGATAAGATTAGGAAGAATAGATCCAAGATACCAAGGAGGTGAATGTGATTCTAGGAAGGGTAAACGAGATAAACAAAAAAGTAAGGATAGAGAGTGTAGAAAATGATGGCATTAGGAAGGACATTGTCAAGTTATGGAACCTAGAAGTACAGGACTTAGAGTAGGTCATAATTGATATAGTGTTAGGAGCCTGAACCTAGAGCTTAGAGTTACAGGATCTGGATTAGACCTTATCTGTTTTCTACCCCCAAGGTAGGATAATGGGGCAATGACATAAGAACCCTTTTGGTTGTTGACAGTATAATGGAAATTAGGTCTGGTGTGCATCTAAAGTAGGTAGTAGCTGTAAAGTGTGCTGTGGTAACTTGAATTGTATTGTCAGATAAAGAAGCAAGATCAGTAGGAGTAAGCTGGATAAAAGCCAACATAAGGGATTTAAATATGCAAGATAAGGGATAATGTCACAGAGGCTTGATGTTAAATTTAGAATGGTGAGACCTAGAGTCTAAAATTGGAGTTAGACATATATTTTCAATGTGATCGATAGGATAATTATGTAAAAAAAAAAAAGAAAGAAAAGGAGTAATAATAAATAAATAATAGTATAATAACATGTAGCAAAACGCTAGTAAAGGTCAGAATAGGACAAGATAGGTATAGGTGTAATTATAAAATATTGAGAAGTACGTGGATTAGAGGAGTGATTATTAGTAAGATTGGAGTAGATCTGAAAGAATCTGTGAGTGCTTTTATCTTCTAGAATATAACCAAGTATAAAGAGCATTGGACAAATAATTATAAGTATGGAAGATAAATGGAGAGTAAAAAGGAAATAGTAAATTCTAAGATGATATGTTAGGTAGGACGACAGTATAACAAATGGTAAATACAACTGATATCTTGTAATAAAACATAATAATTACAAAGCAATAATGAAACCAAAAAGGAAGACTATGGGGTATGAGCTAAACCTTGTTTATCAAATAATGGTATACCATAAATGGTGGGAGAACATTTCTCCTTCTTTTCAAATTAGCTCATGTTTCGATTCTAGGAGATTATGTTAGAAGAGAGGTCATGTCAAAGTGACTCAATTAATTGAAAATTTGATGGGCGTTAGCACATATCCAATCTTTTGAGGCGAAAATGATGATAATGGTATACCTAATGTTAAAAACAAAAGAATGATCAAAGAGGTGACAAGAGTTAAATCAAGCTGGTTACTAGGGCTTATAACCCTTTTGAACTATAAGCTGGAGGAAGTGTTATTTGCTAATGAGTTACAGTGAATGAAATTATTGCTAATGGGAAAAGTTGAGGTTGAAGTTTAGAAAGCTATGGGCAGTATATGTGATTATATTAAGGAGAATGAACACGTGAAGTATCTTATTTGGAATTGAGGCATGACACACATTTCCCACAGCCGTGTTAGTTCAGATGGAACTTAAAGTTTCTGGGGCTCCTATCCATCCAGGATGAGCAATTTCCTACTAAGGCTGGTAGGGAATGATAATGTTCTGATAGTTAAGTTGGGAAAGGGGATACAAAAAGAATTTTCTATGGTTAATTATAAGTGTTACGTAATGTGAAGAATGTGCTGGTAGGAGTCAATCGTAAAGTTAGAATTCTCGAAGTAATGGAATTAGTAATCAAGATAAGACTAAGAAAAAAAAAAAGAAAGTTAAAGTTGATGATGGGATGGACATCCTTGAAGGGTGAGATAGGATTAAGATTAAGGAATAACTATAGCATGTTGAAAAGATATCAATGATAGCAGAAATAGGAAAAGAAAGTGGATAAGATCCAAAGGACGGGAAGAAAGCTCGGTAGAGCTAGTTATAATGATGAGGATAAGAAGGAATAGGTATGCTAAGAACACACTAAGAGATGTTTGAAATAAGTTATTATGAAATGATAAATTAAAAAAGTTGTAGAGCCTCGATCTGAGTGCCAATGTGTCGTAAGTAAGTCATATACTAAGAAGCTTTAGGAAGAAGTCTAGATATTTCCATTCCAGAAAAAGAGTAGGAAACGATAAAGTTGCATTAACTGGGTTGTCAGAGAATACAAATACATTTGTCCTATAAAAGAAGAGACTCAATTCACTTTCCAATATTGATAAGTGGTGTAGGGTACGCTTGACACTTAGATGGAGCTCTACATAACTAGTTACATAAGATAGACAAGAGCTGGTCTAAGGATCTTAGTAATGACACAAAAGAGATTGAAAATTTGAAGTATCATGGGAGTGAGAAGATTTATAGGTATTGACCATTGAAGTCATAGGACAAGTAAAGGTTTCGAACGAGATGTATATGATAGGTACTACAGGAAAGCATTTCATAGGATATTATAGGGTAAGGAACATAAGTTATGTTTTTGGGAAATAGAGATTGTTGAAACAAAGGAATGAGGATTGAAGTCACCAAGAGACACGTTAGGGCGTAATAAAAGTGAGGTAAGCGCCAAAGTTGATTAAAGTTATAAGATATCAAGTCGAGAGTAGTGGAGTTATAATGAGTACTAGAGATGACCAAAAAAAAAAAAGTGGGGTAAACGAGTAGTCAGATGTGATGGTTTACACTTAGAAGGAGGATGGTAGCTGGCATACTACCACAGGGGCAGATAGACATAAAAATTTTTAACCATCCTTGCAGATCCAAGGCAGAAAGATGTAAAATTTGCAATGGGTGACCGTGTTCTTGAAGGTTTCTCCTATGAAAAGGGTTATGAGATTTGGAAAGAAAAGGCAAATTGGCACTCCGTTATATAGGATCTTTTAAGATCATGGATAGAGTGGGAGTAGTTGCCTATCAGTTAGAGTTGCCATCAAAACTTTCTCATGTCCACCCAGTATTCCACATTTTCATGCTTAGAAAGTATGTTCTTGATCCTTCTCATGTGCTGTGACCAGACACAGTGGAGTTAAATGAGAATTTGATATTTGAGGAGCAACTAATAGCCATAGTAGACTATCAGATGAAACAACTTTGGTCAAGGCAAATCCCTATGGTTAGTCATGTAGAGGAGTTAATCTATGGAGAAATGTACTTAGAAGTTAGAGCGAGATATGCACAATAAGTACTCATAAGTTTGATATGCAACTATGTGTCATTGTTCTGCCTTGTGTAAAATTCGAGGACGAATTTTCTATAAGGGGGGAAGAATGTAACATCCCTAATTTTCAAATAATTATTATATATATGTATATATATATATATATATATATATATATATATATATATATATATATATATATTATTCTAATCCTGGTATTGTGGACTTCGCGTATATACTTTCATTTTGTGGAAATTCGATCGTCGCACCGATCTGTAATTTCGGGCCGAGCAGATAAGCTGCTGGAACCATTTCAGAACTGGGTCAAGATTATAGGCTACTCTACCGTTTTCAGACATTCTGGACGCGTTCCAGTTGTCAGATTTGACATAGGTAAACTCGAACTCTACATTACTCAATTTTTGCCTTATTCTGGGTTAGAATAAAATTTATAAAAAATTCATGGATGATAAGAAAATTACGATTCCTATTGCAATAGCGTTATAATATTGTTAAGGACGGCGGGGCAGGTTTATAGAATTTTTAAAGTTAGTTTGGATAGTTTTTGAAAACTATTAGTTTTGAAGTCTTATAATTGAGTTGTCTAATGTTGTGATTATTGCTTGGTTTGGAGGGCCCATGAGGGGCCATATAATGATGATGAGATATGGGTTGAGTTTAAAAGTGTTATTTGCATTTTGCAGGTTGGGTAGGTCATAAGCAAAGGGGGAACTCTGCCGGATTTTCGGCACGACTTAGGATATCTTTGATCTTTTCTTAGTTTGTATTGAGTCAAATGTATTAAACAATTGTAATAAAATTGTCAGGTGAGCCGGGACAACCTTTCTCCTCCTCCTAGCCGCCACAGTGACTTCAATTAAGTCGATGAGTAAAATATTAATTTTAATTATAATTTCGATATTATTATATATTCAAGCATGCCCATGCATCACTTATAAATATATATCTATGTAGTTAAATACTAGGCACGTTTTATATTGTATTTATAATTGTTGAAGTGCGATGGATGTTGTTTGTGGTAGTTTGGAGCAGTGTGTGTGCGTGGCGTGCGTGTGGTATGATATTGGATATGGACAATGTCGCAAGGGTTTTGCGGTCGCCTGGACGAACCCTCACCGAAGTGGGAAGGAATGAGGAGTCGCCATTTTAATTTTGAGGGAAATTAAAGAAAACCATTAGTGAAATGCAACTTAAAATGAAACCACTTCAAATACAGAGATTCTAGGTTCGGGGTCTGTAAACCGGTGGGGAAGGTGTTAGGCACCCCACCTCATCCCTCAATGAGGGTGAGCAGATTTAACCTTACGTTCTTTATAAATTAAAATTGATAGTTAGGGGGTTATTTTGCATATTTGTTAAAATTCGATTTGACAATCGGATAAGAACTCTCCTTCGATCTCTTTTTAGATTAAAATTTCGGTTGGAGATCGGATAAGAACTCTCCTCCGATCTCTTTTAGATATTTATTAGAATTTTTTGATTGAGAATCGGATAAGAACTCTCCTCCGATCTCTTTTAGATACTTATTAGTATTTTTTATTGAGAATCAGATAAGAACTCTCCTCCGATCTCTTTTAGATACTTATTAGTATTTTTTATTGAGAATCGGATAAGAACTCTCCTCTGATCTCTTTTAAATATTTATTAAAATTTTGAATTGAGAATCAGATAAGAACTCTCCTCCGATCTCTTTTAAATTTTGGATTGAGAATCGGATAAGAACTCTCCTTCGATCTCTTTTAAATATTTATTAGAATTTTAAATTGAGAATCGGATAAGAACTCTCCTCTGATCTCTTTTAAATTTTTATTAGAGTTTTTGGTTGAGAATTGGATAAGAACTCTCCTCCGATCTCTTTTAAATATTTATTAAAATTTTTGATTGAGGATCGGATAAGAACTCTCCTCCGATCTCTTTTAGATGAATGAGAGTCGGATAAGGACTTTTCCGACCTCTTGAAATTTGATTACAGTTATTCATCATAAGAGCCTAAGACTAAGGGTTCTAACATTCGAAGATGCCGGGGACCCGAATAAGACTTCTTTTAACTCATTGGTACCTTGTGACTAGATAGGGGATACCAGACTGAATTTTACCGACCTCCTATGTGATCGCCTTACCAATACCCTTCGGCAGGCAATGTTTGCTCTATTTCATTTGCTAGACTGAAATTTAATATTACTCCGACCTCCCCCACCTTTACCCAGTCATCTTCTCTAGCTAGTCTAGTGGTTCGACTTCATAACTCTCTGATTTATTATCCGAACGTTTATTAGAAAACTCTTATGTAAGATACTGCTACCAACATTTTATCAAACTACCTATACGTTACCCATAACAAGAACACCTACATTAGGAAATAATAAAAGACCAAGAACAAATAAATAACATGAACTGATATATCAAAGATAAACTCGAGAGTAACCACCCACGTGGGACCTTCTAACATAAAACAAACTTTAACGAAAATTACGAGCGTAAAAAGAAAATAAAAGTGAACACTGGATAAGGCAACGGTTCAGACACTCACCTACAGGAAGTTGAACCTATTGAACTAACTATGGAGTCACGAATGTTGCAGAGTTTCGGGCTAATAGTCTGGAGACTAATGCTTGCCTTGAAATGACGAATGCCTAGTTAGCATGTAATCAAACTGGAATGATAATGAATGAGATTGAGCTCAGAAAATAAAAGTGGATATAAAGGTGGTGAAAACAGAATTGAAACTTAAGAAAGGGTATCGCAAAGTAATGGACAAACTGAAAATCAAGAGTTTCAGTGTCCAACACTTCTTCAAAGAAAATACTTTAGAAAACTGGTTTCTAAAGTCATTCTAGCTTAAAAATAGCAGAGTAGCAAAACTGAATCAATTTTCAGAGCCTTTCCACTATAATCACCACCCTTTTTCTTTTTCTTTTTTTTTTTCAACAGTTTCATGTAGGTATTTATAGGGAACGTGTGCTCCCAATGAAGGGTTAGGATTCCCCTTGAAGGAGATGGAAGGTTTGGATCTTAAAGGACATGATTTGATGTTTGAGAATCAAAGAGAATCAAAATGAACGGCTGAGATCCTTTTCAGAATATTTGTCCTTTCTCTCTTCTAATTTGACGGCCCAAAATTTCCTTGTCAAGGGCGATCCGAGGGCTGGGAATAAAAGGTGCCGGTCTTGTCGTCTTCTTCTTTGATCCAAGGGCTCTGGACTTGTCCTTACAAGTAAGATCAACGGTAGAGATTGAGATGTACAGGACTGTCATGACATACTCTGGCACCTGTCAGCAATGTGGGTGATTCTGCAAATGAGGCGTGCGGAGGAGATTTGATCTCGTCTGTAACGCTTTAACTACCTCGGCTCTGATTATGACGACAGTCATGGAAAGTTGTCTTATTCTCTTTGCATTCCGATCTCCCCTCCCTTTCGATCTTTCCAATATGCTCTTTTTCCGAACTCTCATGCCGGGCCCCTCTCCCGATCTCTCTCATTCCATAGTCTTTTCCTTTGTCCGGGTCGGTTCAGTCAAGGCATTTATTCTTTCAATTTTTGAGACGTCCACTTCATTTTCTGCTAGCCATAAATGCTCAGACCTTCTCTATATATATACCCTCGTCAGTAAATCCTCCCGCATTTCATTTTCTCCTCTTTCTCACTTTTCCTGTTCTAACTGTTCCGGTAACAATCCCGACCATGATAGCTGCTTTTGATCTTTTCCCGGCCATTCACCTTGCTCACCGACTAACAATTTTCGACCCTAGTGATCAGAAAATCATTATGGCCATATTTGATGACAGTGAGAGAACTGGACTAATTCACTGATCCAGATCGAGAATATCGATTGCGTTGACCCCGAATCGATCGACCGATGTAATCGGCGAACCGATTTCGGGCGAGAAGACTGCTAATTTCCCTCCGATCTTTGGTGACTGAATGAGATCGGAAAGTATCTAAGTTGCATAAGCACTTGATTTTCTGAACATATTAGAACCACAGCTAAAGGTGATTATTAATCTAAGTGTAAGAGGTCGAAAAACATTGTAAGCAAGAGATCGGTAAACGCCAAATGGGACTTGATTAAAATTGGAAACTTGATTTGAACACTTAAGATCGGAATCATCCTTAAACCGGATTGGAACCTTAACTTTATCAGACGATTATCCCCAAACTTTTAAAAGGGAGATCGGTAATAAGACTGGTGGCATGAAGACATGACGTTGGTTTGGTTTCGCTAGACAAGAGATCGGAAATGTGATTGACTGGGCAGGAGATTTGACAATTGGTTTGAGAGATCGGTGAGGCTTTGAGCGATATGGAGACTTGGCGTCGGTTTGATCTCTATGAAGAGAGATCGAAAACGAATTACTTGGCGTTGGGGATCGATTTCAAAGTCTATTGATTTCAGGGATCGACCAAAATATGGTGTCGACAGCTGCTCCTCTTTACATAATTTCTATTGAAGGGGAAAATTTTCCCGTGTAGGAATTATGTAAAGATTCAGACCCATATTTTGGACGATTAAAATTTTAAAACTCAAAATTAAAGTTAGGAAACTAAAACCTGTTTAGGTTAGTAACGTAAAGATTTGTAACAGGAATTTAAAATGCTAGAAAATTAAAATCAACTTGGAGCAAGGAACTAGAGGTTGATAACAAGAAATTTAAAATATTGGAAAATTAAAGTCAACTTAGATCAAGGAACCAAAGGTTGATTAACAGGAAATTTAAATGCTGAAAATTAAAATCAACTTAGATCAAGGAACCAGAGGTTGATTAACAGGAAATTTAAAATGCTTGAAAATTAAAATCAACTTAGATCAAGGAACCAGAGGTTGATTAACAGGAAATTTAAAATGCTTGAAAATTAAAATCAACTTAGATCAAGGAACCAGAGGTTGATTAACAGGAAATTTAAAATGCTTGAAAATTAAAATCAGCTTTGATCAAGGAACCAGAGGTTGATTAACAGGAAATTTAAATACTGAAAAATTAAAATCAACTTAGATCAAGGAACCAGAGGTTGATTAACAGGAAATTTAAAATGCTGAAGATTAAAATCAACTTAGATCAAGGAACCAGAGGTTGATTAATAGGAAATTTAAATGCTGAAAAATTAAAATCAACTTAGATCAAGGAACCAGAGGTTGATTAACAGGAAATTTAAATGCTGAAAATTAAAATCAACTTAGATCAATGAACCAGAGGTTGATTAACAGGAAATTTAAATGCTGAAAATTAAAATCAACTTACAAAGCAAGTCTAATCTCGACACGAGAAGTTCCTCCGCGATGAAGTGTACTTAACAGGGTTGCGAAGATAGACGATTAATGGAGGACGAGTTGCAAGACTTAACCCATCGTCCTTGGTTACTTACTTACTTCCCACAGTTCCCCTTCTGCCCTTGACTTCCTTATTTTGCGAAAAGTGCCATTGCAGGTTTTCACTTTCCCTTTCGCCCATCTGACTAGAAACGCCCTTCCAGGTTTTCACTTCTAGTTTTTTTTTTTTTGGGGGGGGGGGCATTCCCTGTAAATCTCATAGTAAAGTACATGAGGTTATCAATATTCAAATCCTAATCTTATGACAAAACTTTAACAGATTAATAGCGCAGAGAAAACAGCATTAGAGTGTGAGTATATGAGAAAGATAAAGCAAAAAGACAAATTAAAATGTGAAGAAGATAGATCGAAGTGAAAGGATAACTTTATTATGGCTTTAAGAAACAAGGGTACAGTTTCAAAGAAAAAGGGTACAAGGATAGATCTCACATATTCCTTGTAGTTAGCTTTGAAGTCTCTTAACTGCCATTATTTCAAGTATTCTGTTAACGAAGATTCATGCCGTGACGGTTTATTTCCATCCTTGGTTCCATGCCCCCTTCCTTATTTCTCATTTTCCTGGTTCTTGGGATGCCCTTTCGGGTTTTCACCCCTAGATTTTTTTTTTTTAGGCATAGTATCTTTTGATGGTGTCGGCATTCACAGGTCTTGGAAATTCTTCACCATCATGTGGGTCAAGATCAAGGCCCCACCAGAAAATGCTTTTTTAACTACATAGGGTCCCTCATAGGTTGGTGACCATTTACCCCGGGGATCGTTTTGATTCGGAAGCACCTTCTTCAGGATTAGGTCCCCTGGTTGAAATTCACATGGGTGAACACCTTTGTTAAATACCCTGCCCATTCTTCTTTGGTATAACTGCCCATGACATGCAGCCGCTAGCCTTTTCTCATCTAGCAAATTTAATTGGTCCAACCTTGACTGGATCCATTCCGACTCATCAATCCCTGATTCTTTCAGAATTCTTAGAGAAGGAATTTCTACCTCAATAGGTAGTACAGCCTCCATCTTGTAAACCAGTGAGTATGGGGTTCCCCCAGTTGATGTCCTTACAGAAGTCCGGTATGCGAGAAGGGCATAGGGAAGCATATCATGCTAATCCTTATAAGTGACTGTCATTTTCCGGATTATTCTCTTGAGATTTTTATTTGCAGCTTCCACTGCTCCATTCATCTGGGGATGGTACGGTGAGGAATTGAGATGTCTAATCCTGTATTGCTCACATAATCTTTGGAATTTCGGACCATTCAAATTCTTGGCGTTGTCAGTGACGATCTCACTGGGGAGGCCGTGTCGGCAGATAATATTATTTCGGAGGAACTTGAGAAATGTGTTCTGTGTAATGTGAGCATATGATGTCGCTTCGACCCATTTAGAAAAAAAATCAATAGCCACCAGGATAAATCTATGCCCATTGGATGCCTTAGGGTTGATGGGACCAATCACATCGATGCCCCACATTGTGAAAGGCCATGGTGAGACGAGGCTGAACAATTGGTGAGGTGGAACATTTATCGGATCTGCGTAGATTTGACACTTATGGCACTTTCGAAAGTACTCGACGCAATCCTTTTCCATGGTAGTCCAAAAATATCCCCGTCTTATGATTTGCTTAGCCATCATATGCATGGGTTGCACAGTTTCCCTCATGAGTCTCGAAAAGGATTCTCTTCACTTCTTTTGTATCCACACATCTCAACAATTCGCCGTTGGAGCTCCTTTTGTATAGAATTTCTCCACTGGGGAAGTATCCCAATGCTAATCTCCGAATCATCCTCTTTTCGTTTTTGCTCACTCCTGAGGGGAATTCTCTGGTTCTAATGTAAAGCAAGATGTCATGATACCAAGGTTTACCATCAGGTTCTTCCTTAATCATGAAGCAGTATGCCGGCTCACTCCTTTCTTTAATCTTTAATACCTGAGTCGTCTGCCCTTCTTCCATTTCAGCCATAACAGCCAGGGTGGCTAAGGCATCTGCAAATTGATTCTTGTCTCGACTAAGGTGAGTGAAAGAGATTTCTTCGAATTTCTTAATAAGCTCCAGTAAGTACTTCTGATATGGGACTAGCTTCGGATCTTTAGTTTGCCATTTTCCCTTGACTTGATAAATGATCAGGGCTAAGTCTCCATATACCTCCAACTTCCTGACTTTCATTTCGATAGTAGCCTGTAGACCCATCACACAAGCTTCGTATTCCGTGACGTTGTTGGTGCAGTTAAATCTTAACTTGATAGCTATCGGGAAGTGTCTTCCATCCGGGGATACCAATACAGCTCCGATTCCACTACCGGACAAATTGACAGCTCCGTCGAAATACATTTCCCATACATCAGCTGGCTCTTTTTCTCCGCTGTCTACTTCGTTAACATGCTCATCAGGGAACTCAAAATCCAGAGCTTCATAATCCTGGATAGGGTTTTCTGCTAGGAGATCAGCGATCACGCTACGTTTCACTTCTTTTCGGGTCATATAGACAATGTCATATTGGGAGAGTATGACTTGCCATTTGGCTATCCTCCCTGGCATGAATGGGCTTTCGAATACATACTTAATAGGATCCATCCTGGAGATGAGCCATGTCTTATGATTCAACATGTAGTGTTTGAGGCGATTTGCTGTCCAAGCTAACGCGCAGCAAGTTTTCTCTAGGAAAGAGTACCTCGACTCACAATCATTGAACTTCTTACTCAAGTAGTAGATGGCCCTCTCCTTTCAGCCGGTATCATCATGTTGCCCCAAAACACATCCCATTGAGCTTTGTTGGACTGCCATATACAGAATCAGCGGCCTTCCTGCCACCGACGGAACCAATACTGGTGGGTTTGACAGGTACTGCTTGATTTTCTCGAAAGCCTCTTGACAAACTGAATCCCATTGAGTGGTGTTGTTCTTTCGGAGTAATCTAAAAATTGGCTCGGCTTTCGCAGTGAGATTGGAAATAAATCTCGATATGTAGTTCAACTTCCCCAGGAAACTGCGCACCTCCCTTTCTGTTTTTGGGGATGGCATCTCTTGAATAGCTCGGACTTTGTCTGGATCAACTTCTATTCCCTTCTCACTCACTATGAATCCCAACAATTTCCCAGATCTATCTCCGAATATGCATTTGGCAAGGTTCAGTTTCAGCTGATATTTACTGAGTCTCTCGAATACTTTCCTCATCACCTGCACATGGCTTTCTTTGTGCATCATATCGTGGAATAATGTGACCATAGCATGTTGGTAGGTGGCGCAAGCATTCTTTAAACCAAAAGGCATGACCCGGTAAGAAAATACCCCCCATTGAGTGATAAAAGCAGTTTTTTCCTTATCTTCCTCATCCATTGGGATTTGGTTATACCCAGATGCCCCATCGATACACGAACATCTGCCCAATCCTGCAGCATTGTCTACTAAAACATCTATGTGTGGGAGAGGGAAATCATCTTTCAAGCCTGCTTTATTAAGATCCCTGTAATCAATACACACCCGGACTCTCCCATCCTTCTTCATTACCGGGACAACGTTAGCTATCCATTGGGGATATTTGACCACTTCTAGAAACCCAGCCTCGTATTGCTTCTTGACCTCATCCCTAACTTTGAGCAGTGTGTCAGGATTCATTCTTCTTAATTTCTGCTTTACCGGGATTGTCCCTGGAATTAGGGAAATCTTGTGCGTCACTATATGAGGGTCCAAACCAATCATATCATCATAGCTCCAGGAAAACACGTCTAGGAATTCTTTGAGCAAACTGATCATATCTTCTAATTCTTCACTCTCCACAACCTTAAGTTCCCTTTTTACTTCTTCCGTGCCTAAGTTTACTTGCAGTGCTTCCCCCACAAGGCACTAGGGAAGGTTCATCTCTTTCATCCCTTTCTTCTGTGAGTTCCACCTCAGAATCACTTGAAGTAATGGCAGTTATGGGGATTTCAAAATTAACCAGAGGAATTTCTGAGTCTATTGAATTATTAGGTGTTAATTGATGAATGGTCCTGAAGAAACGAAAATGGAATATATTATAAGAATGGATTTCAAAAAGGAAAGGAAAAGAGAATTGGATATAAAATGCGCTATTAATTCATTAATATTTATATCATAAGAAAAGGGTCCATTTACAGTATTACACTTGCCACCATGGACAAAATGGTCAAGTGTAGATAACCAAAGGTACTTTACTCGAAATTGAGTACAGGGATGTCCTCTGCTGTCCAGTTGTCTAGTTCTTGCCCTTCAGCCATTGGCGAGACTAGAGCTTCATACAAGGAATCGAGATGGATGACATCAATGGATGGTTCATCGGGTGATTCTTCGATTTTTTCCAGGTTTTCAATAACTGGCTTGGTGAAGATCTTTGTGATTTTCGGGACTACTTTCATTTTCCCGATTTTCTGATCAAACCTTTGATCCCGAAGCATACTCCTCATCCAGAATCGTCCATCCATGAGGGCGTCTTCCTCATAACCCAAGCCGCAATGACCAACCTTCTGGATAGCTGGTATAGGTTCAACAATCCCTTGCAATGTGGCGCCTAACCCCTTGCCCTTTTCATAACCGCTCTTGAGCATCACCTTGGCGACCATAGCCGTAGCCCCTTCATTTCTCGAGATGGTTTCTTGTAATTAAAAAGCCTGGAAAGAGCTTTCCAACGACTCCTCAGCTGCCTCTACATAAGGAAGTGATTGCGGCTTGGTCACCAATATGGCTTCCTCCCCTCTCACAGTGATGATTTTGCCGTCCATAATGTATTTAATCTTCTGGTGCAAAGTTGAAGGAACGGCATTTGCCGAGTGGATCCAAGGCCTCCCCAGCAACATAGTATATGCGGGCTCAATGTTAATCACTTGGAACGTGACGTTGAAAGTGCATGTGCCGATTTGGAGTGGCAAATCTATGTCTCCTAGCACCTCCCTCCTTGTACCATCAAAAGCTCTTACCACCATAGCACTTTGGCGTATGTTTGATCGGTCAACCGGTAGCCTAGCCAAGGTGGCATTAGGCAGTACGTTGAGCGCGGATCCATTATCAATAAGGACCTTGGCCACTATGCAACCTTTACATTTCACCGTCACATACAGAGCCTTAGTGTGCGTTAAGCCTGCAGGGTCTATCTCTTCTTCTGAGAAAGTGACAAAACTAGATGCCTGAATTTGTCCTACTATCTTCTCGAACTGCCCCGGTGTGATGTCGGGGTTCACAAAGGCTTGATCCAGAATTTTCTGCAAGGCTTGATGGTGCACCTCTGAGCTCAGAATCAGTGACAATAGTGAAATTCGAGCAGGTGTCTTTCTTAACTGTTCAACAACGTCGTACTCACTTTGCTTCATTATTTGAAGCAACAGCTCCTCCTCTTCGTTTGATCCGGAAGGTTCTCTTCTCTCCACTTTCTCAACTTCCTCTTCTGTATTTTCTCGTGGCTCTCCCATTTTTACTTTCCCTCTCTTCTTTTCCTTTTCCTCATTCCCGTAACACCTCCCACTTCGGGTTATAAACTCAACTTCTTGCTCATGTGGGGAGAACTTTGTGGCAGTGACTGGCTGAGGGTTAGATTGGGGAGTAGCACCGCTAGAAGGTCCAGTGTAAATCATCTTGAAGTGCTCGTAAGGAGCGAAGCACAGTTTAGGAGGTACTGAAGGTGAGGCAAGGCTAGGAGTCGGTGTACTGCTTGATGCTCCTTGGGTGAAGACTTGGAAATTATAGTTCCAAGGTATGGCATGGGTGTTTGTGACGGGGAGCTGAGGCGGGGTTCGGATAATTGTTACTAGTGGTGATAATGCTGGGGCTGAGAAGGTGATTCTGTGTTTAGAGGTGGAGGCATTTTGGCCAAATCGGGCTGTGTTTACTCCCTCCTCCATCTTCGACCTCGTTTGACATCTCAAGACTTTGAGGGACAGTAATCGGGTTGTGTCCGCAAGTGCACGGGTCACAGTAGTATAGTTTAAAAAAAAATGATATCGATCCCACAGGGAATTGTGCTTTAAATTGGAAATAAAAGGATAAACTAATTAGAATGGAAAAAATTAAAGATATTAAAAATGAAATTTAAAAATTAAAATTGGTATTTGAGGAATTAAAGTTAAATCAAACAATTAACTAAAATTAATTAAACTAGATTACCAAAATTTAATTTGAAATTTCTATTTATGAAATTTGGAGGAATTAAATCTAAATTCAATGAAAATTAAAGTGATTCTAAAGATTGGATTTTCAATATTGTTTGCATGTGGTTTATCCCTAATTTAGCCAAACACATGAGAATTGCAATTTTGAGGGAAATCAATTCTTAAATTTTTGAAACCTTTTTCAAGCATTTCAGAGTTGGTTTTCATTAAATCAAATCCTGTTTTCACGGTATTTCAAACCTAACAAAAACCCAATTAAAGCTCTAATTGATTTTGGAAAGTCCCCTTAATTCTCTTAGCTTATCTCTAACACCAAGAAAACCAAGTTTATTGCAACATTATCTACCCCTAATATTCACTTTTCAGTCCATCTATTAAGGATTAAAGCTTAACTTAATGAGGGCCCATTCATCAAGCAAGGCAACAAACTCACAAGCAATAAATCAAAATATAACAATCTTCATTTAAATGGCTAAATCAGTTCAAAACCACAATACAAATCAATATTTACAAACCCATCTCTAGAATCTCAAATAACTACTCACAAACCATAGTTTCAAGACAAACCCAAATGTATAAATGAATAAATAATGGAAATCTAAGTTAAGGAATAGAAAAACTCAAATATGCAAACAGGTCGTCACTGGAAAGTGCAGAAAACGGGTTCTGCAGCTGTTGGAAAATAGCTTCACGTGTTCTTCTCTTCCTCTCCTTCTTTTCTTGCCAAAATTGCCTCCCTTCCTCCTTATGGAAAGAAAATGATAAAGGGGACTTTATATAGGTGAGGGGACTGCCCTAGAATGGGTAAAAAGGTGGAAGATTCCAGAGAAAGTGAGGTATAAAATCAGAGTAACGGAAATGCCACGTCAGCCATTTCCAGTAAAAATGACATAAGCTGAATTGGTTATGTCACGGGTTGTGTCGCGGGTTGTGTAACAATCTGCCTGAATATCTGACGCTCGACACAACCTGCGACATAAGCTAAATTGGTTGTACTGCAGGTTGTGTAACTCTCGGCCATTTTTTTGCTCAACTTCAAAAATTTTTGCAAGTCAACTCTAATCTCCTCCAAATGGCTACTCTGATCAAAATACATCAAATTTCTACAAATTTAACCTACAAAACAAATAAATTCCAAAAATTAAACTAAGAAGTGTGAAGATTATAAAATTGACTAAATATACGCTAATATCTATAATAATAGCTATGAACAAGGGTAAATTATGTGCAAAAATTACACCTAAATGATGATCTAAAATGCATGCATCAAATTCCCCCATACTCAAACTCTTGCTTGTCCCCAAGCAAAATTTCATTAAAACTCATTTGGAAGGGAATAGAGTCAGTCTTTGAAAATACAAAAATCACAAATCCAAACCACCAACTTACCCCTAGCCACCAACATTCCAAGTTCCCGCCAGTGAAGCACAAAGAATGAAGCAATCACTCTCAACAATTACAAAATAGCTAAGAATTAACCAATCAACCCAAGCAACAAATACCAACCAGCTACAAGAGTCAATTGTGCCAAAACAAACCTAAATGAAATAGATAGCCAATGTGTCTCAAATGGATGGTGAGTAATGTATGGAAGATTATATTGCCAAACCCATATGCAAGCATAAAAGATCTAACTCTACTAATGTAACAAGCATTTTTCAAAGAATCATTAGGTCTTTTTAAGGGTTGTAATGGGGTCAAAATAGGGTAAAATTGTGTTAACAAAGAAAGGGAATAAGGAAAACAAAATATGAGAATAATATTAATCATGAAACTCGAAGTGCATCCTTTTTTTTTTTTTAATAGAAATTTTTTTTTATCAAGAGGAAAGAAATTCACAATGAATCTCAAGTGCTATCACAATAAAGGGACTACTTTTATAATATATTTTTTTATTTTGTATGCGTTCCTATTTCATGTCACACCCAAAATTACCTTTGGGATATTTTGGGGACCATTTTTTTTTTATCAACTTTTCACAATTACTCTAGCACTATTCAAGATGTTTCAATCCTCCAAGTTTTTTTTTATATCATTATTTATTTTATTATTTTTTTTATGCACTTAATTGCTAAAATATTATTCTCATAATAGGTGGTAGTGTTTAGGTTTAATGGCTAGGTAAAAGATTTGGGTTCCAAAGAAATTAGGGAATTAAGGTTCAAGGGGGTTTGCAAGGGTTGAAATGAGATTAAGGTAGGTTAAGGCTAAATGTGAGGTTTAAAATATGAAGGAATGCCTAAATCATATTCTTATCAAATGCAAGTTAAAAATTTCGCTTTGAAAGATCTAAGATGCTTGTTCTAGGAATGGTGAGACGACAATGACCATTTTCTTCCTTAAAGGCTTATTCGGACACTCAAAACTCAAAATAACTAATCAGAATCTGCATACCTAGATGAATGTATTAATTTTCAGCTATTAAGTAAGAGAAAGAATAATGCTTAAAACTTTGTACCCAGCTGGAACTTTCATTCCACTAACCATCTAAAGGCAAGTTGGATTGCTTGAATAAGCAACTTATGGAATTCAAAGACTGGTTTAAAAATTCAAAAATTTTAAATGAATAAATGAAATGCATGAGTGTAAATGTATAGTCAACCTATATGTAACTAAGTATGCATAACTAAGTGTATGAAGCTATATGCAAGTGTATGTATGTGAATATGTACAAGTATGAAGTAATGAATGAGTATGTCACTATATGCAAGTAAAAAAGGAAAAATAAAATAATTTTGCAAAAAATTTACCCTCTCCCCCATACTCAGAATGAATATTGTCCTCAATGTTAAAAGAGTGCAAGGAATGGGATAATTTGGCTATATGTGCAGAAAATGGGTGGCTCATATGTGCATAAAGAATTATTACCCTGTTGCATAAGCGATAGCACAACTTGTGTTGAAAGTGACACAAGCGGAGATGAGAATTGTTACCTCATTGAAGTGCAGCCAATTTAATTAAATAAAATTTGGACAGCTGCTGCACTCATTGCAAAAGAAACAGTGCAATGGAATCCATTAAATCAATTAAACTCAAAAAGTTGAAATGGGGAAGTTAAGCTCAAAAATATAAACATCAAGTGTAAATTCCGAAGGAGCATATCAAAGCAAGTGAGCAAAGTACTAAAGATTCAAAAAAATGTTTGTATGAGCAACTAAAAATAAAAAATAAACTGAATAAGCAAATGTTTCAAGTAAAAGAAAAACAACACAAGCAAAATATTAACTAAACAAGTTACTAAAAAAAACTAATTAATTAAGCAACTAAAGTAAAGACATGAATTTTTTTTTTTTTTACATCAAAATGGGTTAGTGGGATTTTGGGCTTGGGCTTGGGGTAGCTGCTGACCCATTCTGGTGAAGGAAATTTTTATCCTGCAAAACAAACAGGCGACACAAGTTAGAACATAAGGATAGGGGGGTTATGTCGCAGGTTGTGTAACAATCTGCCCAAAATTGTGCCCAGCGAACACAAGCTACGACACAAGCGAACCCGGTTATGTCGCAGGTTGTGCAATCTGCTGCCCAAATTTGACAGATTTAGAGAGTGCCTAAAAAAATAAAACAAATTAGATTTCAAATGATTAAACCTTCATAACATGAATTCTAATAGTTCAACTTGTTATGTTCATCAAACACTCATAAAAAATAATTTTTCAAAGCACCAATTCACACATCCACATTCAAATAATTTTCTTGTTAAACCAAGATGATAAGGTTTGGAAAATTTTTCTCTTAAAATTAACAGAAAGGGCAATGAATCCAGCAATATGCACCAGCAAATACTCAACAAAAGAAAGATGAAAATTATAAGTGAACAAGTTTAAAACTAAAATTTAAAACTAGAACTAAAACAAAATTTTTTTTTATGCTCATTTGCTTGCAATGCATTGCATCCCATCTGCACAAGGAAATTAGAACAATGTTAAACTCTGAATAAGGAATATAGAAAAAACTTAAAACAAACATATATATGAAAGAAATAAAGAATTAATGAAAAATTGTGGGTTATGCACAAAAATGCTAAGTTTAGGTCTTTAGCTTGACCATGCTCAATCAAAATTTCATGGAGAATGAGAGAGAAAGCAAGTTGCTATCTTCTCAATTGGTTCATCAACTGAATAATGCCTCAACCTTTGTCCATTTACCTTGAAATTACCAGATTTTTCACCAAAAATTTCTACAGCACCATGAGGTAAATCTTTCACAATTTTGAATGGACCTGACCAACTTGATTTTAATTTTTCTGGAAAAAATTTTAACCTTGAATTGAATAAGAGAACCAAATCTCTTTCTTTAAAGTCCTTTTTCTTGATATGCTTATCATGCCATTTTTTAGTTCTTTCTTTATAGATCCTAGCATTTTCATAAGCATCAAGTCTCAATTCTTCTAACTCATCATGTTGTAAAAGTCTTTTGTGTCTAGCAGCTTGTAATTTCAGGATTTCCTTTTTCACAACATCCTTCATTGTAGGATTTAATCTTCTTTGGTGTTCAATGGAAGGTTTAGTATTTGGCTCTAGGAAAATCCTATGCATACAAACTGTTGGACTAATTCCCTTTATATCATCAATTGCATAACCCAAAACTCTTCTATATTCTCTCAAAACTCTCAACAATTTTTCATTCTCAATATTAGTCAAAGATGCATTAATTATAACTGGATATGTTCCATTGGGTCCAAGAAAAGCATACCTGAGGTTGGAAGGAAGAGGTTTAAGATCTACCTTTGGGGCATCCTCTACCTTTAATGATGGTGGTTTGACTCCAAAGTTTGCACTTCTTCAAGTTGAAAAATTGTGGCTTCAGGATGTGGTGGAGAACTCTCCAAGTGTTGTGCAAAAGTAGCTATATTGTGATTGTCATCATCAATGCTCCCACCATGGACTAAGCAATTTTCAAGTGGGTCTTGTGGATAGCTTTTTCTGAAATGCTCCTGAACAATCTCATCGATAATGTCTACCCGCAAACAAGACTCAACTACTTCATGTTTCCTTTTCATGGCAGGATTGATGTTGAATATCATTTGATCATCTCCCACTCTAAGTGTCAATTTCTCACCCTTTACATCAATTAATGCACTAGCTGTTGCCAAAAAGGGTCTTCCTAATAAGATAGGAACTTTTGTGTCTTCTTCCATATCTAAAATGATAAAGTCCACCGGAATGTAGAATTTCCCAACCTTGATAGGCACATTTTCTAGAATGCCTTCTGGATACTTAATTGAACGGTCAGCTAATGAAAGATACATGTTTGTGGGCTTCAACTCTCCCATATTCAACTTCTCATAAATTGAAAGAGGCATTAGGCTGACACTAGCTCCAAGGTCACATAAGGCATTTGCCACACAATTATCACCAATATGACAAGGAATGGAAAACACACTCGGATCTTTGAGTTTGAGAGGTAACTTCTTTTGAATTATAGCACTACATTGCTCTCCCAAGTTGATGGTGTCATAATCTTCTAGCCTTCTCTTGTTGGAAAGAATCTCCTTCAAAAACTTGGCATAACTTGGCATTTGGGATAGTGCCTCAGTGAATGGCACATTGATATACAACTTCTTTAGCACTTTAAGGAATTTGCCAAATTGTTTGTCTAGCTTATGCTTGATGAATCTTTGAGGGTAGGGAAGGGTGGGCTTGTAAGGTTCAGGTGGGATGTATGGTTTCTCTCCCTCATCTTGCTCACTTTTGCTTTCTTCTTCTTTTTCATTTTTCTTGCTCTCAACTGAATTTTCTTCTTTTGTGCTCTCTTTTTCTTCTCTCTTGTTTTCACTCTCTTGACCAACTTTCTTACCACTTCTCAAGGTTACAACCTTACATTGTTCATGAGGGTTTTGTGGTTGGCTAGGTAATTTCCCAAAGGATTTGCTTCCTGATGAGCTTGCTTGTTGAGCCAATTGAGTCTCCAACATGCGGTTGTGGACTTGTAATTGATCCATGGTTTGTCTCATGTGTTGCATTTCTTCCTCCAATTTGCTATTCATCTTACTTTGTTCAGCAAAAAATTTCTCCATCATGCTTTCCAAGGTTGGCTTCGGCTCATGAGGTGGAAGGGATTGTTGTGCTCTTGCTTGATATCCAGGTTGTGGCTACCTTGTGGGCTGAAATTGAGGCTGAAATTGAGGCCTATTCTGCTGCACATACTACTGGTTATGAGCATAATTTGAGCTTTGACCTTGTTGAGCAAAATTTGCTTGTGGTCTCCATGTTGAGTTGTTCACATTAGAGTAAGCATTTCCCATAGGTTTCTGTTGATAACCTCCTGCATAAGCAACTTGTTCTTGCAAATAATCATCACCATAAGAAGAGTAATCAACTCCACAACTTTGGATTCCATCTGTGAAGGCAACTTGTTGCATAGTTGTAGGAGTTGAGGTTGTTGCCTTTGTGCAAAAATCACTAAGAAGCTGAGTTAACTGTTCAAATCTTGCATTCATGTAGCTAACTGAGTCAAGTTCATAAATCCTAGCCTTCTTTGGCTCAAGTGCTCTAGGATTTCCCCACAAATGGGTATTATGAGCAATCTTCTCTAATAGATCATAGCATTCTTCACTTGTCATTCTCATGAAATCTCCTCCTGCTTGTGAATCAATTGTGTTTCTTATGGCTGGAGTAACTCTGGTGTAGAAATTCTGAATAATCATCCATTTGGGTATTTCATGATGAGGACATTGCCTTTCAAGCTCCTTAAATCTCATCCAAGACTCATACAAAGTTTCATCATCTCTTGGCTTAAAAGCTACCATCAAATTCCTCAAATGAGTGGTCTTCCCAGGTGGGAAAAATTGAGATAGAAAAGCTTGAGATAGCTGCTCCCAAGTAGCTATAATAGCTTGTGGAAGTGAGTCATACCACTCCAATGCTGAATCCCGAAGAGAGAATGGAAATAAGGTGAGTCGAATCACTTCATCCAAACTCGTGTTGTCTTTGTGTACCACATATCATCAAAAATTTCTTCAAATGAGAATGAGGATTTTCAAGTGGACTACCTCCAAATTGTGAATTCTGAACCATTTGAATGAGACCAGTCTTCAACTCAAATTGATTAGCTCCAATAATAGGTCTGTTATCTCTCACATCTGCACATCTAGGAAAAGCATAGTCTAACATGGATCTTCTCTGAGGATCATTTTGATTAACAACTACATTTTGCCTATTTTGCTCATTTCCTCCATTATCTCCACCAATAGCTCTATTTTGATTCTCCATATTTTCAATTGTCTCCTCTTGCTCAAATATTTATTGTTCTTCTTTTTCTGCTTCCTTTCTTCTCTTGTATTCCTTTTTGTTGGCTCGACATAATTTTTCAATTTTTGGGTGGAACAACAATTCAATGTCACTTGTGCTTTTCGATCGTCTCATAAACAAGAAAAGTACCTGAAAAACACAAGGAACAATAGTGAAAATAAAAGAAAATAAAAATTCTAATTAGCTTAAAACAATTAAAATCCAACTTAAAAACAAACAATTCCCCGGCAACAGCGCCAAAAACTTGATATTGTGTCCGCAAGTGCACGGGTCACAGTAGTATAGTTTTAAAAAAAATGATATCGATCCCACAGGGAATTGTGCTTTAAATTGGAAATAAAAGGATAAGCTAATTAGAATGGCAAAAATTAAAGTTATTAAAAATGAAATTTAAAAATTAAAATTGGTATTTGAGGAATTAAAGTTAAATCAAACAATTAACTAAAATTAATTAAACTAGATTACCAAAATTTAATTTGAAATTTCTATTTATGAAATTTGGAGGAATTAAATCTAAATTCAATGAAAATTAAAGTGATTCTAGAGATTGGATTTTCAATATTGTTTGCATGTGGTTTATCCCTAATTTAGCCAAACACATGAGAATTGCAATTTTGAGAGAAATCAATTCTTAAATTTTTGAAACCTTTTTCAAGCATTTCAGAGTTGGTTTTCATTAAATCAAACCCTGTTTTCACGATATTTCAAACCTAACAAAAACCCAATTAAAGCTCTAATTGATTTTGGAAAGTCCCCCTAATTCTCTTAGCTTATCTCTAACACCAAGAAAACCAAGTTTATTGCAACATTATCTATCCCTAATATTCACTTTTCAGTCCATCTATTAAGGATTAAAGCTTAACTTAATGAGGGCCTATTCATCAAGCAAGGCAACAAGCTCACAAGCAATAAATCAAAATGTAACAATCTTCATTTAAATGGCTAAATCAGTTCAAAACCACAATACAAATCAATATTTACAAACTCATCTCTAGAATCTCAAATAACTACTCACAAACCATAGTTTCAAGACAAACCCAAATGTATAAATGAAGAAATAATGGAAATCTAAGTTAAGGAATAGAAAAAACCCAGAAATATGCAGCAGAAGCTGCTGCTGGAAAGTGCAGAAAACGGGTTCTACAGCTGCTGGAAAATAGCTTCACGTGTTCTTCTCTTCCTCTCCTTCTTTTCTTGCCAAAATTGCCTCCCTTCCTCCTTATGGAAAGAAAATGATAAAGGGGACTTTATATAGGTGAGGGGACTGCCCTAGAATGGGTAAAAAGGTGGAAGATTCCAGAGAAAGTGAGGTATAATATCAGAGTAACGGAAATGCCACGTCAGCCATTTCCAGTAAAAATGACATAAGCTGAATTGGTTATGTCACGGGTTGTGTCGCGGGTTGTGTAACAATCTGCCTGAATATCTGACGCTCGACACAACCTGCGACATAAGCTAAATTGGTTGTGCTGCAGGTTGTGTAACTCTCGGCCATTTTTTTGCTCAACTTCAAAAATTTTTGTAATTCAACTCTAATCTCCTCCAAATGGCTACTCTGATCAAAATACATCAAATTTCTCCAAATTTAACCTACAAAACAAATAAATTCCAAAAATTAAACTAAGAAGTGTGAAGATTATAAAATTGACTAAATATATGCTAATATCTATAATAATAGCTATGAACAAGGGTAAATTATGTGCAAAAATTACACCTAAATGATGATCTAAAATGCATGCATCATTTACTCCCTCCTCCATCTTCGACCTCATTTGACATCTCAAGACTTTGAGGGACAGTAAGTTCTAAATCTCTTGCTTAAACTATTCACAATTCTTCAATTCGTGGTTAGCTGCCCTCCCATGATAGGGGCATCCTGCCTTATCTTCAGTTTCTGGTGCTTGAAGATAGAGGTAACCTTCCTTCACTGCCATTCTAAAAATTTCCTCAAAGTGAGGAATCAGTTCATCTACCTCTGGTGTCGACCCTTCTCCTTCTGACTCTATCATGTTCACGCCATTGCCCGTATTATGATTGGGCAATGGGTTTGAGGTAACATTGGGGAGGGGACCATTTCCTTCAATCTTCAACCACCCATTCCTGATTAGGGCGTGTACTCTTCCTCTGAGTGCCCCGCAATTATCGGTCGAGTGCCCCTGTGCCCCTCCATGATACTCACACCGGGCACTGGCATCATACCACCTGGGGTATGGCGGCTGAATTGGGTCCAAGGGAATCGGCACTATTTGGTTTATACCGACAATGTATCGGTATATTTCGCTAAGTGGCAGGGGAAGAGGTGGATCAGGATTTCTTGGTGGTCTCGGATTATTTTGAGGTAGTTTGGGTTGAGTAGGTGGAGGAGGTGGCCTGGGCTGGAAGTTTGTCGGTGGTGGATATTGTGGGCGTGGGTGAAGATAATTTGGGAAAGGGGGTGGAATGTTTGTAATGGTTTGGCCATGAGGGGGAGGATATGGCCGATAGTTATTCAGGGGTAATAAAGATTGGGTGTTCTGACGGGTGATGGAATGCACATCACCCTCTTTCTTCTTGCCAAAACTGGCAGTCTTCTTTGCAGGATTCTCAGTTAAATCCTGTAGTCGTCCCATCCTTAAATTAGCTTCTATCCTCTCACCAGCTTGGATGATGTCTGAGAAGCTGTTGGAGGTATTTCCAATCATCAGATTGAAGTAGGGAGCCTTCAATGTTTCAATGAACAAGGAGCATAGTTCATTGTCAGTTACTGGAGGATACACTTCTGCGGCCTTCTCTCTCCATCTCTGGGCATATTCTTTAAAACTTTCCCTATCTCTCTGCACCAAGTTTTGGAGGTCTCTCCTTGTAGGGGCCACGTCACAATTGAACTTGTATTGTTTCAAGAAAGCGTCAGCCAAATCCTTCCAGTAGCGTAATTTGCTCCTACACCATTTTAGGGCTGCCCCGGAGAGACTCTTGTGAAAGAAGTGAACCAAGAGTCTATCATCTTCCGTCAGGGCTGACATTTTGGCAATATAAGTGGCCAAGTGAATGCGGGGGTTTGAGTTCCCGGTGTACTTATCGAAGTCTGGGACCTTGAACTTAGGCGGTACTACCACATCAGGCACCAATCTCAGTAACGCCACATCAACTGAACCATACATGTTTAGTCCTTCTATCGCTCTTAATCTCTCTTCTAGAGCAGATAGCTTCTCATTTTCTCTCGTCTTATCTCCCCTCCCTACTGCATGAAATACTCCCCCAGCTGGTAAATGAGGGGTGGAATGAACTGTAGGGATGAGGATTGAAGGGTACGGCTCTGCATTTGGGATGGTCAGGTAATGGGAGAAAGGTGGATCATTATTCAGGGGAACCAGATCAACGGTGATTGTCGGATCTGGGATAGGTGGCTGAAAGGTGAAAGAGGTTGAAGCATAGTGAGAATCAACAGTTGTAGGAGGTGGGGGAGGTAGTGGTAAGTTAGGCTCTGAAGCAGGCTTATTATGAGACATCTCCCTCATTAGTTTCATAAACTCTGAGACCTGATCTTTCAATTCAGACACTTGTCCTTATAGGTTTTGGACTTGTTCCTGGTCTTCCATTATCTTCTTTGTTCATGATCGTGTTAAGTACACTCGTCTTGGATGAACCGCTCGTTTGGTCAGGCTGGCTTTGCTTGAAGCAATGTTGATTTTCTGTAGGAAGTAAAAAAAGGAAAATTTTCAGTGAATTTTGAATTAAAAATTAAAAGGGTATTGGTGTGGACAAAGGATACGGTGGCATCTGAGAGCCAAGACGAAATCTACAGAAGGATAATTGCGTCACTTTTATCATGGCATCGTTCGATAGTCCGACGGTGAATGACTGGATTGAATGCGCATTTGTGGTACCTGTCCATATGGCGCATCCAATTTTTTGCATAACCCTAGCGAGGGAGTTCTTACGGGAGTCATACTATTCATTCACAATTTTGCTAAACAATGGCCCAAAGTTGTTCCATTAATTGAATAATTTATACATGGCATACTTTACATTGGCCTAGGCTCAGGAAGGTTCTTTATAATGTAATGACACTTCCTGAGATATTCATAGAGCCTTTCTTCTTGTTTGGCGGGGTCGAACATTTTCAGGGCATATTCAGATTCAGTTAAGAGTTCTTGTTTCCCTTGTGCTATCATTCTCTCTAGCTGGTTAACATTCTCTTTTAGCTCTTGATAAAGAGCGGCTTGTCTTTCTTTTTCCTTTCTTTCTTTAGCACATTCTTTCATAATATCGTTGATAAGCTGTGCCTGCTCCTTCAGTTCAAGCTTCTTCTTTTTGCTTTCTTGTTTATACTCTTCCATGAGTATCTCCTGATATTTCATTTTCTCCTGAAGCTTGCTATTCTGTACTTCTGCTTCTTTCACTGTAGCTTGGAGAGAGCTCTTTTCCCTTTCCCATTGTATTTCTTGCTCTTCAAACCCTATCTTTTCGGTCTTCTCCTCTTCCTTGAGCCTTCTCACTTTTCTTTTGAGGATCCGCTGTTGGTCCTCTAACTGTTTTATTTGCTCTTGTAATTGTGAGTTTTCGGTGTTTGCCTTTTGTAGGGAGTCTGCTAAACGAGTGCTAGCTTCTTTTGAAAAGATGTCTTGATGGAGGTCGCTGCCTTCGAATTTGGTTGGATCCGTAGTTAGGTGTCCTTGATCCTGCCAGCCCTCCATTTAAGATAATCGCTCGTGACACTTAGACCTTTAGGCGACCTTTCCACAATAGTGATACTTTCCCAGGATCTGCGAGCTATTTTTAATTCTTCCTCATTATCGAGTTCATGGTAGAAATGACCATGGTGGTATTCTTCTATTTTGACTCTAGACTGGGTTGAGCCGAACTGCCTCATTACTAATGCTGGAGTGTAACTTGTGTACCCGGTCACTCCAATTAGGGATACTGATTGATTGCCCCTCGTGCTGACCAAAACGGGTTGACCTGACGTCCACAATTTCCTCCAACAGTAGTCAGGGCTGTTGAAGCTCAAGATCCGTTCTTGCCACTGCAACTCATCCTTTGGGTTGATTACTAGTCTGGTCATCTTCTCGATGAGAGGCTGGTCAAGGTACCAAGTCAATCCCTTTGTCTCTACAGAACATATGTGACTGATGATCCAGAGGTACAGTAGTTGAGAACAGCACTTAACGGATCCCTTGCCTTGTCGTCTGCAATAGGTAAGAGTCAACAAAGTCTCTGCAAGAATTGCCGGTACCGGATTGACTTTCTATTTTTCTACTGCCCAGAATATTTTCGCAACGCTGCAGGTTATGATTCCCGAAGGTCCAGGGAACAAGATCAGGCCGTATATCCCCAAAGCAAGTGCCAAGGAACCCTGCTCCCATTGTTCCTCCTGGATGTAATGATCCAACCACTTCTTGAGGTAAGTCCAATACCAACCATAAGTGTTTCCTTTGACAGTTTCTCTCATCTTTGCTTCTTCCGGGGGGATCCCTAACATATGTGCGAATCGTTTTCAGGTCTGTCTATGCTCCAGGTTTAGGTAAATCCGATTTTGCATCGCATAAGAAATTTCTAGCAATGCCTAATATTCTTCCATAGTGGGAGCAGTATCGATATCATTGAAAGAGAACACCCCATACTTAGGATTCCAAACTGACAGCATGGCCTTTAATGCCGAAACTTGGACTTTGACTCGTATCAAGGTTGCAATCCTCCCATATTTCTTCTCAAATCGTGCTTTGACCTGATCGGGAAATGACTTCCAACCATTACCCAGACCCTCGAGACTGTTCATTCTGACCTCAATTTTGCTCAGGTCCAATGGAGGTAATAAGCCAGTATATCCTCTAATGACATTGCTTCATGGGGGCACTGAACTATGAGGTGGTTCGGGCCGTGGTTTAGCATTCTGTTCTGGTCTAAGAACTTCTTCTGCTGATTGACTCGAGGATGCCATGTTAAAAATGATGCTTATCCTTTTACAGACCTTAATTTGGTGATGCCTGCGGGAAAAACTTATTAGCAGGGTAAATTCAGGTAATTTTGAATTACACTGTTGGCAAAGTGACACCTACACATTTATCAAAGTAGGAAAGTGTGTAGGTTTTCCTAACAGTATGGTTCAAGATTACCCTAAAAAATAAGAACAAAATAAAACAAGCAGAATAGGGTAAGAGTAAGTATGCCCCTTTTGTCCTAAAATAGGGAGAGTCCTGCACGGATGGGTCTTTGCCTAATTGGATAGTTCTATCTTATAAGGTAGCTCGCTACGGCTTCCAGCTATCGTGATAGTTTAGCTCAAGGTCTAATTTTCTAAAAGCCACAGGTTTCCAAATTGCCCCTACTGTAAACAGTAGAGCCCCATTCTATCACCATGATACTAACGTAGAATTCCACGGGTATCACAGTGAATAGAACGAGTTTTAATTTGAGCAGAAGTCTTCACGGATACTAACGGGGTAAAACCCACGGGTACCGCTACATGACTCCCTCCTACTTCTTAAAAGGGTAAGAAAGCCCGGGTATAGGGCTAGAGTGTGTGAGGACATCGTGTGAGTGTTTAGTGTGTGAAGGGACACCTTTACCTTTTCCTAATATGGGGAGTTTTTCTTTTTCTTTTTTTTTTAGACGAAAAGTGCTACAGGAAGTTGAACGAAAATAAACAAAGCGGTTAGTGGAAATAACAAACATCAATAGATTAAGGTTTTCGAATTTCATAAATTGAACCTATCTAACTATAATTTTAGTTTATAGGAGCATAAAATTAAATCTGCTTTTGGACCTCTGGGCCGGGGTTGAAAGAAAAATGATGTCCCCAGTGGAGTTGCCAAGTTGTCGCAATGGTTTTGCGGTCGCCTGGACGAACCCTCACCGAAGTGGGAAGGAATGAGGAGTCACCACTTTAATTTTGAGGGAAATTAAAGAAAACCATTAGTGAAATGCAACTTAAAATGAAACCACTTCAAATACAGAGATTCTAGGTTCGGGGTCCGTAAACGGGTGGGGAAGGTGTTAGGCACCCCACTTCGTCCCTCAATGAGGGTGAGCAGATTTAACCTTACGTTCTTTACAAATTAAAATCGATAGTTAGGGGGTTATTTTGCATATTTGTTAAAATTCGATTTGAGAATCGGATAAGAACTCTCCTCCGATCTCCTTTTAGATTAAAATTTTGGTTGGAGATCAGATAAGAACTCTCCTCCGATCTCTTTTAGATATTTATTAGAATTTTTTGATTGAGAATCGGATAAGAACTCTCCTCCGATCTCTTTTAGATACTTATTAGTATTTTTTATTGAGAATCGGATAAGAACTCTCCTCCGATCTCTTTTAAATATTTATTAAGATTTTTTATTAAGAATTGGATAAGAACTTTCCTCTGATCTCTTTTAAATATTTATTAGAATTTTGAATTGAGAATTGAATAAGAACTCTCCTCCGATCTCTTTTAAATTTTGGATTGAGAATCGGATAAGAACTCTCCTCCGATCTCTTTTAAATATTTATTAGAATTTTGAATTGAGAATCGGATAAGAACTCTCCTCCGAACTCTTTTAAATTTTTATTAGAATTTTTAGTTGAGAATCGGATAAGAACTCTCCTCCAATCTCTTTTAAATATTTATTAAAATTTTTGATTGACGATCGGATAAGAACTCTCCTCCGATCTCTTTTAGATGAATGAGAGTCGGATAAGGACTTTTTCGACCTCTTGAAATTTGATTACAGTTACTCATCATAAGAGCCTAAGACTAAGGGTTCTGACATTCGAAGATGCCGGGGACCCGAATAAGACTTCTTTTAACTCATTGGTACCTTGTGACTAGATAGGGGATACCAGACTGAATTTTACTGACCTCCTATGTGATCGCCTTACCAATACCCTTCGGCAGGCAATGTTTGCTCTATTTCATTTGCTAGTCTGAAATTTAATATTACTCCGACCTCCCCCACCTTTACCCAGTCATCTTCTCGAGCTAGTCTAGTGGTTCGACTTCATTAGAAAACTCTTATGTAAGATACTGCTACCAACATTTTATCAAACTACCTATACGTTACCCGTAACCAGAACACCTACATTAGGAAATAATAAAAGACCAAGAACAAATAAATAACATGAACTGATATATCAAAGATAAACTCGAGAGTAACCACCCACATGGGACCTTCTAACATAAAACAAACTTTAACGAAAATTACGAGCGTAAAAAGAAAATAAAAGCGAACACTGGATAAGGCAACGGTTCAGACACTCACCTACAGGAAGTTGAACCTATTGAACTAACTATGGAGTCACGAATGTTGCAGAGTTTCGGTCTAATAGTCTGGAGACTTATGCTTGCCTTGAAATGACGAATGCCTAGTTAGCATGTAATCAAACCGGAATGATAATGAATGAGATTGAGCTCAGAAAATAAAAGTGGATATAAAGGTGGTGAAAACAGAATTGAAACTTAAGAAAGGGTATCGCAGAGCAATGGACAAACTAAAAATCAAGAGTTTCAGTGTCCAACACTTCTTCAAAGAAAATATTTTAGAAAACTGGTTTCTAAAGTCTTTCTAGCTTAAAAATAGCAGAGTAGCAAAACTGAATCAATTTTCAGAGCCTTTTCACTCTAATCACCACCCTTTTTCTTTTTTTTTTTTCAACAGTTTCATGCAAGCATTTATAGGGAACGTGTGCTCCCAATGAAGGGTTAGGATTCCCCTTGAAGGAGATGGAAGGTTTGGATCTTAAAGGACATGATCTGATGTTTGAGAATCAAAGAGAATCAAAATGAACGGCTGAGATCCTTTTCAGAATATTTGTTCTTTATCTCTTCTAATCTGACGGCCCAAAATTTCCTTGTCAAGGGCGATCCGAGGGCTGGGAATAAAAGGCGCCGGTCTTGTCGTCTTCTTCTTTGATCCAAGGGCTCCGGACTTCTCCTTACAAGTAAGATCAATGGTAGAGATTGAGATGTACAGGATTGTCATGACATACTCTGGCACCTGTTAGCAATGTGGGCGATTCTGCAAATGAGGCTTGCGGAGGAGATTTGATCTCGTCTGTAACGCTTTAACTACCTCGGCTCTGATTATGACGACAGTTATGGGAAGTTGTCTTATTCTCTTTGCATTTCGATCTCCCCTCCCTTCCGATCTTTCCAATATGCTCTTTTTCCGAACTCTCATGCCGGGCCCCTCTCCTGATCTCTCTCATTCCATAGTCTTCTCCTTTGTCCGGGTCGGTTCAGTCAAGGCATTTATTCTTTCAATTTCCGAGACGTCCGCTTCGTTTTCTGCTAGCCATAAATGCTTAGACCTTCTCTATATATATACCTTCGTCAATAAATCCTCCCACATTTCATTTTCTCCTCTTTCTCACTTTTCCTGTTCTAACTGCTCCGGTAATAATCCCGACCATGATAGCTGCTTTTGATCTTTTGCCGGCCGTTCACCTTGCTCACCAACTGACAATTTTTGACCCTGGTGATCAGAAAATCATTATGGCCATATTGACGATAGTGAGAGAACCGAACTAATTCACCGATCCAGATCGAGAATATCGATTGCGTTGACCCCGAATCGATCGACCGATGTAATCGGCGATCCGATTTCGGGAGAGAAGACTGTTAATTTCCCTCCGATCTTTGGTGACTGAATGAGATCGGAAAGTATCTAAGTTGCATAAGCACTTGATTGTCTGAACATATTAGAACCACAGCTAAAGGTGATTATTAATATAAGTGTAAGAGGTCGGAAAACATTGTAAGCAAGAGATCGACAAACGCTAAATGGGACTTGATTAAAATTGGAAATTTGATTTGAACACTTAAGATCGGAATCATCCTTAAACCGGATTGGAACCTTAACTTTATCAGATGATTATCCCCAAACTTTTAAAAGGGAGATCGGCAATAAGACTGGTGGCATGAAGACCTGACGTTGGTTTGGTTTCGTTAGACAAGAGATCGGAAATGTGATTGACTGGGCAGGAGATTTGATAATTGGTTTGAGAGATCGGTGAGGCTTTGAGCGATATGGAGACTTGGCGTCGGTTTGATCTCTATGAAGAGAGATCGAAAACGAATTACTTGGCGTTGGGGATCGATTTCAAAGTCTATTAATTTCAGGGATCGACCAAAATATGGTGTCGACAGACAAGACGGGTAGACACGGCTTGAAAGACACTCACTGAGACCCCGCATTTGGTTTATTAAGCGAAAGTCTGACTTAAGAGACACTCGCTGGTAGAGGTTGGATTAAGAGGGCTGTATAGGGGATCAGCTCCCATATATGTATTATTTGACAGTGTTGGGTGTGTGATTGCTCTAAATTGCCTTTTTGCTGTTATGATATGAAAATTATGATGATATTGCATTTTCACTCCATAGGGTGCATTAGCTTTAGATAGCTATAGAGATTATGGTTAAAATTGATATTTTACTCTCTGAGTCGAACGCTCACTCCTGTTCATCTATTTTTTCAGGCTACAGGTAGATTATTTATTGTGGCCAACCTGCTCTTTTTCTTCACAGGTCCATTAATAGTATTTAATGTATTTTGTACAATTGAGTTGAATTTTAGACTCTGCATGTATTAAAAACACTTATTTTGATTTTGGGCCTGTATTATAAAAGTTATGTTGGACCTGTAAAATTATTAACTGTATGCATGATGAGATTGGATGAGGGAGCTGAGCTCCCATTTGAGTTATGACATTTTGATTATGTGAAGGGTGAGCTGAGCTCCCTAATTTATTATATATTGTGTTTACAGGTTGAACAAGTAAAAAACTTCTCGTTAAATGGTCCATTTTATGGCCAGACTCTGTCTGGTTGAATTCTTGAAATTGGGCCCAAATGGGCCTTAGAGTTGGGTTGAGGAATAGTTAGGCTTACTACGAGCCTTGGGGGCTTTAGGCTGGCTTACGTCCTAGTGCCGGTCCGACCTATAAGTTGGGTCATGACACAATTTGACTTCCGTACTAGTTTGATAACTAAATATTATTTCTGTTTAGAAGTGTAATGGGAGAAAAAAACAGCGAATTGTCTAATGATTTGTCTCATTGTATACTACCTTAAGTTTGGTTATAAATTTCTTTTTATAAGGTTAGGTTAAATTAAGGACGTCAACCAATAACCCTGAGCCTCGGGCTTAAGGAAGCTATAACTGTTGTACTCAGATAACTCTCATTTTATCTCTTTTTTTTTTTTAAATATTAGTTTAGTTTTTTTTTTTTAAAACATTAGTTTAGTTTTTTTTTAAATTTTGTTTCCATACCTTTTTTTTATATTTTTAAAATTAAATTAACCATTAAAAAGAACTTAAATAACGTTTGTTTTGGGAAAATAGTTTGTTAGGAAATATTTTTTTATATTTTTTAATGTTTGGAGTACTCAAAAAATAAATTAATGGAAATTTTTTTTTATTAAAAAATAACCTATTTAAAAAAATAATTTATTTTTTTAAAAGAAGAAGTCTTTTTTTAGATTTTGACAATATCACTTATACATGTTTGATATAAACATATATTGTTTGCTTAATATTATAATCAAATAATAAAAAACATTTTAATAAAAAAATTTCTTAAAAAAAGTAATTTTCAAAAAAAAACATTTTTTATATATACATTATTTTTCGTAACATTATCTTTTTAATTGAATTTAATTAACGTATGAGTCACTTAAGATTACTAAATTAATTTATTTCATTACTTTATTTTTGTTAATATTAAGAAATGTAAAGAGCATGTTTAGAGTGTGTTTGACCTAAACTTATAAAAATCATCTTATAAGTACATAGTATTTTATAAGTTAATTTAAACTTATAAGTATTTAAAATTTTAATCAATTATATATTTTATTAAAGTGTTTATAAGTGACTGATAAATAGTTAATATATTTGATAAAAAAAACTTATAAGTATATTTATTATTAAAATAATTAAAAAAAATATTAATTGAGATTTATAATGAAATTTTAAAAATAAAATGAGGATAAGATAGTAAAATATTTGATCAAACTAATGTGTTTATAAATACCAAAAATAAAAAATTGAATCTCTAATTTATTTACTTTTTTTTTATAAATTTAAAAATTATTATAAAAAAATAAATCAATCTATTTTTAAAATTTATAAACCAATCTGATTTAAATAGCTTATAAGCTAAGGTAAACCCATCTTAATTTTACTTGTGTGCGCGCCAAGAACTAACTTTTTCAATAAAATGTGAACACTATAATTAGTTTAAATATTATTTAAAACAATTTAAATGGTGATGGATTTTTTTTAGTTATAAATAATTTAATTAGACTATTAATTTAAAAATAATTAATTAATAAAATTTAATAAATATAATTCAAGTGTAAAAACTAAATATAATATATAAAATTCATTAATTTTTTGTTTTTAAATTAAGCATTACAAGAATCGAGTCCGGTAACTTGCTTTTCAATTTGGCCTTAATATATAAAAGCATTTTTTTAAAAAAATTTTATACAGCATTAAATTATTTTACTTTATAAGATAATTTCTAAAATTTTTATATTTTATCTTTTCTTATAAAATAGTTATCTACAAAATATAGATTATATTAACAAAAAATATTTTATGAAAAAATAAAGTATATATGTTTATAATAATTTTTATAAGACAATATAATAAAATGTCTTTAAAAATATAAATAAAATTATTTATTACTATTTTATAATAAAAAGGTAATAAGGTAATTTTATTTTATTTTTTTAAACTTGAAACTCTAGTAAAGCAGGTTAGAATAATTTTTATAAAATAAAATTAAAATTTTAAAATTTGTTAATAATAAATTAAAATTAAAGAATAAAAATAAAATAAATGTTTATAATAATTTTTATAAGACAATATAATAAAATGTCCTTTGATACTGTAAAAATATAAATAAAATTATTTATTATTATTTTATAATAAAAAGGTAATAAGGTAATTTTATTCTATTTTTTTAAACTTAAAACTCTAGTAAAGCAGGTTAGAATAATTTTTATAAAATAAAATTAAAATTTTAAAATTTGTTAATAATAAATTAAAATTAAAGAATAAAAATAAAATAAATGTTTATAATAATTTTTATAAGACAATATAAGAAAATGTCCTTTGATACTGTAAAAATATAAATAAAATTATTTATTACTATTTTATAATAAAAAGGTAATAAGGTAATTTTATTTTATTTTTTTAAACTTGAAACTCTAGTAAAGCAGGTGAGAATAATTTTTATAAAATAAAATTAAAATTTTAAAATTTATTCATAATAAATTAAAATTAAAGAATAAAAATAAAATACAGAATAAAATTATAAATGTGTTATAAAAATTATTAATTAACTGGAATTTATATAAAATATATATTAAAAAATGTCTTAAAATATAAAAATTAATTTTTAAATAATAAAATTATTTTAAATAATATTTAAAATAATATATTTTTAAGGAAAAATTAATATTTTTCTAGAAGTGTTTTTTGTCATAAACGGGTCTGATATATCTCCCTTACTGGCGGACCCCAGTTCCACATTCAATTCCAGAGTATTCTGCCCCCTCGTGCACGCTCTCTTGTCACCTCCTTTTCCGGTCACCTTCCTTCTTTTCCTCGGCTAAGCAGTCGTCCTTCCTCTTCCGACTTTTCCCTTCCACCTCCTTAACCGGTTTCTTCATTTTAAAAGATCTCCGCTCAACGCCGGCGGGGATTCGCCTGGTTGCTCTTTTCTTTTTTGAAATAATACTAATTCAATATTTCCCAAATTATAATTATTAATAAAAATTTTTATGAAGATTAAAAAATAAAAAAATAATTAATTTCAATAAAATACAAATAATTGATAAATAATTTATCCTAAAAAATATAATCAATATAATAAGATAATTTATTATATTTTTATTTTTTTATGTGAAATTTATTAAAAACTGCCAAATAGAAGAGTGCCAAGTCAGCTGGTAGCAAATATGTATATAAATTTTGAAAACACTTGATTATTACCAAGGAAAATTAACTTTCATGTGGGACGAATTTGGGTTGAATTTCCAAAGAATTTCACCACGATAGACGGAAGGTTAATAAATTATTACAAAAGGCAATTTAGCTTCATAATCAAGTTGTGTTCTACTTATTCATCGTGAACCAATAATCATTTGCCAGCTACGCCCACTAACGTCAACTGCTGATTAAATGACCATTTTATCGTTAATATCTGGCGAAGTGCGTTAATCTGTCAGGGTATAAAGGTGACGTGGCAGAAAATTTATGGTCGGTTAAAAAAGTTATCAAGTCCAGCAATAGAATATTCAAACCCCATACTCGGTGCCTTTTTTTTTTAATTAGGCGATTTTTTCAAAAACTCAACAATTTAAAAAATAATTTCTTTTTTTTTTTAATTTTTTAAAAAAATTTTCCATGAAAGAAAGAAAACAGAAAGCATAGGAATTGGAGATGGAAGAAGAAGAAGCTCTCTTTCCCTCTCGCTCTCTCTCTCTCTCTCTCTCTCTCTCTCTCTCTCAAGTAGTAAATACTCTTTCTTGCTCCTTTGCCCACAAATTTTCTAGGGAAAATTTTCAGTTTTTTAACTTGGTGAAGGAGGCTTAAGTGACTAGTCTTATATAGATCTGTGAAACTTTTGTTCCCTTTTTCTTAGCTGCAACTAAGTGAAGCGGTAAGATTAACCTTAAAAAAATTGTTTGCTTCTTTTTTGTGTCTGTACTCCTGATCATGTATATGTCTGCTTCTCTCTGTGTGTGTATGTGTAAATATTAACTGTTTTTATATGCACTAACATTCTTTTGTTTGGATATAATGAGCGTGTTTGATCACATGAAGTAAGATCTTTGTCACGGGAGTGTTTCTTTTTTGGGTTTTATTTGCTTCTTTCTTTTTGGTTTTCGTTTGTGGAGTAAAAATCGATGAGGATTTTGCCTCCAAACCGGATCTTTTACTACTTGTCGATCTGGTAATTTTGTTTTTATTTATTTATTTTTGGTTTTTTACTTTAATTCTTGCTAAAATTACTAGGTTTTACTGGTGTTAAATGGTACTTTTCCTTCTCTTTTCTGGTTGATTGTTGATTCCATGTTTGTATGTGTGTGTTCTAACTGCTCAATCTGTGTTTTTGGATCCTTGGGTTAGTTTCTTGATTTTTTGGGTTTTCTTCTGCTATGGGTAAATGATCTTTTCATTGAGATGATTTTTTGCTTTTTATATTCTATCTTCTTAAAATTTCCTGTTTGGCTACTGAGAAAACTGATGGAAGTGATGATGAAAAAGAAAAGATCGCATTTTTCTAGTTCCTTCGACTCAACTTGAGTAAGCTCAGTTCATTTGTAGCTATTTTCATTTCTGGTGTAAATTAATTGAAATTCAGATTTTCATTCTTTCTCTTCTCTTTTTACTGTTAGCGGGTTGCTCCCTTAATTTTCATTTTTTTTTCCAATGAAAATTTGCTGTTCTTACAAATTATAACCTGCAATTCAGTTATGATGGCTTTTACTCCATTTGGATCTTAAAATTGAAGGACGAGAAAAATAATACAGATAGTAAGCCATTTTCAGGTATTTCTTTTTCTCAACATTTTTGTGATTAAGGTAAAATCTAAAGCAAGTTTAGACTTGCTTACAGAATCTAAGGTTGAAAATGAAAAAAGAAAATTCCTTTTCTGGTTTTCTCTGATTGTTTGGCTTTGAGCTTGATTTGCTTGTTCGTGTCATTTAGTGCTTCTTATGTTGCGTGGATCCTATATAACGAAGTTGTTCTATTACCAAAAATTGGTACTGCCTTACGCAATGGTTTTGGTCCTAATCTTCAAGTAGATATGCTCCATCAATGCCCCTTTAAATTCTAAATACAATAAGGGCCTAGCTTTTCCTTTCTTGTGCGTTTCTTGCAGTTGTAATTGCTATTCCTTTGTTTTTTATGGATTGGTGCAGTGGGAAAGAAATTGGTCTGTTGTTATGTTCTTTAGTTTTATGGTTTTTGCTTATTAGTATTTGGTGTTTGTGTGATAATTGTATGTATCTGCAGGTTGATTCTAATGGGTTTAGTTTTCAATTTCAGTTTTACTTTTAACAAATGAAAGTATGTGCTGTGGATCGGAGCGGTTGAAGCCCACACCGTCTCCAACACTTCCTGTGATTTCTTTTGAAGACAGTAGACCAACCAACGTAGACATGAATCATTTAACCGTTGAGACTGAAGATACTTTTGCAAGCTTGCTTGAGCTTGCAGCTAATAATGACACTGAGGGCTTTAAGAGATCAATTGAATGTGATCCTTTGTGTGTTGATGAGACTGGACTTTGGTATAGTCGTCAGAAAGGCTCCAAGCAGATGGTTAACCAATATAGAACCCCATTGATGGTCGCTGCAACTTATGGTAGCCTTGACATTATAAGGCTGATTCTGTCTCTATCAGATGCTGATGTCAATCGGACTTGTGGTTTAGATAAGAGCACTGCCCTTCATTGTGCTGCCTCGGGTGGGGCAGTGAATGCTGTTGATGCTGTGAAACTGCTTTTAGCAGCAGGTGCTGATCCTAATTTGGTAGATGCCAATGGTCATCGACCAATTGATGTTATTGTTGTTCCACCAAAGCTCCAAGGTGTGAAATTTACTCTTGAAGAACTTCTTGCCACTGATGGTTCTGTTATTGAGCGCAATTTGAGGGTTTCCACACCTACCTCAAATTCAAATTCTCCACCTCTTTCACCTTCAGTGGAAAATGGCTCCCCATTGTCTGCATCAGATTCTCCTGTGAAGTCAAAGCTAAATGATGCACCTGTTTTCTCTGCATCAGAGAAAAAAGAATACCCAGTTGATCCATCTCTGCCAGACATCAAGAACAGCATCTACTCAACTGATGAATTCCGAATGTATTCATTCAAGGTGCGGCCCTGTTCCCGTGCCTACTCCCATGATTGGACTGAGTGCCCATTTGTTCATCCAGGGGAAAATGCTCGAAGAAGGGATCCTAGGAAGTTCCATTACAGTTGTGTTCCATGTCCTGATTTTCGGAAAGGGGCTTGCAGACGGGGAGATATGTGTGAATATGCTCATGGAGTTTTTGAGTGCTGGCTTCATCCAGCTCAATATCGTACCCGGCTTTGCAAAGATGGTGTAAGTTGTGCTAGGAGAGTTTGCTTTTTTGCCCATACTGTGGAGGAACTCCGTCCATTATATTTATCCACTGGTTCTGCTGTTCCCTCTCCTCGCTCAAGCACTTCTGGTGCCACTGCAATGGATTTTGCTGCTGCCATGAGCCTCTTGCCAGGTTCTCCTTCTTCAGTATCTGTTATGTCTCCATCACCATTCACTCCACCCATGTCTCCATCTACCAATGGTATGTCACATTCTTCTGTTTCTTGGCCCCAACCAAATGTCCCAGCCTTGCATCTCCCTGGAAGCAATCTTCAGTCAAGTCGCTTGAGATCTTCCCTTAATGCAAGAGACATTCCAGCTGAGGACTACAGCTTGCTGCCAGATTTTGATGTGCAGCAGCAGCAGCTCCTAAATGAGTTATCCAGTCTAACTCAATCATCTTTGAGTAACAACTCCTTGAACCGTTCTGGTCGTTTGAAGGTCCTAACCCCTTCAAACCTTGATGATCTCTTTTCCGCAGAGAGCTCTTCTCCTCGGTATGCTGATCAAGCATTGGCAGCAGCTGTTTTCTCCCCAACTCACAAGTCTGCTGTTCTCAATCAATTCCAGCAGCAGCAAAGCATGTTATCACCGATCAACACAAATTTTTCTCCTAAAAATGTTGATCACCCTCTGTTGCAGGCCTCTTTTGCATCAGGCAGGATGTCACCTCGGAATGTGGAACCCATTTCCCCTATGAGTTCTCGAGTGTCTATGTTGGCTCAACGTGAGAAACAGCAACAGCAACTACGTAGCCTCAGTTCTCGAGAATTAGGCTCCAACCCTGCTGCCATTGTTGGCTCCCCAGTAAATTCTTGGTCAAAATGGGGTTCTTCAAATGGGAAACCAGACTGGACTGTTGGTACTGCTGATGAGTTGGGTAAGCTTCGCAGATCAAATTCATTTGAGCTTGGTAATGGAGAGGAGCCTGATCTATCATGGGTACAATCACTTATTAAGGAGTCTCCAAATGAGATTAAAGAAAAGTTGGCCATGCCCGTCTCCACTGGCATTGCAGCTAGTGCTTCTTCAAGCGAGGGTCTGATTATGAACTCCCAAATTGAATCAGTTGATCAGGCAGTGGGGGCATGGATTGAGCAATTGCAGATTGATCAGCTTGTGGCTCAGCAAAATTAAAATCATTTCTACTGAGTCTCTTTAGATACTGAAAACAGGCAAGGTTTTGGTAGATAATTTCATGTTTTTTTTTGGGGTTTTGTTGTTAGTGGCGTTGAGGGTAACATTAACAACACAGGAAGGAGAAGTGAGAAAGTTCACTTTGGAAAGGGAAAAATATTCATTCACCATTTTATTGTTACAACAGAAGTTAGGGAAAAAAAGGGTGAGATAACCTTCTGGGTTAGAATCTAAAGAAATTGAGCCCAGGCTAGGTGTATTTTTTTCCTTAAAATATTATATTTCTTTTATTGTCAATTTTTTAACCTTTTTAGGATGAGCAACATGTTAAAGTTTCAATGCAACTGAATTGCTATGTTTATCACCTCTTGTATTCACAATGACCTTAAAATTCAATAGAGAGCTATGAGTCTAATGTAAGGAGGGCTTTTCATGAAGGCTACAGGGTTCTCGAATATGCTACATTTGTGGGAATGGAACCTGGGAGCAGATGATTTGGTGTTGATAATTTTGGGTCTCAGTAATTTAGAGGTATAATAAAGTTGTGAAAAGATGTAACTAGTTCATTATTGCTATTATTCTATTACCTTTTATTTCATGTACATCTAGTTCTGTGTTATATTATTATGTTAATCTCTTATGTCTTCTCAAGTGGATTTTGGTTTTGGAGATGGAATTGGAATCTGAGCTGTGGATTCCAAATCCAAGTGGTGGGATTTCAGAATTTATGTGGAATGTGTACATGAGATTAGATGGATAAAGAAAATGCTTTTTTTTTATGCTGATTCTTTAATCTTTATATAGCAGATCAGATTTTAGATTACCATTCTATTTTATATCTAGAAGTTGTGGACTCAATCACGTGAAATATTAACCTTTGCTTGCCTTTCTATTACTTCAAGAAGAGATATTGTAGATGTGTTGCCCAAGTTTACTGAAAATTTCCTTTGAACAAAATGGATTAGCCTCCATCTATTGTGCCTATGTCTATGCCGTGCGTGGAGTTTTCAGTCTTCTGTTTTGTGTGTTCTCTTCTGGGGATCGTTGTTTGTCCCTTTTCTTGCAAGATAAGGACTGGGGACTAGGGGTGTCTTTTCAAGACATGATCTTGATCTAGCCCTTTGTCATTGCCTGTGTTCCTTTACCCCCCAAGGAGGTGTTGCCTGTGTTTATATTCATTATAAACATATAAACAAGAACAAATAATAGTGTTTTTTTTATTCATGTAGTAACACAACAAAGATGCCTAGGCTGATTTTTTTTTTTTTTAATTTGTTAATATTCAGTAATGAAGAACAAACCCTTTTAGAAAGACCTGGTGCATGAGAAAGACATAAATAAACCAAATAAAAAAAAAAAAAAGAAACAAGAAATGCAAATGACCATGGTGATGAGAAGCTTTCTTTTAGAGCAAAGTGGCTAAAATGCTCCCACCAATGGTAGCAATGTGATGTTGACAAGCTTAGGTATTGATAATGAATTTTTTTATGGGTTGTAGCATCATAAGTTTTGTTTGGTTATTTAAAAAGTTTGATTTAGACCCAAAGAGAAAAAAGAAGAAAAAAACAATAGCAAGAGTGAAAAGTTGGCATATTTCTATTTTGCCATTTCTTTCTACTAGCTGAAATATGTAGAAAGGTGTTTATTCCTTTTCTTGTGCTACTTCCACCACTTCATTGGACAATTCCCTTGTCTTCCTTCCTATCTTTCTTTTTCTCTTTCAAATTTAATTTTTCTTTTCTTTTCCTTTGAATATTTATTTAATCTTTAAGGTGGTTAATGGATGTTTTCATGCAAATTTTTATTTACCAACCTCTTGGTACTTAGAGATGACTTCACCGTAATATCTTTCGTCTTATTAGACTTTTTCTCACTAAAAGCTCTCTCTACATAAAAATGGTTTTGGAAAAGGGTTGTTCCCTTAGGGACAACCCCTCTCTCTTACTTTCTCCTCCTTTCTTCTCACTTCCTTTTCCTTATTTTCGTATGGTATCTTTCATCTTCCACTTCCTTTTTCGCCTTTGTCTTTTTTCCTCTTGTTCTTTTAGTTTTCATATAGGCTTTACTCATTTCAGCGAGAGCTTTGTGCTCTCTTTTGATAGTTCTTCTCTAGTCTCTGTAAGGAATTTTTTGCACTTGAGAAGAGAAAAATGTCAAATCAGATAGTACTTTGTATCGATTTACTTGACATTTAATCTACTTTCATGATGATAGGCGCGATTTTTTGGCATAAAAGTAGCTTAGACTATTAGCTTGCAAACCTTCTTAGAAGATTGATCCAGTCTACTTGAACATTAACAAAACTTTTACATATCCCACAACATTTGGGACTCACAGATGGTTTTTAGTATGTGTTTTCACCTAATTTTTAGTGGCTTACTGATCATTAATCTAATTTTATTTCTTTTTCAAGATATGTAAACATTGAATATATTAAAAGTACTAGAAATCAATTTGTTTGAAAATTTGAATATGCTTTAGTTAAATTTCTAATCTTGTACTCTTTGTTTTAATTGAATGAAATGGATTCTCTTATTAAAAAAAAAAAAAAAAACCCTATTGAGTTTGAAATGAGTAAGTCTCCTTAAATTTTGGTGATGGTGTTGAGTAGCATGTCATTATCATTATCATTATCATTATCATTATCATTATCACTATTATTATTATTATTATTATTATTATTATTATTATTATTATTATTATTATTATTATTTTGTAATGTTTAAGTTGATTTTTGTTTATTTCAATTTAGTTTGGAGGTTATAGGTTTGGTTTGGTAGACACCTTGAAGGTAGTTTTGCTAATTTTGGTTAGAAAATTGCCTAATTGGACAATCATTATTGTAGTTTAATGCATCAACCAACTTCATTGCCCATGAAGAGTTAAATAAATAGAATGCAAATATTTTATACAATTATAAAATTTTTAAAATATAAATTATTAATAAAAATATTTTTATATAAATTATTAATTAAAATATATAAATCTAAACATATTTGAGTATTAGTCAAGTATTAATAATCAGATTTGAAACATGTTTAAATAATTAGAATAAATTTTAATGTAAATACTAATTAGATTCAAATTAGAATAAGATAATTTTGTTCTCATTGAGAATGGTTTTAATTAAGAACTAGACCTATGATAGGTCATTTATTATGAGTCTTAGATTCTTGCAAGGGGATCTATATGGAATTATCTACATTATAAAGAAGTAGATTGTCCCTTGAATAGGATTGAAAAGCATAGTGTGCTTTACATATGCTTCAACAACCAACAGAAAACAGAAATGTTGTCATAATGAAGAGTGAGGTACAGAAGGTGGGTGGGTGGGTGGAAGGTTGCTATGTTGTTAGCTATGACCTAACCAATTTTCATTTTTATAAAGGTTTAGAGATCATGTCTTGGTAACCAATAAATGCCTTGAAATAAGGAGACCTGTCTTCATGAGAGGAGGATTCTTAAAGGGGATGTCTCGTCTTCATGCAATAAATGAAAATCTCCAATATAAAGGCAGGTCAATGAGAAAACTCATCACATTTATGCAATTCTTCCCCACTAATCTTTTCCATTATTTGCACTCAGTGGTGAAATTAGGATTTTTTTTTTTTTAAGGTGGGCATTAATTTTAATTTATCATATATTTATATATATATAAAAAAGAAAACTCAAAGTGGGTATTGATAATCAAAATTGTAACTTTATAATTTGGTCTTTATATTTGTTCCAAAATCTAAGTAGTCATTTACCTACCACAAAGTGGTTGTGGCTTTGCCACTATTTATAGTGATGTTAGAAAAATTAAAATTTGGGTTGGTTAGTTACTAAAGTGATTATTTTTTCAATAAATTAGTCAAATAAATAAAATAAACAAATCAAACTTGAGTTAAGCTTCTAAGTTGGAGCTCAATTTAATTTGTTTAAATATTTGACTTTATAATGAAAAATAAAATAATCATAAAAAAAAAACTTCATATTTTCAGAGAGAGCCCATGCCCCAGGTTTATTAAAAAAAGTAATATAGTTAAAAAAATTATAATATAATTCTACACATTTAAAATTAAATTGGTACCTTAACTTTGTGAAATTAAATTTAATATGGTCATATATATTTAGAATTAAAAATTGGCCCCTAAATTTAAAATTTTTTATATTTTATTAAGCTATTTATCTATTTGAATTTGTAATATTTTGATTCAAAATATTAATTTTATTTTAAATATAAATTAGAATTTGAGTTAGCCAAATAAAAAGTTCTGTTTGAATTATAATCTATAATGTTTTAAAAATAATTCATTTAAAAATATTTTTTTATATTAATTTTTAAAGTAAAAGCTTTTAAAAGAAATAAAAAGTCTCATGTCTCTCATATTAAATATCAACTTTAATTTAGACATTTTTAAATTTTAACTACTAAAATCTTATGTCATATAAAATAATAATAGTTACCTAAAATTTTTATTTTTTTTAATATTTGAAGAATCTTAAAATTTTTAAGTTTATAATTTCATGCATTATAAAACTCTTCTCATCATGCTATATATCTCCAAAAATCTTTTTTTTTTTATTAAATTTTCTGTTAAATTAGAAAAGGGTATTTTTTTTTAAATTATATTAATATATATTTAAATAATTATTCACTAAAAGTTTATTTATAAAATTTAAACATTTATTTTCAAAACTTCTTATATTCGAAATATAAAAATTTAATAATGATACTTAAAAAATTACCACATGACATCTGTCTTTTTTTATTATTCTTTTTATTAATATATGTTAAATAATTTTAAAAAGTAATAAAAAATAATATATTAATTAACATATTTACTTATTAACACTTGAAATAAAATTAATTAAAAATTTTATCATTAATAAAATTTTATAACATAATTATGAAAATATAAAATATAAAAAAAATACATATTAATTTATATTATTAAAACAACATAATAAATAGTTTACGTAACGCACGAGCAAAACGAAAGTTTTACTTCCCCTCCTAAGATCAAATCCTAGCTTCGCCACTATGTATTTTGGTACATACAATAAAAAGAAAACAAAGCACACATAATTACTAATGGACATGCACATGAAAATATGAAAATGTATTCCGCAGATGCAAATTTAGTGAACATTGACATAGATTCTGAGTTCATTAATGACAAATATGATCTGACCAATGAGTTTTAGCTTAGTGATATTGAAGTCGTTTCTAAGGCTGTTAGTTCTCAAGTTCAAATTACAGTCAGAACCAATCATACAAAAAAGAAATGACAAATATGTTCTTTTAGGAATCATCAAAATGTTATAGAGCCATTTTCTGGCCTTGCTTCTCTAATGCCTCTTCATACTGCTAGAAACATACGTACAAATATTGAAATCCACACGTTAGATCATGTACAAGTCAGGGAATCAGGAATTTTTCTAGCAGTTTAACAGTATTTTCTCATGAAATTTATACTGAATTAATGATAATGACTACTTGCATCAACTTGTGTGTTAATCTATGTTGTATACTATGTAGAGCTTGGAGGAACTGGAAAGATAGATGCTTGTATTTCATCAAGAGTTGATACAAATTTATATACAAAGATTCCTACGATTAAGCTAACTAATTAGAAAGATCTACATCTCTATCCTTGTAATCATGCTAATCAAGAATCTAAATATTTGTTTCCTAATACAAAAACTTCTTTATTCTGTAACAATGCCAAAATGCCATGCCCAACAAATTCCCTTCTTCCACCAACCAGGCGCTTTTATTTGCTCGTCGTGTGATTAAAAAAACACACGTGGAATTATGGAGATGAAAAAAATGGAGGAGGTCAGCACCTGAGAAAGCTCCAAGGTCCCATACCAGTTCCTATCCTGCAGATTCGGAAGTACTAGTGTTAAAGCGAAATTCAGATGATGAACATTGATAAAATACGATGACCAATAACTTCACCAGGATAGCAAGATTGTTTGTGTAATCTTACCTCAAAAAGCCAGCGAATGCACGCAAGCTCATAAAAATGGTCAATGCGACCCAGATGCCGATGAAGCCATGACTAGAGGATAGTGGTATTAAGCATAGTATGCTCATTATTGACACCAAAACCTGAACAGAAGATGGTAAAAAATGAAAAATATGAGAGGAAGAACTATCATGACCGTATCATATGTATAAGTTTTAAAATGGAGAGGACAAATAATATAAGATTATTATATAGTTCCTTTTTCGGTTGTGTTCTTGGCAGCCAAACTATGCTTATTTAAATAAAAGTAGAAAAATAAATTGATATCTAAGTAGGGTAGAAGGCAAAGGATACCATCGAGTATGCAGAGTATGCAAAGTCAGATGCTCCATAGTTAACTCCATCAAGAACGAAGGCTAAAACATTAATGGTTTGAGTTGCTGTAACAAACTAATCAGCAAAAAAACAAAAAAGAGAGTCTTAATCCCAAAATGATCTAGAATCCAAGGCACAGAATAGAAAATATCCTATTCTTGTAGTTAGAAGAATAGAATGGAAGTGAAAGATACCGGGATGCCCATGCTAATCAGGTGCAAAACATTGATGTCTTCTGTAAATAATCTCGAAGCAAACTGTAATCCAACTAAAAGGAAGACTGAGAGGAACATCCCTAAAACCAAACCAAACTGCAATAGAAATGCGAACAATTTAAAATATTTACAGGGAAATAAGTAACTTTATATGCTAAGAAATTTTCATACCTGCAATACACGAGAAGCAGTAGCTTTGGCCTTGTTGTAATCATTTTTTGCAAATGCACTTGCAAGGATTGCCTGCAAAAGTGGAAATGAATTAGTCTATTTCAATGGTATTTTAGAATAAAAATGTATATAGGATTGCAGTAACGTTAGAAATTGTAACAAAGAGAATCACAAAATGGGCAAAGACCTAGAAGCAAAAGCAAACTTAGCCAGTATATGTAAAACAATACAATCAATCATGTCGAAAAAAAACTTATCATGTGTTGCTTTTTGGTTCATGGACGATTCTAATTGGCCCAAACTTTCTACAAAATACAAGGAATGATTTATTCTTAACAAATTTAACATACAAAACCATAACGGGACATAACTAGTGTAAATGATGACTAACAATAAATATGGCATAAGTAAAAAAGAAATGAGCTCATACATTTTCATGATTTCTGTTGCACAGTCTATTTGATATCCATTAAAATCTCCATCCATTGGCAAGGGAATTGTGCTTACATATTGACAAATGGGTGTATAGGATAGTTTCAATAATTTCACTAATGTAAAATGTACTCTTAAAAGAAACAGTTCATACTTGTCCAGCCACAGCCAGCCCATCTGCAAGCAAAGAAGTTGCCAACCAAATCTGCAAGCAAACCTGAAATGCAGCCATTGGAGTAGATCCATGTCTTGCCGCCAATGATGCAGCCAGGGTGACACAGAATGTTGCAGCTATCACCCTCATCAACAGCATAAATCCTTAATGGAAACATAGAAAACAAATTTGCATGGATCAGTTTAAGTGGCATACAACTCAAATAACAAAGAAATAAATAGAAAAGGAAGCGAGAGAATTCCCATGCAAACAAGAGCATGAAGAAGGGAAGAAAAATCGGAAAATCCTCACCATTTTTAAGAAATCGACTAAATTGTAGATCTTTAATGCTTGGAGGCAATAAATCAACATGTTTGATTAATGCCCACAATAATATCAGGGAGATTAGGTACCTAAAACACAAAAAAAAAAAAAAAATGGTGAACCATAGAGTCCTTACCAAATAATTCTTAAAAATCAATATAACTGTAGGCCAGAAATAAGAAAACAGAAAAATGGAATGCTTCATTATCAGAAGAAAGATGGAACTTACTGAGAAATAACATGAGCAATGGCTGCACCCCTGACATCCAGCCGGAATATGAATATAAATATTGGGTCCAAGATGATATTCGCTACATCTCCCACAACTATATCAATAACAACAAAAATAAATAACAAGAACTTATGCTAGGTTTTTGAACTAGTAACTCATATAACTGAAGTAAAGAATGGAAAGAAGACTTCAATAACTGAACTAGTTGCTCAATTTTATTCTAATAAAAGGAAAGAAGACTTCAATAAATAGCAAAATAAACAAATAAAGACACTTGGCTCCTGATAATTAAACCATGGCTGACGTAAGGAATTCACTGCAAGGTTAGTTTAGAAGCAAGCAAGTCTGAGAATTGAAAAAAAAAATCATTTTACTTTATTTGCTTGTATGTCATGTTTCTTTTTTTACTTTTATTGCTATAAAGGAAAAAGGATAAACTGCAGATTTGATAAGAAGGAGTTGATAAACAGAGCCTAAAACAAATACAAATTCAAATTCCAAAAACGTGTTGAAATGTTATACTGTAAAACTTTGAAAAGAACTAAAAATAAAAAATATACCATAGAAGTAGGCAAAACTAGATAAAACAATAGGAGAAAAGAAAGGAAATTGTGCCATGTCACATAAACAACAATATATTTCTTGTGTTAGCATTGATTCCTTATTCCACATAAATGCAAGTGACTTGATACTACATGGTTATATATGGGAGAAATCAAATTTTGTCCAAAAAGTATGAATTAAAATATTAGAGAATTCATACCACAATTAATGGAACAAATACATATTAATAAGTTGCTGTGATATGTCACCAACACATCAAGCGCAAACATATTTATGGGAGAAATGCAGCGAATTGAGTTTATCTTACCAGTAGCATACAAAGGAGTTTTTGTATCCTTGATTCCTCGAAAAACCCCTTGCATTGCTAAAGAAAGAAGAACAGCAGGAGCACCTAGTGATCTCAATATCAAGTATTGTTGTGCTGGTATTAGCATTGGAGAATCCTACACAAAAGAAAATGTCTTCCTTAGAAAACTTGTCTTTTGACATTCAAACAGTAAACAATGCTGGGATTAAATATTTTCTTGAGGTGTGATGAAGTGGTGAAAAGAAGCTTGGAACTTTTGCAATAACTTCCGCTAAATAAACTGGAACATTGATACGTTGAAGAAATTATGCTGCTTACAAGCAAGGTACAAACATGGACATCAGACAACCCATCAATAAGTTAACCCACTACAGTTAACAATTTTAGATTTAAAGTCACAACACAAATGAGAAACAATACCCAAAATTTCAAAACTCAAACACTACTTGAAGAACACTTACAGAATGTACACCCATGTAGTTCAGGATTGGTTTAGCCGCAAAAATGAGAAATAAAGCCTGGATGACGCCAAGCACACAACCAACAACCAATGCTGAAGAAGCAGATGGTATGTGTCTTCTCTCATGATCCCTTTTGGTGGAATTACCGCTTATGGAGGATGATTTGTTTGCAGACACTGGTTAAGAGAAACACAGAATATTTTACAAATGAGAAGCCTATTCAGGGAATTATAAGAAAATAAAAAAAGAAAAGTGTGTATGTTGGAGCTCTATCAAGATGCTAGCTATTCACATTGGTGTATTCTTTCAACAAACAAAGGGCGAAACATAGGAGAAACCTACCTGCTTTAGGTAACAACTCTTCCATTTCCTTATTGATAGCAAAAACATCTTCAATTGTCTCATTTTCTTGCAGTTCAGAACTCAATCTTCCTGTAGTGTCTTCCTCAGCAACAAAAGAAGTAGTAACACTGACAAGTGGGAATATTGCAATTTTTGACACTTGATTAAAAACAGCAATAGAAACGCCAACAGCAGCAAGCTCCACAGGTCCTATAAGTAACAACATGAATGAGCCATTGATGATAACTAAAATGAATAGGAGGTGAGAAATTAATAAATGAAAGCACTTTTATTTGACCTATGATGGACAACAGATTCAAAGTAAGGATAGATTAGTTATTTATTTCTGGGAACTACCTCAATCTTTTGTCCATAGGAAGCGTTTGGTTTCAGTGGATCCAATTCATGTTGAATAGTGCTTTCAAAACAAAGGTAGAATCATACTGTATGATTTTCTACTTTATATATATATATAACAATAAGTGTGCACAGAAAAACAGTAAAGAAAGGCACTAGTTTCTGCTTCCAGAATGCAGTTCTGTAAAAAATCTGCCAATAAGTCCTCCAAAATAAGCCATGGTGACATAGTTGTTATGATAAATGATAAAGCAAAGATCATCTTTGCCTGTCCATATCATTCATAAATGAGAGGGCAACAGGATAATAAAGTCTTATTTCAATGTAAAATATGCAACCAATTCTGAATGCTATAATGAAGATCAGAATATGTTAGATATGAAGATAAGAAACAGAAACACTACAGTGACCACATAGATTTCACCAAAATGCTCAAATTAAAAGAAATTGCATACTTTGAATTTGCTCTAGCATGTTATTTCTCACGAGCAACATGACAAGCATATGTGCACACCTTATAATTATCAATATGCAAACTGTATACTAAAGACTAAGAGATAAAGTTGATTGAATATGGATCAGCAGAGAACAGACACACAACCAAACTCATAAAAGAAAGAAAGAGAGGCTCACACAAAGTCACCATGGAAACTATAGTAGTATACTATTTATGTTACAATGTTGAATAACATATACTTGTGTTGGCAGCAATGGGCGTAGCCTAGTGGTAGCTACATATATGTTGGACCTGGAAGACCCAGGTTCAACCCCCCCACTTATGTAATAAAAAAAAATATACTTGTGTTGAACATCCTTGTCGTCATTTTTTATGTGGTATTTGTCTTATGCAATTACAAATATAAATAGGAAGGCAATTAAGTACTGGTTATGCAGGCTGCCTTCAACAAAGATGGAAACATATGAAACATATAGATACAAACCTATATGGCCAATGAATGCTGTGTCAATAAGAGAAGCAACAGGATCTGCTGCTAAAGCAAGTGCCGCAGGAACTGCAATTTGTGCTATTTCGAGCCCCAACTCGTCCTTCCTAAAAACATTCCTGCCAACCATTGTGGAGTTTCACATTAGATGTAATCATATAAGTTGTGCTGTTGTCTAACAAAGAGTATGAAAGCTTGAATTTGCCACAAAACCCAGGATCAAAATCTCCTAACAAACAATTAAAGAAGCAAAAAAAGGTTGCACGGCATGATATAGGCCTTACAAGAGGGACAAAGTCCATATCAGTTGGAATCACTTATGATGATCATAAAACCAAAATTAACTAAACTAATGGTTCGAAAAACAACAATTTTAGAAGCAAAAACCTTTAAATTGAGGCCCAACTTTCTCATTGAAAGAGTACCTTATATCCTTGAAAAGAACAAAAAGAGGCAACTTGGCCAAGTTTGTCCACAGACTAAGAACAGCATCTGTGGCCATCACTAGAATGGATTTTCCAAAAAGATGGAATCAAAATTACAGTGCCTCAATAGAGAAAATGGAAACAATAAAAATCCAAGAACAACAAAATGTAATCATCACCAAGCCAACAACCAATAAAGAAAGAAGTTGATTCCAACAAGGAAAAATAAACAACCAAAGAATTCTAACATCAAAGAACTGGTCAACAAACAAGTTGACAAAGAAAATGACAGCAGAAAAGACCCAGAAGAATCAAGAATCAAGAACTGTAGTTTAAGAAAAAACAAAGCAACTCCCAAGAAAGAAACATGGAAAAGAACCCTAAAGATTCAAGGCATCATGCTTAATTTAAAAGGTACAGGGTAGAAATATGATTAGAGAAACAGAGGATTAGGAACGTGAAACACAACTAACCGTGAGTTGACCTCATACCCTGTATGTATCTCCCTCAGTTATGGAAAAGCCCGAACGTTCGTTTTATGAAATATAAATTTATAGTAAATTAGAGCCAAAAGTAGCAAACTAAAGCAAAACCACCACAGCCATACACAACAAAAAATGTTTTGTTCTTCAACCGTTCACCGAAATGTGAACTATTTTCATTTTAAGTCATTTCTGTTTTTGTCTGTTTGCTTTAATTAATCCCACACACTAATTATACTTATTGAATTTAAAATTTCTAAATCTGAACATAAATTGCCTTTATATTCTTTTTATATGAAAAATTTATTTTCAATTGGATAAAAAGTGAATTTATAATATTAATAGTTCATAATTAGAACTAAAATGCCTAAGCCAAATCACATATGCAAAAATAAATATAAAACCAACGCCCTTTAATTTGTAAATCATTATGATAATTGTGATAATCATCGACTTTCTCCTTCCTCTCACCCTCAGCCACTAACTTCGATTGTTCTTTATATATAAAACTAAGAAATTATCTGTACTAATACACATTGCAATTAATTATTTAAATATATATATATATATATATATATATATATATATATATATATATATATAAAATAATATTTTAAATTTTTTATTAATTATTTTGAATTTTATTTTTATTATTTTTATTTTTCAAACTTTTTAATAAAGATTTTATTATAAAAATAATTAATATATATATATATATATATGTGATTAATATATATTAATATATTACAAATTATCTTATAATAATGATTATTTATTGTAATATTAATAAAATAATTATTAAATAATTTATAATAAAAAATATTATGTGACAATATTATAAAAGAGAATGCCACGTACCATTTTCTTAAGAATACATTTTTAATATATATATATATATATATATTTATCACTAATTTATAAAATTTCTTAATAATTAAATCTATGTTAAGAGGGGCTAGAGAGAGTTTGTAATGCAAACATAAGAGTAGGACAGAAAGTGATTTTCTTATAAAAATTTCTAAGAAATTAAATTTTATTTGGGTAAATTACTTTTTAGTTTCTTCAGTATATCAATAATTATATATATTTGTCTTTTTGTTTTTAGAAGTCAATGATCATGTCCTCGTAGTTTATTTTCGTCTTATAGATTGTCATTCCATCTATGAAATACATCAGGTGAAAAGGAAAAAAGGTGGTTAATGGTAAGAGATAAATCTTTAAACTCCAAAATACCCTCAATTAACATTGCAATATAAATTACAATCCAAATAATAAAAGAAAGAAAAGCTAAAATTCCATTCTTATTAAACAACTTTTCATTACAACCTAAAACTTTAGAAGTCAAGAAATTTTCATTCCTACCACAATTAAAAAAATAATCAAAATCGCAATACTTGTCTTCAAATGACCTAAGATCACTTCAATCTTATCAAGTTTCCATACAATTATTCTATTCTCTTCTTTCACTTTCTTCACATCAAACTTCATCTTCATCATCTCTTCCTTCAGTTTAGGTATATCCTATTGCAACTCATTTACGAACTATGAAAAGGATAGATTTCTTTGTTTAGAAGTGTTCATGGTGGCATTGGTTTGAACTATGGTTGAAGATGGAGGTTCTCATTATTCAAGAAAAGCGCCACACTTGTTATCCATGCAGTAATGATATGGCTTGTTAGAGTTTTCGGCTCACTATGAAATTTGGATTCCAACCCTTTTTCTGCATTTGTAATTAACATTTTTCAATTTATCATTCCAACATTGTTGAAACACTTGAAGTAGACATCCTATACTCTCCCTGAACCCATAAAGATTTACCATGTAGATAAGGCATAAAGATTTACCATGTAGATAAGGAATCGGTGACAAAGAAGAATGGGGAGAAACACACTGTGAAGAGGGAAATACTTTCAGAGACTGAAGTATTTTGAAATTTTTAACTTTGTTTATTAAGGGTATTTCGTAGTTTAAAGATTTCTCTCTCACCATTGATCACCTTTTCCCCTTCAACCTGCCGAATTTCATAGATGGAAAGACAATTTGTGGGATGAAAATAAACCACAAAGATATAACCATTGATTTTCTAAAACAGAGAAACATATGTATTAATTGTAGTATAATTCAGGGGATAAAAAGTAATTAACTCATTTTATTATATATTTTTGAGAGAGATTTCATTAAAAAAAATTAATAAGTAATATTATTAATATATAAATTATTTTCTAAAATTTTTCAATAACAAATTAAAATTTAGTAACATGAAGATACATTAAAATACTAATAGCATTGAGGAATAAAATTTACTCTAAGAATATATGCATTTGATTTAGGTGTTTTATAGATAATCCTAGCCCTAGCCACGAGCTGAGTGAAAATTGAAATTGGACCGGTTAATCTTATGAAACTCGGTCAACAGAAGGCATCAATATTGGTATTGGTCCTTTCTCTTTAAACCTTAACCAAACTAAATTGAACTAAAATTAATTATTTAATCCACAACTCGATCCAATTTGACTTTTAACGATCACATGACTGTATATTTTAGAGTGTTTTGAAAAAATTAAAAAAAGAAGAAGCTATAAATGCCAACGAAATCTAATTTTTTAACCACAACATAAATATTCTTTCAATTCCTTTAATTCTTTAAAATTTTCAATTCTCCAAATAATTTAGCTACTCCAATCTTTTAAATCCTCGGACCATTCGGGAGTTTGAAAAAAAAGTATACGAATGATATTTTTAGTTATTATTAATGAAGGTAATATAATATATTTTCTAAGAATTGATTAGGTTACTAAAACACAACTTTTTATTACTTGAGCAAAAAGAATGCTATCCCAGGCTTCGGCTATTTCCATCCGTGCTTTTTCCTCTCTTTTGTTGTCTTCTCTTTTGTCCTGTACTTTTTTCTTAATTTCTTTTGTTTTTTTTCTTTGTATTTGAAATTGTGAATTCTGCGTTTTTATACATTCAATTTATAAACATTGTTTTTATCAGTTCAGAAATATCAAAAGAAAAAAAAAAGAGATTTGTCTATTCTGTCTAAAAAAAGAGGAGAATGCACATTTACTTGAAACAGTTCCCAAATAGCTATTTTACGTCTGTGTGCGTGCACGGATCCTTTTATTATGTCTCGGCGAAAATCCGATTGTTGTGAATAGCGTATCAAAGTCACTTCTTCTATTTGATAAGAATTCGTTGTATCTTTGGTATTATTATAAGTATCTGTATTTTTTTTTATTATCAATAAAAATCACTACCCGTTTGGCTTTTCGTGAACGAATTTCATAATCTTCCGACATGTTTTCTTCATTTTCTCCCTCTTGTTGTTCCAAATCATCAATTAATTTGTATGACCATCGAGGAACTTGTTTATTTATTTCTTTTATTCCAGTAGAATTATTTTTAATTGTTTTATTTTTTGGATTCGCTATAACTGTAAAATACATTTTTTCTTCTTTGTGATCAGGAAATAAGGGAAGTTCCTTAAAATTTAAACTTGATCTTGATTTTCCAACAAATTCATTAATTAAGTTTAAGAAATAAGCATTTTCTATTGAAAATGCTTTTCTATTAAATCCATCTGTTTTTTATTCAAATTCTTGATAATTAGTAATAAGAAGAATAAGATGAATTTTATTTATCCAAAGCATCTCTATTGAATTTTTTTATGAAAGTTTTATTTAGGAGCGAGGGCGAAAAAAAAAAAAAGGATTTTCCCACGGCAGGACCCACTCAAAAAGGGATCATAAATTTTAGGTAAGTACTTTTTTTTAGTTTTATCATTACATAGTCTGGTCCTTTTTTCGAGTGTATTCAGAGTAAGATATTCCTTATCTAGAGCCTGGACTCTGTTTATAAATTTATTATTTAGGATTTTCTTTTCTTGTTTCGATTTATCAAGAATAGGCAAGAAAAATACTTCGAATTGTTGATTCATCGCCAGAGATGACTTAGAACCAATAGTTCATTATCTAATGGATTTTTCCGTTCTAATACTCTATCTGAGAGTTATCAGTATTTATCAAATCTGTTCCTATCTAACGGAATGCTATTGGATCAAATGATAAAGGCATTGTTGAGAAAAAGATGGCTTTTCCCGGATGAAATGAAAATTTGATTCATGTACTAGGAGAAAGGTTTCCCATTCCTTAGCCTGAAAGATATGTGGCCATGAAATAGGGATTAAGTGGAACAGAATTGACTGGGTGGTAGAGTCGTGGAAACACCTGTTTCTTCCATATTTTAGACATGGAACAATATGTTACTGCTAAAACATGGAAGAATTGAAATCTTAGATCAAAACACTATGTATGGATGGTGTGAACTGCCTAAACAAGAATTCTTGAACAGCGAGCAACCAGAACTATTCCTCATTACATCAAAAAATTTCTATTAATGAAAGATGTAAATCCATTGGAAAATCAAAAATACGTATGTCGGATGAAATGGTGGTTGTTGCTATCTGCTCCAATAATGAATCATTGGTTTAACTGAATAACTAAATAAAATAGATAGACCCTTCTCTTTGTCTCAGGTCGATGGATCTTCTCAATTGGAGGACCCCCTATATGGATAATACACATTCCAATTGACCGGGCCTAATTCTAATTGTTTTGTTCTGAAGCAAAGATATCCACGGGGCGGTTCGTCCTATTCAGATATTCACGGCCAAGAAGTACTGGATTTTCTTTCGGATAGGCCCTGAAAGGAGAAGGAAGGCTGGAATGCCAACAGACGTTTATTATTGAATTCACCCGACCTGAGAGTACCCATTTTATTTTGGGAACATCCAGTGCCAAAGTCACTGAATGGGTAAGTCGCCAATCCCTAAAATGGACTACGTAATGTACTTTATCTGTTGGGTTAATGGCGGGCATTTTACCAGAGGTTTCTATTGTATCAACTGCCCTTGTGTAATTCCTGTTGAAGCATATACTCGGGGGTGGTTGCAGGGCGAACGCTTTCAAAGCGAACTCCCCATTCATTAGATAGAGAAGATCACTAAGATTTTGTGATCCGCTGCTGAACTTATTCCAATTCGAAGATCTTGGATCGAATCAATATTGATATACCGATTCGATCTGAGATCTCTCATTGAATTGCTCATTCAATGAGCATTCTCAATATTATGCCTTGAAGAGGACTTGAACCTCCACGCACTTTAGCACGAGATTTTGAGTCTCGTGTGTCTACCATTTCACCACCAAGGCATCTTGAAAGTGAATCGTATTCTATGAATATGATATCTATCTAGTGTGATATATGGAATATGACAAAGGTGGGGTGTTGGAGTATTTCTATTGATCGGTCATGTCATATAGGCCCGAGTCGGACATCCAATTGCTTCAATTTGAATTATCCAGAAGATGCCTTATATATTATATCAAATTATATATTATATAAAAAAAATGGACAATCAAACCCATTTCTCGATTTAATAGAAGCCCAAAGAGGTGAATAGAATAGGTTCCCAAATAAGGAGATATATATATGTAAAAAACGGGTCCGATTACGCCTATTCCTAATCCTAAATGGAATGTAACGATGGAGAGATCCATATGTAAACATAGTATCTATTTAGATACGCTCGAATAACCCCTTCTTTCTATAATGAGAATGTATATAAGCCTATTCTGGTCTGGTCTGGTATGGAATGAACTTATAATCATGGAATTGACTCGATTATCAGATTATAGATTATAAGCTCATAACCTTAACCTATTCCCATTTTGGGTGGAACAGATCTACTAATTCTTTGATTATAGTTAGTAAGAGGGATCTTGAACTAAGAAATAAATTCTAGAAGCGAAAAAAGGGTATCTTGAGCAATTTCAACAATCGGGTTCATTGATATTCCTAGCATAGTAGATGCTATCACACATAAAATCATACTCAATTCGATGGAATTGTTTGATCTTAAAGGGGATCTTCTATAATTTTGCACGTGAGGGGTTATTTCTTGGTTTTGTTTAGTTATTAATAACTTGATTATTTTTAAATAATAGTAGATAGAAACAACACTTGTAAGGAGTCCTATTAAAACCAAGAAATATAGGCCTGCCTGCTATCCACATCAGAATAAATGGAGTTTTCCAAAAAAACCTGTTAGTGGAGGAAGACCTCCTAGGGATAAGAGACATAGGGCTAAAGAGAGAGCCAAAAAAGGATCTTTCATGTATAATCCTGCATAATCTCGAATGTTATCAGTTCCGGTACGTAGACCAAATAATACAATACAAGCAAAAATTCTTAGATTCATGGAGATATAGAAGAGCATATAAGTTATCATGCTTGCATATCCACCATTTAAGTCTCCAACAATTATTCTAATAATTACATATCCGATTTGACTTATGGACGAATATGCAAGCATACGTTTCATGCTTGTTTGAATAATAGCAATGAGATTCCCCACTATCATGCTCAAAATAGCTAGGATTTCCAGAAAAAAGATGCCATTCGTTTGATGAGAAATAAAAAGGAATATCAAAAATTCGAGTGTGTGACACCCCGTACCCGACTACAGTGTAGCCGAGCAAGTTATGCCACTCAGTGTGCCGGAGCACTCTATTTAATCTTAATTCATTTTTATCATAGTTTTGAAAATAAATTGTGAAATATAATTCATTTATTGAAATTGTAATTTATTTGAGGTTCCGAAAATTTTATAGAAAATCCGGTGGAGTACCGGCTAAAAATGGAGAAAACAGTTCTTCGGAACCTGTGAAAAAAAAAAACTTCCTATGATCATATTCAATCAATCCCAACTCCAATTATCAACAAAGTCTCAGAATAATTTCATCAATTTCATTTATTTCTCAATCATTCATCTCATGGTACTCATATACAATTCACATTTTGTATCACATCAAGTTACAGCAATTTCTTAACGATTCCTCTATTTGTCATTTCACATCATCATTAGACTCAAATCATAAATAAATTCTCACATGTGATTTATAATCACAAATTACAAGTACTTACATTAATACAAAATTATATTACATTTGTTCAAATACATATGATAAAATAAGAGTTTAATTACCAAATTTACAAAAATCTCAAAATACAAAATGGGACCTAGTGTCCTACCAATGCAATCGTAGTCCGTGAGGTGACACGGACGCTATGCAGAATCGTGAATGGCCTTACCCAACTGTGGTCTACCGGCCCTCTGTCCAAATCTCGCACTACGCGTTGCAAAAGCGACGCGCTAAGCATAAAGCTTAGTGGTGCCAATAATACAAGAAAATATAATATGCAAATAAAAATAATAATTTCCTTGCTATTGTGTTCATAAGAATTGACTAATTACTAACTTATTATTTAGTCGAGGGCTAATCATGTTTTATGATATTAACTTCTTCATGTATTTCATTAATTATTTTCTTCATGATCTTGAGCTTCTTTGTATTTTTGTAATCATTCCTGATACTTAATTTTCGTATTTTCTTTAATAATCAGTTTAACCATAGTTATACTTTTCCATGCCCAAGTAACCTATACTGGACGACTGGACTGGATAACGGGTCATTGGCACTGGACACCGCGGTGCCTCGGGCCGTCATACCATGGGACGCAGAACGTCTACCACGTGATCGAAGATGGCTAAAAAGCCATAATATCACATAATCGGGCATAAAAGCCATGAATACGGGCATAAAAGCCATGAATACGGGCATAAAGCCTTTCGCAGTACTGCTAAAACAATACCCTATTGGCATGCCAAACTATCCAAACCAATCTTGTTAGGTATACTAGGGCATTTGATACTTTAAAATTCTTCAATCTTTGAATTTTAACTT